>NW_024500683.1:472529-1672529 GCF_017590055.1 Onychostruthus taczanowskii
CGGGGGGAGTCAATAAAACAGAAATAATCTTTTTGTGAAAGATTTGTGCTCTTAGACTTGTTCCTCTTTAAAATGCATGCATCTTGGCTGTATAGAGAAAATGCTATTTCAGTTTGTCTCCACAGAAAGTGTGAGAAAAATACATCATAGATAAATTTTATAGTAAAAATTATGAACTTACTGACAATTGAGATAATATTCTGCTGATAAAATAAATATACCTTTTTAAAAGATCCTCTCTCTCTCCACTGCTTTAAGATGTGATTGCTAATTTATATGCAGGACTTGCACACAGCAGAGCTTATCCATGCTTCAGATGCAACTCCAAAATCCTGCGGGAAAGTGCTCTTTTCTTGGCAGTTTGTGCAAAACCTCAAAAACAAATAATTAAAATTAATTTGAAAATCATTATTTTGGAACTATATTCACTCAGTACTACCACCTACAATTGTGTCTACAAAAAGGAGTGTTGAAATTGATTTAAGGTAACACATTCTTCATTCGGCAAATTCCTTAATGATTACTTTGGGACAGATAATTGTTCTTACTCTTGGTGGTCTGCTAAGTACCCCAGATGATTTGACATTGGCCTTTCCTGGCTAATTTGTGGTGCTCTGAAGTAAGAGTGGATAATGAATTGTACATTGCAAATAAATGCCTCATTTCATTGTTCCTGAAGATCCACAGGAAGCTGCTCAGCAGTGATAGTAAATTAAAGAAATTCTGAGCAGCTGGTGATAACCTCTTCCTCCAAACACTGAGCCACTGTGGGCAAGCCAAGGAAAGGTAACTGCTTGCTTATTTGGATGTGTGGACAGAAGTCTTAGAGGTTATTAGACTTCACTGCTTGGTATCAATGTCATTTTGTAAAGAAAGTGAGTCCAAGTCAGTAGACTGGGTACACCATGAACAAATAAGGTCTTACCTCCTCATTTACCTGCCTGGGAAAAAAGACAAGGAGTTCAAGGAAAGAAATCCAAAAGGATATGATTAAAAATATTTAAGGCTTCCTGAAAAACTTTAGAATAGGTTTTTCAAATATATCCTGGTGCTTGAAGTTTGTTGAACAAAACAAAGTTAAAGAATGACTAATGTAGAAGACTAGACATGCATGGTCTGCTCAAAGCGCTGCCAGTATTCTGCTCTGGCTTTGTGGGCTTTATATACCAGTTTCTTCTGCCTCAGTATACACTTCAATCTTTTCCCTAAGTATTGTAACTCAAGAAGTTAAAAATAACAAAATAGGTGAAAATGGAGACAAAAATAAAAATATAATGAATTATATTATATGAAGTCTCAACTAAAATTTTATTATATTGTAGTAGAATACCAAGAGTACAAGGAACACTTGGAGTTGAATTCTTAGGCCTTTAATGGCCTTTTAGACATCCTGGAGTACCTGAGACACCTGAACATAATTTACCAGATAATATAGGACCTATGTGAGACTTCCGTCTTTCTGGAACAAGGAAGTAGGAAGGATGTCTTAAAATTATGCTAAATGTAATTTTGACTGTTAAATTTCACCCCTTTTTTCTGGGATTACATTTGAAAGGCAGCTACAGATAAAACTCTTCTGTGTATCTGTTCTTGTCTGATTTTTACCATACAAAGCTGTTAAGCAGCTTTCCTGATATAAGTTAGTAAAATAGTGGAAACATATTTTCTTGTCATTTTCCAAACTGGCAGGAGGTACATTATCTTCTAAAATTCTGCACAGGTATATTGTATAGCTAATATTCTTTAATGGCAGTTCTATACATTAAATAGAGGTACTGATTGGTTCACTGTATAAGTAAAGGTAATTTTAATCAGCTGGATAGCAACCACACCTACTGCCATGTGCCAGAAAAAATGAAAAGGCTAGGGAAGATCCAGCTGTGTGGAACTTCTCAGCCAAAATGCGGGTTATGTGGGGACTGTAACCATCTTATTTTTCCAGGAAAATAAATCAGGAGAAGAAAAAAGTAACATTAGTGATGAGATATGATGATATGATATGATAAGATACGATATGATATGATATGATGATATGATATGCAAATTCATGAAGCACTCCATATTTTTAGCCTGAAGAGGAGAAGACTGAGAGGGGATATTATCAATGTATACAAGTATTTGACGGGAGGGTGCCAAGAGGATGTAGCCAGTAGGCTCTTCTCAGTGGTTCTAGCAATGAGAGTGAGAGGCTATGGGCAGAAACTGGAACACGAGGAGTTCCACCTAAACATGAGGAAGAGCTTAACTGTGTAGGTGACTGAGCACTGGAACAGGTTGCTCAGGCAAATTGTGGAGTCTCCTTCTCTGGAGACATTCAAAAGCCATCTGGACACAATTCTGAGTAAGGTGCTCTGGAGGACCCTGCTTGAGCAGGGATGTTGGCACAAGAGACCTTCAGTGGTCTTTTCAACCTTACCCATCCTGTGATTCAGGGTGTGACATACATTTGGCATTCAGATTACACAGTTAATTATGCTAATATGCTTTCTCTAAAATTACATGCTGAGCATGTCCCAGGTAGAAGTACATGGGAAACAGCACATAACAGTATATTTGCATTTTTTTAAGAACTTCAGCATTTCAAAAGCCATTTGAATCCAATGCAGGTGTTTCACCGTGGATTGTCAAAATGCTTGCATCAAATATGTATCAACCAAATTGGTGAGAGAAACATTATTCTTCTACAATTTTTGCCACAACAAAAACCTCATAAATCCATATCAAAGCTAAGAAGTAAATGTCTGAATTTAAATAGGTTTGAGAAGCCAGAAGTAACAGAAAATGAAAATTTAGCAACTAACCAGATTCCTTCTGACTCAAGTGCAAGTGAAACAGTGCAAATTGACAGGCAACCAATTTTGGGAGAAGATAACCTTGTTGCTCTATTGGGTAACTCAAGGAAAAGAAGCATTGAGATCCATTTTCCAGCTTCTGGGTTTGACTTCTGGGTTTGACTACTAAAACTAAAATACTTTCTGAATGAAATTCCATATTGAAGTGGATAGATCACTTCTATCACACAGGAATTAGGGAAGAGAACAGTAAATACTGCTAAGCAAAGGCCTGGGCTTTATTGTCATAGAGGGATAAAAGCACAGCTTCCTACAAAAAATTATCAGACTCAATAGAAGTTAAAGGCATGTACACAGTACTATCCAAATTTGGGATTTAAAAACATATTTTTAAGAAAAACTGTTTTTCTAAAGCCATATGAAAAAAAAAAACAAAACAAAACCCTGACTTCTGGCAGTGCCTGTAGGACCAAGATGTATTTTGGGTAAGACATGATGAAACTAAGAGAAGTATGAGAGCATCAAGAGACAAAGTGAAAGTAAATTTCTGAGATGTAGCAGGCATTTGTAATAATAATTTTCTTAGTCTGCTCACATCTTTAGTGTGCAGATTAATATCCTGTGTGAAGAACTGGGCCATCCCAAAGACTCTCTGGGTGGTTCTTGCTGCAAAATTGATCAAACTATACAAGATAAGACACTTGAAAATAGTAGAAAGTGCTTCCTCAGCTGTTGAAATGATTGTGTAGGGCAATCTTATGCAGAGAGAATATTTAGGATATGCTTCTTATTTAGTTTAAGGTATTCAGTGATGGATCACGCTCGTGCTAGAGCAGTCACTCAGGACCATGGTTCAGCTGACGATAACCACTGAAGACAACAGCACTTTGGGGAGTGTCTCCTGATCCAGTGGGAGGTGCTGCTGGAAGAACCCTTGCAAGAGAGACTCTCATTGTCACTCAGACTGGAACCAGCCTGCTTGTTTATGAAATTTGTTTTTCCCACCCTGTGCCAAAACCCATCAGTGTCTGTGCTTCTCCGCACTTCTCCAACAGCAAGTCAAAGTCAATCTAAGCCTAGATTTTGTAAAATATCAGCTAAATGTGAACAGGCTGGCTCAGCCTAAGAGAAGTGCAATTGTGTTAATAAGGAGCTTTCCCTGGGCTTATGGTATTGCTCAGACAGGAGAACAGACCTGGGGGAGTACTGTGCTAATACAATTAAAGCACTTCTAACATCTGTGCTGGCTGCTTAGAGATAGCCTGAGAATTTTTTCAATAAAGTTATTCTCTCTGAGACATTAGAAAAGTAGGGCTACGCTTTCTTGCTTTGCAGGAATTTTTCCTTTCTTTTGGCACATAGATTTTTACTGCTTTGGCTTCAAAGAAGCAGGAATAAAAGGGCAAAAGATGAGAGCAGATTTAGTCTACCTAAATTAACTTTATTCCTTTTCTTCCTTAAAAAGGCAGTTATTGTCTTCCCAACGCCGTCTCAATAACATCAAATGATTTATCTTGATAAACTATTCTTTATGTAAAAGCATAAAGATAGAAACTTTTATCAGTTTTGGTGAAATGAAACTCTTATATTTCAATTATTTTTATTGATGTATTTCTTCTAATTCTATATCTTTAACTCCATGTTACTCGTGGCAGTATCTTGCCAAAGAAAGCAGGCCAAGACCTCTGTGTTTAAAGACAGGGATCTTGGTTAATTTAGTGCAGTGACAGGCTTGAATAAAGACTGCTTATTCTTTGGAGCAAATTTCTTCTGCAAAATTTAAGACTGCAGAGTGCTACGATAGGGGTTTGTTATAAGGACCACTGTGAACATCTTTCTGAGATATTATCATTAATGTCAGTGCTGCATTGAACTCCCATGTGCAATGAGTGAGAAGGGACAATCTTATTTTATACATTTTGTATATAAAAAATTTTGAAACCCTAACCTTGGCTGGAACCCCCCCAGATAAAATTGGAATAGCATAAAAAATTACTAAGGATGATAAAAGTACAACAGCAATTATGGCAAATCTCTGTGCCATACCTTAGATCTTCAAGAAAGTGTTGCCTCTGTTACAGCATCATTTTCCAGTTATTTTACCTACCTTATGCTGTTTATTGAATGCCTTTCTTTAACAAAGGGGAGAAAAGTTCCACATGGTAAACTATATTCTAAGTGATCTTCACTTCCACTACAGTGTTTCCTCATATAAGAAAGTAATTTCTGGTCTGGATTAATAAAAGAAGAAAAAAAATAACCTGCCTATTTTCTGTCTTCAGCAGATTTTCCAAAAACAGCCTTGAGTTACTCAGGTCACAGCCCCTAACCTGCCCTTTCTCACTAAATAAAGAGCATGAAACAAAAGGGAACTCTCACCTTACGGGGTGAAAAAAGCAATTTTGCTGTCAGGTAGCAAGTTTCTCTATCCAACTGGAAAGATATGATTAAAAGGAAAATAGAAATTAGGGTGAAAGATATTGAAAGGTGAGGCCCTTGAGGTCCTGATCTGTATAGAAAAGCCTGACAGTGGGGGATTTTTTCTTAAAAAAATTAGGCTTGTGCAATTGCTATGCAAAAGGAAAAGGCTCAAAAGTTTTCCAGTAAAAAGACAGCACAAACAAAAAACAGTCAATGGGTTTATGAAACAGAAACTTTACAGCAAGTTTCACTCAGAGAAGGTGGGTGATGAGTAGCTTCATTTATCTGTGGCTCTGGGGAGCTTTCAGCTCCTTGTAGGACCATGACGCATACAGAGAGGGAGAACAGGGTGGAACTCCCTTTATGCAAGATTGTGAAGATTTTCCAGGTGCCTCTAGAACCCTGATAGTGTAGACTGGGACTGTGTGTGTTTTCTTATCCTTAGGTCAATATCCTTTCAGAAACTTGCAACATTCTCCAACGGAGTATCAGAGGAGGAAGAGGGTGGGACAGTGACATGGTCTGGTTTCACCCCTGTCCAGGTACCCAGATGTATTAGACAGGAGAAGCAGCAAAAGAGAAGCAGCCACTCCCCATTGCCATGGGCATCAGCCTCTGCCAGCCCAGGCAGCCATCCTGGGCCTCCCATGTCACCCATGGCCCCTGTGACACAGCCACCAGCAGCATTCTACCTGCAGTGACTCAGCCATGGCATCACAAGGATTGCTATCTGGAGTTAGTGCTGTGTCGCTGTGACATGGCTATTATTTTTCACTGTTCAAGAGAGAAAAAAACAAGATGAATAATTATTATAGTAAAATCTGGGCAGCTAGTAATACTAGGGAGGAAAATTAAGTAGCTGTACCAGAAAAGTAAAGGGCAGCAGCTGAGCAAAGATAGAAAGAGAATTAAAAGAAGCAAGTCCTACCTACTGCTCACCTACTGCTTTGAAGATTTATAGGGTACTTGCTGCTGGCATTTGTAGGTTTGAAGACTAAATGTTGGAAGAATGATGCTTGTCAAGTTGACTGAAGGTAATATTTTACAGTTTTCAAATCAAAAACATGTCCAACACCAAACTTGCATCTACGAGAGGATGACACTGCTGAGGAGGTTTCATCATGCAATTTCATTTCTGGCAAACCAATGATTTTGACAGAGACTCATCTTTAGCCATCACTGCATGCTTCATCTGGACACCACAATGAAATACATGAATTAGCTTCCATCTACTTGATTCACTGCAGGACTTTACATTATCTTTAATTGACACAACAAGAGGCAATGGGTGCAAACTGGAAAAGAAGGTTTCATCTGAAAAAAGGAAACCCTTTTGCACTGTGACTGATCACTGACACAAGTTGCCCAGAGAGGTTGTAGAGTCTGTCCCTGGAGATATTCAAAAACCATCTGGTCATGGTACTGAGCAACCTGCTCTAAGTGAACCTGCTTGAGAAGGGGGTTGGACCTGATGAACTCCAGAGGTCCTTTCCAACTTCAAGTGTTTATTAATTCTGTGCCCTTTGGTGCATGAAAACTCTTTCCCCATATGTAATTGCTCCTTAATTATTTTAGTTTGACAATTGTATAAGTAAAACTGGGAGCAAGGAAAACTGATTAAGTATGGAAGTGAGATGACCTTTAAGTAATCAAGTTCAACTTCAAATTATAATAAACTTCCAGTGAAATATCACACATCCTTTAACTGCTTCAACTTCTGTGTTTCCCAACTGCACTTACTGTTGGCATTCAGCAGCAGGCTAGCACGGAAGTGGCTGGAAATTACAGGATCTTGTTGGTTAGAGATAGGGTACAGGAATATTTAAAACATACTCCCGGACACCCTTAAGGACACAGTATCCAGTTCACTCAGTTGGTGTGTAGAATATTTCTAGCTGGTCTCTATGCCCTCTGCTGCTGGGTTTAACATTGACCTCAGAGCAGACACTGTGGGCAAGGTTATCCCAGCTTCTCCTTTCATCATTGTTTTGTATCCTTTGCTTCTAGGATGCCTTGTGTAACCATGCCCAAGCAATTGCTGGGTTTCAAGATGCTCCAGGTATTTTGGCTGCTATTGACTGGACTGTACTTTGTATATTCTACACTAGACAAGGCCAAAAAATGCATTAAGAAAATCACTTGTTGCTGTTGGCTACCATGCAATAGTTTCACAGTAGATCCTGGGAGCTCATGAGTTCAGGTGAGGAAGTGTGGTGCTTCCCTTCCAATTGCTGTGATGAATTAGTGACAACCACTACCTTGTCAGCCCATTGTCAGTGCCAACATAAAATAATAATGTATTTTGTCTCCCAGCAACCATCACACACTTTCATTTTCTGTTTTAGTCAGGCTTTGTTTGTTTGTTTTTGTCAGGATAAGGTAGGACAACTTGTAAAAAAAACAACCAAAAATAGAAATGAAAGAGCAAGAACCATCCAGTGCGTTACTGCCATTCCTTAGTTGCTTCAGATGTGTTAACTTTATCTGTTGCTGGCATATGCAAACAGTTGCTGGGAATGTGGTTACTGCTCAGGAAGCAAGGGTTTTGTAAAAATAATTACAGTAGTAATAAAATATGGTATGTCTTCAAAGGTGCAGAGAAATTTGTTTCAGCTATCCAAAGAAACTTATGGTTCTATAGAGTCGAGAGTCAAGGCTGCAGAGTTGTACTGATTTGAGAGAATTTTAAAACTTGCTTCTCAGTGCACAAAAAAGATAATAAAGTTTCCAGAAGGGTGAGGATAGGACAGGATATAAACAACAAAACACAGCAGAAACCACAGAAACCTACTGAAGAAAGTATCAGTCTGTTTATTTTGGCTTTAATTGGATTCTCATTTTCCTTCCAATCTATGGATTATCTGGCTGTTGAACAGTTTGAAAGGACTGTCATGGTTATGTCACCAAAGGCTGTGATCTACTTCAATCCTCGCTCCTTCCACTCTTCAGAAACTGGTGTTCTTTCAAAAGGGGATGGAAGAGAAGTGGGCCTGTCAAGATTTAATGATGCAGAAAACAATAAGGAAAATATGTTTTAATGTGATAATCTTTGTATTTTACACGGGAAATACAAAAAGCAAAAGGGATTTAAAAGATCACCTTTAAGGCATCCAGTTCTAAGGTTTCAATAAACACGCTGAAAAACAAGGTCTTTGATTATTTTTCTAGCTCACAGAGAAGCAGCAGTAAAATCAAGAGTACCATTATAAGATGTTAGTAAGAAGCAGCACCCAAGGAAATGAAAAAAATATTAGAATTGTTATTATCTATGCTTACAATAGAAGTATTGCATAGTAGATAAGAACACTGGAAGGATGCTTTTTTCATATCTTGCATTATATCTTTCTGAACAAAACCCCTCTGTAGACAACAGAAGCTGCTTCTAATAACAAAAA
The DNA here is from genome assembly GCF_017590055.1 of Onychostruthus taczanowskii. Lineage (NCBI taxonomy): Eukaryota > Metazoa > Chordata > Aves > Passeriformes > Passeridae > Onychostruthus > Onychostruthus taczanowskii. Next base: position 481,138 of record NW_024500683.1, read on the forward strand.
TGTTGGCTGAAATGAAATTCTTGACATACCAATCATTCTCAGTAGCAAAGCCATTTTTCATATAAAACATGCTTTGGAGTAGGCTTTAATGAAGGTCTCAAACCAACTCAGGTAGCTTATTTTCTCAGGAATGGGAGTATTTAAATAAATTTCATAGAAAGTCTACCACAGAGACACCACAAATGTGCCCAGCCAAATCAGATTATGTATTTTTAAAGGACAAAAGGGTTCACTCTTCTTTCAAACCTTTCTCAAACACACACTTTTTTTAGCCAAAATGGATGATGGTTTTGATTAAAACTAATTGCCCACTGTGAAAACTCCTCCCACTGCACCACATCAAGGAGGAAGTTTCCAAAATAAACAGGCTTCAGACCAAATGCTTTGAAAGGAGAAACTTTTTTCTGCTATAGCTACAGCTTCTCTCTTACTCTAAAGCAAAACTTATGGGCTAACATAACATAGTTGAGTAGCTCCTTATATAATCTGTTATCTTGTTCTCTGAATTCATTTGCTATTATAACTTAATGGGAAATTTAAAGTGATAATTTAGGAGTCTGAATTTTCTAAGGTCTTTATTTTAGCGATGCTAAAAGGGAATTTGGTGCATGTTCTTTGGATGCCCTCAAGGTACTGCTCAGCAAGAGTACAATCTGCTTATCTGTGTTGTAGTTAAATCATAACTCAGAAGCCAGAAGTTGACAGCAAGAGTAAAAGGCCATATTAAGGATCATGTCTTTAGGTTAAAAAATCATCAATGGATGAGTTCCCCCTTCTTTTTGGAAGGAAGGAAGGAAGGAAGGAAAATATTAACCCCAACAAATGAAAAACCTGGTTTGATTTCTACATGGATAAACAGAATGCCAGATTACACCTCAGATAGCTCCTAAAAATTCACAAGAAAAGTTTACCTATATATTCACCAGCTACCCTGGAACGAACAAGCTGCACGAGGTGATCTTTAGGTTCAGCTTCATTTTCTGTCAGTGGGTGCTTCAGGAAACATTTGAAAACATGAAAAGAAAAGTAGAAAATAGAAGTGGAAGGCATTTTGACTTTCCAGCTAGCCCAGTGGTTTTCAAGAGACAGAATTTAATTTAATTTACCTCATATTAAAAAGTAAATCAAATTTTCTATATTTCTTGAAAAAGAAGAAGAAATATTTTAGCTTGTAAACTATAGGTTTGTTGTACCGTGTGTCTCTCAGAGAAAGAACACCTCTGTGTTATCTTTCTAGACACTTCAGCATTCCTCTGGAGGGAGAGAAATCAGCAAAGATATAAAGAAAATTGCCCTATAGCTGGAGGCTGTAAGGGGCACCAGGAGACAGCACTGACAGGCAGTGCAGTGCACGCAAGAGTAGCTGCAGCCTCCTGTCTCCACAAATTCAGGAAGCTGCATTTGTCTTATAAAGCAACATTTAACGTGATCTTTCTCCGGCCTGTGTTAGATAATAAAAACACCATTAAGACAAAGTAGCAGGCCTCTTAAAGACAGGGAAATTAGGCCAGTTGTAATGACCATGCCTGACTAGTAGATTGGGGTGTATAGGAAGGGCAACAGGAAAGGGTGGCAAAAGAAGCAGAGGTTTATGCAGTATAAATCCACACAAAACGAACCTAAAAATTCTAAGCAATTCAAAAGGGAAAATTGCTTTGTGTCACATTGCACTTACATTTTATACTGGAAAATAAAACAGGTCTCTGAAACACAACAGTTGGTTGTAGCAGCAAGTTCTTCCTGAGCTGAGGAAAAGAGCCAGATGTCTTATAGATAGGCAAGCAGCTGCTCTCCGGACACTTGATTGCTATTTTATATCCAATATCTAGCTCAAATGTGCCACAGGGCTATCGTTTATTTATATCGCATGGCTCATACTTACAGGTTAGAATCTGACTTTTAAGATATTGTTACAAATTTGTGTTCAAGCCTTCTTAACCTGCCCTATTTTACATTCCATCTGTTCTCCTAAACCAGAAAACAAAACAATTATGTTTGCCTATTTAATGAAATGTGTAACCTAAGTTCTTATTCATCTTTATCTAACATATTACTTATTGGGTTTGGCTATTTGCAGCCTGTTTCAAAATGTAAAAAATATCTCAGTATAGCCTTTTCCCTTCAGCAAGTTAGTTCAGTCCCATACACCATATCCATTTATTAAATAGTCTTCTAGTTTGAAAAATGTGCAGAAATACACTGGGGGAAAAAAAAAAAGGTGTAAGATTCAAGCCCGTTGCACAAATCGCTGTGTTGGCCCCAGGTGGCAGGTTCATTTTATGGACTTCATCTCAGAGGACCAGCCTGGCAGGTTGCAGACTTTTGGAGGTCGTGAAGGTTTTGGTGTATGTGCTGCTTTTGAGCACCTGCTGCAGCAATAAATAGATTTTCCCAGTTGTGAAAAATGTATAGATTTCTTCAAAGTCCTTCATAAAGTTACTGAATGTTTCTCTTTTCCTTCTAAAAGAAAACATCAAAATCAGGAAGAAAATGGTATTAAAACATCTGCTTCCTTTGGAAATTCTGGTTTATAAATGTCTTTCAGATATACTAAGCACAATTTTACAGTACCTTAACTTTCAGGGTCACATGACACCAATTCATGATAGCGCTCGTTCTCATCTGCCCACCAATCTGTCATCTCTGATTAATTTAACATCCCAATCTCTTAAGCAGCTTCCAAATGCTTCCAGATTTAAAATGATAATAATAAGACAAATTTGGTGGAGTAGTCTGCTAGAAAACATATTTCTCCATTTTCTTATCAAATATATGTTTTTTTCCCAAAGACATCATATTGTCTTGAGGACTTGAAATGGAGGCTTTAATGTGATTTATTAATGTTAAATCCATTTTTAATGCCCTATTTTGTTAGAACTTAGAAGCAAAATCCATTTCTGACTTTTAAGGTTGGGGGTGGATAAGGTAATGCATTATACAGTGACTTGGTCACATAGCAGAAGTGCTGTCTCCCATTATAGCACTTCCATATTCCCCCTTTAGAGGTGGACTTGTTTAGCTGTGCTGCAACTCAACCATCTTTTTGAGAGAAAGAAAGGAAATACAAAATTATTCCAGCCTAAAAGTCATAAATACCTTCAAGTCTTTCCTGAAAACTTTTGTTGTACATTATAGCTCACAAACAGAATATGCTTCAAACTGGTGTGGAACATTAACACTCCAGATATCAGCAATACTCTCTGAAAGCTGATCTTACTTCTGTTACTGTGATATAGATGGGGAATGGCAGTGGCAGCATCGTTCAAAATTTCTCATATTTTTAGAGTGTATCTATCTGGTGAAAGGCTTTTCAGCTTTGCTGGAGTTTGGAGCAGTCTGCTTTCTCTTACTGAATTGCACCGTGACACTATTTTTAATTGTCCCCCCCTCTCCCTGAAAATAACATTCAGCCATGGTGGTATTTGGGGGATTGGAATGCCTAGAAATGGACTTTGAACCAAAATTTGCTTTAAGAAACTACTTAATGGGCAGATCTGGATAATGAATATAGCTATGGAAAGAGATGATAAACAACTACTCAAGGACAAAATTTTTTCTTAAACAGGAAAAAAAAAAAAAGAGCTCCTTATTAAAAGTTTTCAGTAGTTCTAATAGTGAAATTATACACTTCTTAAAAAGATCATTTGCTTTTCAGTAAATCTGAATCCAGTTCTAAGGTCCTCTATGTAATAGACACTAGTGACATTGCTATGCAGTAGGACAATTACAGGATGCTACCACTCCTAGACAGGACCAAGCTACTGCATAAATGTTGGAATAGCATTTTCCAAATGAATTAGCAGTTTTCCAAAGAATTAGCAGTTCTCAATTTAAAAAGTTCAGGACTAAGTATATCAGAAACAAAAGGAGATACTGCACTGTTTGCTCATGAGGGTATCTGGAGTCTGAGGCATCACAGGATCTCACCAATGCCCGGCACCAAACTGCAAGGCAGGTGGGGGTCAAGCCAGGGCAGGCACAGAGCCCAGGGATACTGATTTCTTTTCTTCCAGGATTGCCATCACAATGCAGATGGCAAGTGGCTTTTTAGAGATGCATGTTTTACCAACTCATGGTCATCTCATAATTTTTCTATGAGCTCCTCACTCCTTTTCTGAAATAAACACACAAGAAACACATGAGGACTCTTGTCCTCTGCTTGGATAGATAGCTATTGTCATCCAAGTACAGATCCACAGACTTCTTCCTGTTGAATTACCTCCTGGTTTACCTCACATCTCTTCTCTAAATTTTCATGAGTGTTTTGAGTTTTAATCTGCTATGTGCATTTCCTCTTAACTAGGTATCATTTGCAAATATATAAGGCACCCACACTTTTCCATCAGCCAAGTCATTGAAGAAAATATCAACTAATTCTGGAACAAGCACAGATTATTCCTGAAAAAACCCCACTCAATATATTGCCGTAGTTTGATTTCTTTCCTTTGCAGCCTTTTCATCCAGACCATATGTTCCCATCTTACTTACAAGAGTGTTCTAGGAGACAGTGTCCAGAGACTCACTAAAATCAAGATGTGGTATCCGCTGTTTTTGTGAAGCCACGTGAAGCATGTCCTATGACAAACTGAATTTATTTTGGCTTGATGTGGATTTTATTGACCCTTCCTTTCTCTAAGTATAGTATTTTCTAAATGTTCATAACTAATATGTTATTTTTCCCACTATTTCTACAGGAAATAAATTTTCTCCATGTGTTATAATTTTAACCTCACTCTTCTATTTCTTTTTAAATGTAGGCATTTTTTATCTTCTGTATTTTCAGAATATAATTTTGGACTGGCTGATCACAAAATAGTTCATTTGCTTGCATAAATTCAAGTGTTTTCTTTCCCCTTTTAAGATCTTGTCCTTTCTGTCATGATACCATCTGCTTATAACTGACCTTTTGAGTGAAACAAAGGAGCTGAATCTATCAGCTTTCCAGGCATTGTTTGCAAATGTCCTTCACTCTGCAGAGAAGTGGGCTAAGTCTTTCTTTAGCTTTCTCTGCCTTTTGGTGCACCAACATGCTGAGAAGCATGCATCACCTATGCACCACATGGTTTCACTCTCTGCTTTTGATTTTCTCTCTTTGGTCTCACATGTTCATCCATTCATCTTTCTTAAAATTCTTTTCCTTGGTGAGTGATCTACAGCTCCTTCCCTTCCTCCGCACTGTCATAACTTGCAATTTTGCATAGTTTTCTTTTGCATAGTTTTGCATAAACTTGCATTTAACATAGTTCCTTTAAAGATCTGCCTACTTCACTTAACTCTCTCTCAGAATTGTCTCCCACAGGATCTCACTTACTGGTTCTCTGAATTCCTATAATCTGCTCTGCTGAAGCACGTTGCATCTCTTCCTGTTTGTCATGAATTCTGCTGCCTCATCATTGCTCAAGAAGTGCCCGAGTTGCTTTTAACTTTTGCTTTTTCCTTTATGTTCTACCAAATTAGAGAATCATATTTGGAAAATATCATCTCTCTTTGCATTTTCGAAATTCTGCATAGAAAATTTCCACTAAAACTTCTCAAAAATTAGCCAACTGCCTGAGGGCATTCCTTCCGACAAGAAGATTTTTTAAATCAAAGTATGCTGATGGCACTGAGTGCTGAAGTTTGGATAATTCTGCTTACAAAAGGCTCAGCATGTGATTTCCTTGTTAGCTGTCTGACTGTTGATTCTCATCCGGGTACCAACGATTTTTGTCCTTTAAATTGTACTCAGAAATTATAAGACAACTTTTGAGCCTCTTTGTTATTAACCTCAGAGCAAGAGATGCCTATGTGTACATTAACATATAAGGTAACACCTACCTCCTTTTCCCTGTCTACTTGCCCTGAACAAATTCTGCTGTTTATATCAATGTTCCTGCTAGATGAATCATCCCATCAGGTCTTTATTAGGTCTATTAAGTCATAACTTTGAAATGTTTTTATACTGCTACTTCCTCTTGCTTTTTCCCTGTGCTACTGCTGTTCAGATATTCCAGGGACAGGAAAATGAACTTGACTACTGAAAGCAGACTAAGACTCCTAGGGAACAGCAGACATCTGGCTCTAAGAGTCATGCAGAAGAGAAAGAATGTCTGGTGGCACTCTCTTGTGTTGAACACTTGTGGAAGAAAGCCGCACTCAGGCTCCTGGACAGTCTGCACCCATTCAGTCCAAGAGGCTGGTGCATGCCAATCTGCTGCACCCAAAGCAGAACCTGCTACAATCAGCTCCAAAGACAGATTCAATCCTTATGCCTACTCTTGATGCCTATGGTTCAGATTTTTAGTGGTGACCCAAACCCCTGTATTAAATTCTTCTCCATCTGAGAATGATAGAATATTTTCTGTCAAGAACAGTGAGAAACATCTTCTGAAGATCAACATTAAAGAAAAGGCCACAAATCCCTGAAAGTGTTGGACCAACCAGTAATTTGAAAAGATCTCTGATGTTAATTTATAATGAATGCTAGAACATCAGATAAATCTCAATGATTCAAGAAGTATTAATATTGTACAAGAAAGATTAAAAAGATGACAACAGTATTTACAGGTTAGCACTTTGCAAGTGGTAAAGGAATAATAATGGAAAACAGGCAGGATTAACAAACTGATAGAAAAATGAACCACACCACTGGTTGTTAGATGTCTCACATACGTTCATGTATGAAAAAGACACATTAATAAACAGGCCATTCTTGTAAATGAAAAGAGAGTTATACTAGTTTAATCCTGGGTTCACAGTATGTTCACTGTGAGAAGAAGCTGATTGAACATTTTTTTTATTTACTCACATAATCTAGTGTGATTTGGGAGTCATTCCTGTGGCATCAAGAGACTGAGGAGATTCAACAGGGTAAAACAACACCAAGACTGAAATCAAATAGAGACTGAGCAAATCAGACTTGCAGACTGACACTTGGAGCATTCCTGTGTCACATAATGATCCTTAGCACTGAGGGAAAGGGGAATTACTGGCCTAACAAACAAGTGACTCAGAGTGACTGAGGGATTTCCTGTGCCTTCAACAGCTTTTGGAGAGGAAACCTCAGTCTATAACACTTGAGAAAGGAATAACCTTCCATTCTGGAATACTGGAATATCACCAGTCCTTGTACCAAATGAAATGCATGTTATATATATTTCCAAATAATGAGCTTGCTTGCATGTTAGGAATGACACTATTTTGAATAATGTACATGAGAAACTAATAACTTGCTCTTAAAAGTAAATTTGAGAATTACTTTTATTCATAAAGAAATTAAGATGTGTATGAAGTAAAACTTGCATTCTGCCTTCCAGAGACAGTTTTTCAAAGTGTTTAGCACTTTGGAAAACAAATAAATGTTCTGCATTCCTTGATAGTATTGATCTTAAAACAATAAATTTTAAAAAATCTGTAATTCTGTAGTGTTGATAACAATTCAATAGTTATACCTGGCAAAATGTAAATATAGCATTTTATAAATTAGTAATTTTTCATAGCTGGAAACTGCTGCTTACAAATCTTATTGTATCTTTCCAGACTATCAATTGGAAACAACCAAACTTAGCATACTGAATTGAATTATTTATTTTGGAGATAAATTTGAAATAAAACATTGCTGAAACCATCTCATTTTATTCACTAGTTACTACCAATTACATTAAAAATACAGTAAGCAGAAATAAATCAAGTATTCTAGAAATAAACTGTTTCTTTCCACACTCAGGACATTTGAAGTACCTGTTAGTTATAAAAATGGTGAAGTGGTGAAGTCAAATTTCAGAATGGGCTGTAGCTGCTCAGTCCAAATTATACATTAAAATGCATCACCTGCCTTGTACTCTCTTAGGTGTGCTGGACAGCTGGTGAGCAGGCCAAACATACCAAACATGCCAAACACACCAAACATACCAAACATACCAAACATATCAAACATACCAAACAGGTAAGTGCTGCTAAAATATCTCCCAGGAATTTGCGCTCTGCTTGTGGAGATGGCCTCCCTCTCACTCTTTGCATGACTCTGAATGCAGTGTTGCTGGAAGGTTTTGTAGAAAAGGTACCAAAGATATGCCAGCTTCCCTCTTAGGCAAAGCAGAACATAGTGTTTTATCCCAGAACACCTGACCACAGCCTTTCTGTTTTTTGTAATGTGTATGTGTGTTTATATGTATATATAAGTGTTTATATGTATGTGTGTTTATATGTATATGATAAGTGTTTTTTAATTTAGGTGTCTTCAGTAACCTGTTCACAGCCACACAGTTCACACAGAGAGAAGGATACAAATCAACATTAAAAACATGACCACTTCCTGAAACCACACTTGTCAGGTTTTTATGTGCAAATAAAACCAACATTTTTCTGTCAGCTCTATGACAAAAATAAAAGTATGTAGGGTTTTGCACAACCCAACAGATGCTATGCCAATTTGAGTAGTGTTGTCCTTCTCAATAGCTTAAGTGCAGCACTACAAAAATCCTGTTCGATAAACAACCCATAGCACATGCGCATGAAGAGGTGAATATACTGAGATATTTATTTCTACCCATCAGTCACAATTGGAATTGATCCATGTAACAGAACAGGCTCTTTTTTGGAAGCTATATGAAATTCATTGATGATCATGGTTTTTAGTAACCTATATTCAAACAACTAAGGTATTCAGCACTAGAAGACATCTGAACTTTTCCTATAAGACAGGAATTTGTTGAAAGCAATAGAATTAATCTCTGGGGCAGTGCAAAGAAGTCTGAATTACCATCTTTCAGACACAACTTTTCTTTGGGTAGCCAAACACAGCAGTCTGGATTTCATTCTGCCATAAGGCATAAGCATCCACTTCACCATCACGGCAAATTCAACATTTAGTCTGTTACAGTTCATGCCACTTTCAGATTTAATTTTTACCAGAAAAGTTTTAAACATATAAAATTGTTGGTAAACACACAAAATTTTTAAGTGTTTATTCTGTAACCACAGAGTGCTTTTACCTTTCCCAAAATGTCTGCCTTCAAACTCCACCCTTGTAACAACTTAGTAATGCAGTTCAGTAGGATCTCCAAAACTGTAAATACAAACTTATGTTAGCTACTGTAAAAATAAGTTAACATTTCTTAGATTTGCTCTTAAGTATTCCATGCAGAATATTAATAATCTATTCCAAAGTCTGGTCAAGTTCTTTAGGAACATCATATGAGCAAACCATCACCTCTAACTCACTTCCACTAAACTACATAAATATTTGTTGGATAATAGATTTCAAGATTCCATTTATAGAAAAGTCTTTCCACAGAACTAATAATTTACATTAATCCACAGTAATATTATAATAAGGATGTAAAATGAAAATTGAAAAGACAACCTTTGAAGGAAAAAACACATTTGAAATTGGCCACAGCCTTAGACAAACCTTTTTTTACCCTTAAGCTCTCATGATCATTTGATGCCTGGAAAATACAGTAGGATTTCAAAAATGATCCAGTACATCACTATCCTGTTGATAGATTGCTTGTGGGTTGGTGATTCACATATATTTGTTTATCACCTTGCTTTTAGAAGGTATTTGCCAATTATACACCCTATATCTCAGCAGATATACAGTAGCAGCCAAGAAAAAAAATGCAGCAGTCATCTCTCACTTTAAATGTCATTAACACTTCACAAAATCAATCTTTCCCATTAGAAAGGAAAATATATCCTTGGACACTTGGAGCTTACTTACTTTTTTAAGGTTTCTTTAACACCATCTAAGATTTGAACCCCGTTGGGTTTTTTGTTTTGTTTTTTTTTTTCAAATCTGAAACCTATGCCTAACCTCAGAGAGGAAATGGCTTATTCAACCCAAATCTAAATACATCTACTGCCTCAAATGCCCTCTTTGCTGTCTGTAATTCTACAGTTTCTAGGCATCTGCTCCACTGCAGTCTTTAGTTCAGTCTGTACCAATAAACCATTGGGGCCAGGGGGTCTCTCAGTGTTGCCGTGTAGTTGTTAGCACCAATAATTTCTTATCATGCTCTATGGCTTTGCCCTAGGCCAAGTGGCATTTCTCCTACGTGGTATCTTAGGTTTACAATGAGCACGTGACTACATTCTGAAGGTTCTATGGACATTGCTCTTTGTTTTGGGATGTAAGAGAACTCACTCCTGTGGATATGCTGTGCCAAGTTGCCCCCCTGGACAGAGAACAGCCCTCAGCCTGCTTTATTTACTACTGGAGATATTGCGACATATTCAAGTAGTTCTTACACTTCTACAAAGCTGTCAAAGTTCATCCCTACCAGGGTTTAGTGGAAGGGTATGTAAAGTGTGTTCCATTCTTAGTCCCTCTCTCTATACTATGTTTATTAAGAGCTCTTAGCTCTGCAGTGTCTGCTGCAGTACAGCTGCAAAGCAGCATCTCTCTAGGAAGATTGGTTAAGAAGGACTAGCAAATTAATAACCTAACACTTTAACAGTGTTAAGTCCTTTATTTTAACTCCTAATTTGTATTTTCTTAGGCTTTACTTAGTCTACAAATTGGCAATAGGCAATATCCCTAGGCTACAAATCTCTTCTAAAAATGTAACCCCACAAGCCTAACACTATTTCTGAATGGACTACCCAGGCTAGGATGTGGCTACCTAGCTTAGCGTGTTTCCTGAAGTGCTGATTACCTTAAGATGTATATATTTAAATAATTCTCCATAGTTCAAAGCCAAAATGTGTGGTATGGATTAAAATCTAATGCACCAACTGGTTAATGACTCTAAATATTCTAAACAACTAGGTGCTTAGATAGGGTGCTGGTTCATGCTGCTTCTTTGTTCTTGAGGGTGTACCAGATTTTCAGAAACTATTTGATAGGATATTCTAGTCCTGAGGAGCCCTTGCACAGCTAAAAGAGACCTATTTCACTACTATCTTTGTTATAAAGAGTAATTTTAAAATAAGCAGGGGAAAAAAAAAGCCTAATGTACTACTGGAGTACTCATAAAAATCTCCAGCCTTTAAATCTCCAGTTTAAGCAGGGAAAACTAACAAACTCCAACCTACTCAGGGTGATAAAATGTGCCAAAACTACTGAGCCCAGAAGAGGATGTAATTTACATAAAACAGAGGCGTAGAGATAATTTTCCAAGTTATAACCCGGACTGTCAAACTCCTGTAATGTACAGACCAGAGAGTCATGATTTGAGAAAGTGATTTTAAGACACTGTAGTTACACTTCATTTCTAATATGATTCTATTTCTTTGTTCATTTCCTGCATGACATTTACCACACATGAAGTCATCGTGGGATGTATGGTTATAATTATGTATCTACTGGTGAGTTACATGCAGTTAGTCTCACAGAACTGTTTACCCAAAAGAAGTGACTGTTTTAGAAAGGATGATTTTAAGTACTATTCACTGAATTGTTATTTTTAAGGGACAGTGAATCTGATAACTGTTTCCTGGCTCCTCTAATAAGTACTTTTAAGAAATGTTGCATCTTGCTCATGCCAAGCCTGGTACTGAAAACTCCTGTCATCTTCAGTTTCTGCATGAAATACCAGCCTGTACTTTGTAAATAATTCTCAGGCAGATGAATAAATAGATAAAATTGAATGTCAGAGACATTAATTATTTGATTAACAGTAAATGTACTCTGTGAAATGCACTGATGTCGATTATCCATACACGAGATACTACCCAATTTCTACTCACAGTAGCAGTATCTGGAATCCTCAAGGAATCTTTCAGTTTCTAGTTATTCATTCTATTTTCTAGATGGATAATAACTCACCTCTGTAATAAATATTTTGTATGCTGATGTATTCTGTTTTCTGGTAATAATTTAGCCTTTCATTAGCATTTTCTTTACTCACCCTTTGCAGCACCCTTTTTCTTCATTTGCTGCCAACTTAACTAGCCTCTATCATACCCTTTTCCCCATAAATGAGGATTTTTCTGCAGACTGTCTACTGTTCTACTTCTCTCTCAGCCCCCAGATAATTTTCATATCAAAAAGTTCAGTTACACCTCAAGCTATAGCTTAACAATTAATTCTTTCTTGTTTAAGCAGCTATTATTCCTTCCTTCACTTGTTCCTACACCAGTTTTGTGCAGTCACACAGTGAAACAGTTCAGCAAATGCATTCATATTTTCCTGTGTTCTTTCTATCCCTGCTCAGACCCCAGTTTGACTCAGAGTGCAGCTGCCCAACAGCCAGGCCAGTATAAACTGACAGCATGTGACCAAGAGCTAATGACCAAGGAGCAAGTTTTTCTACCAAAAGAAGCACTCTTCTCTACTCCTTATTCTATTACTATTCTACTCACATTTCAAATACTGCCACATTATGGAATCACAGAATGTTGGACAGGACAATATTCTGAGTAGGACAGGACCAATACAGATAATTAAGTCCAGCTCCTTGGCCCTGCACAGGACCATTCCCAAGAGTAACACCAGGTGCCTGTGAACATTGTCCAAATGCTTCTTGTGTTCTCTCAGATTGATACTGGAACCACTTCCCTGAGGAGCCTATTCCAGTGCCCAGCCATCCTCTGGGTGAAAAATCTTTTCTTGATATCCAACCTAAACCTTCCCTGACAGCTTCAGGTCATTCCCTCAGGTCCTGTCTCTGGTCACCACAGAGCAGAGATCAGAGCCTGCCCCTCCTCTTCCCCTCACAAAGAAGCTGTAACTGCAGTGAGGTCTCCCCTCAGTCTCCTCCAGGCTGAACAGACCCAGTGCCCTCAGCCTCTCCTCATCTGGCTTCTCCTCAAGGCCATTCATATTGGAATATTTCAGTATTGTAAGGGAATTTGCCTAAAAACCAAAATAATACAAAATAGGTTTAAATTCATTCTAGAGGAGAAGAGAAATTCATGGGGAATTAATTTTTTCCCAAACTATTTAGAAATCAATGACTGGAAAATCATCTTATGCTATCAAGACACGATGGTGGCACACTCCTTGAGGTGATGCCTGAGTTGCTACCTAGCATGAGATTGGGTTGAAGTCATGGAAAATAGACATGATCTGGAATGGGGACAGGAATATCTTCAATCTTTGACAGCAATCTATTTTGCCAAATTAATATGATCTAATTTCACAATGAAACTGTCGCTTGTAGGTGTGCACACAGGCAGCGGCAGCTCAAGTTTGCCCTCTCTGGATCCCATGATTGTGGCACTCAGGCTGATAATCCTGTTTGCTGGAGAAGAGAAGAGTTGTCACTCATCAGCACAGAGACAACACAAAGGGAAGCTGAAGGGGAGATGCACACACACATGCACACAGCTGCTTTTGGGCAGACTTAAGCAGCCATTATCTCAACAGAGCCCTCTGAGTTCTGCAGTGGCAAGACTGTGCATATATTTTTGAGTTGCATGCTGAACTCATGGGAGTGAGGGAAGAGAAGCCTGTGGTGTATGCTGGAGATGTGATTTGATACTGGCCCACCCTGGAGGCCTTGTCAGACGCTTCTGAGATCAAAACTGGTGATAGGTATTTAGCTTGTTGCTTTTGCTTGTCAGGAAGCTTGTAGTATTTAAGGGTATAAAAAGTCAAAAACCAAGACAGTATGCATTAAGGGCTTAGGTCTGGAGCCAAATTTTCTTCTCCCTAACCCCTGTAAAGAAATCTGATAAGCTAAGTAACTGCTTACTGTTGCCAGTGCCTAAAGATGGATTTGCAGGTAACTACATTGCATAATCCTTTCCATAAACTAATCAAACTCCACTCTAAAATGCTTTATTTTTTTTTTTCCCTGCTTCTCAAAGTGAAAGGATTTTTTGTATTAGAATACTCTGTTAATTAGGAATGTCAGTTGAACTTCCCACTTAAATCTATTCATGGCTCATTTAAACATATATATGTACTTGTGGTAAAACTGTCCTTAAGTAGCTCTTTTCCTTCCCTGGTGTTTATCTGTCCTCCTCAGTATGCTGACAGATGATAAGCATATCTGTTCAGTTTTTCTTTTCTTTGGTTGAATAATTCAAGCTCTTTTACTATTTTTTCTTGGACTCCCTGTTTACACAAGTATCATAATAGCCTGCCTCTATACCTACCTTGGTTTGAATTCACCTTTCCTAAACACAGGCAACTAGAGCTGCATAGATCTTAAAGAGCCAGACAGTCAGGATTTTGACAAGTTAGGCATCCTCTGCCAGTCTGGCTATAACCCAGCAACTTAAACACAGTCATAGAGACAGTCTCTGGGGGAGAGCAGTAACCGACAGAGTCTGAAATATTTCCCTGACTTCCCCCTATCTCTTTCTAAAGTAAATACCCTTCTAATATTTTGAAAGAATCCTAGAAGTCTGGCATCCATTTTTTTTTTTTTTCACAAGAGCTTCACAAGGGTTGGACCTGTCCTCATTACACATATTCTTGATCCTTCCCCTGACAATATAAATTATGCTTTTTATTAGAGTGCTTGTTCCAGATCAGTTTTTGAAGACTCAAGCAATACAATGTAGGCAGACCTATGAGTCCTTTACTCTAGGTTGGATTTTAATGAATTTTAAATTTAGCAACAGTTTGGACAAGAAATAAAAAGTTGAAAGGAAATTAAAGCCTGTAGAATTCTTATCACTTTTTCTTGTCTGTTATTCCCTTACTCTTATCTGAACTCAACCCCTTTATGCAACAACAAAAGTCTGGGATGTGATTTTGCTGTAGGTGTTTTGACTGCTTGACAGAACTCTAAGCAGGAGAGAAACATCTTCAAGTTCAGTATTTGGACAGCCATGCTGGGACTCAGCAGTCTGAGCTTTTTGCTCCAGTCTCACTGAAACTGCAGAGGGAGAAAATATGTCTCTCTGCAAGAAAAGAAGCTAATACTTACACAGAGTAATGAGGTGATCACAGTTATAACTAGCTAATGTCCAGCACAAGGATCAATTTGTTGGTAGGAAGGCACAGGCTGAACTACTGTTCCAAGAGCAGAGTTTCAAGCCCAGGTATATCAAAATATAATCAAAATGCTAAAAAAGTGATAGATTCATTTTGAGGGCATGACTAAGACAACTGCAAATTTGGTCCTTTATGTTTCAAAATAATGCTGTCATTGTAAATATAAACCATGAGATTTCTTAATTTCTTTCATCTGAATTCCAAAGCTGCTAATCAATATGATAAAGCAATTTAGTTTAGTTAGGTGCACTAGATAAGTGCTTATTTTGCTTTCCCTTTTTATTTAAATCAGTCTCGTCTGATGCCTTTTTTTTTTTTTTATCAAAGTACATCTCATGATATTTCAAAATGTTAAAAAGGAAATTAAAATTACTTAAAATAAAAGAAGGAAAACTTGTCCATCAGACACTCGACAACTAAATATACTCAGAAACAACAATTTGAAAGGAAAATCTATAAAGTAAGATGTGTGGACATGGTTTCAGGTTTTGGTAGAAAGTCAATCTATAAACTCAGTGGAGCAATTTTAGAGGAAAATTAAATTCAGCTGGAATAAGTACTGCCAGTACCCTTTAAATTACAAATAGCTCCAGTCACCAATTTTGAGCTTAGATCTGTTTTACTTGTTTTGATTTTGAAACTTGTATTCAGATGTAACTAATTTTCAGTAATTATATCTCTGCATTCTTATGTATACTACATTATGAAATACATCTTGATAAATGATGAAAAAACAATTTTAATTGCAACAACAGTCAACATCCATGTTCTACCTGCACCACTGGAGTGCAGCTGAAAACCAACCTGAGACTGTTCCAGTTTACAGCTTGAATACAGAATTAATCTGAAGCTCACAAGAGTTACAAGTCATTCCCAAACCTGCAGTGCCTTTAAGATGCAGTGGGAAAAGTCTTTAGTCTCTTTTAATGCAGAAGAACATTGAAAGATCTGCTTTAAAAAAAACCCTTTCCTGATACTCATTAGTTGAGATAGCATCTATGCTGACAATAAAAACAAGACTGGGGAGAGAAACTGGGCTTCAAATTATTGATTTCCAGACAGCTTGTTCTCCTGCATTATTGCAGTTTTGGTCCAAGCCAACTAGCAGTCTCTGGGCAGTGCTAGGCAAAGTTTTGGGGGACACAAAGGATCAGGAACTATTCACAAAGGATCAGGAACTATTTCCAGGAGGCACCAGGAGCTGCAGCGGGTTTCACTGGGTGCTGGGGGTAAGGTTATCTGGTCCAATCTTGCCTGCTCAGTTATGGGTTCCCTAGAGAACTTTACTCAGAATTGTATCAAGACGGCTTTTGAGTTTCTCCGGAGAAGGAGACTCCACAGTTTCTCTGGGCAACCTGTTCCAATGCTCAGTCACTTGCACCATAAAGAAGTTCTTCCTCATGTTCAGGTGGAAGTTCCTCTGTATCAGTTTGTGCCAGCTGTCTCTTGTCTTATTGTCTGCCCTACACTGTCCTGCAGCACAATTGCAGGAAGTTTATCACCACCAAACATCCATGCAGCCTTCAGCCATGATCTCGATGTACTACATTAACCAAATCTTCTCCTAAGGGCTGCAGCAAAATCCCAGCATCACCTCAGGGATAAATAAAATAAAATAAAATAAAATAAAATAAAATAAAATAAAATAAAATAAAATAAAATAAAATAAAATAAAATAAAATAAAATAATAAAAAAATATAATAACTCCCTTCCCAAGTCAGAAAGTCCTATTACACATTGTATTTCTGGAAGAGTCCAAGAAGAGGTCTGAAAAAAAATATGACACTACTAGCCTATGTAATTTGGCATCAGGACCAACACTGATGATGTTAAACAGAGGTTAAAAGGAGTTATACATGGTATAGTATATAAATAATTTTCTGAAATCTAGGAAGAATATCAAGACTTTATGAGGGTAGAGACACAATGTATATTATATTTTATGTGAAAAAAGATTTTCCTTTCTGGAAGAAGGCAGCTTCTAATCCCAGAGAACTGAATCAGACATCATCTGTTCTTTAGATGCAATACTCAAGAAAGGACATGGAGCATCCCTGTTAAAATACTTTTCTCCACACTCAATTAGTCTCTGTAGCTTTGGTGAATATGATATGAGTTGTGGAAATATCAGAAGGGTGAGAAAAAAGGACAGGAGAGGTTTAGAAAAAACCATGAGTGTGAGGGCATTCCCTGTATTTTACCCAAACAGATTGATTCCACCTTAACTGAGAGTCACGGTGCCATAGGTGTGCAAGAGGTCCAGTGGTCCCAGCCTCCTCCTGCTCCAAACCCTCCATGATTTTACCAGCCCTTCACTGACTTGCTCCTGTAGGTGCATGTCTCTCTCTTGCTGGATAGCCTAGAACTGGACTCAGGACTTGTTTCACCAGTGCAGAGCAGAGGGGAAGGATCACCTTCCTCCACCTGATGGCAATGCTTCCCTCCTCATGCAGCCCACGAAGCTCTTGGCTTTTGCTGCAAGGATGCTTTGCTGACTCATGATCAGCTTGCTATCAATAAAGTCCCCTAGATTATTTTCTGCACAACTTTGCCAGATTTTAAACAAGATGGGAAAAGGACAGTTTGGCAAATGAATTAAGAATAGCGAATATTTGCATGTATATCTCTAGCTTAGCTTTAAAATGATGAGCCTGCTAATGAACCAAGCGTTAGAGCAAGTAAGACACTGCCTTCTGGTTATTTTCAGCAAGTCTCTAATGTGGCCATGTAATGCACCATTATGCAAATATGTAAGATAGTTTGGGATCTAATCAGAAAGCACTTTTCCTTGAATGAGCAAAAACAATTGCACACCAGTTGTTCATATCCTGTGAATAATATTTCCAAAAATATTATGCCATGAATTATACCTTTATTCCATGAATAGTATTAATGATAATAGTTAGAAACCTATGAACCACGTAGAAAGGATCTTGGTGTATTTTAGGAGAAATCACATTTTTCCATTTCTAATAGATGTTAAACTTGCATAATTCTCCAGGTAAAAATGGAGATCTTAAAAATATACTTCCATTACACAATAATAATAAAAAATCCCTGCCTGCCCAACACTGAATTTTCTAGACATTGAAGAGCAACTTGTCCCTTTATTTTTCTCCAAGTCTCTTATAAAAAATAAAGCACAGAATTATAGAATGGTTTATATTGGAAGGCACCTTAAGGATCTTCTTGTTCCAGTCCCACTGCTGTTGTCAGGGACACCCTTCCACTAGACCAGGTTGCTCAAAGCCCCATCCAAGGTGGTCTTGAACACTTCCAGAAATGAGGTTTTTCACATGAAAAACTTCCAGAAATGAGGTGTCCAAATATTCTCAGGGCAACATGTTCCAGTGCCTCACTGCCCCCACAGTAAAGAATTTCTTCCTAATATCTAATCTAAACTTACTCTCTCTCTGTTTAAAATTATTACCCCTTGTTCAGATCTGATAATTTTTTGTAAGCTACTAGAGCTTTGCTACATTTCAAAAATTTCAGAAAAGTCAGTTTGTGAGCCTTCAGTAAATCAGTATCTAACAATGAGTGACTGATGGTGAAGCTGTAGTTAGGGGATTGTAATCTTCATGATTATAATATGAACATTTGGAGAAGAATATATAGGGAAATAAATTTAGTTGTTAAGGACAAAAAAAAATCAACCTAGGACAATGTTGCTTGAAATATGCAAGTGCTTGTCCATATATTTATTACAAAATTAAAGGAAAACCCACATGAAGTTCAGGATGCTAACGTGAACAAACTACAGAAGACTTTCATTTTAAAAAGGAGCATCAGCAGCACCCATGTTCCTGGAGACTGATAAGGCTGCTGGCTAGATGTGCCTAAAAGCCTGGGGTCATCCCAAACCAGTGGGGACCCAGCCATGCTTACAGCACATGAGTGCTGACAGCCACATAAGCTGGTCAGCCTGACCAGAGACCTATAAAAGAAGACACTGCAAGGGACATTTTAAAAGAAATATGTTAAGTCCTACAGGTATATGAAAAATAATATGATAAAGAATTTATTTGTACAGCAAATTGCTCTCAAGTTGTATCAAATGATTCTGGCACATAGAATAGCTGAGGTGAAATCTGTGTTTAAGACATGGAATATTGGTTTAATTCCTAACAAAATTAACATTGTTCCAGACTTCCATTTGCTACGTGTCATCTGCATTTATAAGATAGCTGATTTTTCCCCCTTACTTGTTTTAATTTTTTTTTTTTTTGCAGTATTGTTCTGCCCTGTGCTAGCAGAATGCCTCTGCAGACTAAGCACTGCTACAGTCTAAATATTGAATCCTAGTAATTGTAAATGAAATGTGACAAGCTGGTGTGGTAATTGTATTGTACATGCAAAAGCACCACTCCAGAGTCAATTGAATACATTTATACAGTCTTCAGAGATCTGTTGGTTTGCAGATGAAGTTTTTTTTTTGTAGGAACAGGACTGGGGGTTTTTGTATACCTCATTTCACTGATGCTGCAGGTCTCACTGGTAGCTGAGTAACATCATACAGAGCAAGAACAGAGTGGTCAAACAAGCATCGGAATAAAAATGAAAAGAAAATAAATCTGTAGTAGGGACCATATAGAAAGATTTTTGTTTACAGAGAAATTTTTAATACTCATCTTCCCTATCTAGGAAAGTTCTGGAAGGCACTTACTGGGAGGCAAAAAAAGGTAAAAGAAGGCAGTAAAAAAACCCCAGCTTCATAATCCATTATATGATGAAGGTGACAATCAGGACTAGCATTTCACTCATACAGCCCATTGCCAGAAAATAAAAAAGTAGTCAATGGTTGTGTTTTGTTTGGTTGTTTTTCAAACTAATTTAGCAAATCCACAGCACTAGAATTGCAATTCCAATTATCTTTGTGTTTTCATGTGAAAAACAGCACTTATCAAGAATCTAGTAATTTTGAAGCCCTTTACATCAAATACAAAGGGCGAGGCACTCTTTTAGCTCTCATAGCTGCCTGTGACTGCCAGAAATGGGAAAGGGAGAGTTCACACAGGTTTGTTCCTGTTCTCAGGCATGTCATCCAAAATGAAACTTCCACCTTTTACCTTTACGTGTCTTCTCCCATTGCTGTGACAAGAACTGTGATTCCTTTTGCTCATTTTCTCCTTCTAGTGCATTTTTCACAACAGTCATTCTCAAGAAACACTTTAAATGAGAAGAATTTACATAATAAATAAACATGTTTTGTTCCATAATGTAGATGCTATAGGTAGTATCTTGGCTTTGCTTTAAAGCATGAAAAACTTATGTCTCAGTACAATGTCCTCATGTTTCTATGCTGACACACCATTACGTTTTTAAAAGTATAATTTTTTTCCACAGCTAAGTCATCATGATGACTAAAAGTAGCTTTATTGGACTGTATGACAAATAATAAAAGTATCTTAGATATCTAGTAACAACACAAAAGTGTTATTAATGCTTATCAAAGTAATACAGTTGAAATTTCATTAGCAAAGTAGATTAATCATCCTCAGAATAGATATTTGTTACCTATAAGAAGAGAGGCAAAATACCTTTTCTGCTGGAGTTGCTAAAAACATAGGAAAAAATTCAAACAGGAATTCAAAAATTCATAGGAAAAGGATTCAAACAGACCTTATAAGAAAGTGGATTTTCCTCATGGGATTTCTACAAAGCTGTGTCCTGGAAATTACATGGGTTGAGGTTTCAGAACCCAGATAAAGCAGAGGGTAATCAGGCAAAGTTTTACCGTACATTAAAGTATTTGGAAGGATCCAAATTTTTCTGATGGATACAATTTTTAAAAATTCTCTTTAGTAGCATTTCTGTTCGACTGAATCTGCCCCACATAACTGTTAGGATTTGAAGCCCAGAGTGACTGAGCTTAGCTCTGCTAAGATGTGCCTTGTTTCAGTTTGCATACTCAAGCAGAAGACAATGAGCCCCTGCAACTGGATTTCAAGAGAGCAATTTAAAGCTCCTAGGAGAAGCTGTACTGACAATCGCTGAGCGTGCAGCATCCCTCAACTGAGGCACGACACAGCACAGCCAGGGAGATTGCCTGGCTGCCTACCTGCATACATTTCTCCACTCCCAAGGAACACGAGGTTTTATTTCTACTACGGGAAAAAAATCTTTGCAAGATTTACTCAAAGGCGACAGCTAGAGTATTGCCAGAAGATTAGAAGAAGAGAGAGCTTCAAAACATAGACTAAACAGAAAGGATTGCCTTCGTCCCTGGGATGTGCCCATCCATACTTAGTGAATTTGCTGTCAAGGCTTTACTTGGTTTCATTGCTTTAAAACAGTCCCCAAAGAGAGCTCCTGTTAAAACACATTTTGAAGAATTAAAACCTTACTTTGAGAGTAAAGCCACCTACACAGGCTTCAAATTCAGGGGCTAATGTCTCTTGGGGCTTAGGAGTTTTTTAAACACATTCCTTTATGTAAAAAAAGTAAGAATTCTTTTTTCAGCACCCTTCTTAAACATTTAGTGGGAAAAGGAAATAACAATTAACAATGTCAGTGATGTTATTGGTGAATTTTTCAAGAGACAAGTGAGTGGGTTGTTGTGACGTTAAGTGCCTGATGCAAAGAGTTTATTCATTTATTGCTATGATGTATGTCCACAGTACATCCTCCAGTTTTGAAGAAAGATGTAAACCCCAAGAAAAACACACATCAAAAAAAATCTCAGGAGTGAGAAAAAAAAATTGTTCCAAATATTTTATCATATTGACCAAAAATATTTAAAGAAAAATTGAAAAGTACTGCATGCAAAATAAAAGCAAATGGATCTTCATTAGTGAGACTATTTTAATCTCAGAAAAAATAGGGAAAAAAGTCTGCCATATCAGTAAAGGAAACAAAATAAATATATGCAAACCCAGAAACTTGAATATTTTGAACACAAAATTAAGTTCGTAAATTTTGGTCCTTGCTAGTCCAATTCCCAAATGCTAGCAAAAGTATATTTCAGTGCATTCCAACTGAAAAAAAGGAAAAATATTTACAAAAATGTTTTGTGATATTCTGAACCATAGAAGGGACTCTGTATTGCCATATGCATTAAAAACCACATTGAAACATGAATCTAACCCATAACATATTTCAACTTTATTTTAACCCCATTTAAAGCTTTTACCCTAAACTATATTTTTTTCTACTTACTAGCCTTCATAAATACCTCCCTGAAAATTCCCAGTGCTGCTCCTAGGAGCGCTGAAAAGGAAATACCTTGGGGTAAGCAGCCCATGGGGTGATGTGTTTCAAGATTTATGGCCAGAGCAGTGTTGATAGCACATCAGTGGTTTAGCTGTTGTAGGCTGAGGATGTACAAGTGTTTGGGAGGAGATTCAGGCAGGACACATGACCTGAACTGACCAAAGAGATGTTCCATCTTCTGTAGCACTGTGCTAAGGATTACAGCCCAGGGAAGTAGCCTGAGACTGGCTGGGCTCCAGTCTGCTGGTGAGAGCTGGTGAGAGATTGCCTTGGCATCACTTGATTTTGGTTTTGTTATTTTTCTTCACTTATCAAACTATTTTTATCTTAACCTGTAAGTTTTCCACACGTTTGCCCTGTGATTCTCTCTCCCTTTCTGCATGAGGAAAAAAATGGGTGGAGGCTTAGCTGCTAGCTGGGGTCAGCCCATCGCACTGTTTTTGTCCTCTAAGGATGATCTTAGGTCTTCATCAGAGCTGGGACTCGGGAAATGGCTTCTCAGGAAAGCAGAGAAAGTTGAATTTCATTACCTAAAACAAAGCCATGGTGCTGCTGCTCCTGGCACAGGAAAAGCTGGGGGAACCAGAGAGAATGTGAGAGCCCTGAGAAATCCAGCTTGCTGGTCCTGTTCTTTCCAGACACTTGCAGGCATGCAGACACAGCAATTGCTGGTGTTGTTGAAAGAGTGTGATCCCAATCCTGTGCCATGCCCTCCTCCAAGGGTTTTGCACACACATTGCATTTGGAGGGGCAGTGACAGCAGCCAGCCTAGCTTCCCAGGGGTCAGAAACAGGAGAGGTCGGAAGCAGCACCTGTGCTGTGTTGATGCCCCAAGAGTCTGCTTTCCTGGGGAGCAGAGTGGTTTGCTTGGGCTCGTAGCCAGCCTTGAACTCAGGATGCTTTTAGAGGATGGAGTAATCTTCCACTGCCTTCAAAGTGCCATTGTCTTAAGAGCGAGGACAATGCATCAGTATTTTCTGTAAACATTGTGACAGAGATGGCACCACTGCTCGTTGCCATTCAGGGATTCCCCTCTTCAGAGAGAAAACTCTGTTAGGAAAAAATGAGTAAAAAACCATCTAATCTTCATAACCATGAGTCTCTCTTGACATGTAACTCATTAGCAACTAACTGTCTGGCAATTTTGTGAGCTCTTAAGGTTTGGAAATGGTTTATGTTTTGCATTGTAACAATACAGTATCTTTTTAGTTTCAAAAATGGCACCCTATTGAAGACATCTTTTTTCAGATCAATACCTGGTTTTCATTTCAGATCTCTATTCCAAGCTGCCATTAGAAGTGACCAGACTGCCTTGGATCTCATAAACCTTTCTACTGCAAAAACTTCCTCAAAATCAATACCTCGTTGCAAAAAATGTCTTTCCAGACAGTCCTATTTTCTCTTGGATAATTCTAAAGTGACAGAAAAAACTTTCTTTTATATGAACTGATAGATGAATATTTCAGCACTGGTAGCATGTTCTAGTAAATTTTTTCAGATACTTACCTGAGAAATGCTGTTTGAAGGGTTGAGTTCTTACTTCTGACTAAATTTTTTTCTGAAAATAAAATATCACCAAACTGGTGGGGAAAAAAAAAAATAATAGAAATAAAAATAATCAGGACAAAAATTCCCCAAAATGAGAAAGAGGATGAAGAAATTTTGCACTGGTCTGAAAAGCCAGGGTGAAGAATAAGTCCAAAACTATCCAGGTGACTGCATTTAAAGCAAACACCAGATCACAATTCAGATTGACATCCAACTGACTCCAAGAGAGAGCACTAAAAGTACACATACAGTAGCTCAGACAACAACTTCTAGTGCAATTTTAGCTGGAATGAGCATGTGATCCAAAAGCCAGTGACTGATATACTAATTCTTCAGACAGCCAAAAACACTCAGAAAGACTTAAGGAATTTGACGTCAGACTTCCTAATGAAGCTACTGGAGAAAGCAGGATAATGACGTTCAGCAACGTGGTTATATCCTGGTGTTTGTAGTGGCAGACTTTGACCAGGCATATCTATATACAGTAACAGAGAGGAACATTTCTTGTAATTTTTTATATCACCACCTACAGATGATGTTCTGTATCTTTATAACAAGATTCTCTAGCCCTTGCTGTTCTCTTTTTCATCCTCCCACTTCTTTTATTCAAGTAATAAGAGAGAGATAGGCTAAAAGATACGTGAAAAAGATCACAAATGTTTCAAGAATGTAAAAATTTAAAAGCACCTCCTGTGCATTTTGTAAATGTGATTGGCAGCTTATTCACCAATTAAACCCCAATTTCTAATGCCAAACTGCTGATGTAGAAGCTGCTGACAGAAGTGAAAAAAAAATTCTTATATGCATCCGCTCCCCATGTCTCCTCAGAGTTCAGGATCTGATTGATACAGACACCTTTAGACTGAGAGGTTCTTGTAGGATCATAGAATCAAAGAGTGTTTTGGGTTGGAAAGGATCTTAAAGAGCACCTTGCTCCAGACCCCTGCCATGGGCAGGCACACCTTCCTCTACGCCAGGTTGCTCAAAGCCCCATCCAAACCTGGCTTGTTCATTTTCAGACAGATGTTGTCAGTGGATGTGTCTGCTTGGCCAGGCAGTGCTCTGTGTCCAACCGTCCTGGTGTCCATGACTGTGCCCTCAGGCATCCCCTAACTCCAAACCATCACGAGAGATAGGTGATTGCCTGAGCTGTCTAAGGCAGGACTGGGGAGGTGAGCTGGGGTGCTGTGGGCAGCTGGGGCTCCGGTGTGTGGGGAGCACAGAGGAGATCATTTACTCTGTGGCACAGCCACTCCTCACTGCACGCTTTCTATGCATGTCACTGATGACTCACCTCCTCCTTTCTGCTCCTCAACCGTGCCAGCAGGGTGGAACACAGCACATTGCTGCAGTGGATTGAAGAAACACAAGACAATTTATGCTGGGAGCCAGAGCTTCGGCCACTCATCCTTTCCAGGCCCTCAGCCTTTCACCAGTCAGAGCAGAGGGTCAAATGAATGGTCATTGCCCTCCCCAGATTTGACACATCTCTTGTAGTTTTCTGGTTTTTTGTTGTTGTTATTTGTTTAGGTTTTTGTTTGTTTGTTTCATTTTGTTCCTTTTTTTTTTTTTTTTTTTTTTAACCCACCCCTCTCTTTCCTCCTTTAGTTTTGGCATAGCAGATTGTATTGTGTTTAGATGGCTCAGACCATGATGCTCTCTTCAGAATTTCTTCTTTTTCCATTTGAGGAAGGGGAATGATAGTGGATAGGTGCATACCTGGTGGCAGCCCAGAGACTATGCAACACAGAGATGTAGGTTTTTTATTGCTGAAGATCATCTGTTTTAAATTATTTCAAGTTACATAAAGCCTAATTCAGGAAGTCTACTCTTCTTGTATCCTTGTGAAGGTGAAATGGGTTAATAAAGAAAAAAATAAAAGAGGGAAAAATAGGTGAGAAACTCCGCCTGTGTCCTAAAGCATTGCATGCCTTCAGAGACATGCCTTCCCAGCAACTATAGTGGCTTACTCCTACCTCCTCAGCATCCCCAGCTCCCTGTGTTCACTACATTCAGTACAAGGAAAGCATATGTGCCTGAGCCAGTGGTGCAAATGCAACTCCTGAAGCTGGTCTACACCTGGGACTGGCACCAGACCACCAACAACTGTAGCACTGAGCATTGCAGCATATAAATTTCCTGTTGGAACTTGCCCCTTACCTCTTGGGGTGATAATTCACCTCCTCTGAAAATGTATTTCCTTCCTGTGGATGCTGGGGTGCCTCTGGCTCTAGACTGGCATATTTCCACAAAACGTTTTAGACTCGAAGACACTATGTTTTAAGAGGTAAAACAGTTTTTTTGAAAAAATTACAGTCCATGCAGAACAATGCTGCATTCTTTCCTCCCACTTGCCTCATTCCCTAGGAAAAAAAAAATAGAAATCATTTGGGAAGAGTTGGATTTTTTTTGTGAAAAAAACACTTGGGATCTTCCTACGAGCAGGAAGAGAAAGCGTGAGATTAAAGAAACTGCACTGCCTTTCTCACCTCCTCTGTAATACGCAAGACTGGATTCATGTTGCCACCTACCAGTGCAATTTGGCACTGATGTAGTTTACAGATTTCCATTTTGTTAATTCTCTTTCTCTTACAAGCCCTGTGCACTTGCATGTTTATGGGAGTCAAGCCTGGATAAGTCTCAAGCAGAGTAAAAGTAGTGTTAACACAAATATCATTAAAATTGTCATCAAAACCAAAAACATTGTTCTGTTTGCAGGTCAGGAGACACGCTACTTTTCCATTATTTTAAAGATCCATTTGTACTATTTTCCTCTCCCTGAGCTATGGAGTCTGTGTAGCTGTACATCTGGGACTTCTCATTCGAGAATATATGAGCAGGTATTCCTTTGTGCTTTGGACATCTGCTTGAGCTCTTTAAATTTAGAAACAAGAGTATTCCACCAGCAATAATTTTAGATGAATTAAATAGTATTTATTAGCAGCAGAACATCAGGAAAATTCTTCTCTGTCACCAAGATGAATAGCACTAGAGAATTATGCTAAAATTTCAAGGCACATATGAAGTCTTGTTCATTTCAATCAATTAACTCAGGTCCCTGTTAATATGTCTTCCAGCTGATAAATTACTGCAGCTTTGGGACTACAGCAAAAACTGTAGCTACCTTCTATTTTTAAATTATTTTAATTAATAAGTCTTCTGTGGTTTTTATACAACCACACTCCAAAGGATTCTCCAGTTGGTCAGTTGGATGATGCATCTGACTTCCAGAACTCTAAAACTTTTCAGATTAGTAATACCTGTATTTAGCTAGTCATCATAGCCAGCTGAGATGTAAAAACTCAAAACAATGTCCCATACACAAAGAGAAGAGAGAATAAAGAAAGTAGCTGAAAATATTATATGTCTATTGTTCATATGCTAATGCATGATAGATATGAAGATTATTATGAATAGTACTATTCATCCTTATTATCCCCCCTAACTATAGCATCATTATTTCGTTAACATTCTTTAGAATAAATGTGAGGAAAAACTTTAACGAATTCTCCTTAGAAGTCAGTTTTGGTGGCAGCTACTGTTAAAAAAAATCTAGTAGGTTTTGGTTTTTCTTTCTCCAATATAATGACAACAAATTAAATGTTTCATTGGGAAATGTCATTATATGCCTATATTTCAGTCAACTCTTTAAATACATATAGTTTAGGACATATTCTCCTGAAGTTTATATTCGCAGAAGCAAATACGTACTGCCCTCTTTCTGGATCTTCTCTAAAAATTTACAAAACTCGATTAGATGGGCTTTGATCAAAAACTTGGATGCCTGAGTACTTAACAGACAAATTTGCTAACTGAAATGGAAACTGATTAGTTAAAATATTTTCAACATATTTTCTGAGATACAGAAAATAAAGATCCACATTTTGGTTTTAAAATCAGAACGTGCTTAAAATGACTAAACAAGTGACATTTTCAAGACATATTATTGGATTATGAAGGCAAAAACAAACAAAAAACAATGGTAGCAATAATTCATATTCCTGCTGAAGTATTTTTAACCTTTTTGCAGTCTCACTTTTTCTGACAGATCTTACTTATGCTTTCTCAATAATTAAAATAAGAGGCAAGAAAAAAAGGGAGCTTGGAGGTACCTGCACAATTTTTATGCAGTGTCTAACCAGAGCCCCCAGTAGGAGGAAACATTCCTCTCTGTCTTAAGTGTGGTGTTACATCTCTACATAAATCTTGTAGATAATCACATATGGCACTATTCTGCAAGATGGCAGGTGCTCCGTGTGAGATGCTCTGTTTTCTGAACGTTGAGTGGGAGTTGAGAAGTGGTTTGAACTGTGTTACACTATGATGAGACGCTGAGCAAGAATTGTTTATTTTCATGTTTACAGTTCTGACTTATTTAATAGAAAAAAAAAATGAAAACAGACAGAAAGGGATAATTAAACTCAAATTCCTGCAATTATTTGTCGCCTTTGGAAGGAGACAATCAGTGTATCCCTCATAACTGATTCAGAGCGCTTAAAACCAGAGGCAATCAGTATGCTTAGGCTTCTTTAGAATTCCCCTTCTAGATGGGTTTTACAGAAGATCAAAAAACTTTAATGCAAAAAGTTCAGAACATTTTGTCCAGGTGAAAAGATGATGTGCTTTGGGGAGAATTAGCAAGAGACAGAAGAGGAAAAACCCCCAAACTGCTGGCTAGGAAACATTTCCCCTTCTGTACTTTCTTCGTCTTTGATATCAAAGCAAGAATTGCAATTTGAGTAAGATGAAAACATGTTCTTGATGTTCTGGTATCCCTGGCAAGAGTGGGCCTCATCTCAGAGACAGCAGTCCAGGAGCCTTACTGACTAAACTTCATGATGCTGCAGCAGGGAGCAGGTGCCAGCAGGCTGGAAAGCTTCATGGGAGAATTATGCTTTCTTGTTCTGTCACCAAAAGGGAAATTATTGCTAACAAGATAACAGTTGTTTTTCTATTTAAATGATCCTGGTAAAATCATTTTTTCTGACACCTATTCCCTATAACACGTCTAAACAACACATGAGCAGGCACTGTGCCATCCAATAAACTAAGCAAGACAGTTGTAAGTGCAGGCAGCTTGCAGATGATTCATTTTTGTGATTAGTGGTAATGAGCAGCGCTCTTTCTAGAAATGCAATGATTTCTGTTGACCTAGTTTCATGGACCTTAATATAAGTTTGAAAATAAAAATCCTTATTCAAAGCTTGTTCTGTCAGGTGTGGCACTATGGCTGGTGAAAAGCTTGCATGGGATTTTATGGTGACTTTAACACACAGCTTGCTGTAAATCAGACTCTGACCGTCAGTGGGGGATAAGCTCTGACTCACTGGGAAAGTTGATGTGAATGTGGCAGCTTTGACATATTTTGGATGACAAGACTGTCTGACAGTTTGAATCCCACAGCTGGTCTTGTGTAAGAGAGAGTTGTGGCCCACCCTTCCTCTGTTAGGGCCAGCAGAATTGCTGGCCGTGATCTCTTTCCCACCATTGCTCTAGGGGTGCTGGGACAGACAGTAATCATCTTTCATACAGGACAGGGACAAGGCATGGCACCAAACTGGCATACCTCAAGCACTCCTACAAGTCTAATTATAATTTGCCTAATAAAGTCTGCCTCTGACTCAAAAATCCCTAAAAAGCATTTTCCTGGCTTTACCAATTCTCAGATCTCTCTTTGCTGGCTTCACGTTGCCTTTACTATGAAAATGATGAGAAGAAATATGCCCACTAAGAATGAAAGCTAATTTATTTGCTTGAATCACTTGTTTGCTGAAAGTAAACCTCCTAGCAGGCTGCCTTCATGCTTTTAAGTGTGCATGTTTTAGTAATGCTCTTATTCTTTAAGAAAATGACAACTCTTATTCATTTCTCCACCCATACATACAAATATGGCAGTTATCAATTGTAATACCACAGGCTATTTTTAGAAGCTCATCTGGTAAAATAAATCATCCCCTCTCCTTACCACTATCACCAAAATCCCCACCAAAAGGTCCTGCAGTAGCTAGCAAGAACATAGCAAAAATATAGTACTTAAAACATGAAAAATTCACAATAAATAATACTTTTAGTAGTCAACACCTGAATAGAAGGGCTTCCTGAGCCTGAAATACAGAATAATAGAAGGTCACTGTTCAATAAAGAGGCTGCTTAAGTACTCCTAAATTATGTGAAATTCTAAAGCATTTTATTACATTCTTTTTGATCTTGATTTTGCACAAATCTGGATTTAATGGAAAATCTGTTTTTTACCCTAAACCAGTAATTTACAAAGGAGTTCTGAATCAATGGACATTAAATTCTAATATTCTTTTAAATCATATGTGTTGAAGAGTTTGCTTTTTCAGCTTTGATGATAGGGTTGCATGGGCTCCATATAAAAGGTTTTTTATTGGAACATAGGAGCAAGACTGGGGTATAATTTTTTGCACTGCATGGGGTCATTCAGAGTTTTAATGTCTGTGCAAGGTACAATGATTATGAAAAATGCCAAGCCTCTGCTATTATCTGGGAAATTACATGTACTCAGAGGGGAATTCCCTCTGTTTTCTCTCTTTTGTTCCCAGCTTCTTAAAAAATTAGAGCCAGGGACAAAAATCTTCATACCTATTGGAAAACCATAATGTGAGAGCAGAAGCTGGCAAATTTAGTTTTTTGGGTGCCATGCTAATTTAGGCAGGCATTCTAAGGGTACAGATAATGAATTTTTTTTTTCTTGTTTAAGCAATGCAAATTTCACAAGAACTCCCACAGAAGTCAGATGCTGTAGAGGAAAATTTGTTGGCAGAACTTGTATAGAGTATCCAGCAAACTTCATGGATCCAAGAGGCCCAATCACAATACAGCAAATATTTGAATCAGGATGAAACAGGAACATGCCATGTCTCCTTATCATAAAATGTTGTAAATATTTTTCATTTAATTTGGAAAGGCAACAAGAATTCATAAAGTCTTCAGATGAACTGATGCCTCGTTCAAAAATAGTTAATCTCAGACAAAACTATGTTTATAGGAAATGTGAGGTGTGCATTTTTAAAATAATTGTTGATATGGTATACAAAATTGGAGGCGTGCAGACAAGGAAGAAGGGCAGAAAGAGGAAACTCCTAATAGGAAGATAGAATGAACGT
Source organism: Onychostruthus taczanowskii (assembly GCF_017590055.1). NCBI lineage: Eukaryota > Metazoa > Chordata > Aves > Passeriformes > Passeridae > Onychostruthus > Onychostruthus taczanowskii. The sequence goes on from NW_024500683.1 coordinate 511,901, forward strand.
GAATAAAAATCTTAAGATATCTGCTGGAGAGCACAGGAGCTGACTCAAGCTAAGGGAACTCTCATGGGTATGTAGGTTTTGTAGCATTTTGATGCATTACTATAGAAAAGTCTGTTTAAAGACAGAAATAAAACTGAATTGAAACAAACAGTAAGGGCATCTTTATGCATTAAGCAAATGTTTGAATCTGCCTCACTAGGATGACCCCACTCTGGGGAAACAGGCTATTTGAGAAGGAAGTGATGCCAAATATATCTTACTTCTGTGAAGTGTGGTTTGTGTGGACTGCTTGTTATCATCAAACTGAAATAAAAATTAAGAACCACCTAAAGCAGCTGCAGACTACCACCAAGCCAGTGGCAAACAGAGCAGCACACAGTGTCAGCAGGACCTGTGCACCACAGCCATTAGCAGCTGAGCACAGGAATTCCAGTGTGACCTCTATAGAAAAAACTGATATTAGTGATCCTAAGGTAGGTTTGCATAGATCTGGAAGCAGACTATGCTACGGGGGCAACAACTCAGAAGATGCTCAGACTCCTCTGATTATACAGCTAAATAAAATAGTGTGGGAGAAGCACCTTCATTCATCCCTACTGCTTGACTGAGTGCACACTGTTGCCTTAGCATTGGGTGTCACTCAGAGGAACAGCTTAGACTAAAACTAGCACACTCTGAAGCAATCCCTGGGTCCAGTTTACGGCCAGTGAGTGCCACAGACCATTGCAAATGCAGCGTAGACAAGACAGATTTGCATCCTTCCACAGTCCTCCAGCACAACCCAAATACCTGCAGTTTCATGCTATGAAAACAATCACCATAAACCAGTTTGACAGGCTGGATGTAGCTTCAGTATTATTTCAGAGACTGAATTAAAAAAAAAAAAAGTCAAACTAAAATATGTGCACAGACAACAAGCAGTGCATCCTGGGATCATATTGCCAGAAGAGCATCATACAGAGGCAGTGAGGAGACTCAGAACCACTGCAGTGGAGTGTGGATGCACTCAGTCTACACCACTTCATTGAAGGCCACCTCTAGCACTGCTTTATTTAACTTTATAAGCACAGTCTTTCAGGGACAGTGGTGAACTCCTTTTGGTAGCCACTCACAGCACAGGACCATCCTGTTCCTGCTGCTGAGCTGGACTGGGATGTGGATGCCCTCCTCTCCTCTCTGCTCTCTGCTCTCTGCTCTCTGACATCTCCAGAGAAGGATGGGTTGCTCTCTTCCACAACTCTGCCAAAGCTCTGTTAATTTAAAGACATTTGATTAACTCATTGCTTGAGACTGAAAAAGGCTCCTTCACTATGGAGAGTCACTCAGTTTTCTGCAGGGATTCTTAAGCCAAAGAACCCTAAAAATTGGCTGCAGGCTTCGTTGCTGTCACATTCTTGGCAGATATAGAGAGGCCATCAGCTGACCCATGGAGAAGGGGTAGAAGGAAACTGGAGGTGAGTTTGGAAAAGACTCATATGAGGGACACACTGGTTTATGATTTATAGGATATAGCGGGTAAAATAGGAATATAAAGATATACAAAAAATATATGGTGCCAGGTATCAGACAAGAACTCCTGTTAATCAGCAGGAAGGAAGCAATATTTTAATGCAATTGCTGTCACTTCTGAGTTGATCTAAGGAAATTAAGTTGTTGGCCATACTCTCTTTCCAGTCATACACACCAAAAATGCATCAAGCCTTCTGCATGGTCAATGTTTTTAAAAGCCTCTACTCAGTAGACACTCAAAACTGAAGTAATAGAGAATATATTAGCAGTTGTGCAATAAAATTTACTGCACTGGGGTCAGCTCAATTTCCCAGTAAAATCCCTTCCATATTTTATAGGAAATAAAAATGGTATAGTATGCCAACTATTTCACAGCTTCCTAGCTGGAGAACACCAAAGCCCTAAAACATAAATATGAAGTGGATATTTTCAGAGGGTGCTTTTTTCATGTTTCACCTCTCACTTCTGGTGGCAAGAATGTACACTCAGTGTACATTCACACATAACAAACACACACAGTGGACAAACAGGATAATATACATCATGGAAATCCTATCTTGCCATAACTGTAATTCACTAAACTAAACTAGTTCTGACTACAAGCACAGTAAACCAAACCACATCAATGGCTGTGACAGAAACACAAGGGATTAAATATGGGGCAAAAATAATCTCTTAAACAGTACCTTTAGCATATATATTGGACCAGCACACCTTAAAATAATCTGATAAACACTGTCTCCATTTGCACTTTAAAGACTGAAGACACAATAAAGGGAATCTTTGAATTTGTGGTTTGTTAGGAATAGTCTCCCTAGGCACTTCATTCCATTTCAGATGAAGTGTTTTAACGTGTGGTCAAGAAATCTTGATATAATGGCGGTGAGCTGATCAATGCCCCTTCTTCTCCACTTCTGGCTACCCAAGAGGTATTTGGAGGGCTACTTTTCTTATGCTACCAAATTGTGATCCCAAATTTGCAACATCCTCCAGCTACACCAGGAGATCCCAGAAAGAGAGGAGAGTTGTGAGATGTATTTTTTTTCCTGGTTCCATTATCTGATGGCTTCAGGGTTTGTCAGTATGAAATATTTTATAGGGAAGAAAGAAATACCCTTGCCACAGTCCACCTGTTAACCTTGTTCACTGTAGCACCTCAGGGTTCAGCCATGGAGCTGTGCAAGCACAAAGGAACGCGTGGTCCCTGCTCTATACACCTTAGCATGGTGGAATGGGGCTGGAGCACATGGGGCCTGAGGCACTGCACTGCCACTTTAGACCACCTTTGAGACAGGTGCACCCCCATCTGATCCAGCAGCCCTGGTGGTCTCTAAACTGACCTACAGTCAAAAAACCTCCCTAAATTCTGCCATTGACACCAGGCTGAAAGTCAGGTATTGATCTGCTGTGTCTTCCTGTTTCTTCTCTCATCATTCCCTGCAAGAGGAAGGATAGAGGAGGGCATTGCTTGTGCCCCTGATCCCTCAAGCACGCCCTGCAGCTGACACCTGAGTGTCAGCAAGTTGCCCCTAGAGCTGTCGCTGGGCAGCAGTGTCATTCAGGGAGCATGCAGAGCTCAGAGAGGCCATGGCTTTCTGTGGGGTGGAGGTCATTGCTCTCTGGCTGAGCTGGCAGGGCTTCTGCATCCTCCTGCACACTTCCACATGAACTGCTGCCCAAGCTGCCACACCATGCCCTTGTTGGCAGTGTTGTTTGTTACCAGCACTCCTAAGGGCTTCTTTTGTACATTATGGGGACTTGGCTCCCATTGCTCCTGACCCCAGAAAGGTCTCACCAGCATGAGCTGCAGGGTCCTGGCAGTAGCCATAATAAGTATGGATACATACTTATAACACATATTTATATACACAGTTACACACAATTATAACACATATATAAGTTTAGGCAGTTTAGGCATATTCCAGTTTAGAACATTATTTGACTAATGTGTGTGTTTTCTTTTAGAGGTAGTTTGAACAAGTTACACTGAAGCTGTTTTAAACTGCAGTCAAAATAATATCTAAAGCTTTAATTTCTACTTCCCCTCCTGAGGGAGGCAGGGAAGAAGTATTAGAGAGACTTGCAGTTACATTTCTTTACTTCGAAGAAAAATTGTGTATCCTTTGAAACACAAGAAAGCAGGAAGAGATTCTTTCAAGACTCTGCCTTGTTCTCCTTCCATGATCTCTTTCATGGTTTACAAAGGGGTGACAATGTGCCATAGCATCTGAATAGCAAAGAACAAGATGAAGGACTTTCTTTTGGTTTGTTGCTGTACAGTCAGTGGGTGGAGCACCACAATCAGGGCTCACATCGCACATCGCCTGCAGCAACATTCAACTCTATAAGTATGTACAAGTGAAGAAATAACTCCCAGGTAAAGAAGAGAAAGTGGTAGTGATTGATGTCTTTCTTACTTCATTCCTTCCACTGAGAAAGTGTTCCTTCTCATCACATAATTTTTTTCTCTTCCGCTGAGAGCTATTAAGAAACTAGAGCTGGAGACAAGCTGAAAGAATCAGCCTGAATAATGCTATGGAGTATAGAGATCAAAGGTACAAACAGCATTTCTGAGTTGCAGTAGCAACATTTTTTAATTATTTGTGTCCATCAGCTGAGTCCATGATGGTGTTCACTTAGCATGCCCCAGTCCCAGATAAAAATAGGGCTTCCTAAAATTGGGCATGGGCAACCATAGTTTAGCCATTAGTGAATCATTTGATTCACTCACTAATTGCTTGCAGCAACTTAGCTCTCATCATAACAAGGCACCATCAAAACCTGAATGTATTTTCATATGTGACAACACTTACATGCTCTGAAAGGATATTAATGCATTGACCTACTCAGTTTGAAACTGGTTATGGTTTAATTTAGATACTGAAGCTAGCTGAGTCTCAGGAATCCATGAGATCCTTCCTATCAGAAAGTGCCTTCCTCACCTCACTGATATTGGAAATGGCCTTATTTGGGACATATCAGGTCAGTAAGACTCAACTCCTTTGCTGGCAGGCTACATTAAGATTAAGACAATTTGGTTAAAGCTCTGTAGCTCTTAAAGTAGTATGGCAACAGCATCTTCTAGCCAGGCTGCTTTGGGGACCCACTTATAGACCAGCATGGAAGAGGAAGTGTGACTGTCTCCTTACTACAGATGGGATGCAGAACAGTTGGGCTCTCCAGCTCAGTCCCTCACACTCTTCATTATCATTTAAGAGCAGAACTAAGGAAGAGGCTCTGTTTGTCATTACTTTTACACATGAAAAACACAGAAGGACCTCTGAGGCCATGCAGTGTGGTTAGTGTTACAAGTCATCATATATTTCTGCGTTCTCTTTGTTTATTTTTATGCAAGAAATGTTTCAGATAATTGTTACAAGTTTACCAAACCAGCATACTTTCTCTTAGACTATTCAACGTAGAAAACATGCATACTAAAATAGTAATATCCACACGCTTTAACCTTGATGTCATTGGGGTGTCATTGGGATGAGATGTTAAAAGGCAGAATCAAAAGCAGAAATGCTATTAAGTGTCTCTCAAGAGTACAGATGTTCATCAAGAAAGAAGAAGTAAGTTTTTTGCATTACTAGTGCTACAATTCAAATGGCCTGGGATGAACATAGTCCTGTAGGTGTAATAAAGACCTCTATGTACCCTGTACAAATTATTATATCTGCAACTAGATGGTGGAGCAAATGGAGAAGAATTATTCCTTTAATAGTATGTCCATGATCCCCTATGATTTAGGAAACATAATTGTTCTGCATGGTCTGGAGGAGAAACATAGAAATGTTAATGTATTATTCTCATTCAATTATCCTTCTCTTCTCATATTATTGTAATTCAACACTTAATTTATCCTGAAAGCTAATAGCTTAGTACAGGAATTCAATGTCTGTTCTTTTTGTCCTGGAAGCTATATTTTAAGAAAAAAAAAAAAAAAACAAAACCAAAAAACAAAAGCAACAAAGACTGAACATATCTGCAGAAATACAAAAGAGAATACATTAGTGTTTTAAAATCGTCCCAAAATTCAATTTTTTATTCTTTCTGTGTTAAATACCATTTGAGAGAGAGAAAAGTTAATTCACTGATGCTCCTGATCCTGATGAAAGATATATAGAAGATTTGGAGAGAAAAAAAAATAGTGATAAAGATACCATGCAAGTAATTCAGAATAGTCACTGAAGGCAATTCTTAAAAGTATATTGTTTTGTGGTCAAGAAATCACACATTATTAATTATAGACAGTAATACTAATAGAGAAACATTATCCTGATTGAGTGGCACAGTCAAGCAGTCAGTGAGCTAATTGATATTATTTATATCTGCAATTAAATGTAACAAAATGGTGCTACCACCATTGATAAGGACAAAAGGAAAGGCAAGTTTAGATGTCAAGTTCCAATAGCCAAATTTTCTCTTGAAATCAGAGGAAGTGTGGCCTATGTGCCAGTGCCACATTTTGGCTCCAAATTCAACTCATTTTGATGAGCTTTACTGGGCAATGTGTCTTAGGGAACCGAGTCACTGTGAAGATATAATGTTTACAAATTGGGAGAACTCAGCACATGCAATGACTTCATCACCTGGAGCCTTGCATAGATATTTTTAGTAGCAGTTTTAGAAAGTATCTATCATAAGTATGACTTTCCAGAGGTACTAGGGATTAACTTCTCTTATCCACAAGGGAGGCAGTTTGCATTCACTGCAACCCTGAAGTGTGAACTAGGAGATTGAAAGTGAGAACATAAACATCCTAATCCTTGTTCTCAAGGATATTGCTATACAATATCACCAATGTTCTGAAACGTGCTTCTAAACTTAAATAGCCAAAGCTATATATTTAGATTTTTAGATATCCTGTGGACATCATGGGGTACCTTTATATAGCAACAGGAGAAAAATATCTGTGTAAATATTTAAGTAGTAATATGATTATGTTTTCCTCCAGTGACCAAAAATTCAGGTTTTAGGATTTGAAATTTCAGCAAATGTATTCTCTTTCTCTTTGTGATTAAAACTCGTAATGAAACAAAGCACTTTTTTTGTTTTATTTTGGTTTGGTTTTTTATTTTGGTCAGAGCTGTATAATTAATCAAATACTCATACAGAATTGTGAAGGTTTTATCTTGTAATTATTTCAAGACTAGCTAAAACTTCCCATCTGTTAAAAAGATTACTACTATTGATAACTCAGGAATAAGCTGCACACATCTTTTTTCAGGCACAAAGCCAATACATGATTTAAAGGAATTAGAAGATATAGAGAGGAGATTAGAGTCCTTCATAGGCCTTTTCTGCTAAAGGAAGTTGAGTAAGAGACTCTATACAAGCTCACAGAACTCTACACTTAGCAGTGGAATTCTGCTTTACTGTAAGTGAAGTAAATCTAAATTTTCTCTTCACACATCTCCTTCCTCCTTATTTAAAAACATGTATTCCCCTCTGCTTTGCAGGAAAATACATTTTGCACTGGAAGGGTTTGTATGCTCCAGATATAAAATTTGCTTTGTGAAAAACATAATTACAGCTGGCATTCATCACCTCTGTGTGCTGCTGCTCTTGTCCACACTGAGCAGGGGCCTGAGTATTCCAGAAGAATGGTGTTTTATTTGGTGGGGATGTAAGTCACAACCCAGCATGAGCAGGGTCTGTTCAGTGAGCAATTAGTTTCTCTTCCAGTTCTTTAGCTTTAAGAGGCCTTTGGGATTGTCAGAGCCATTGAGCATAATAAACAGTAAGTGTTTTAAAGAAGGAATCTGTGGCTTCACAAGACACCGACCCTTGCAGCTCTTGGAAGTGTTTTGTTAACTATCCCCTTCTGGGTCCCTCAGGCAACATGCTGGACTTAACTTCTTGATGTTTCATGAAGCTGAATGGATTGCTGATTAGTATTGCATGACTTTTACTTCCCATTTTATTTCTATGTCTAGCTTTGACATTGCTCACACCCCTCCTTTGCAATCCACACCCCCTCAAAAATGTTCTGACTGAAGCCATAAGGCAACAATCTCATTCTCAGGCAAGTTTCAGCATCTCCTTATGGCTCTTGGAGAACTTCACATTTCTTGCCAGGCCTAAGTATGGATGGGAGTGTGAGAGTAGGTGTATGGGTCTTTTCAGCCAACCCTGCCAGCAGGAAAAGCTGAGTTAGTCAGAGGTGCAGAGGAATTGCATGTGATAGGGAGGGCTGAGAGAACAAGCTGTGTGCAGAGGTTGGGTGTACTATCGAGAACCCAAATGCAAGATAGGAGATTATTTTTATACATATTGTTCCAAGCCTGCAAAGCTTGCACAAAAGGCTTGATCAGAGTACATGAAAAAGGTGCAGAGCTGTTAGGAATCTGCTCCTAAAAATTCCCGTGGCAGCTCTTACATGAAGAGGACTGGCTGAATTTGCAGGCTGTTTCTTTGGTAGATTAGTTTAGCATCTGTTGATTGATTTCAAAAGATCCACTGTTCTTTATAATAAAAGAGAGAGACCAGAAATAAAAAAAAATTAAAAAAAAATAAAAAGGACTGAATCATGGTGGAACAGCTCTTCTTACTTGAATGGTGAGGACCTGCCTTGCTTTAGAATGGACACCATCCCAACTGTAAATTCCCCCAAGGGACCTTACCCATGATACACTTCTGCTCTTAAAATGGGCTGTTCTGAACTATAGTTTATAGTATTACTTCTCAGGTCCTCTCTTCTCACGAGAGAACATGTAAGCTGGGCATGGTTTATTTTGGCAACTAAAGATTTATGATCCACGTGCACTGTGGGAAGTGCTTTAACTGTTGGCTGTCATTTTAAATTGAGTGCATGTTCAGCCCAGTTTGCATTTATCATTTCTGCTAGGTTCCTTCCTCAACTGTCACACTAAATCTGTTACAGAAAAATCCTGTTTTTAAATGGAAGTCAAGCAGGAATATTAGTATTGCTTACAAAAAAATGAACTCTAACAAAACAAAAACTTGCTGTCGGTTTGCTATGCCTTTCATCCTCTTAATAGTAGCCTGAAAAATTACAGTGGCCAAGAAATTTTAAGGATGTCAGCTTGCAGAAAGCAAGAAGTAATCACTTACACATATCTTTTCATAACCCAAGCCATTTAATTTGCATACTCACAGTTGAAATGGATCATAAATTCTTTTAAAATAGGGGATACTCTGTTCAATTGGTTTAAAAGTAATTTATTTGCATATTTTATTGCTTCTATATTTATGACACTATTAAGATCACAGTGAACTTATAAATGTTCGAATACCTGCTGTAACAACCAAATCTTGCAAATCTCTTTATAAAACAAAAACTTTCAAAGGGTGACACGTTATCACTTTTCTATTTTCACAAACAAATACAAAAAAAGGCTTTCGGACCTTCATATCCATTTAACAAATAAAAAAATTTTCTGGGTCCAAGCATTGCCTCACTTTCATTTCTGACGTGCAGAGCACTCCATTTCCTACTTGTATGCTCCCAGCCCTCTCTACTTTCAGCTCTTCAACTGGAGTTTGCACCGGCATTCCTCACTTTCCCCAGCTGTAAAATGGGCAGTATATTCTTCTGACACTAGCCAGGGACCTCTCCAAAATGAAGAACTCAAATGATTTCAAATATATTTAATATGTAGAGGTGTTTCTAAAATGAGGTATGATATTTTCCCTACAATAAATGTCATAAACTAATAGAGATACATAAATATGATAACACAGCAAACTGTATATTGTGTTCTTTATATACACATATATATTCTATGTCCAGTACAAGTTTTTTGGAAAACAAAAGCTATCATCTAATTCTGTTTGAAGCTAAAAGCACATTGAGTCTTGTTATCATTCAGGAAATTAAAATTAAACAACAGGTTTCTATTAACATAAAAATAAACAGAAAAAGGGAACACAGTTTATAGGAAAGGGACATAAGGACTTAATAGATTTACCATTTTGTTCAGAGGTTCACTATTTTAGCATAAAGGATTTTAGCAATGTTTCATTTGGTTGTGACTTTTTGTTTTGTTTTGGGGGGGTGGTTGGGTTTTTTCTGGTTTTGTTTTTGTTTGTTTTTTAGAGAAAAGAAAATGGAGCAGGATGTGGTAAGGAAGTAATTACTATCAGGATTTAAAAACTGTCAGAAGTCAGTAAGAAGAGAATTACATACTCATTTACATCACCTTTCAGCCAACAGAACTTGTTCAAAATGCACTCCCACAAGAAGCAGATTAAGTTCCTGCCCTTCCCGGAACAGGATTGGCACTCCTTGTGCCAACCTTTTTCATAGGGTCTGACTTCATATGTAAATCAAATAATAAAATTCCTATGATTAATCTTGCCAAGGATAGTAGCACCTGAAGAGTAATAGCTCAGGAGTTCCTGTGCCTCTCACAAGCACCATGAGGCCTGGGATGGGATGCACATTTGTGAGAAATTATGAGCCTTTGTGATCTGGTGGCATTAGCCTTTGGGGATTCAGCTTCATGCAGTCCCCTCCCACACCATCTGGGAACCTCTGAAGAGCAGCCATCTCCTGCCTGGGATTTGCTTACGGTGTTCTGCATACTTCAGCTCACTGGAGTATGAGTTACGCTGATATTCAGCTGATCATAAATAAATAATCCATGCAAAAGCTATGAATTAAACAATAACAGATCTGTACTTATATTCCATTCCTGCTTCTTCCTGCAAGTTTACTGCCTCTCTAAAAGACATTTTGCTTACCTTTGTGTCAAATAATCAAAGATGTAGAGCAAAAGAACCATCAAAGGTAATTTCAAAAAAAAATCCCCACAGCATTTTTCATTTTTCACTGAAACACTTGCAAGGGTAAAACATCTGGACATAACGAAATATGTCCATCAAAGAATAGAACTCCAAGGTTACTTCAAGGCTGATCCAAAACACATCTAGATATTTCTGTTGGGCAAACAAAATAATTTGTTTCTAGGTACTTTAAAATTAAGTTCCGTCACCTTTTCCTGCTGCAATGCTCAAAGAAAATAAAAAGAACTCATTCTCTCTGGATCCCTAACTGGTCTCTCATAGTGGACTACATTCTTGCTGCTGTGCCATTACCTGAGTTATTGATTGCACCTTACTAGTCCACAGAAGGAAGAGAATTCAAATCGAGCAGCTCAGAAATATCTACATACAACACCTTGATTTGAAAACCCCACATCTTTCAATCTGAGACTGAAAAATTATTTTTGACAAAAAATGAAAAGCAGCTATAATTAGTGAAAAATCCCACAAGTAACATCCCTCCACCCCCCATTCCCTCCAATTTTAAATCAAAAAAGATAGTCAGTACAGGGAATTTGTCAAGGTGTAATAGTATTTTCCGTTTACATTGTGAACAGAAAGTTTAAAATTAGATTTACAATACTAGAAAAATATTTTAGAAAAGTAATCAAGGCCTCTTATCAAGTGGTTCCATAAAATTTCACTTTTCTGCCTTCTTGGGATACCTTGCCATCCTTTCTTTTGCCAGTTTGCTGCCACCTGGAGCATTTAACACAATGCTCATTTTAATGGGCCTCTCTCAGAGTACAATGTTTCCATTGGAATAGCTAACGCCTACAGATAAGGCTTGAGTCAGTAATGTAGTCAATTCTGCATATAAAATAGACAAAGGAGGTTTGATGTATGTTGGGAAATACTAATCAAGCCCTGTGAATCAAGTATTAAACACCACCCTTACTTTTAAACATATCAACACAAAGTACAAAATTACTGGTTTACAGGACTCAAGCAATGAATGCATGACTTTGGAGGAGGTTTGGTTATACGAGATTAGGAGGAGAAAATGCAGTAGTTGAAACAAAAACACACCATGAAGAAAATTAAAAAAAAAAAAAAGCACTAACTTCTCTTTACCAGAGTAAATTTCAAGTCAAATGTGTGCTGAGGGTTTTACAATCAATCAGAATCTGATCTTGATGAAAAGCAGTCAAAAAATAAGCAATGCTTGCTTCAGATTTGTTTCTAAATCTTTCTTTTCTACTGAAAGGAAAGTCACACATGTCCTTAGGGGAGAATTCAAATTTTTCTCTGATGTTGTTGGTCTGAGAAGAAAAATGAATATTGAGACACCATGTTCCTAAGTTCTGGAAATGCCATGTGGACTTGAAATACATGGTTTGCATTTGTAAGTGCTGTCACATGGACATTGCCTCTCATCTGAACACCATAAAAACAGAACAGCTCATACCACCATGGACTACTGTTTGAAGAGAGAATGTAATTTGACACAAGGTCTCTAAATCTGGAAACACAGAGGAAAAATCTGGAAACACAGAGGATTTGAAAGAGTTCAGTTTCCCTTGTCTTTTTGGTTTTAACAATTTAGACAGCCTTAAACATTTTGATGACTGATGAACACATTAATTGGGAGTGGGGTTTTGAAGTCACTGGTACATTTTGACAAAAGTGTTTTTTATATTTAAATAGATGGAAAACATTTATTTTCACCCCCAATTTCTAACAAATACCATTCTTAACAGCTGTGTTGTTAGGACCTGCAGCTGCTTACTAAAATTAAATTCTTGGCAGTCACAATGTAAATGTGATAAAGAAATCAACAAGAATCTGAAAATATTGCAACCAACTGCAGAGTATTTCAAGGTTCTCGCCTTTAAGACAATCCAAATAGTAAGTTAAAATGTTTGCAGGCAGTATAGAGACTGATTAATGTCAGTAGAGGAAGAAACACAAAGGAACATCAGTTTTGTGAAGCTGAATGTGAAATAACTGTATTGTGATTTTATACCTGCTGCTAAAAACAAAAAAAAAAAAAAAAGGAAAATTACTTAAGATTTACTTAAGAACTATGAGTTGCATCAAAAGGAAAGGAAGGAGGGAGGGAGGGAGGGAGGGAGGGAGGGAGGGAAGGAAGAGAACTATTGAAAACCAAAATAAATATGTATTAGTATTTGCTTCCCAGAAATGCAGGGAGGTCTTACTTTTGTGGGCATGAGAAGTAGACTCAAGCTGAAATATGAGAAGAAGAGAAACTGGGGAAGAAAAATGCTTAGATAAGACTATTCTGAAGTAATTGAAATGTTACATTGCTGAAATGCTGTGATATGCAACCTTTGCCAAAGGATGGAAGTTGACAAACATACCACCAGACTTTAAAATGAACTTTGGAGGTGTCCTGTGACTGACAGGATATTTTAAGCTTGAAGTTTGAAAAAACAGGATAAGTAAAAAATATTTGAATGTGTGTTCATGGGTAATATAGCCTTTAAAGGATACAACAAAATGTTTGGACCAGGGAGTCAAGTGCATAAATTTGTTAAAGTTCTGTGAAGTCCATAAATGTGAGAATAAGGTCACTTTAGGGAGTATACAACTGCATGTAATTTCTATTTTCAAGAAAGGTCTTCCCTAGATTCTCTTTAAGAAGCACATGGGTATAAGAAAGGAATTGTCTGTCAAAGGTTCTTTCACTGGTAGAAACCCAGATGATAAGGGCTACACATATATTTATTGCAAATTGTCATATTTGTGGGCGGCTACCAAGAGGATGTCCAAGAGATTGACTCTGCAACCTACATTTTTAAAGGTATCTTTAACAACTGTGAAGAAAGAAAATAAAATAATGTAATGAGAAAATTTTATTATAAAAGACAATAATTCAGATTAATAAAAATTTGAACCATCTATAAGATTTGCTTGATGATCTTATAATTCTGTCTGACTGGCAATAAAATGACAGATTCACTCAGTGTTGAAAATGCAAAAGATGAAAAATGAAGTGAAAAAATCCCTAAATAAGTATACATAAAAATTGATTGCAAATTAAATTTCACCGCTTTGAAGGAAGATCTAGGAGTCTTTGTAGATGGTTAGCTGAACATGTGAGCTAAATGATAATCAAAATTTTAAAAACAAAGGTAGGAATCATTAGGCAAGAAATGGAGAATGAAGCAGAAAGATTCATTCTTCCTCAGTGTATCTCCTTGGTGCAGACACCTCATGAAAACCTTATGACTGAGCAAAACAAAGGCACATAATGGAACTGGAGGGATGAGTAGAAAGGCTTACCAGGAATGTCTGGAGAAAGGATTAGGGTTCCTCAATTTGCAAAAGAGCTTTTAAATGAGGAATGCCTCTCTACTTCTCATGTTATATATGTTATATATGTTAACAGGCACCTAGGGAAGTGAAAAAGCAAAAAACTTCAAAAGAACATGATAAGGAACATTTTCACAAGATAAATCCTACAAACAGATCAACTTAATACCTCTCAAAAAGCCCCAAATTTATTAATGTCCAAAACAAATAATGAAGATCTGCCCTTCTGTGAGTTGTCAAGATACACTTTCACTAGTTGTTTTGAACTAGAGTTATTGTCTTTTAGCACTATTCAGCATGAACAAGGGCTTGAAACCTTCCCACTAGGTATTCCTAGATGTCACAGATGCAAAAATGAGCTTATTTTAATGCACTAAAATTTCAATATACAGCAAATAGAGAAAAGCAGTTCACACAAGCAAATAAACAAAAAGAATTACAAATATCCTTTTGCTCTGCAAATCCATTTGGTTCAAGCAAAAAAGACATTTTTGGAATGCTAGAAGTTAAAGCTAATGTCAGATGAGAGGCTACAAAAACTATAATAGTTTCCAGAAAGGGGGATCAAAAGAAATTACAGGCATTTGCAGCAAGCACACTTTCAGATATACCTTGACATGGGTCAGCCAAATCAAATGTCTAAAACCTGCTTATATCAGCTACTTTACAATCAATACATGCATAATTTATATTTTCTGAGTTATAGCCACTGAAGCATTTAACTTTATCACCAGAAGAATGAACCTTTGAAAATAAAAAAACCTGTGTCATGCTTCATTTATTCTTTTCCCTGACAGAACAACTGACTCTGGTAGTCTGTTCTCTTCCGGCCTTGGTAAAACAGTGAAAGTTAGAAAGGATATCAGTGATTCCTGTGTGGCACATTCTGGATGTACCTCCTTTTACATGTATACCTACAATATTTGTGTCAGGCAATCTAGTGGCGTTTAGATCATCTTCTCATTCACCAGTCTCAGCTGAACTCTAGTCTGTGGTACCCCAAGGAGCAACTCTTTCCTCAAATGTTTACTCTCTTGAATACTCCCTCTAACAAGATCAAGAAGCTTTTGTCTTCCTCTAATAACCATTGCTTCTTTCCAAAAGTGAGTAACTAGCAAGGAGATAGCTGTTTTGCACTCCTAAGCCAAACATTTGCTTGCCTGCAGAGAAAAAACCCTGTGACAGCATATGTGTGGTTCAGCACAGCACTCGGAGACATCTGCCACAGTGATATGTTTCACCAGCTCAGACCACCAGGGACCAACTAAGAGCACTAAGTTAGTCATCAAGGCTAACTGTAAGACACGAGTCCCTGGTGCTGTCAACTCACAGCTAATTTAGGATATGACTATTGAGGACCGAGTGCTGTGAATAACTAATGATAATTGTTGCTAAAAGTTGAGAAATTTATTTTTGGGGAAGCAGACTGTTAATGAATTTTAAGTTAGCACAGTTTAGTTCTGAAGTGCTAACATGGCCTGATTTGCCATCCTCTGCACACTTGTGACATTTCCAGAGTTTTCAAATATCTCAAATAGCAAAAAAATGCTGTTTCTTCCAGCAATATTGCCAACTCTGTGCTCCTCTGTTTCTTTCACATGACTGAGAAAACCTTTTACAATATCCATTCTCACTCCAATATTTCAAAGAACATGATTGCTCACTATCCTCTTACTTGACAGGAGACTGTTTATTTCTACTGCTTTTTCTACTGTTCAGTTGTTTCCAGTTTCTGCCTAAAAGTGTGACTGTTCTTTTCAGCCAAGCTTTTCCATTTTTTGAATCTCCACCTTAATCAAGACCTTAATTTCTCTATTTCCTTCACAGAGATTTACTTTATCTTAGCATTAACAGTTCCCTAAAAGGGTGTGTTGAGGAACTATATTTTCTAATTTTTTTGTAGTAATTTTTCAGGTTCTCTTAGAAATACCACATAACTTATTAAAAAACCTTTTAAACTTTTTTCTCTTTTTCATGTTTTTATCACCTCAGTGTTCTTGCTACAATCTGAACATTTTTTCAATTGTGCAATTTTCCATCTTTTCTCCTATGCTCTTGGCATGCTTGGCTTTGTTTTGCACTGCCAGTCTGAAGAGGGAAAAGGAGGGAGAAAACTATCTTTGTCATAGATTAAACACTAACAGTGACCTGAAGTTTAATGTGTGGGTTAAAAATGAAATTTGATTTATCACCAGAGTGCGTTGAAGAGTTCCTACCTGAGCTTGCTATACTGTTTGATTTCTTTTGATACTTATGAGCCATTCCTCAGCTTTCAAAATGTCAGTCTACACAGGAGACATTTCAATATTCCCAGCCAGAAAATGTCACTCTGAGCTGGATTTCTTTGTGAAATCATGTAAACAAAAGGCCGTCAAAGTTGGTGAAATTGAAAATTCTGTGAAGTTAAACATGTCTCAGAGGCCCATTTCCTGCCTTCTGGCACTGATCCTAAGGAACACAAGTTCTCTGAGCATATATTCTAATAGTGTATGCTAAAATTAATCTATGGTATTAGTAGCAGGGAGAGGTGTGCTGGAGATAAGATTAGCTTGTTTTGAACACTGTGTTTCATTAAGATGCAAAAATATCAAGCAAAAGAAGGAAAAGAAATAATCACCCCTGGAAAAAAAGGACCTTTGTCATACAGTCTGCAGGGAGTAACCATGCAGCCCGGATCCAGTTCATACAGAAATAAATGCCCCTTTAAGCAAGTAAAACTCAGCCATAGCTAAGAGAAATCCTTCAGAAAGGAGAATAATTACTATGTTATCTTAAGACACAAAAAAAAATATTGGCAGAATGTTTGGATGTTTCTTTTAAAATTACATCTTATAAAAATACATGAGGAAGAAGTGCATGCACACACACACACATATCTGCATGTACCCTTGAAACTGTGCAGTGAAATTATTTAGTACCAGTAACTGATTTGCCTAATGACCTTTGTGGGTTTTTTAGTAATCAGTGCTCCTTACTTTGAATATTAACAGGAGCCTGGAGATGGGGCACTGGAAGGTTAGTGCCTTCTGAAGAAATCACCCATTTGGAAGGAGACTAATTAACAGATTGTCTTGAAGAATGTAGCATGGTAAGGGTCCGTGGGAGAAGGTCTGAACTTACTGGTCGGTTTAGAAAATAATAGACAATCTTTGGGTTTCAAAGGCCCTGAAACCAAAAATTTCGAAGTCACTTATTAAGCTGAGAAAAACTGCTTTGAATTTAACAAAGCAATGTTAGATCAGCCACCAAAGGGAAAAGGTAGCTGTATTATGCAGGGGGGTAGGACTAGCAGAGAACAATAGCAGGAAAATGTGAGAAAGAGATTATATCTCCTATAGATAAGGGAGTGAGACAGGGTATTTATCACCAGTGGTAAATGGAAGGGCTGTCAAGAGCATGGAGGAAGATTGCAATGTGCTTTAACACTAATATTTCTCTCCAGTCTAGGATTTTTAGTATCTCATACAGTTGAAGCTTTCTTATGCCTGTCTTTCTGGAGTTGCATGCTATCTCTCCCTCGGGGATTAGCAAAACAAGCGATTGTTTCATAACAAAATGGTAATTCCCTGTTTTGCATGCTTTATGTGATCCTTGTAAGAGTTAATTCTGATGGATGGAAATGACATCGATTTTTTCACACCTCTCACATTTGGTAGGTTGCTGGAGTGCATTGTGTTGTGCTGTGCTTGTATTAGACCTGCCTGTAAGATTTTGGTCATTCTGCAATATGCAATACTGCATCTGGAGACAACGCCACCCTACCTGTCACCTGCAAGGTTTCACATGGCACTCTCTTTTCCTCCCTCAACAACCTCTGGTTGAGGTGAAAATAGAATAATACAACAGGATAAATGAGAAAAAAAGATTGATATATCCTTTAATAAAAAGAAGCTGGGAAGTGAAACTAAATTCTATTTCTATTCTAGTACTGTAGTCTGTATGGATAAATAATGTGCACAGTGAAGAAACAATCTTGATTTTGCAGACTAAAGACAGGTTTTGTACTAACTGGTCCAGCTCAAGAATAGACTCTTGTGGATGAAGTATTTTGATGAAAATGCCAATTCAGTGCTGATCAGGACTAAACAGTGCAAACAAGATGTAGAAGCTGGGAAGAAATGAGTAAAAAACTACCTTAAGACTGTGTAAAGCCCACAACATCTTGAATACTCTATGCATTGCTGGTCTATGCATCTCAGAATGTGTATAGTAAAACTGTAAATTAAACCAGGAAGGGCAGCAGGGATAATATAGACACAAACAGTGAAATACCAATGACTCTCTGGCATGGAAAAAAAGAGAAAATAAAGGAGAATAAAACAATTGTGAGTGACACAGGTGTAGGCAATAAGGAACAGTCAGTTTTCATCTTTACAACCAGAAAGAAAATGTATGAAATATAGTTACTGCTTGGCAAGTTCTCACTGACAGTGCAAAGTTAAGCATGCAGGAGATGCTGCTAGTTAATATGGGTTCAAAAAACCTTTGGAATATTCATGGAACAAAAAATGCCAGAAAGATAAGAATGCCACATGATGTATGAAGTTCAGCAACTGCTTGGGCTTCAGACTGTTAGAAATCAAAGACCATCCCTGGGTACTGGACTAAATTAGACTTCTGCTTCATTCAGTAAATACATTTTTCTCTCAAGTTCTTCTGTATTCCACCAGGATGTCCACTGAGTTCTGTCAGATGCCTCAGCAGGTGCCTTGATGTCTTTGTACAGTCATACACACAAACTGATAATGGCACATCTTAGGTATTTCTCTGATGATAAATAAAAAGAACCTAGTAAAAAAACACCCACAAATCCCTTTATTTAAAATTGTATGGTAAAGAACAAAGAAATTATGAATATCATGGTTTATAGTACTGAATAAAATGTCCTTGACCGGCAACATATTATTGATATTCCTGGTAGATACATTTTTCCCATTTATGGAATGAAAATTCTTAATAATGACAATGAAAAACTCAACAAGAGTAGAAAAAAAAGAGAGGATGCTTGGCAATGAGTTATATCAGTGCTCCTTACATGACCAAGAAAAAAAAAATACAGTAGGACACATCCAAAAAATACTTATATAGGTCTCATGGGTCACTGCATGAAGTACATGGTGTTTTCATTGTCACTTGGCCAAAAATAAAAATGCTTATGTACACCAGGGTCATTTAATGTCCTCCACAAATGCCTCAAGGCTTAATAGAATATTTTTGACATGTAGATTGCATTGCATTTTCTTATATGCCATACAGAAATGCAGCACAGACAATATGGAAGTACGTCACATATATAACTCCTACACACCAATAAAACATTTTGCCTTTAATTTCTCATAAGGAGAGATGCAGAAAAAAAATGCCACAAAAAATTTGTAGGAGAAATATGTCAGCTTTTTCTCCTCTCACTTGAAAAAACATGAGTTTTGGCAAAGGTTTCATACCTGCTCATAAGTCTGCTGAACAAGTCAGAGATGCAAGATCTCACTCTTAGTTGTACAAAATGGAGTAAAAAGGCTGTAGCACCAGAATTATATTTTTAGCATCTGCCTAAAACCTGAATGACAAATAATGCACTGTTGTAATTTCTCCACACAGACTTCCTCATGAAATAAAGTGGCTTTCCTTTCCAGTCTGCTTTTGTGTTTCACTCCACAGCATTAGAAGAAAAGACATTATTCACTTGGTCAAGAAACTGAAACCAAACAGTATTAATGGTCTTTTCCAGCATCCCATCTGATAAATTTCACAATTAGAGGCAATGTTTATACATCAGGCGAATCGAAAAGGGGAACAGGGAGATGGACTGCATAAATACTGTTGAAAAGAATAGTTCCAACTCCCTTGTCAAATCTAGACTTTTCTGTGTTCTTAATGTCAAGTGGACAGAAGGAGCACTGGTGATGCCTGCAGATTCTCCAGGGGTAGTTTTTGCAGTGACACATACAAGTAAGGGGGTGAACAGAAAAATTCCAGCTGTGGAAGGATCACTGGAGACAGCTAGAAAGGCAATGAAGGATTCAAGAACCTCCTGATCTGGAGAAGGAGCAGTTTCCAAAATATAGGAAATGGAAAGGGGGCATGAAGAGGGCGCTGAGATGAAGTTCCTGATGTTTATCTGTTCTCTCAATCCCTGCAGCTGTGACATGTGAGGCACAACAAGGGCTAAAATGCTGTTAACAGCAGCAGCAATACAATCATTGCACTGCACTGATGATGTGGACATAGAATGTTGGCAGTTCAAGCAGTGAGGTGAGACTTGGGTGGTCACCTGCCCAAGGATTCAATGACTTTGACTGTTTCATATCTGCCAGTCAAGTCTGTGGATGTAGAAATCAAATTAGCCATTCTAGAGAAACTAATTAGGGAGTTGCAAGCCTCTTGGTGATTGCATTCATTTTTGATTTGGAAACTGCTGAAAAAAGTTTGTATATAACAAATGTTTGCTACACACTAATTCACTAATCATTATTGAGCTTGGAAGATTGCCAATAAAAGAAAAAGCAGCAGTTTCAACAGGTGAAAATAGACTTTTTTAGTTCATGCCCCAGTTTTGGTGGTTTTTGTTGCAGTGTCGAATGTCATAGTGGTATGCTTTTTTTTTTGGTAAGGGACTGATCAAAGAAATAGAGTCAAGAATATATTGCAGGGACAACTCCCTGGAAATTTCATTAAACATGCTCAACTGGTTAAACAAGAAGCAACTCCTGTTCTATATCAGACAATTTCCTTATTACCTTTTCTTCCTAGTTTGGGACCTTGACACCTTGTCCTTTCCCCTAAAAATGAAAACAGGACATGGCTCAAGCTGCATGCTAACCCCTCCTAACATTCATTGGCATAGCTAAAAATGAACATGTTTATGTTTAATGAACAAAATAAAATTATCTATAAAATTATATAGAGTATTTCCAGTCTAAATACTTCTTGCTTGTAGAAATCAAAGTGCGAAATGCTTGACTTGATGACAAGAGCTTGTATTTTCCCCATTTAAAAAAAAAAAACAAACCAACCGAACAAAAGCCAAAATCAAAACCCAACCAACCAATCAAAACACCCCAGACAAAATCTCCTGCTTCCATAATAGCTGAATGGAATTGTCAGAACTTCTATATTCCATAGTGAGAAGGAAACGGTTTACCACAAAACCAGATATAAAATCAAATAATACTGAAGTAACTTTTACCCATTTCAATCCTATATCAAGTATATACTCTTTTTATTATCTTAAAATTGGTATGGATCTTAAAGGATGACAAGTTACAGACCCAAATCTCTTGCCAAAGAACTTGCACTTTGTGAAAAGAAGTGGAAAAGCCAAAGTAAGGAATGAGTGTCTCATCTGCTTCTTTTTATGCCTAGTTTTTCAGAGAAACAGAAGAGCAGCTGGTTCAGCCAGGCCAGCACCTTGCATAAAAGGATGTTTTCCATCCACGGAAAAGTACAAAAGACTAGGGACTTGAGATAAGAGTGAAAAATTCAAATTATCAATAAGACTTTTACAACTTAGGAATATCCCGCAGCCAGCAACAAAACAATGGGATCAATGCAAGGATTCAAGGTACAAAAGTATTATGGTCAGATCAAGAGGATATTGATAGCTGTATTTGCAGAAGCTGGGAGAGGGAATTATATGCGTATTAGCACCGAGAGAATAAGACCTTATCAAATGCAGCTATTGTAATATATTTGTTTTAGTTTTGTCCTCAAGTTTAAAAAAATAATCTTTTTTTTTTTTTGTCAGCTATCAGAAAAGCTCTAGCCAAGACTGAAAAGAAAACTAATTTCTGTAGGATCAACAGGGCCCAAACAGAATAATGCATGACTGGTACTTCCATCATACAGGAAAATTTTAAAAAGAAAGGATGGTTTTCTTTATAGCTCTCTAAAACAACTATGAAATTGTATCTTTCCTATAAGCCTTAGGGAACTTACAGAAAAGTTCTCTTAGTTCTGCAGATTTTAGTGCAATTTACTGAGGCTTTTTTAGTGCAATTTACTGAGGAAGAACAACATTAATTCATTTGTGTGTGTGTGTGTGTGTGTGTGTGAGATACAAGGAATAACAATATGCTTACAGATAATACAGCTATAATAGGGATAATGCCCTCAAGTGTCACAGTCAGCAAATGGTAACACCAGTATTATTTTCAAGACATCACAGTGTAAGTATGCACTTATATACTGGATCCTGAATATTGGCTGGCACAGACAGTAATTAATTAATCAGCAATTCTGCTTGCAATAAAGATATCAGTGCAAAAGAAAATACTTCCATGACCATCTCATATCCACATGCTTATTCACAACAGACATAAAACAATATAGATATGATTTCAGCATTATTAGGCCAGAATTTTGTCTTTTTTTTTAAGATCCTTCCTTACAGAAGGACTCATAAAACATCAAAGCCCTGTTTTGAGCAGGAAGCTGGAAAGAGAACCCCCTGACATCCCAAATTATCCTGTGTTTCTGTGACTATAACAGCCCTACATGCATACATAGTTTCAGAAAATCAGTCTCAACAAGCATGAACGTTAATATAAACTACCCCAAAATGTGTTGGGTTTTAGAAATGTGACATTGTTTTGTTAATGTATTCAACCAAATTAAAAAGAGAGCCCAGGGGCCTTGAAGTAGGTCAGAATATTTGATTCTCTTCTCATTGCCCTCCTTCTGTGTCATTCTGAAGTACTACTTTGATCCTGTCTTAGGTCTTTGATTTTTCTGAATAATAAATATAACTTTGAAAAACATCCTCTATAGAAAAGTGTGATGCTGTTGTATATAATATTTTATCCCTCCCAAAATTATCAATTCTATTTCATTTGAAATAATTAATTCCAAATAATTTCATCAACATCCTTTTACACTAGGATTTCCTTTTAAACTAGGCCCAGTAACTGATTGAAACAAACATTTCAGCAGGACCACTACCAATGACATTTACAAAGGCATATGTGGTTCTAGTTAATTCTCTCTGGCATCACCCTGCAAAATAAATAGCTCACTAAGATAAGACTAAGTTTTCAAGTGATCTAACAGTTCACTTATACAAAACCCAATTTTTTTTTTCAGAGAAATACCTTTTTATTCCAAGCCTGTCTGTATGTGAGTCTATGAGGCCTCATGCTGAATTTGATGATATTGTTCTGTTCTTCCACAGCTTTCAAGAGCCACACACTTGACAGGCTTAAATCACTAGAAAAGTATTGATTTAGGAAGGTGCTGGTGGGCATTAATCAAAAAAAGGAAGGATGGCAATAATTCCCAACCCCTTCTCTGTCTCTTGGATCACAGCCAGCCCTCTAAAGCAGGATGATGGAGCACAGTTGCCAGCTTACCTGGAGCAGTCCTACAACACTTCTAGGTCAGCATAAGCTCCGTGTCTCCTAAGCACAAAGCAGCACTGTCTGTGTCAGACTGCTGATCACAGCTGACCACAGGTGCTGATGCCTTGTTGGACAGCAACGCCTCTTCACCATACAGACAGTCCTTGTCAGATAGAGAAAAACGCCCACGAGTCAGCTCCCAGGTATGAGTGCCGCCCTAGCAGAGAGGAGGGAGCATCAGTGGTGGGGAAGGAAAGGTGGTCAGGAAAAATACAGAGAAGAAAACATTTGGGGATGGAAATGCAGGAACTGCAATGGAGATGCTGGCTTTGAGAGAAGATATTGTGTGTGAAACCCTGTTGGAAGAAGTCCTGGTGCTGTACATCATTGAGTAAAAGATGTCTTGGAGAGAAAGGGCTGGAAAGGAGCAGGTGGATGTATTATCTGCAGTGGCTTCACTAGGTAAAAAATTATTAAAAGAGGTCTGAAAACATTGATCTTATTTTTCTTGTGTTGAAGAGGTCTTATCCCCTTTCACAAAATATTTCCAGTAACACGTACCCTTGTTTCTGAGGTGCAGATCTTTCCCTTAATAGTCTTCATAAAAGACAAAAATGCACAAAGCTATTTGAACAGATATATTAGATTATGTTTACTTTTGAGATGGAGATTTTCACACAGAAGTTTTTAAAATGTGCATTATGAAATTCTGTATAAATTATCACACTGGATTGAAGACATATTCCACCTCTGCTGTACATTTTTAAAATTTTTGTTTACTGCAAACCCATCATTCCTCATTCTGGATTGTGATGCCACACAATGTGCCTCTGAAATGTTCAGTACACAGAACACTGGGTCACCATTCCTTAATTTGTTTTATTCTCTCCTTTAAAATTTCCAAAGAAGTGGGAAGAAATTCACTGTCTTCAGTCTGCTGACATTTAGAAAGTTGATGTCACATTAGTTTACAAATATTTTCAAGTTCACTCATACTTTCATCTTTCATCTTTAAAAATGTTAGAGGTGCAACACAGGCTACATTAAACAAAAAGAATTTTGTTGTCAGCTTTTGATGACTCCTAAATTGTTGGTATTTAAAAGTTTCAAAGTAAGATTGCAAGACTCTTTCCAAATTCCCATCATCATTTTCAATTACTACTGTTGAATCCAATTTATATATAAGAAGAAGTTGGATGCTGTGGGATAGAACTAAGTTCTCAAGAGGCAAAAGAATATTTTCTTTCCTCCACAACTAAGGCAAAACAGTAAAAGATGTAAATTAATCTGCTCCATATTAATCCCATGCTTTTTTTTGTTGTTGTTGTTCTGTAGAAAAATATTCAGAGCAGCTTCAAATTAAATAAACTGAAATTCATAACAGCTGAAAATTAAACAAAGGACTGTTTTTTCTGAAGGTATCCCTTCCCCAGTGACCCTAGTCCTTTCAAAATTGCTGTGGAAAGCAATCTTTCTTTTTGGCAATACTGTTAAAAATGGTATCAAGAGATATTTAATACCATGCAGTTAAACTTCAGCTTGCTTTCCCTTTCAAAGGGCCTTCCCATGCTCCCCTGCTCCTTCAAGCTGGAACACGTTACCAGCACTGACCTAAATGGTTAAAGTGCTGTTTGTGAAGAATCAATGCCACCTCCACCAGCTGGGGCTCCTGGTGGTTGGGCAGGGAGTCAGACACCCTCCACATGGGTTAAAGAAAAGAAGCAATAGGATCACAGAATGGTTTGTGTTGAAAGAGACCTTTAGAGGTCATCTAATCCAAGCACCCTGCAATGAGCAGGGACGGCTTCTGCTGAATCAAGTTGCTCAGAGCACCATCCAATCTGACTCGGAATGTTTCCAGGGAACAGCAGTGTAAACCATTGCTGTGGTTTAACCCCAGCCAGCAGTCTCTTGCTCGTTCCCCCACCCACAGAATCAGTGAGAGTTTGAAGGGTAAAAGAGAGAAAACTTGTGGGTTGAGAGAAAGACATTTAATAGAGAAAGCAAAAGCTACAAAGGAAAGCAAAACAAGGAGGTAATTCAGTGCTCCTCATGGGCAGGCCAGTGTTCAGCCACTTCCAGGAGGGCAGGGCCGCATCACCTGTGGTGGTGACTTGGGAAGACAAATGCCATCAGTACAAATGCCTCCCCTTCCTCCTTTCCCCACTTTATATACTGAGCACAAAGTCACGTGGTCTGGGATATCCCTTTGGCCAGTTTGGGTCACCTGTCCCAGCTGTGTCCCTTCCCAGACTTCCCAAGCATCCCCAACTTCCTTGCCAGTGTGGCTGCATGAAAGCAGAGCAGGTCTTGGCTCTGTGCAAGCCCTGCTCAACAATAACAAAACCCTCTTATATATTATCAACTCTGTGTTCAGCAAAAGTACAAAACACAGCCCCATTTTAGCCACTCTGAAGAAAATTAACTGTACTCCAGGAGAACCAACATAGGCATCTACCAACTTTCTGGGCAACATGTTCCAGTGTTTCACCACACTGATCACAAAATAATTTCTTATACCTTATCTATCATCCTTTAGTTTAAAAACATTATCCCTTGTCCTATCACTGCTCTGTTAAAAATCTGTCCCCATCTATCTAACAAATCTTGTTCAAGTATCAGAAGGTGAAAAGAAGTCTTTATCCTCTTCAGCAGCTTCCCCACAAGCCTATTGATAGTTTAATTTTTTTTTAACATATGGTCTGCTTCAAGAAGCAGAGGGCAAAACATCAAATATAATGAAAAGGGAACTTTCTTTCTCATTTAGGTGACCTGAGAAAGGCAGTGAAAACAAAATTACATTTGACTGAAGAGAGGATAATAAGATCTTCGGGTTACAAGTGGAGTGGGAATTCTCTATGCCCTGTCCTGATAAGGGCAATTAGGAAGGCATTATCACAATAAAACCAAGTGTTCTCCAATAATCAGGTGCAATTTTAGTGTGTGCTGGTGCTGACAGATCACAGTCCAAAGGCAGAGGCAGATAAGCTGTTGTCTGAGCAACATCTGAATAAAGATTTTTCTTTAGAGAATTTGAACTAGAACATACACCAGTTAAGGAGATAGTATAGAAAAAGAATTAGCTAGTAAGGACAAGAAAAAATGGGACAAATGTAGAAATTATTGTCATAAATATACATTAAAAAGTTCATGAAGTTGATGTCTTTGATAAAACATTATCTTTAGTCATGAGATTGCCTTTGTTTCTGAGGTACTGTAGTGCATGGAGTGCCAAATACTTTGAGATGTCTGACAAACAGCTTCTTCCTGGCTAGAAGGTGCTCTTTCTTCATTAATTTTCCTTTTGAAAGAGTTTGTTAATTTTTTTGTTTTGTTAATAGTTCTCTTGAATAGAGGGATGGAACCCATTTTTAATGATACCTAGCAGAAATTGTCCTTGCCCATGGGAGGGGGGCTGGAAGTAGATGACCTTTGAGGTCTCTTCAAACCCCAATCATTCTATGATTCTATGACTCTGTGATATATATTAAAACACAGTTAAACTGTTCATAATGCCTTTTCCAGGTGGTTAATAAAGCCATGAGAAAACTGCAGCTAGTACAGCATTTTTGGTATCAAGATACTAAAACTAGAGACATTTTTTGCAATCTATGACAGCTGTACAAAACCTAGCAGATGATTTATGACCAAATTAGCATGCTAATAAAGCACTATCAAATCATCTCTTTCATCATGTACCTATTCATCATCATAGCTTAAAGTGAAATTATGGCTCTTGCACACTATTCTCTAGGACAAGGCACATATGTCTCTCAGGTCACAGGACACTCATCTCCAGGAGAAAACATAATGCCTTAGAGATCCACATACTGTTTTCACAAGCTCGGCTTCCCTCCTTTTGCAAGATTATAGCTTTACCATCCATATGGTTTTTCTAGGCTGCGGAATTACGGCTTAAGTTTTACAGTTGTGTCTATAGTTGTCCTTCCAGTGTTTTCTCCAAAGAAATTGAGGCTCTTCCATTAATAAGAATGCCTCTTCCCCCGCTAACCCTGCAACTCCTGTATGTGAGATGACAGGAGTAAAGACTCAGGTCTCAGCCTCCAAAACGTCTCAGTTTTCAAAGATTCAACTCTGACTTCTGTGTCAAGAATATTCATGTTTCATACTGTTTCATACTCAAGATGTGCAACCAAACCTGTTCTTTTGCATATTAATCACATAAGAGCCATGTGTGTAGTGGAAGAACTATACCCAAATTTGAATAGAGAAAGGTCTCTGAAGACAGGCCAACAACAGCTGCTGCAGTTACTGACAAGGCAAAAGAGAATTAAATAGGTCAGTAGCTTGCATAAAAACATACTTCCTACTGGAGGTGAAAAGGTGAAAAAGGTGAAAAAGGGAAAAAGTTCAGCTCAAGTGCTTCATTAAGCGATTTCTTTATCAATATTAGTCTTAATATTGATAAAGACAGGAATATTCCTGTCTTTCTCCACTTAATATTCCTTAAACAGGAACAGATTCAAGGACTACTATACTAATGAACACTGAACATATCTATTATCTTGATACCAAAATTTAAGCAAATGACAGAGGCAGAAAGAAATTAAACAAGGATGTGAAAATTCATAGGAATATAAAATTCAGAATAGGAAAGGTAATAACTATGACATCACAAGAAAAACAGATAGACCGCATTTTCAGAAGAAGGAAACCTTTCCAAAAGTAAATTATTCAGGTGAGCTACCAGGAAACTATCATTTCAGAGAAGCTAAAGCATAACCTGCAAAGTCCTTGCTCCTCCTGACTAATTTCTTACACCTTCAAAAGCCCCATTGATTTCAATTAGTGATTTCCTAAGGAGCTCCATTGGGAAGTGCTGTACAAAGTCATTATCTGGAGCTAGCCATAATAATCTGTTTTCTCCAGTCCTCTGTGTGTCATAGAAGAGAATGACAGGAAGACATTTGTGTAGAGAATACACTGACATTGCTGGATTAAATATTTGTGTTTCCACACCCATGTTGTGCATGATTCTTATAAGCTTTGCTAATCAGAAAATGAACAGAAAAGCATAGGTTAGCATTCTGTTTGCCTCAAAAGGTTTGTTATACAAGTCTAAAGGAATAAACTTGTCTTATTCTTAAGGTGCAGATTGCTTAGCAGCAATTTTAATGAGAGACGATGTATATAAGTCAGATTTGGGGAAAATATTTAATGATATTTGTCTAAAAATTAAGATTTTATTAACACCAAAATAATCAAGACGTTGAACTGAAAGTGTACTAATGTCAAGCTTTTACATCAGGTCACAAAAAAAAGAGACATAACTAAGAAAGGTAGTTATTATTAAATGAATGGTCATTATTATAAGTGTTCTTAGTAATCTCTCCTGATGAGATTTTTTTTTTGCTTTCTTTTCAATAAGAAATAATAACAAGTACATAATAGGCATCAAACTCTCCCTATCTTTCACCAGAATATAATAAAACCAAAATGACAACACAAGAATACATGAGTTAAACTTCTGTGAGCATTTTTAAGAAGCTTCAAAAGTCTGTTAAAGGCTCTTGGTCTGGAATTGCTAATAATGAACTCTATCTTAAACGTAGCAGACGAGATCAAAAGATGAACGTATAAGGTAAAACAAGGAGAAAGAGCTATTACTGTAGTGCAAAGGAACAAGAAGGGCTGCATGCAGGTTTGTTATGCAAAGGGGTATTCTCAATTCAGGCAGAAAACCCTTGTATTTATTCAAGGTGAAAAAGATATCACAGCAAGGGTTTGAGAAATATAACTGGAACAGTGGGAGAAGAGAATGAACTGCTGTGAAATAAAACACAAGCTCAGATTCTGTGGAGGTCAGTCTCACATTTGTCAGTATGACACAGCTCTATGACAATTCTCATGACATCCACTAAAACCTCTCAAAATAATGATAAACCTCCTTATCACTAGCCATTTTAATTATCAGTCTGGTGGTAATTTTGGGCTGCTTTTTCTTCCAAGCTCTGTCCATCATGTAAACAATGTTCTTGCTCTCATAGCAATTAATTTTTAATCGAAAATAATAAAACATACTATTAATTTGCCTTACCTCACAAAGTTTTATGCAGTTTTTTAGAATTACAATCCCAATTCCAATCCCAGACCAAGTAAAAATCATACAGAACCAATTCAGTGGGTGAAATGGGCAGTGGTCTCTCCTTCCAGTGCAATTTGTCTTAAATAAATTGCATAGACAGCTAACATGAAAAACCTGTTAGCATTCAAAAAGGAGCCTCCTCTCACTAATGCAAGTCCCAAGTCTCAGAATGTCTGGAATGTCCCCAGCTGCCTTCAATGCAAAGATGCGAATATCTATGCAGAGATGTTCTTATCACACTGAGATTTGAGGGCACATGAAAACAAACACCAACTTTTGCCTGAAAAGTCTAGGTTTTGATGAGATTTTACTGGCTTTATTCCTGCAAGAAAAAAAAAAATCTATGAATAAAAGAGCAAGAGACATTCTGTTATTGTGTCTGGCACAATATTTGGGTAACATATGTTAGGCGTAGTCACATTTATTCTTCTTTTAGGAATAAAGTTTATTTCTTAGGTCTACAGATAACTTTCAAGTAGTTTCACATTACAATTGAAAGATGACTGACCTCAAACATGATATGCACCTATGATTACTGTAAAGATGTGGCATTTCAGGGTGTTACCTCACATTAAACAAACTCAGCTAGATCCTTAATTAGATATCCAGAAAATCTGTTCTCCAGCCACCAGAGAGGAACAGCCTCTTTAATACTTTTTTTATACTTTAGTCTCTTTCATATAAGTTTTTCTATGAGTTTTAGATGTGAAATTAGAGATACATTTTTTCTCTACATCCTACAGGCGGTGAACACCTGTGGACACAGACATGGGTCTTTGCAGTGTGCACAGTGTACAAGCTTTGTGTTTAGAGCAAATAACACAAAAGAAACATCTTTGATTGAAAGCAAAAAAGGATTTCAGGGAACAGCAGAGACTAAAGTAGACGTGACTATATCGACAGTTGTCTTCCTACAAGTCAACATTTCTTGCCTCAATCCCACTTTACTTCCGAGATGCATTCTTTTAAATGCAATATCAGTGAAATAAAAGGTCTCAGTGAATCGATTTTTATGATTCATTCATTTATGAATGAATTTTCTGATGAAAAATAACATCTGCAAATTACTATAAACCTCTTGTGGTACAATAGAAAAGCTCAATGTGAGATCCTTTTGAGCTCCTCTTATTGGTCTTTTCCTGTCACCCTTATAATTACCAGTTTCTTAATGCTTGCAATCAGCTTTTTCTGCTTTCAACCTATTGTTGAACTGATCATGTTATTGTTGACTCTGTTTTATTCATATTGACCAGTCCTGGTAGGAAAACAACTTTATTTCAGAAAGAGACCCAATCTATTGCTGATTTAAGAGGAAGATCTGGCTTTTGGGGCAACATCAACATTTGGATGATATTGTTCCATTTCAGTGACAGATTGCTCAAAGCCTGAATTTAATAAGGGGTAGTCAGGAAATAATTCAGTATTATAAGTAAGAGTTTACATACAAGAGATACTTTATATTGTCACAAAAAAAGCACCTTCATTAAATACTACAATTTAACTGCTTTTCTTACTAAATCAAAAATCAACATCCACTGCTAGTATTAATGCAATAATTTTTACTGAATTTTAGGGAACAACTGAATGAAAGCAAATCCAGTTCAGAATTGGACTGCTGAAAGAATTTACTTTAAAATGACAAGGTACTAAATATTACTGAAGTTTTCCAAAGACATTTAAGCAGTAAGTTACAAGCTTCAAGTGAAATTTAAACTTCAGTATGTTAAAAGTGCTGTACTTAGAATATTTTATTCTTTTTTTTTACATTGGGTTGACAACTCTTTTACATTCTAATCAAACATTGGGAAAAGCCCAACGAGCAAGCAAAATTGCCAAATTCTATAGCCAATTCGATGAATGAAGTCAATATGTTTACAGAGTGTGCAAGGATACACTTGACAGTACATCAAAAACAGCATTATTTGTATATAGAGTAACAGGGATTCACAAGAGGGATTAATCTGGGATTTCATCTTGGTTACTTAATAAGGAAAATCAGCATGAATCCTTCTCTGGTTAACTGGTATTTGCTACCTTTTTAGTTGAATTGACTGTTCACAGCAGTGGGTTTGGACTAGATGGCCTTTAGAGGTCCCTTCCAATACAAATTGTTCTGTGATACTGTGATTTTTGCTTTTTGAAAAGAAATATATTTATTTTCTTCTGCCTTCTCCAGGCCCCAGTAATGTCCTAGGTGAGTGACTAATAAAGTATTCCACACCCAAAATTGCAGTGGTCTTCAATATGAAAGCATTCTGACCACTCTGGACAAAATCTATGCCAGTTACACAATGATCTTGGCTACTAAGAGGCTAACTTAATGCATAAATTTCTTTGGAAGCTGCTAACAAGTGGAATTTTTCACTGTCAGTTTAGCCAACTGAATCTTCATTTTCCACAGAATTACCTAAATTAGCTATAAGAGGTTCAAGAAAATGTCACTCTATCCTCATGTCATATCTCCTAAAATAATTGCCATGAGATATAGAGGACAAAGTATTTGACAAATGCAAGAATATAATGATACTTTCCCTCGTACATTGCAATTCAAAGAGGTGATCATGGGGACAGTAATGAAGACCAGAGCTTTTTGGTCACTGTTTTATGGCCATCAAGGGAACTGCTTGGGCACAGCCTTAAAATTTGCCCTGAGCAAAGTGATAAGGAATGGAAAGATGAGCGTTAGGAAATGTTTCAGGAAACTTGTGTGAAGTTTCTGATGAGTTTTCAGGAAGAGTTTGTGGGACTGTGTAAAATATTTGTGTAAAAATGTTTAGGGAAAGGACCAAAGATGAGGAGAGAAAGGCAGTAAGTCACAGGATCATAGCTGTATGTGCCAGTAATTTGCTACTGGCCAGACCTGCACATCTGCTGGATTTGGCTGGCTCTGCAGCACCTTTAACAAGAATGTCTGTTGCAATTCTATGATCTCTTTCTGGAATTGTGACAGACAGAACTGCCTGTTTAAAAGGCATGATTGTCTTCTCTCCATATCTTGAATATATCTGTGCTGAGTTCCACCTGTCATTTTATTTGTCAGTCAATCAGCATCACAATGCCCTTCTGTGACTCTGCAATAGGTTGTCATTTTTCATACACAAGATAACTTTGTGCATCTGTACATTTTGCTGCACTGAGAAAGCTGACCAATTCCAGCTCTTATTTTTTTAATGGGCTACATATCTATATAGTGATTATCTCTACAGTCCCAGTAGCACTAAAGTTTCTTTGAAAATATTTTTGAGCTCAGAGAAGAGATGCCACCTGGATTCTGCTTGATCTCGTTGCCTGTGATTAATTCAAACAACTGACAGATTTGTGAAATATTTTGTAGGAGCCATATTGACACTTCTCCAACAAACTCATCCATGTTTTCTCATTACAGTCTGTATCCTCACTCCTCTCCTTCCCTTCCTCTGCCCTTCCTCCCTTTCTCTGAATCATCTTCTGGTGATTTCATCTTATGTCTATGTTCATTGACAACTTGGCAGTCTTCTGCCATAGTTCACAGAGTTTCTTATTATCAAAATATGCTCCAATTAATTTTATTATCATTCCTTATTCATCTGGAGCTCTGCCCTGAAAACTCTTCCTTTGACTGAGATAAAGTTGCTTGCTTAGTAGTATAAACACCCTTGGCTTTGGGAA
This sequence comes from Onychostruthus taczanowskii, assembly GCF_017590055.1. NCBI lineage: Eukaryota > Metazoa > Chordata > Aves > Passeriformes > Passeridae > Onychostruthus > Onychostruthus taczanowskii. Next base: position 544,562 of record NW_024500683.1, read on the forward strand.
ACCCTGGACCTGTTGTGCACTCAAATTCTGAGTCCTTTCATACTTTTTTGTTTTAAACTTCCTTCTGGAAATTTAAATCTGGACAGAACTAATCCTCCTGTTTATATTTTCACCAAAATTAAACAATCAACTTGCAGAATGTTGATCCAAATTTTTTGCTTATAGTTAGATTATCATGAATCAGTTAACTAAAGCAGGCCCAACGCAGGGTTACCTGGTCTTACATTATGACCCAATTAATGAAAAAAACAAAAATCTTGTTAGAACCAGAAGTGTTAGACCTTAATATTAGGAATAACATGTATTGCCTAACAAGTGTTTCAGAAGTTAACATGTCTCATAACGATAGTATTTCTAAGAGCATTTGTCTCTGCAGAAAAATTGCCCAGGTCTGATAGTGGCATTCAACAGCAGGATCCAATCATTCACTGCTGCAAGGGAAGTCTTTGTTCTTCCCTCAGTTATGCCTTTTTAGTGGGGTTCTGTTTTAACTGTGGAAATGCTTCCAGTTTTGTACTGCCAATTAAAGACAAATAAAGACAATAAACTATTTCATTCTCCATGAGCAGCACACAATTCACAGTTCTGTTTCAGCCATTGCTTTCCAGGCCTCTCCTGTGCTCCATCCTGTACTGAATTTCACCTTGTCCACATCTCCTGTTAATCCTTCCATTTGGCTGCCTGTAGTCTTGCAATTGCTTTATAAATGCTTTATACACTGGTGTGTTAAACTGACCACTCTCTGTCCCATCTTTCATTAGGTACTAATTGGATTGCAACACAGTTTTTGCTGTTATCAATATTAGCACTGTCTTCCTCATTGATCTTTCATTTTCTTCTTAATGATATTACTTCATCCACTGTCACATTTTAATTCCTCTTTGTTTTATTGGAGTTTTATGTCCTCTTTAAACTAAGCTCCTTGATCAGCCATCATGTAGTTTGGCTCTGCCATGCTCCATTACCCCTCAGTACTCCTTTGGCTGCAATCAGAGGCAACTGATGCAAAGAAGTTTAATGTAAATTTTAATGATATAAGAAGCTTGAATTAGGTGCTTTTGAAATCCAGGTACTGACTAAGCTAAACACACCATAAAAAGATGACAGAGTTGTTTACAAAAATAAAGGGACAATCTTAGTATTATTTAAAACTGTGTAATTGTTTGACTGTTCTCAGGTTAAAAAGAGACTGCTTCAGAAATACAATAATGAAGTTTAGTCCATTTGTTCTTCATTGCAAGGGCTGAGAAAGCTAGGTAATGAGAATTAACATGGGACACATTATTTCATGTTAGCTGTGGCAATGAAAGTCTGTAATTAGGAGGTATTTGAATTAGAGACTAGACCAAACACCAGTGAAGAGAAATGTTTCTACTGATTATTAAAATAAATATTTAGATTGGTCTGTAATAGCCAGAGTTTGATGCAGCTGGTAGTGAAGTTAATGTTGATTAAGGGGAATAGAAGACAGTATAAAATGTTTCTCACCTGACCTTCTGTACATCTTAGTATTCTGTGGTCTCAAAAACATCTCAATAGGGATAAGCACAATATTAAGGATAGAGGGCTGGTTTTCCTATTCAGGTTTCCTTAAAAATTGCAGGAATCCTCTACAGGTTTTGGCAACAGAGAAATGTATTACTTTTAACAGTAGAGGTAAAAATCAAATCTGATTTTTACTTTCAAATTTATTTCATAGTCTCTTGAAAAATAGTTTTAAAGTGTTCGTTGTTTTTCTGAGGGATCAGTCTGAAGAACAATATGCGACATGAATGATGAGTGTCCTAGAGAATCAAAGAGAAAGGGAAAACCCAAAACCTACTTGAGAAATTATGTCTTTTCAGAATCCCCAAGAATACTACTCCGAAGTATGAGATTTGCTCTTGAAGTCAATGCAACAATTCTTCCAGGAGTCCAGGTCTCAGCTCCCATACTTATTTAGCTTTCTCTTACGCATATCAGATGCTACTGTGAAGTGTGCTCTTCCCACAGAAGGGGAGCCCCTCAGTAAAGAAACTTTTTTTAGGTTTAAAGTCTTCATTGTTTTTTCAGTATGAGATGCATGCAGTACAGAAAGCTTTAGAAAGAAAACTTCTTTGAATTGGAAGTAAAATTAGGTCATTATAAATTTCTGTCAGGAATGCTGGACTCACCTGTTTATACCTTAACATAACTTCTGGGCTAACCCTTTACAGAAAACCCTTAATAAGAAGCTGTAACAGTTCCAACCAGTAAATGGCACAATTAATTAAATTAAAATGTATTTTCATCCACCAAGATATCTTCTTTATTAATTAGTCCTGAAAGGTTATTTTCCTTTCACATGTTTTAGTTGTGAAGGAAACCTGTAAAATAAGACTGACAGAAGAGAAAAGATATTCAAAAAGTAAAAAATAAAAGAGCTAGAAACATGATTTTTTGATTTGCAAAGTTATGTCTTGGGCCTAAAAAATAGTTTGTGAAGATGACAGCACAAGGCAAATTATATTTTTTTCTGCCACAAAGCCAGGATTAAAGCTGTGAAAATAGTTTTAAAACATTAATTCCAACCATCCTGCATACCAAGACGACATCAAAAATTTATCTTATGGCTATAAGCTACACATATAAATAATCTGATACTCCTTTTAGAATTAGATGCTGCAGAATATTATGAAAAGACTCTTTGTTGTGATCATGACAAATATATTGTGGGGTTTGCTGACACATTCAGAGCCAACACACTGACTTTTTTACAGATGTATTTAGTTGTGGCAATCTGAGTCACAAACTAATGAGAAATGGGTTCCTCAAGGAAACCTCCTATCACCATCTAGTCCCTTCCAATCTGCTCCAGTTCAGGAATTCCAACATTTACCCTGGTGTTTGCTGTCTCCTGCAGTATCTCCTCCCACCATGAACTCCCAACCTTTCTTCTCATCATCATTTAAACTGCTCCCACAGCTCCCATCTGGGGAAGGCATCCTGTTCCTGGTCACACCTAAAATGGAACCACTCAGATCCTGATGGGCTGGTTGGCACCAACTCAAGTTTAACGACAGCTATTCCTCTGCTGGGGGAGGGAAGAGGAGACAGCAGCAAGCTGAACAGAAATCTCTCTCCTCCTTCTATAAGAAACTAAAGGAGCACAAAAGCTTTGTGATCTCTACTGAACCATCACATATGGCTGGAATTATTCATTCAGTCAGCTCCCAAGTTCTCTGGGAAAAGAGGAGAAAAGATAAAGGAACAGAAATGGTATGATTTAAAAAGCCTGTTTTCCTTAGAAAGCAAGGTTAAGAAAATAGATAATTGTGTTCTCAGCAATGGCATTTCTAACTAGATGTCAAATAGTACAGCCAGGTTTTCTTTTGTGAGTAGATTTTGCAGAACCTAGATAGTAAAGAGAGCATCCAAACATCAGTGGCTAACTGTTCTCAAATCTTTTGAGGCTTACTGTATTATTATGGCATTGACTGACCTAAAACTGCACACTTCATGCACAACAGAGAGAAATGCTGGATACCAAAGGGCTATTTAATCTAGTGGAGAAAGGCATAACAAGAATCAATGGCTGGAGCTTGCAGCTAGACATATTCAGACTTATAATGAAGCAAATTTTTTAATTGCACTGGTGATTAACTATCAGAGCCATCAAGTAAAACGATGATATTTCCCCAGTTGTTGAAATCCTCAAATCAAGACTGACAGATGTTCTGGGACAAGCTTGAGCCCATTACCAGTTATCTGGCTACTACAGAGCTTAACTAGGTGAAATTGTATTGCTGGTACAATTGCTGGAGTTATATTTAGCACACTCTGAGTGATCTAGTGATCTCTGTTGGCCTTGAAATGTATGAACTGATGAAGTAAACCTGACATAAAAAGCTGGAATTTGCAAACAGGCAGAGTTGAGGGAATAGAGGATGTTTCAGTTTGATCGTTGAACAGCAAAGAGAAGAGTGGCTTGCACTGACTGAAACATTTTATGCAGAATTTAAGCAGTGTTAAAAAGGAATGAGAAAGGAAAATAAATAGGTTAATCCAAATACTTTGTTTTATTGTCAGATTATTTTCTTTTCATTGTGGACAATTATTAAATTAATAAAATTTTCCTTGCAGAAAATTGCAGAAAATCTTTTTTTGAAGATTGAAGACTGAAAAGAAAAAATTCCTTTCACTGAAATTAAAAAGCTTGTATATAAAAATTTATTCACAACAAAAGTTGTGATGAATTGGCTGCAAAACTGCAATTAATATCTGGTTATAATTCCTTTTTTGCTGAATATAATTTTGTATACACTATATACAGTCAGGCAAGCATTGAAGAGTATATTGATAAGAAAGGTTACAGATGCAGCTATAAATATTAGCATGGCAAGTCCTGATTGAGAAAGAAAATGTGGATTGACAGATAGAGATTATTCTAGGGTAAATTAGAAAATGGATAGTATGACCATTAGGAAAAGGTGCCTTTCCACAGATTAAAAGTAACATCAGTCTTAAATAAAACCTTGATATTTTTCACATAGTTTCCAATGTGAAACTTTGATAGAGGTGAGGGCTTAAGCAATTGATACTTGTGTCAGGCAAGGTAACAGTTTATTCAGATTAACAAATTTATAAAAATTAATCCAATGTAATTCTTGAATAAGTGTCTAATATTTTTTCAACCAAAATTAATCAAAATAATATTAAAAAGACTTTTAGTAATTGTTTATGATATTTTCTTAATTTATCTAAAAAATGTCTACTTTCTACTAATTCATGTTCAAAAACTGTGCTGAGGAAAGGGCAGATTTTTCTACTACAGCAAGGTCTTTTGATACCAAGGTGACAAGTGGCTTTTTTTACCTGTCTTCATTCCATGGCTTCCCTGGGGCAGTGGTACAATATCCCATGGTTCTCCTTCTACCACTGGCCTTCCTACATGGGCAACTGCATTTCTCCAGGTATCTTCAAGGACAAACAGTGAGCTTTATCTCTTGAGAGTAAATAAAGAATATCAAGGACCATGAGGAAGGTTCCAAACCTGCCCATTTAGCTACTCTACCTATAACAGTCTCTCAAGAAATTCATCAGAAGTGATCAAACATGTAGATTCACCAGCTTGCTGCCTTGGGACTTTGTGCTGATACAGCGTTATGTATCCTGTTTGTTGTCAGAGCCAAATTTAAAATCAGTCCTGTTAAGTCTACTTCTCCTCAGTAGCAAGAAGAATTGTTTTCATGTATTCACACAGAACCGAATTCTCAACTGCAACCACACCACGTCAGTACACAGTTTCACGAGCCATCATAAGACAAGGGTTGTTGAACATATCAGCCGTGCCTGTTTTATTCACAGATTTTGATTTTTTTGATCCCTGTGCTGTACACACAATAAATCTAACACTTTAAATTCCTAATAGTTTTTAGGTCATCTGTGAAAGTGTTTGCAGATTAAAAGGTAGTAAAAATGGCAAGGAAAAACAATTACTACAGAACTGAGAGAGGTGGTATATGAATTAAAAACAAAAATGAAAAATTCTACTGTCTAGAAATGTAGGATATTTTTTCCTACTCTTTGTTTTGCATCTCTTACCTTTTCATCCTATAAATATACATTAAAAATGTAATTAAAATGTTACATTGTGCTTAAACTGAGAAGTTGCACTCTAGATTACATTTGTATTTTCTCATAATTTTCCAAGAGAAACTCATGCACACACAGAAAAACACACATACATACAAACTGAGCAGTAGAGACCTTTTAGTTACCCTAAAGTGGATCTTTTGTATATTCTTATTTACAAACGATAACGGGTCCTACGTTTTTAACTATTATTATTTTCCACTTCTGAAAAAAAAAGCGGAAATTCATAAAGCTGGATTTAAAATTCCCACAACATATGTTGTCTTCCGTGGTTACCCACAAACGCTAACAAAACATCATGGAGATCCTTGTTAGGGCTCAGTCCTGATAGTTTTAGATGAGTTTAGTTTTGCATTCGTCTTATACAAGATTTCAACTTCAAGCATTACCTTTCTGGTTCCAAGTTCAGCACTGACATTGACTTTTTTCTGAGTACTTTGTCATTCTGCTGTCACAGATCAATTGAGACTGTCCCTTCATTCTTCAGGTAGTCATCAAAACAATGATTTTTTTTTTTTCCTTTCAGTCATCAGAAAAAACCCACAAGCAATGATGACCTTGCATTACATATAACCTTGACTAGAAGTTCACTTAGAAACACTCACAGAAAGCTCTCTTTTATTATTTAAGCTAGCCACTGGCATCTTTTTTTCAGCAGTGAAATCCATCAAATCTTACTAAAACTGTGCCTAAAGTGGGAGGGGACTTTTTCATATGCTACAGAGCCAAGTTTTTGAGAAGAAAATTGCAGTCTTCTGTGAAAGCACAAAGATGAAGACCACACTGAAAATTTTCAGATTATTCCTGTCAGTGAGTTTAACCTGACACACTGCAGAAATTAATCAAATTAGTCTAGAGAAGCATGAAACCAAGGAAATAAAGACTTGAGATATGTGTAAATGTCCTTCTTTTGGAAGATGTTTAGTACTGCAGAGACAGAAATCTGTCTGTACTGGACCTCACTGTCAAAATGAACTGTAAGACTAACTGGTAGCCAACCTTTAAAAATCAGCCTTTCCCTAAGAAATGCTCCACCATTTTGACTGATTAAGACAAAGACAGCCATTCTTTCCCTAATGCAAAACATTAGTGTTAAGTATAAACTTAAATACTCACGTAAATTATTTAAATACCCCATGTTCTGCAGCACCAAGATTAACTTGCTTTAATATATTTACTGTGTGAGATACTGCAAGCACAGTTTTTGCTGGGTCTTCTCCAGTGCTTATCGTGACCTCAGCCGATCAACGTCCATGGAAATCAGGGGAGCCAAAATTTCCAATAATTTTTCCTTCATCTATCTTAAACAGATATTTTTCTGAATGTCAAACAGATACAACATAGGTGAGAGACTGCTCTTTGCTCAATTCATCCTCTTGAGTACTGTGAAAATCATCCAATGGCATAAAGAAAAATTCTGCTCCATGTGCTAATTCACTCTGTCCATAACCCCAGGCAGATCCTTTTCATTCACACATAGTACAACAGTAACTTGACACAGCTCCACAAAAATCACTAATGACTTTCTGCTCATTCAGTTCCTTTATTTCAGGCTCCCTTTGATCTGCATTTTAACAAAACATTGGAGATGTTAAAATCAGACTATGTCTTTTCCTCCTGATCTGATACTCCCATGACACACAGCACAACACAGCTCAAGGATCAACACTAAATCCACACACCATGTTTGGTAGGGTGATTTACTCTGAGGACACCACATCAAGCTGGAATCAAACAGGGCAAGAAAAATTCGTGCCATAACTTTGTGGAACACGCAGACTTCACAGTGTGCTCAGCATGTGTCAGCAAGTGCACCCACTGAGACTGGGATGTCATAGAATAGTAGAATAGTTTGGATCAGAAAGAATCTTTAATGGTCACCTAGTCCAATGCCCTTACACAGACCAACTCTCTTCAGTCCGAAGAATTTTCTTCAGATATAAAATTAGGACAACTGTCTTCTATAAACCAATATGATATTATCATATTGTGGATTAAATAATTGGTTTAATCCAGCTGGAAGTAAAAACCTCAATTTCAGTACCTAATTTAAAGTCAAACCACCTTTGCTGCCACTGCATGATCAGGGTTTTTTTGGGTGATAGTCTTCACAAAGAAACATAAGTTTCAGGGGAGATTCTAACAGATATTTTTATTTCTTCAGAGGGTCACTTCAGTTGCTCAACTATTCCCATAAAATATGCTGCTTCAAACATGGGTCTGTAAATGCATTGTGAATCACAAAAATTACTGGTTCAATACTTCATGTTGAATAGACAAATGGACAGAGTTGGTTGGCCAAACCATAAACTGTTTTCCACAAGCATTCTATATTTTGTTGTCTCTCAATCATATCATCATGCAACATGCAGCTCAGTTGATAAAATCCCTCTGGCAACTTCCTTGCATTTTTTTGAAAACTGACTTTTTATTCTTTCCAGATTACACTTAATTTTCTGTTCATGTGTTCTCCAAGTTCAGAAGGTGATATTGTGTTCTGTAAGTACTGAATATAATTGAGTGGCTGCATTCTGCCCTTAAAGATCATATTCTCAATGTCTGTGGGTCACCTGTCACACCCTTTGTGATTCCCAGCCTCTTATGTATCAGTATAATTTATTCTAGTATTTGAATGATTAGGTAGCATGTGAATAATATAGGGGATACATTTACAATGGTCATGTATAATTTTTCTAAATTTGCAGCTCCTTAGCCTTCTGAAAACACTCTCTGATTACTTGATGTGTGGTAACAAATTAAATTATATAATTCCACAAATGTCAAAATAATCTAAAACTAGAAGATGGCCAGTAGAAAATTATGCTGGCCTAAGAATGGAAGGAGAAAAGTTTTTGCAAAAAGGGGAATACAGCCATTTTTGCTAGACAATATTTTTTCCCTAGCAGATTCAGGAGATGTCTGAGCTGCCTGAAGCAGAACATATATCTTCAGATATACAAAGGCATCTAAATGTTCTTTAATGAAGGCAAATATACATGATACCTTCCCAACTAAGTACCAGGGTTTTCTAATTCATAGTCACTTGATTACTGACACAAACCCCAAAATTTCTGTTTGGTAAAAACACATCTCTTTGAGCGGTTCTTATCCCACACTGAAAATAGATATTTTGTCTAAATTCAGAAAAAGAATAGCCAGGAAAGGAGGAAAAGCATTGATTAAGGAAAAAGGCCAGAAAGAAGGTCAGCCTGAAAGCATTCAAATATGCTCTGACAACTCTTACTGCAAAGACTCATACATCCAGACTCCTGCTATTGAGTGTGACTAGTTGCTGGGATAGAAATGAAGCAGACAGAAGTAATGAGCCATACTCCTTATGGTAAAGACTTCCAGTAGCACAAGGATTTCCTGAAGAGAAACACACAAAAGTGTGGTGTCCCGATTCACAAACACTTTTTAATAGCCATTAGTGACTGCATTATCAAAAATTTATATAATACTAAAGGAGAATCTCATCTTATTTTGGCCATCTACAACAACCTCAGATTCAGCAATTACTTGCATATCAAGTTTATGTTCCTCTTCACTCTTGTAGTGAAATCAAGGTGTAATGACAGAGCCCAGAAAGATGAACTGAAAAGCCAACATAAGACTCTTTTAGTCAGTTGGGATTCTTTCCTGTTTTTGACACCAAATCCCAGTATTCCAGCTCACTGTTTTGGGGCATCTTGACCTGGCATTGACTGCAGTTTCCAAGAGCAGGTACAGCAGACAAAACTCATCTCTCAAATGACAATTTTTACAGATTCTGAGAAAGATAACAGAAGAAAAAAATTTCTCTGCCAGAAAAACAGACAGGCATCCTCAGTTTTTGTGTGTGTGAAAGAAGAGTCTCAAATAACCCACAGGAGCTATAGAGACACTCAATATGTTAACCATAAAACTGTAGCTTATTAACCATAATAAGCTTACTGGAACATTGTGTACTAACAAGTGCTATTACCACTGTCAGTGCAAGGATGCCACATGAGAATAAAAATGAGGAAAGAAGATGATATATCATTAGACTTAGGAAAAATTAAGGATGTTCAGTTTCATGTCTCCTCTGCTAAATCCTTTCAAAACTAGTGTTTGAATCAAATCTTTGCCTAGAGCAGTGACAAAAAAAGCCCCAAAAGCATACGAGTTTTCTGAGAAAAAGGAGAAGTAGTCTAAGACCAGAAAAGATGAAATCAGTAAAAATTGTAGATATTTTGAAAAAATAGGCAATAGCAGCAGGTAGGCTTAGAATTAGAAAAAACCCACAATATTTAAGGAAATGATAAAAAAAAAAGAATACAAGGAGCAACAATTTTACATAAGACAGGCAAGAAAAACCTGAATATATTTCAAAACAGCTTCACAGATATTGCCAAGAGAAATTAATGAAGGAAAATTGGAGGACAGGAACAGAAGAGGAAAAGAAAATTACAAATCTTAATAATAGAACCTGTCAAGAGAGGAATGAAAGTCAAGGTGCAATACTTATGACTTTATGCTTACTGAAATGGTTTGCAAGTAATGCATCACCTTTCCCTTAAACTTGTTGAATGCTACGTGCTTGACAAGAAATCCTGTGCGCAAGAAATCCTGCAGCAAATGGCTGCAGAATAGCTGGGGTTTTTGTTTTCCTCTACTCCATAAAATTCATGACTGGTTTGTTCTCTGAACAAGAGTTCACAGTCCTGATCCATCCTTACCAATTTAACAAGATGGTCAAATACCACATTCCTAATAAAAAAATAATAATAATCTCTGTCCAACCTAATGTGAGCATGGATGTTCTCTCCATCAGCATAAATGCTTCTTCATTTTTCATACCTAGTAAATTCTTGGCATCAGTGAGATTTTGTGACAAAAGGTTTAATGGATTAAAAAGTCCTGAAGGAAATGCTGTTTTTCAAAACATATAATTTAACTTTCAATTGTATTTACTGAATGGTAGTTGTCAAGCATATACTTTGGCTTGTCAGTCAGTATGATTAGTTGTGTGATGCTTCAGTGCTTTAGCACATCACTAATAAGCTATTACTTAGCAAAAAGAAAGGAAAAAAAGGTCCTCAATGGTCTGGAAAAAATCATTGTCTAGTTTTCTCTAAACCTTTGACACCATGCAGTCTGTACCTTCTGAATTGTGGTTGTTCACTTTCTGAAGCCTTTTGTCAATAGTAATTTTGACGAGGATTTACTATTTTCAAAATATTCACAGCTTCTTTTCAAATTGAAATCAATAACAAACATTAGAGAAGAGAGAGAAAAACAGCATTACACAATCTACCCTGCATTTTCCCTGAGAACAGAAACCTGTTTTATGCTGGGTGGTGTCATTTAAGATTTTATAACAGACATCAGTAATCATGTTAGCTACCAAGCACTGTGAATGGGTGACCAGCATAGGATCAGAAGAATTTTTTGAGGTTTTTTTGTTTTTGTTTTTTTTTTGGGTTTTTTTTGTTGTTGTTGCTTTTGTTTTTGTTTTTTTTTTGTTTGTTTTGGTTTTTTTTTTTTTTTGTTTTGTTTTGTTTTGTTTTTTTGCCAGGACATGGTTAGTCTGGGAGCACTGCAGCATGACACAGACAGATTGAGGACTGCAGCCTTGAAACACCCTTAAACAGAATGTACTTTTTATCTCTCCAAAAGCAAATTGTCTGTCTAATAAGCAACAAGTAGATAATACATTTTATTACTGGTGTGCTTTTAAGTTGCTTTAATAACACAGAGGAAAATTGCATATTAGTTTACTGCTTGAAGGGTTTTTTCCTTTTCTGTCCTCTGTATGAACCTTCAGCACAGGTAAAGATGCATATTTCATTTCTCCAGACAGATGCCACTTTAAAAGAAGGTAAGTCTCATCCTGTCACCTAATGCAACTTGTAAAATTGTAATTTTTTTTAATTTATGCAAATCTTCCAGTTTGGGTGCAGGGTTTGTCGTGCATGGTGTTTGGTTAATTTGTTCATTGCTTGCTATGTCCTGTACTGTGTTTCCTTCATGGTGCATGATAGCAGAGAGGAAGCCTTGTCCTGGCAGCTATTTTGAATCAAATTGATCCCCCTGAACAGAGTGCAGGAGTTTGTCTATCATGGAAACTGCTGAGCATGCCAAAAGTGAGCAGGTTCCCAGAGACAGAGCCAGGCAGAAAAAAAAGGCGTGCCATGCAAACACATAGATGGAGACTATTGGCAATGAGGAAGCCCAGGACCAGTCCTTCCAGAAACAGTGGGAAAACTTGTCTTTAGGATGCACAGACAACTATGCAGAATTCACTTCATGTCCTTTAAAGCAACACTAAAGAGGAAGAAGCTGTTTGACAATTAACTGATGTACAAACTCTTATATTTTGCTTTAGTCATTGCCCTGAGTACTGGTTTAGTTAGCTTTCATTAGTCTTGTTCATATTCACTTAAAATCTAGCTGAGATTCCAAGCTAGTTTTCTAGTTCCTTGTGATCTCTCCAAGAGGAAAACACAGACACAACTACCCTGTCCAGGTTAGGATCCCTGCAGGCCTTGACTATTTTTAGGTAATTTTTAGCCTTGTGCCAAAGACAGTCTGTCAAGGGGGCATGAATTAGTCTTCACATGTGCCAACTGACCATTGCAAGATGAGGAGACCTACAGGGAGCATGAAATTTCACAAAAGTATTAACTCCTCTAATATGATGTAGGTAGGGGATACGGTTTCACCCATGCTGCACAAAGACCTGACCTTTTTATCTTTGATGTAGAGGATTTAGCTCTCAGTGGAGGTAAGCTTAACTGTGGTCTTTTATTAATCCAAAATTCATACCTTGACATGGTTTTTTCCTAGTGGAAAAAAAAAATCAGCAGGGAAAAGTACTAAGTTAAAGACTGATAGCTGAAGCCACTAAAAAGCCAAGGTTTGTGGCTGTCTATGTCAGAGATGTTTCCACCAGATGAAAAGGAAGGGCAAGCACTGCTCACTAATAATTTTTAGTGTCTTTTGGCCTCATTTTGAGACATGGTCTATTCTTAATTTAGGAAAGAAGGACAGGACTTGCCAAAGAAAACAGAAATGCAGGGATTCACAGTTGAGAATTGTTGGCAGCATGTGTCCCTAGAAACAAATATTTTAATGAACACTTCAGTACTGTTCCTATTCTCAGAGCTTTATAAAAGGCACAGCTAACAGTGTGTCACAAATGTGATAATAAAATGCAGCCAAATAGAAACAGATTCAAATAACAGTTCTGTAAACATTAAAACAAATAGAATATTTTTAGTCCTTTTTCTGAACTATAAAACAGACTGGAGATTCAGTTGATAAAAAGCACTAATTATCCTGACTCAAGGAATCCAAGGATACCTCAGGAAATGCACATTAAAAAAAAAGATGGTCTGGCCATATGTATTCTGGCAAGGTCTGAGGTTTTTGGCTGATTTAACTGAAGGAACTATCATAATTATAACCCATAAAGTTAGGTAGTGTCATGACTAATATTGTTGAAGCAGACAAAGGTCTAGATTGTGCTGTAATGATAAAGCAGCAAGCAAATGAGGACACTTAGAAATATGATGGTGTGGCAACCAGAAATCATTTAAACTCCAGGAAGAAAAACCTGTGATTTCAGCTATCTTGGATTCAAAAAGGGTTTATAAATAAAATAGAGAAGCTTGCCTGCTGCAGGCTCCTGGGATATCAGAATGCAAGAGCACTGCCACTCTCTCGCAGAAAGGACATAACCATTGTGCAGAAGCACAAAACCTTCCATTCTTTTCAGACACATTTAGCTATTATCTGTAGTGAAGTACTAACCTTTCTCACCTTTGTGCTTCCTTGAAAAGCATGGCAGGAGGCCAGTGAAAGGATGCCTTTAATGATACCAGAGTCTGTTGCAAAACTCAAAGACTTTAGAGATTACAGCAGTCATAACTAGTTCCACATACAACATGTCCCAGTGGAGTGTGAAAAGCGGGGACAATAAAGGAAGCATGCAACATGAATAGTGTTCAGGAAATGCCACAGTAAAAGTATGGGAGTTTGAAGGGATAAAAATTTCCCTTCAGAGCAATAGATAACCTGCTTACCCTCAGCAGAGTATGCAGAGTGCTGTATGCAGCCATAGCACATTTCATAACCCCCAAGTAACCACAATGAATCCCACTGAGCTTTATATCTGTGCCTATGCTCAGGTTGTCTATCAGTTTTGTTTTGTACCCCTGTTGTGAGCCAAATACAATATCCTGCAAACAATACTGCCTGCTCCACATGGTGCTATGTAGAGAGACTATGAAGTCCCTTGTACTTTGGGCATAGAGTAGTGACTGACTAATTAGAACTGCAATGGAAGGTGCAGGTCACACCCAGGCTTTCTTTTCTCTGAGCCTCCTCAGGATAAAATGAGCACTGTTCTCTGAGACATCCGTTATAATGGACACTGCAGCAGATTATTACATTGTAAACTACCCATGGGGCACCTTCTTCCTCATCCATCACCAGCAGAGTTGACTGTGCCCTGAGGAAGCAGGATGCTGTATTTTTGCAGCTGGAGTGAAAGAATCAGATCTGCAGGGAGCAGCTCTCCCTGAATCAGAAAATGCCCCTTTACACATGCCAGCAGGAAGATTATCTCACAATGCTCCTTTCTGAAGTGTTTAAGGTTATCAACGTGCTCTGTAATACCTGAACAATGTCCTGGCTTTTCATCTGTAACTGTTACAAGGTGCTATTCATCACTAAAGGTTAGTAGCTGGAGTTTAAGATCACTGATAAAAAAAACAAAACAAAAAAAATTCTGAAAAAAAACACCCAAACAAACAAACCAAAACCTCAAGCAGACTAGTTTTGTTCTCTGCTCTCTGAAAGAGGTTAATCACAGTGAGACTTGTCTACAATACAAGCCAAAAATTTTTACACATGTGAGTTAACTTCACCTTTCTCAGCAATGGAATAATTCAGATTGTTATAATTCTGGGCCACTTATGATGCTAGCCCTTACTGCTGGCATTTTCTGAGAAGGTTCAATGTCACGGCACAGTCTTTGTCTTCCTAACAGTACCCACAGTATTGTGCTGCATGATATTCAAGTCAAGAACTTAATACAAAGCTTCTCCAGAGGTGCTGAGTGTGGAATGCCATACTAATTCCAGAGAAAGGCAAGGGACACAGATATTTTCTCCACCACTGCCCTTTCAGTGTGACAAAAATGAACCAAAGTTAATTTCCAGAAGTGTAATGAAAAAATAACATCAGCAAGTCTGTGGTTTGCAGTGACAGTACTATGATACCTAATTACACTTGCACTGCAAACTCTGGAAACATACACATGAGCAAACACATATACTCAAAAAGGAAAATATTGCACGTTTAGTAAATTATCAAAGGAAGTTTGCTATGGGGTTTATTCATTAGGTCTCATTTTTTGCATCTGAAGACACTGTGCTAAAAACTGGAGTTACTGCAAAGAAAACATTAACTCCTCCATACTCATGGTGATCACATAGGTCTTCAGAAGGAAACTGCCTGCACTGCTCCCAGATGCTTGTCCTTGCAATCAATGGTGTCCCACACCACTATGTCCCCCTCTCACCTTGCCTACTGGATCTCTCAGATCTTCTCCCTTCTTCCAGGGTTGTACAAAAAGCAAGAGTCGCCCATTAACCATGGGTGTAACTGTGGTGTGCAAGTAGGACTCATCTGAAAATATTTATAAACAGAACTGGGGCAAGGGAGGAAGCCAAAACTCAGTAAAGAATACACTAGTGACACTTCTGCAGCTGGTGAACTAGGACAGCAAGATAGGCAGATAGTGGCAGCAGAGGACAACTGAGATAAAGCCAGCATTAATCCTACCCATCTACTCTCAACCTTGCACTATCCAGGTCCCTTGTGGCTCTCAACAGAAATCTGCATCAGATTCACTTGTGGCAGTTCTGAAGATCAGTAGGCCCATTTATTTAAGAACTTAAATACTGACTCAGATCTGAGCAAATATTGAGTCCATCAGCATTGACAATTCTTGTACTGAAAACAAAGAATTTTTTACTCTGTGTCATACCGATTTTAACAGGGGAGACAGCTGTTTATTCTGACACTCCTTCTTAAAATACTGACCACACCATGGATGGTGTGGGTCCTAATAAAAACAACTAGAAATTTTATTCATGGATAAAACCCAGGACTTCAGTCTTGATTAATGTGATTGAGATACAATTATCTTGAAAGAAGCATGATGAGTATCAGTTCTTGCATTTTTTAGAATCTGGAATGTGTCTGACCAGTACTTTTTCCCCATACCTGCACTGGACTCTTTAAACTTGAAAAAAAGAATGAAATGTTTGTTTTAATCAAAGCCTCACAAGACATGCTGGAAACCACGAGTTCTTCAGAAGAGGTTGTAGTTGATTTAATGCAATTTATGCTACGGACAATGTTGTTTCATCCCATATTCCTGCTGCATCAGGGTTCATTCATCCACAGCAAGAGTTGGTATTCCTTCAGCTGTTCTACAACAGTGACTCTCATAAATGAGTTTTACAAAAAATACAAACTTCTGCTAACCAGCTGCTGGATACTCATTCAACATCATATAAAATCAATATCAACATCATATAAAACCAATATCAACTGTCATTCCATATAAGAGACATTCCTCAAAGGTTCCCAAAAAGCAGTGTCCTGGTTTCAGGTGAAAAAACATGTAAAATCACAAAGAATTCAGACTTTATTTATCATATGCATTATATGTTAAATACCTAATACTTTAAGATTTAAATGATATATATATAATATATATGTCTGCGTATGTATATATAATTTAAACGTAAAATATACACATGATGTATAATGTATTCCCTAAATTTTATATATATATACATGTAAAATTTAAATCCTGAAGCAATAGGGTTTTTTGGTTTTCACTTTCAAATGCTGATTCATTATTAAATGTGGCTAAATGAATCTTAAGAACCCACTCCTGCAAACACAAAAGTCTGCCATTTCAGCTAAAATCTTGATAAATATTCATTACAAAATAGAAGCATAAACCAGAATACACCCACCCCCAGACTCATCTTTACTATGAAACTCAAGAAAGTTTCTTTTGCCATGCTGAGCATTCAGCTTTCTGAAGATGCACTCTCTTAATCCACCTTATAACTCATCTGATGAGCTCTAATTTAGTAAGTCAGAGTGACGTGACTGTTTGCAAGCAAGCATTTACCCCATTATGAAGTAGGATGTTCAGTTGTATGTTCCATTTAAAAGCTCTTTTTTTGAATCTGTCCTAATCTGACTTACCTTCCTTGAATATGATATTGCAAAACTGCACAAGCTTTGCAAAACAAGTCCTACATACTGCTGTGATAGAAAGCAAACAAAGGAGATAAACTCACCTTTTTTGATGCCTACAAGAATTGACTGAACTCTGATTTTGGGTAATATGCAACCTCAAAACGTATTCACCTTCAAGATATGCAAAGTTTTATCACTCTTTGCATATCTTGACACTGTTTTCTCCATGCCCACATTAGTTGTCACCATCTGACAAGTATGGCCAGTGCTGCTTCTTTGTCAATTTCAATTTGAAAAACTTGTGTTATAAAACAGAGGTTACTTCTATATAAGCTTTTAATTAATGCTATTATATTTCATCCTAATGTCTCTGCTTCATTCCTCAAAGTTTTTTGTTATTTCAAGGGAATGAAGGAAAGAAGGAGGGAAGGAAGGAGGGAAGGAGAATCCATAAAATAAAACCATATTATCTTTTCTGTGGTTAGTTTTGGTTTCTTTGCTTACTTTTTGCATACATTTTGGAGTGCATAAGACAGGATGTGGAAAAAATACGGAATAAAAAGATTTTAAGGAAATATTATTAAGTTGCCCATGTCCCTAATTAAATAAAGATATCTTCATGCTATTTGCAGTATGAGAAATGTTTTTCTCTAGAATGAGAAATGTTTTTACCAATTCATGAATAAAAACCAACAATATCTGTGTGTTGTATTTAGCTTCAGAATAGGGCAAAGAATTACATTGCCTCTGTATTTTCCTTCGTCTCCATCAGGACAGAGAACCCTTCTAAGGATCTACGCATTTCTTACAGCATTAATTATAAATAACATGCATTTAGTTTCTGTAGTTTCTTTTCTTCTTTGAGGTTGGAGCCACCACTTGCCAGGCTTTTCACATCTCTAGGTAGCTAGCAAAAGGTTTTTAAAATTTGGTGGCTCCCTATGCTTTTATGATCTTATGTGGTTTAGATTATTTGAACGCACGTGACTTGATACTCTAACACTTCCCAGAAGCCAGAGCAACTGTTTGGTGGTACACCTCATGAAATGACTTTTGTCATGTGCCACTGTGTTTTGACTGAGCGGAACTTTGATCTGCTTATAAATGCAGTTTGAAATAGGTTGGTTCTCCTCCAGAAAATCTGGTGAGATTAGCTGTCTCAGAAAATTGCTTTCTGCAGGTTTTAACACAACAGCAAAGTGAAGCACTTTCATGCATGGTCTACAACTCATACCTAGTCTGTGGTCACCAGAGACCAACTGCCTTTGAAATTAAAGCAAGCTGGGAATGTAAAGGGAAGCATCCCTCAGAAGCTGAGGGTAAGCAATTTCAGAAAAACATATTACACATGTCCCACTACACTTTCCAAGCACATAAGACTGTGGGCTTATAGTAGATATAGCACAAGCCGCTAACTGATAAAATCCCCATGCTCAGTTAATAACACTTTGTTTACAGTCTATATGGGCAGTACAGATTTCCTGAAGCAGGCACAGGGATGAGGTTGTTCTTAAAAGGAGATCATGTTGCAACAGTCTGTCCACCTGTTTCACAACAAGCACATGCAAAATATTTCTGTAATAGAAGCACTGGAAAACAATCTTTAAGATTGCCCAAGACCCAAACTATATTGTTTTATTCTTTAAAAAAATGGAGACACAATTCTGAAAACACTGTCGACTTTGAATTATGTGCAGATGATGCTTATAGCACATGGACAGGCTGTATGTAGCTAAGTCACGTGAGTGCTGGTGAGCAAGGCATATTTACTTAAACTCACTTAGCTTGAACTCAGTGCTCAGTCAGTGTGGTTATTTTCCTTCCATACCTCTCTTAGGTCTGGTGAGAATATTGCATCAGTATTGCCCATGACAGGTTAATTCCAAGCTAGAAGGACAGCATTACTTGAGTTTTTCCCCTTCAGCTGGACTATTTGAAATACTCATTTTTCTGGGTGATGAAGTTTAGGTGTGGGAAACCTCGTAATTTCCATTGGACTACAACATGGTTTTCCAATAACACTTCACTCCTGGTTGCAGTAGAGACACACTGTTCCTTCAAAGTTGTTTATAAAGAAGTACAGCACAGCTACCCTAAGGCTTTACAAATTTATTCAGAAGAATTTTTTTGCAAAGCAGCTGTGCATTAAACCATGCTGGAGTTGGTTGTAAGAAAAAAGTTTTTAAGCTATGGTCATAGTTCCCTTCCTTTATTTAAAATCCTGTTTACAATCTACATCACCTGGAAAAAAAGGATGAAATCACAAAACACTGCATGGGGAATGTGTTCTTTCATAAGATGCTCTTTTTTTGCCTCAAAAAAAATCTTAAATGCTAATCAGGCACCACAAGTTATCAGCCTCAAATGAGTTACAGGTTTCAAGGTCTAGTTGTACACTTTTCAAAATAATTTCTGCAGTTTATCTAGCAAGTCATGGGTTTTTTTTTTTAAAATAGGTAGTTGATCACACATCTCTTTACAAAGTAATTAGACCATTTGTTCAACATTTGGAATCAGATTTGCAAGAGGAGTTTTTTCCATTATTTCTTTGATAAAGAAGCAGAATACCATATCTGCTGCTTCAGGTGAAAGATATGGGTAATTGCTATGCCTCAGGAATTGACTATCCTAGATTCATTTACAATTTTAAAGTACTAAAGATCAGCAATGTGCATCCCTCTCCAACTCAGCTAGAAAGTGTTATACTGTCAAATAATATATCATATCATATCATGTCATGTCATATCATATCATGTTATGTTATGTTATATTGTTACATTATGTTATGTTAATTATATTTATCATATCATATTATTCATATATTACATTATTTATATACATGTCCTCTGCTTCGTCAGTATCAATGGATTTACAAAGAATTATGTGTTGACAGGAATAATTTGTCAGTAACAAAATTAGTTCTGCAAGCTTCTGAAGAACCACTGACAGCGAGCAGCATAGTCAATATAAAAATTTCTCAGATAAGGTGCCAAGATTTGCGCAAAATTTCATAGTTTTTCTGAGCATATTGTGTGGTTGTGAATGGCTCTTAACATTAGCAAAACTGCTGAGTGACAATTTCAAGGCCATAAAATTTTAGCAGTGCCTATTGTATGTAGGTCTGGCAACTGTAATTCATGACAAGAAGTTTAACTTCTCTTTCAGAAATAAAATACAGCAGTGAAGATCCTACCATTTTATATCTCTGGATTGTCAGGTAAAGCTTGTATATCTTACAGTACTTATCGAATGTCAGCCTTCTGAGAAATAAAGCTGACAATTAAGTGAGTCTGAAAATTAGATGAGTGTAAATTCCAGAGTCACTGTCAATATACTGATTACAATCCAATGACTGAAAGTTGTTTCTTGTGTGAGTATGAAAACACTCATATCAGGCCTAGAGGTGTCGGTAGACCATAACAAGTAAACATTTTATACTAATTAGAGAATGAGAAGTTAAAGTCTCCATCTGTTGAGACCATGTACTGCACACAGCCTGGAACTTACCCCCACACAAGGTCATGGGAGACAGATGAGCAGTTGGCAAGAGTCTGGATTCAAACTCCTTGCTTCTCCACAGTGAATTTCACCTGCATAAAACATTTGTGAGTGTTCAGATCCTACCTCTGCTAAGATCCTAGCCTAAGTGTACAGAGGGATTAGGAGAGGTGAAGTTATAAACTTACAGGCACACAGCTTGTGTAATCTTCAATAATTGCATTAATACATGTGTGTGTATGAAAGGCTAAATGATAACATTACACAGAATCACCGATTGCCATGGGCTGCAAATCACCTTAAAGACAATCTAGTCCAATCCATTTCTGGCAGCTACAAATGGCATCCTCTGACACTTATCTATTAAATGATGTTTCCCATCCCATTTAATGTTTTCCATACTTGAACCAACTGTATAAAGTGTCTGGTCTAAGCAGGATTCAATAAAGAAGAATAGACTTCCTGGAATAGACTGAATAGACTTCCTGGAATAGAATTCCTGGAGCTCAGACAAGAAAACATCTTCCACATCACAAAAAGAAGGATTGGTTTTGAATGGAGAAATAATAGTTTACCCTTCTGAAAGAAAGACCAGTTTGAGCACTAAATCATTGTTCTCAGCATGGGTTTAGTTTTGTCTTCTCCATCATAAATCCCGTGCTTCAGAGAGCCTTAATTATTTGAGTTCAGCAGCCTTCCCAATTACGTGGTCTTATCTTCACTTTACCCCCTGGGAACTAAGACCCAAATAAGTTAAAGCCAAAACTGTCAAAAACATTCACTAATGTGGGACACTTACTTTAACAGGATTAAGCCATCATCCTCCTGAACACTTAGCATTTCACAGGACCTTGTATGTTCAAAGCACAATTTCAAGTGATTTCAGCCTCAGTTTTGAGCTCAAGACTTCCACAGATCTGTTCCTGGATATTTCATGCTGAGCACATAGAAATATAAAACTAACGCTCACTCAGTGGCCCACTGTGAAAGAACTGACTTTTTGCTCTTGGCTCAGTTTGAATTTGCTTTGCTTTTAAAAAGGACTAAACCAGATCATCATGCACTACACAAACCTGATTCATTTTAAAGCACAGTTAATCTCATAGGCCAACTACTAGTGGAAAGAAGAACTGCAGCAGACCAAAAAGTACTAGTGAGTTTTGGATTTGTTTACCTATTTGTTTCAGAGGGATGAGATCTGTGCAAAAGCAAAAGGCTTAAAAATGTCAGCAGGATTTTCGCAGTGAGGTGAAGAGTAAGGTGTGAAAAGGAGAGTGTGAGGGAGTAGGGTGAGCTCTCTAACATCTCTCATGAACCTTCAATCCCCCATTCCAGCTGATCTGATCTTTGATGGTGTCTTGTCCCCAAAGTCTGACTTAGCTGCCTATGTTCTCCAGGCTACTTCTGCAGCAGAGAGTGACCCCATAGCAGAAGGTCAGGACAGATCCCGCCACAGGATGTGAAAAAGAATGTGGGAAGAGATGACAAATGCTACGGGGAGAGCCATCTCCCCTTTCCCCAAACCACACAGCATTGCTTTATGCTCCCTTAGCAGCAGGAGCAGCAAGCCCCGTTGTGTGTGAAGCTGTGCAGGCAAGAGGCAGCCTGACTGCTCAACACGAAGTGCTGCTGTGACAGATGGCCCAAGCTGCCTTGGAGACAGAAATTCTATGGTCAACAAAGCTAAAAACCCTTCAAAGGACCCCAATATTGCCCTTCCAATAGACATTTAATTTTAATTTTTCCACTATAGCTAGTCATGAACTTTGTGTCTGGTATGGACCTTGTCTCCAGATGCATATCCAGAATGGAAGGCAGGTGGGTAAAAGTGAGTAAAAGAGCCTCTCAGACACTTTCTCATTCCCAGCCAATTGATTTTGCAGTGAAACATACTTTTTAATGTAAATTATTTTGGATGCATAGACACCAAACAAATCTAACAAATATTAGAAATCTCACAAAGCCTTGAAGAATACCATTATCCCAGAGCCTGAGAAAATAAATGGACAGACAATCTGCTGTGCAGGATCTTTCCATCCATCTCTGACTAATATTCAGAAAAAATCTGTAATTCCTTTCACCCTAATAATAACACTTGCATACTAAAGACTCCCATTAAAGTTAACAGTTTTGTTGATCCTGTAAAGGGCACAGGAAAGTAATGTAACAAAAGAAGGATTACTTTCTCATTTTTTGTACACTTTGTAGTGAAGGTAACGCCATGTGTCATAAATACTCAATAAACCCGATAGGTAATGTCCCCTGCCTGCAAAGAAATGTGCAACAAGACACTTTAGAAACCCCAAATTTATTTATATCTATTGATTCAGCTACATTTTCACTTCTTTGCTTTGAGAAAAACAGGGCTGTCTAAAACATGAACAGACCATTAAGGTGATGGTACTGCATGAGTCCACGTGCCTACTTCCTTCATCAGATTTCTACTGTTACTGGACATCTGCAATTATTATCTCATTCTATAGATTTCTCTACTGGGATGTTTGTTGCTAATTTCATATGCAGCAGAGCTTGGCAGCTTTGTGTACACTGTGCTCTGTCAGAAGGCATTTGGGACCAGAAGATGCTACTGGAGCTTAAGCTCGTTAAACTGCCTATGACAAAAATGAGAGCTGCTTGCAAAGATGAGAGACACATGGTGACCTCAATGAATACAAAATAAAACAACTTTAAAAGAAGATTTTCCTATAAGAAGCTGCATCATTAACTGACTGTGTGACTTGAAATTGTCTTTGGGGACATATGTATGCGTATATGAAAGAAAAGAGTGCTTAATGCATCTAGCCTTGAAACATCAGTACAAGATCAGGAAATTATTGAACTTTATTATTTAATTTTTTCCCTTTGAGGAAACTCTACATTTTTTAATGGGGTTTTTTTTCAATAGAACAGGAACATTATGTCTTATAAAAATCCTCTCCCCCTAATATTCACCCACGACAAGTTGCGATAACAAGTTTAAGAGGAAAATGTTCTCATTACAACAACCAGCTTTCTTTTCTCTCTTCCACTTTCAGTCATGCTCCTACAACCCAATTTACATATCTTCATATTGCCCATTTTCTCTTTATTTATTTAACTCCCCTCTCCTGTATTTTGAATAATTTAGAGATGGTTACCCAAATATATATGGTATGATCACATATCTCTTCATAAAAAATGAATAAAATATCGTTTTTACATGCACAGTTATACCAATTAGAAAGAATTTTTTCTTTTTCAAATCAGATTCCAGTATATAATTGTTCCAGTACTCCTTGCACAAACTTATTTTACTAAGAATTGCAGCTACTTCTCAATACTTACTCGTATCCTCCTTCTGATTATACATTTGTCTGTTCTTACAAGCTCTTAAATCAGAGCCTTCTCTCTTTCAGCCCTATATCAATGCTTAATACTCTACTTTTCCTGACTGCGTAGCTGGACTTTATAGCATTAGTATTAATTTTGACCCCTATTTCCAAAGCCTCATTTTCAGCCAACTTATCCAAACTTGAACTGAGGCAAAATTTCACCGGCCATTTGTAGGTAGTTTGAGATGACTTCTTTAAAACTCCAGTAGACTGTCCAAATTGCAGATTCATTTCAACACCTCCCTTTTGCTCCTCATAAGCACCAGCTGTCAGTGAAGGCTCCACATAGATTTGTCACTCTGCAAACTCAAGGTCCTTGGGACCTTTTCTGCCATTGCAGCTCTGGATTGCTGAGGGCCGCTGTAGGCTTTGCTGGAACAGAAGGTGGGAGAC
This sequence comes from Onychostruthus taczanowskii, assembly GCF_017590055.1. Classification (NCBI taxonomy): domain Eukaryota; kingdom Metazoa; phylum Chordata; class Aves; order Passeriformes; family Passeridae; genus Onychostruthus; species Onychostruthus taczanowskii. Next base: position 568,690 of record NW_024500683.1, read on the forward strand.
ATGAAATTTGAAACAGAAGTAATTTATTTCTTTATATCCCCATTGTAGCCTCAGCCAATTGCACGCTGTTTCTTACACTGGCTTTTAGTATGATGTCACATAAGTGGAAATCTCGAAAGAGAGAAAAATTGAAAGGAGAAAATAAACTTTTCCAGAAAGATTAGGAAGAAGGAGAAAAAATGAGAATGACGGTGGAATCAAAAATAAAACAGCATTTGCACTGAATGTGGGGAGGAGGTAGGGGAAGATGAGCTGAAGAAGGGAGGGAGAGAGAGCAAGACCTCTTCGTAAGAATGAGTGCAATGGTAGCCAGGAACAGGGCAAGAATCTATAACAGAAGAATAAAACAGATTAGGAAAGTGGAAATCTGTAAATGCCTGGGAGACAAAAACTAGAACTGGAAACCAGGACACATAAGGACACAAACATCTTAGCAAAAAGATGAGAAGGGATAAGAAGCTGCAATATCAGAAGACAGTCTGGGGAAAAGAGAAAAGACCCAACATGTGAGCCTTGGAGGAAACAGCAACCAAAGACCTTGTGATCAATACAGAAGTTTCCGTGCTCACGAGTTCTCTGCTGTCAGCAGCACAGAACAGCAGCTTTGCCATGCAGGGACACAGCACCCTGCCCTCTGTGAGCACAGGTCCAGTGATAACAGTTTGTCACATTCCATTAGACATTTTGTTAATTCAAGTGCGAGAAGTCTCTGCAGAGGATAAAGAAACATTCGCCCCTGCTGGTGACCCCAGCAGGTGTAGATACAATTCCATATGCTCTAATGATTTGAGTGCTTATCTTTTAAAAGCTGCATACAGCTCATAAAAAATCAAACTATGCCTTTTTAAAATACTTCAGACTAAATTCTTATAGATTACAAATTCATGAGCCATTTTTATATACAATATTTGCATTCTCCTTCTCCAACATTGGAGTCATATATTACTTTTTTAAAGGTTCTTTCGTCTCTTGCTGTACTGAAGGACTAATATTTTGGGAACAGAGGATATGATTCTCCCAAAGAAAACCCACATATATAACACCTGCCTCATTTGTTTCAGAATGAGCATGGCAGGGATATATAAAGTCTTTCTCCTGGGGAATTGCATCTACGACAGATTATATGGGCCTACATGGTACAACAGCTACACTACAGCAGAAGGGCAGCATAAACTTCTCTGATATTTTTCAATCAACATCTTTCCAATGACAGTCATAACATGGTCAATATTTTTGCTGGTGTACTTCTGAAAAATCCTGATTGATAATCTGTTAGATAGTGAGGAAGCAGACAACAAATGAATACATTAATGAGTATTAAAAATTTTAAAAAATATTATGATCCAACTTTACAATTATATAAAATCAAAGCAAATCATTAGTACTTAGACTTTATATTCTATAATTTTCTATAGGCACTTGGAAGTACCTCAGTCCACTTGCCAAACTTTCTCTAAATACTTCAGAGTGAATACTTAACTCCACATTTTACATATATAATTGCAAATTTTTTAGAGAACTCAACAGAGTGAGTGTGCAGAAAACAGCAACTGACATCAAAAGACTGCAAATCCTTTTTGTCAAAGCTCAGGTGAAACCTGGACTGTTCATTCTCTTAGTCCCTGCCTCTGCCTTCTGTTGCAGGGGCAGTGTGACTGGAGGACTTGTTGATGAAGACTGAGGTGAAACAGACATTGAGTATCTCAGTCTTCTACATATTCCGGGCAATCAGGCTTCACATTTCCTTCTGGAGATGTTCTATATTTTCTCTAGTTTTCCTTTTATCATCAATGTACCTATAGAAGCTTTTGTTGCTGCCCTTCATGTCTCTGGCCAGATTTAATTCCATCAGGGCTTTAGCTTTCCTAAGCATTCTTCAAGGCTGAAGACTTCATTGTGTTTCTGGAAAACTAGTGACAGTGTGCTTAGTCACCCCCACAGTAAAATAAAGAAAAAAGCTTCTTCCTCTGTCTAAATGGAATTTTCTCTTATTCAAACTGTGTATGTTTCCTCTGGTTCCATCACTGGGTACCACAGGAAAGGGTTTGGCTTTGTCTTCTATAGTCCCTCCATCAGGTATTTATACACATATATGTATCATAGGGCCTAAGAATATGGTGTGATAGAGGGAGCAAATCCTGTGAGATAATGAGCATGAATGAGAGAAATAATTTTATTTGAATTTCACCTGGCCTTATGTATGGTCTTACATTGATTTTTATTACATTAATAGCCTAAATGTTCTGCTAAACAGAAGCTTAGAATCTTTCAGCCAAAGAAAAAAAGTAGGTATGAATGTGAAAGATGTACCAAACACTGAACAGCATAAAGAGAAAATACCCATGAACAATGTGTCACATTCAAGTCAAATTTCAATAGATTAGTCACTGCTGAAACAGAAAATGAATGCAGGTGGCAAAGTGTTGATGAACAACTTCCAGTATTTGTGTGGGCAGCCATAGACAGACACACAAACAACTTCAGTAACACACGTTCCTTCTGAAGCTTATTTTTTTCACTTAATTTTTCATATTCAAAAAATAAAAAGGACATGCTTTAAACACAGTGGAAAGTGCTGTAAGAAACCTGGACTTTCCTGAGCCATAGATTAAATACTTTTAGTTGTATTCAAATAAGCGATCCATACAGGTCAGCAGAAATGTAGATTTCAGACCTCATTATGTACCTATAATATTATTTCCTTTGCCTATAATTCAAGGACAAAACCACCCTGCTGCAGCAATGACTTGTCACTATATATGCAAGTGACAACTAGAAACAGTGACAAAATCCATTTGCACAGATATGAGATTATAAGTTAAAGTAAACACACCACTGTTCAATCTAAATTGAGATAATTTTCATCACTATTCACAACAGAGAGGGAAGAACTCTGAAAGTTCTTTTAATACATCATATTACAGTGAATATTCACAAATAAAAGACATAATAAAAGATCTAGAGTTGAATAGATAAGAGAGGACATTTTCAAGCACTGTAATAGTGTATTAGATTATTTGACCCTTTTCTCACCCATGCCTTGCATCATCTGAGATATAATAACATGATTACAAATATGACCATGTACCTAACTGGCTTACTCTGACCTTGTAAAACCACTAAAGCCATTTACAGTGTTGAAATACACCACCACATAGCATTGTCAAGGCTGAAAACTAAAAGTGAAATAAATGCAAACCTAAGATTTTGTCATCAGGCTACCTGATTTGCATACCTCAGCTAAACAAAATAAAACTATTCTAACAGGCAGAACTAGTGTTATTGCTACAGTCTTCCGTCTTGAAACTCTTGATTTGGCCAATTTGCTCTGAAAAATCTAGAAGCCATTTAAATGAAAGCTGTTGCATAGAATTACTTGTCAATATTTTGTTCCAGAAAAAAAATTATATCACATGCTTAAATGTTTTCTGATAAGTGCTCTTATAAATATCTATTTAAAACCCTGGAAAGGTTTTACAAACAGATCATGCTCTCAAGGTCTACAAGTCTCCAGGGCTTCATGGATGTCCACTCCACATTAAAACTTGACCTTGCTGAGCAAGTTAAATTATTTAAATGCTATGAATGGAAAAAAATCAGGCTTCTGTTGTCACAAGGTTTTACACTGATAATCATGTAAAAATTTGAACCATTTTAAGCACTATTATAGTTATTGCTTACATTAGTTAATATACGTTGAATTAAATATGCATAAAAGGAGATCCCATTTTGATTGACCTACTGCAGGTCCATAAATTTTTAAGCACATCAATTCAAGAAAGTTTATTTTTTCAGCTCTACCCATTTCCATTTTGGAAATGGAAAAGATTTTTTTTTTATCAATTAATGTTTGGGAAAAAAAAATCTTTTCCATTTCCAAAAAGTTGTTCGTAAAGATATACTTAACACCGAATTTACTGTGATACATAGATCCACATTCTGCTTTTGCCATGGAATAATTACAGCTCTCAACATTTGATTTTGTTTTAAAAATATTCTGGAATTTCAAAATTATAGGGCATCATCATTTTCAGCGGAGAACATTCTGTCTTCATCAAAATTTAGAGAAGACAGAAATATTGTTGAGTACCAGCTTTTGAGTTCCTTGGCCAAATAGAGATTCCTTCCCTGAAGTGATTTTGGCATTTCTTTTCAGCTAATGAAGAAACCATTATGGATGTTTGCAAGCACTTAAAAATGTCAGTGGTCAGTTTAGCCAATTTCTAGACAGCTAGATGAGATTGCCTATCATGGCAACTGTATGCCACCGCAGATGTACATGAAGACCATAAAAAAAAAAATCAGCTTAATCAAAAATTTACAATTCTGAAAATTTTGTGGACAGTTTAAAGAACAGCTCAAGAAAACAACTCAAATTTTAAGTATACTACATTTTCCTATGTACTTTCATATCAGCTATAAAAGGGGATTACTCTGGTACTCCCAAAGCCACTGTGATGCTCAGGACAAGACAGACAGTTTGTCCTGTCCTGTGTTTTGTCCCTTTGTTTGCTCATGTCCCTCAGCCATATCATGAGATGCTCAGTGTACCAAACCTGGGGATCAACACCAGGAGTGTGGCTGTGCAGAGACTGAAGTACAGAAGGGTGGGAAGCCAGCAACAAGACACACAAAAGGGAATGTAGATAAAGATGTGCACTTCTGCTCCCATTACCAGACCCAAAACTGACACCCCTGAATCATCACAACCTGTAGAAAAGAAATGCTGTGAAAACACAAGAGTGAAAGGCACTGGCCCAATCTCTCTGCCTTTTATCTTCCCCTCTCTGCTCGAAGCCACAGGGGTGAAGAACATTCAAACAGACTGTCAGAAGTGTTTAGATGGCTCAGGTACAGAAAGTGGTGAAAGGCAGGCACTCAGAGAAGGCATCGACACACCAGAATAGAGAAGCCAGTTTGGGACAGGATGAACTATTTTCTAGATTTCCTTCCTCTTCACTGATCCGAGATATGCATCTTTGTATCTTGACTCTCCTTCCTACCCTAAGTTACACTTAGGTTTGGGCATGAGGTGTTGCCAAAATTTTACTTCCATAGCCTGACTGAAAGAGAGAAGAAGAGACAGAAAGTAATTAGATTTTTAAAAGTAACATATGAACAGTAGCATTATTCTTATGCACTCTTTTTCTTTTACTCTTTTCCATATTGAGGTACAATGTCAATTAAAAAAAACCAAATTCAACCAAACCAAGCCACAACAAACCAAACCAAAACACAACAAACAACAAACTTAAACCAAAAAGCAATGAATTATGCCAGTGAAAAGTTATGTTGAATGATGTTTCTCATGTCATGAGAAAGAAACTTTTGTTCTGTAAAATCCAGCTTGACACTGCTTTTTTGTTTCAAAAAGCAGTTAAGGGAACAAACCATATTAAAATGACCCTAAGTATTTTAATTTTAACTAAAACATATGCATAGTTTATTAATTGTACTACTACATAATTTTTCTCGCTACAGGTATTTTAGTTCCCTATTTTGCCTGTAAGTGTAACATTGCAGTCAGTGATTAAATGCAGAATAAGCTCCAAACTTCTAATTTAAATACAGCCATAAGAAAAACAGCTGCAAAAATCACATGTTAAGACAAAGTATTGATTTTGCTCAGTGAAAGTGAGAATAAGCAGAAGGTGCATCAAATTAACAATGCTTCAAAATTCTGAAACTCTCAATTCTTCATTTGTACAAGTCTTCTAAAGGAAATTCATAATAACCAGAGTTCCTAAAAATTTTCTCAAGGAAAAGCAAATAGGCATGCTGATGGTATCATGCACCCCTAAAACCCCCCCAACTCCTAGATGGGTAAAGTAGAACTATATAAATTGTGGATTTCTGAAGGTCAATGACAAACAAACAAAGAAAAAAAATTAGTTAGGGTAGGATTAGGATTGATAAATTAAATGGAATCCAACACAAGCTTTTTTCCATCCTTGATTAGTGAAATTGAAAAAATACTTTCTGGTCACTGTGAATTAAGAAAAGGAGATAATAAAGAATTAAGATGGGAAACTCAAGGGAGATGATTATAAAAATCAGTGGCTGTTATGTGCAGCCAGGTCACTGTAGAAATAAAAGGTCATTATAATAACTCACAGCTCAAGGACAGCCCCTAGCTGGTGGACTACTACAGCAATAAGCCTCTTAACCTTATCATTGGCAAAGTTTTACTTGGAGCAGCCCTATCCTTTTCCCTTCCTGTATCCTGTATGTAATGCATATTTCCTACCACTCCCTTTGTCAAGAGGAAAAGAAAACATACCACCATTTGTGACATTTAGTGAAACTGGCCTGAAATAGAGGTTCAGTTTCTCTAGACTGTTAATGAAATTCCACCAAAGGGATGGCTTTTTTATAATGAAACTATAAAAATGAGAGAAAAAGGAAAAAACAAAGATGGAAGATATTCACTTACCACTCTACTGATGGATCTTGGTGGAAAGATTTTATTTCCTTTATTTCCCTTATCATCACATTATGTGATAAACTTTTCTGTACACATTCTATGCAAATGTCATCTTGTGGGACTGATGATTCAGGGACAATATATGTTTTCCCCATAATACAGAAAACTGCTTTTTTCAACAAAACACAAGACCTATTCTAGAGAACTTGCTTACAAGAGATCGGGTTCTTAAAATTTTTCATCAGCTTTCTGAGAAGCACCTGGAATGGTTAGATTGTGGAAATGTATTGTGAATGACTCAAACCCTTAAACTTTTTCCTTTTTTTAAACTGAAATTCAGTGCTATGGTAAAATTTATCTCCTTCAAAAGTTCCATTCACCTTTTACTTTCAACAGGCAGCTACAAGGAGAAGGGGTGTGGGGAGGGGGGAAGATTAATATAAATTTCAATTAATTTATTTCCGGAAGTGGCAGCATCTTTTAGGATAAATTTTTAAGGCAGTAGAATTTTTGGGCTGCAGCACAGCTGAAAGCACAGTGGTGACTACACAGATATTTCTACCACCCCAAAGGTCATTTGCAAACTGCAGTAACTCTAAAATGTCAACTAACTGATGATGGATGGATGCAAGTACTTCTACACTTTACTTTGGCACCTGGATTGTGAACTCTGTAAATTGCAACCTGGCTATAAAATGAAGGAAGTTCTGTGTCACAAGGTGCATAAAGGAGTTGCTGAACAAATACAAGTACTGCATGTTGCCTGTACTAATTGTTGATGTGGGCTAAAGAACTGCTACAGGCTGTTTCTGTTCCTTTTGTTTCTTTACAGGAAAGTCAGAAGGGAAGGGGAGATGTTGTTCCAGTTTGGTTTGGAAAACAAAATTACCTGTAGAAATAGAACAGAACATTTTTATACATCCTGTCATTCAGCCCTGTGTGGGGGAAAATTATGTGTTTAGTGTTTGCATACTAAGAAAACAGCTACCTGTTTTCAACTAACAATTATCTGATCAGTTCAGGCAGACTCAAGTGTGAACATGGTTTTTATAATGCATATATTCCAACTCCTGGAAAATTCCCATAGATAAATGAATTGCAAAAAAATCATACCCCCTTTTTTTTCAGTAAAACCTCCGATAGAATAGAGTGAATATTGAATCAGTGGAGTTCCACAGAAGTGGTACAAATTTCTGAACAAATCATGGGTGAATGTACAGCATTTAAAGATAATTTGAGGTGTCTGGAATACATAAATATATCCAGGGGGTCTCAGCTCATTGGGTCTTTAGAATAAAGTCTCTCCCTGACTTTAGTTTTAGTTACTTTATCTTAATGTGAAACAACTCATGTTCAGCACTAATAAATTAGTGTTTTCGCAGGTTACAATGATTATAAATGCATTCTATTGTGTAGGCAAGGAATGAGTACAATTAGCAGAATCCCAGGGGACCTCAGAACTAGCATATGAATCTCTGCATGTTCTCAAACTGACAGTAGTTTGGCAATCACTGCTAAGGGGACTCCAAGGAAAGCTGGAGCCTGCGAATCTCTGCACTGAAGGAGCACCAAGAGGAAAAGAGAAAATTTCCTTTGTTTGAACTGGGTTGCAAATTCTACACATATAAATATGGCCCACATCTGTTGTTAAAATATGATTTCATGGAGAAATTTATTTCAATAAATGATATTTTGTTAAGGGAAAGGAAATGGAGTACTCTGTAAGTACTCTAAGTAACATTTCTCCAAAACATTTTTCTTTACAAGTATTATGTTGCAAATTTTCATATGCAGAAAAATACCATTTTCCAGTCATGCTTCAGCATCAGGGCCCTGATGAAAAAAACAAAGCAATGCTGAGGCTTTTTAGGGTAAAATATTATATTACCATCTCTCATGGGGTCCTAATCAAACCATGTCCTCTCAAATCAATGTCCACAATCTCTGAGGCAATTTAATTAACACCAATAACCTGAATGAAAATGTAGGACTACCATTTAGTTTCACAACTCATGCAAATCTGATATAAATCCAAATTCAAGGAAAATCAAGGAACAAGGAGGTTCACTCATCCCATGGCTTGGAGATGGGTGATAATACTTCTTACTCTTCTCCATTTTTCAAATTGGCTGTTTCATGGAGGGTTTAAGATTCAAATTTGTTGAAGCAAGAAGGAACAAAGGTATAGAACCACTGCACAAATAAAGAAAATTGGTTTAAAAATCATGATTACAGCTCTTCTAAAAGAAAAAAAGGCAACCTCAGTAACAATAGACCGGCAGCGGAATTCTATCCCTATTTACACTTTTAAAATGAAGGCACTGAAACAAAGATCAGAGACAGCTTTATCATAGGTCAAGTTATCCCCAGCTGAAAGCTTTGGTACAGAATGATCACTAAAATGATCAGTCCTCAGAAGTGTCAAGTTATACTCGAGAAAAAACATTTGCAGAATTGGGATCTAAAACATCTGTCTCTGAAGTAATTCAAGGAACATTAGTCACACTAATCTTTTTCAGATTTCATTTGCACTTGAAGAGATATATTAAAAGTATTCAACCAACAACAAGCCAGTTGTTCTGAAATGTACTCTTTGAATCAAACTGCACTAAAGCAAATCCTACACAGGGCAGGCTGTTACAGGATTTATGTTTTCCCTGCAAATTCTCCTCTACAGATTATCTAGGTAACTTATTCAGTAATAAAAACCACCAGAAGCATCTGCTTGCATGGTTAGCATCTTAACCTTCTCATGAAAATTCACCTAGATTTTTAAAATGTGACAGCAAGGATTGTCTATCGAAGAACCTGAATCATTTGTTTAGGCCACATTAGGAGTTACCAGTGGGTCAAGGGAGTTTATCTTTGTTTTATCTTTGTCTTCTACTCAGCACCGGTGAGACACACTTGGAGTGCTGTGACCAGTTCCTGGTACCCCAGTATGAAAGAGATCTGGAGAGACTGCAGAGTCCAGGAGAGGGTGCAGAGACCTGTGGCTGTTCCATGTGGAGAGGAGTAGGCTTGGGGGAGTTTTATCAATGTACATGAAGATCAGAAATGAGGGCGTACAGAAGACAGAGGAAGACTCCTAGTGACATCCGGTGACAGAACCAGTGAAAATGGGCACAAACTCACAAACTGAGACACAGGAGGTCCTGCCTGAACATCCCTGTTTTACTATGAGGGTGATAGATCACTGGCAAAGTCCCTGCATAAAGTAGTATGGGAGGCAGTGATAGGAATTATGGCTGGTTCTCTTCCAGGGGAGTGTCCTATGTGATGGGAACATATCACTTCTTACTGACTTTACCTCCTGCCCTTCAAATGCTATATTTCTCTCCACAAAATGAGGCCAGAATGCCAAAATGAATAGAGGCTTGAACCTAGGTTACACAGATCTAATTTCAAACCAAAACTGAACCATGAAAAGCAAGGGTTTGAATTCTTCCCTTGGTAACAATTTTACCTACAGTGAATGTTGAACAATTTACCTCTAATAATGAAATGCTTGGAAGACTGCTGTACTTTCTGCTCTGGGCATAACTACTGTGATCTGCTATACTTGCTTATATTATCTTTTCCAGATAAAGCCCCTTTAGGGACTTTGGAGGGCTGTCTTTCCTGAGAATCCTGAAGGGCAGACAACTGCAGAGATTCTCCCTTCTGTTAATAGGGTGGCAATTTCACATGCATGGCTGTAGGATTTTAGCCTTTTATAAGTCTTGTAAAGAAAGGGGAGTTTCTTATAAGTTAAGTATGATATCTGGACAAGTCTGTCTGTGGATCTTAATCTGGAGTGCCTCAGTATGCATACCTATTTCTGAAAAGCATAGCATGTAGTTTTAGCAACCTGGTCTGATAACAGCACAAAGTTAGACATATAGTATTTTCTTATTTTCCATTCAGAAACACATTTCATTTTCCACATGTTTGATTTTGTACTGGAAATGTAATTCACAAAGTTTGTGTAGTTTCCATCCTAGGCAGTTTTCAAGGGCTGAATAGATTAATCACTAAGCAACTTCTGATCTCAAACCTGCTGCTGCTTGGAGTGGGAGGTTGAACTGCAGATATTTTGTGTCTCTTCATCTCATTTTTCCTATGACCCTATATCATGCTTTCTGCTTTATCTAAATTTTGCTACAAGTTTCTATAAAGGTTTAAAGTAAAAGACAAAATCTGACTGCTCTAATGTTGGACCCATCATGAGGTCATCAGAATATGAGTATAATTTTATTCTGATGGAAAAGGTCTACTAATATAGTCCTTTCTTTTTGTTTCTAATTGATTGCAGTTGACTTGTCTTTTTTTTTTACCAGGTTGGACAGATAAACTCAAGACAAATTTAGGAATGGATTTTGTACAAACAAACACTACCATGGGCACTCACTAAAATATCAAAATATTATTTGCATTTTGAGTTGTGCAAATGATCACCTGCACTGCTCAAAACAGCTCCTGCTTCCTTCATTAGATGGCAGAGCCCTGGAAAAGAAAAGCTGCCAGATTAATTTCAAGCTTCTTATGATTCTGCTGAGAGAGATAGAAAAATAAATGGGGAATTATCATATAAAAAAATTCTCTTACTTTCAGTTTGTCTGAGTAAATTAGCCCAGGTGAAATTTTCTGGAGGGTAATGAAATGAAAGATCTCTTCCAATGCATGTCAGAGCTCTTAGCTACTTTCAGCACTGTATATGCCATATCCTTCTGCAACAATGTGCTTTTCCCACATAAACATGCTGTATGGTCCTGTAATGATGAAGTTGCAGTTGGCCTCAAGAGTTCCTATCTCTTGCCTTTTCACTTGATTAATTGCATCCAAATCTGACAGTTGGCATTGGGTCTGGGGAGCCTCAGTCAAGAGCTTTCTTAGCTGCATTTCAAAAGCCTTTTTCATGTCTCGCAGGAACAAATCATTAAATGGACCTGCTACTGAGGAGCAAATTATTCTAATAGTAAATGTGTTTTAAAGCACAGTTTAGCATAAAACCCTAACCCTCTGACAAGCATGTTGGTGGTGTGTCCCTTACTAGGTCAATATGATTTTATTCTGCTATCAGTTATTCAGGATAGTGAGCATCCTTTATGTGAGAGAGAAGTGGGAATTAATGGATATTGGGAGGGCTAATGAGCCAGCTGGGAGCCTGAGGAGAGGAAGGGAGAAGTTGGGGTGGTAAGAGGGGCAGGCACAGGGCTCTTTTGGGATCTCAGTAACAAAGACCTAACCACAATTGGCTTCATAAAATAGCTTAAAACAGAATAAAGAAAGGAGGGCAGATATTACATATAATGTCTTATATCCCTTCAGATGGCTGGAACCTCATGGTGGTGCTGCATTGATGGATGGGATCTGCACAGCAAGTTATGGGAAAGCCCATCTCAGTTTTGTCTCTCTCACCTCACCCCTGTCTGCCTTCCTACCCTGCCCAATGCTGAACATGGGCAAGGCTGGTTAGTGTTACCCCATTCCCAGCAGTGTCTATTGAAAATACAAAGAACATGAGCCCAAACTGAATTACAGGAAGTTACAGTCAAACACAGCAAAAAGCATGCTTTGCCATGAGTACAGAGAAGCCCTGCAACAGAGTGTACATAGGGGCTGTTGAGCCTCTGTGCTTGGAGATACTTGAAACCCTGCTGGCTCTATGCAGTCTGTGTTGGCTGTGTTTTGGGCAGGGCAGTTGTCCCAGACCATGTACAGAGGTCACTTCTCACCACCCTCATGCACTGATTCCATGAACCAAGTAAAACGTGTTTTGTAGCCTTTGCAATTTAAGTTATTATTAAGACAAAGTTTCTAAACAGAAGCCAAATCTTTTCTACTCTAGCTAGTATCTTACCCAGAAGATTAAAAAAATGAAAAGAATGTAGGATGTGTCTGAACCAAATTATTCAAAAGCTGAGAAATGTAAATTATGTGACTGCCTTAGCAAACTTTTTTTGACGCTTGCTTGAAAGATGATTTCTAAAAAGTGCTTGACTATCCTTATCCAATCTTTTTAACTCTTTAAACAGCATTAGTCATTAGATCTGTCAGCTCTTCTAATGAAACAATGAATACAATATCACCTGTCTTCTTGTGGGCATGTATTTTGATGCAAAAAGGAGATGGTTCAAGATTAAACTTTATTTTTCTCGTTTTTAGAGCCAGTGAACAAGCAATGAGATTCTAGTCACTATTAGCTTTGCAGTAGCAGGTTAGAAATACTTTTGTGTCTTTAAGATGCAGAAAAAAATCTTCATAGCAATTTATGCATTCAAAGCGCATCTCCAAGCAACTCTGCCTGCAGCTGTGATTGCTCAGCAATTATTTAAAAGAAGCTCCAGGTACCAAAAGTTGGATCCCTTGATAATGCACTTTCAATGTCCAGTTCTGAAGATTTCTGCTTAACTAATTTGCCCTTTCTCATACACTAACTTTGTGGCAGAGGCAGGGACAGAAGGCAATTTCCCAAGCTTACATTCATCTTCTTTAACCTTTCTAGTTTCTATTCTGCCTGCCATCACCCATATTCTCTGCATAACACTCGGCTTCCTTATCCTGGGGGGCAAGGAAGGACCCAGCTACCTCTGCTATGCAACCTTAATTCAACCAAGGGCACTGGACAGATGGACCCTGAGCAGTAACAGACACATGCTGCCTTTTGAAAGAACTGTGGCCACTGAATAGTGATTACCAACTACACAGCCTGACAGCTAAAACATATTTGAGTTAACAAATCTGGGTTTCCTGAGTAGTCATTACAACCCTGGCCAATATTGAATATTTCCTTCTAGCACTGGGTAAGTGCATGGAGAAATCCCCTGTGCTCCTCAAAATTTAAAAACAGTATGAGAGGGAAGAATCATACAGAAACAAGCTGAGTTCCTGTTCCTTAAATCAGAAAGGGTTTCAAATCTTCTACATCCACCTCTTAAACCAATATACAGCTGTAGCCACAACACTTTTCCATATGGAGCAACCACAAGATGGGAAAAAACTGCACTCCTTGCTAAAATGTCAGTGATTTGTTGATCCTGGAGATATGGCAAGGCACCAACTCCTGAGCAGTTCATTTGTAGCTGTATTTTTTTCAGAACATCAGCCCTACTTATCTGTTTCAGGTTGTCTCCTATCTTTGTTATTTTTTTTGTGGCTAGTGTTCTTATACATTAATAAATATTCAGTGCAGTTTAATCTTTGTTACTGAGTACTTCAAAACTGCCCTGATCTCCTCTACACCCTTCAGGAATTTTGACTTGGAGTTTAGGATGGTCTGCATTTCACCCAAATACATCGAGATATTTCCCCCGCCACACACACTTTAAGACTGATCACCCTGGTGAATCACATTCTATCACTCCTCCAGTGTCACTCCACTCCACTCATCCACTCATCATCAGTGACCTTAAGCTCGTCCTCAAGGAGTGATTTTTCCTAGGATATCAATTGTGTGCTCAACAGAGAAGGAGAAATGACCAAAAATATGTAGAGGGAATATGCTAACAAATCTGGGTGAGATAATGTACCCCTGTATAAGTTCCATTACACTGGAAAAAAAATTGCTGAAAAAAACATGCTATAATAGTCTCCACTTAAGATGAGGTCTCCAGCAGTCAAATTCGATGTATATTTATAAGAACAGTTTGTGATGATAGTTAGATTTCCCAAGGATATTCTAGTGGGAAAAAAAAAAAAAAATGCTCCATGCTCACAGAGCACAAGCAAAAAGAACTGCAATGCTCACTTGTTCTGTTCTCCTTGCTGTACTGGAGTAGTATTTATTTTAAACTCTGTTTGACTTGATCACACTTCCACATTGAAAATATCTCTGTTACTTGTTGCATGTGTGACTCAATCATTATTTATAGTTTCAATTTAAAAGTCTTCCTTGGACTTAAGCAGTGAATTATCTATTTTTAAGATTTGTCAAAGTCTTTGGTCTAGACACAAAACTAATATTACTTTCTTTAAAAAAAATAAAAATAAGTTTATAAAATTTAAATCATATTGTCAGCATTTGCTTATTTATTCAAGAAATCTGTGGGCCAGAATCACACATGAGCTACAAATTTCTACATTAATTGGCTTAATTTTTAAATAAAATGGCTCTGAATAATTTCTAAAGATTGTAAAGAAGAGGTGCGAGTGAATTTCTCATAGAGTCAGTTTCATAGGAACAAAGTGAGTCCTTGTTAAACTAGCAGACCAATAGGAAAGGAATATTTTGAAAGAAACAAAACTGAGTTCCCGTTTGCAGACAGCAGGAATAAAACTAGACTAGCTTTCTCTTGGTGAGGAAGAAAAGGAACAATCAGTAACAGAGTAACTTTGAGTAGAGGAAACAGAAAAGAAACTTGATATGCACAAGCTTCATGGTAACTTTTATGACAAAGTTCCCTGTAATTGGTGGGTTACTTTTTAGCTCACTGCCAGTGACTTCCAGGAATTCATTCTAGTTCCTTCACAACAAAAGCATGATCCAAACAGCAATAATGAAGCTCTAGATTGAACCAAATACCAACAATGTCATGTTAGCAGTCAAGGGTCTCACTGTCATAGAATCACTTGTGTTGGAAAAGACCTCTAAGATCACCAAGTTCAACTGTCAATCCAACACTGCCAAGTCCAGCACTAAACCATGTCCTAATCTTGAACATTTTTATTCTTTTGCAGAGGCTGTTCTCCTTCCCTCATTGTTGCTTCAAGGCCCTTATTTCTGTCTCTGCAGAGGGGTTTTTTAGGGCCAATAGGCCTTGTTTATACATGGAAAATTATAGTTCAGAGTGAAAAATAATTTCTATGCAGGTAAAGATGTTCAGAAATGTTTAAATTACTCAGGAACCACAACACTCTCTAAAAATAATGCTGACTTTAGAAAATGCCCATCCATTCTTTCTTTACCCTGAAAACAGATTATGTCTGCAGCTGGTTATACAGAACCAAGACTAGTAATAGGTGGTTCAATGTTTCCTGAAGATGAAGGACCCATCTGCTGAAACATGAAATAATTGAAGTTATCCCAAGTCAATGCATATAAAAAATATTTCATTTCACAAAATAGCTTACATTTTTCTGCTGAAGAAGTTATAATTTTGCTTAAGCAATCAGTATATGATTGAACAGAAACAGCCTGAAGTGAATATTTCATTATAAGGAATTTTCCCCTCAACTATACTCAATATAACAAAAATTACTCTGACTTACTTGTAAAACTAAAACAATTTTGGTCTTTTACTTTCCTGTTGTCTTGCAGCTTTAGTACAAAAATCCATTCCAGGCAACTGGCTACAGTTGTCTGCTACCTCATATCTCAATTTTAAATGCATCAACTGACCAGTGTAAGTAAATTTCAGGTATATAAAATTACTTTTGTTATGCTGCTATTCTATCTTATAAATGTTTATAACTCCATTAAAGATATGTGAAAAATGGCAACCATACCACCTGAGCAAGCATTTCAAGTGCTGATGTGTTATACAGTAGTTGTAAATTAACACATTCTTTCCCAGTGATTACCCAGAAATAGTAGTCCTCTTTTCCTGTTCCTCATTTAGCATCTTGGAGCAAAACACCAATCACCTAAATTCCATGGATTTTTAAAAATAACTGTACAGAACTTCTGAAGGAAGAAAAGGTTTCACTTCCGTTTCTGGTAGCAAAATGTGTCTCATCACATTCCTTTTATAGAACCCTGCATCACAGAAGTGAACGTGGAAGACATATGCTCTCATCACTGCTGCAAGGCAGCACTTCTTGAATAAACATTTGAGAGCAGTAGATATAACAGCACTGTAGGACCACTTATGGTCCACATAAATAGGGATATAAGGATATATATATACATATAAGTTAATTCCCATACTAAATATTGAAATAGATGGTAGAAGGTTGAATAATTTTTCAGTTTTGTTTAAAGAAACTTTTTTTTGTTTGTTTTATTTTAATTGTACAGTTACCAATACGAATTCCTTTTGGTAATATTTAGCTTTATGCAAATATCATTAAATTCAGTTTCATATCTTAGCTATTATGATTTCTTTTTCTTCAGACTATCAGTTAAAATCAGTTAGTCAAGTGCTTCCGTTACTTCTGGGATCTATTTTTTATAGTAAATCTATTGGCATAAAAGGGCATTCGCCTTCTGCTTTAAATCTCATTTACACATATTTGTTCTTCCCACACTTCTCCTTCCCTTTCCCTCCTATAGAGATGATTACCACTTTCATTTCAAAGAAAAAACAGGGTGGAGGAAAAGAACAGTTCTTAAAAGCTAGGTTGTGAATTAGCTAGCAGCTATTTTCACATAATTTTTTTTCCCAAATCTTTATAAGCAGTCCTTTTCTAACTAACAGGAAAAAAATAATTGTTTCATAAGATAGGCTTATGAAAACAGACAAAAATTTGGTAAGCTGCTATGTGGATATCATGGTAAAGGAAATATTCACATGTTTTGTTTTTTTTTTCACAGAAGGGTCAACTGTATAAAAGCCTGCCAATAAATCAGGGAAATACAGTGCTTGTTCACTGAGAATAGGACAAGTGCCAATGGATTATATTATTAAAGTGCTTGATATTTAGGCTACCCCATAGGATACTGAAGTTAAACTGCTGGAGTTTTCATCATTGGACCTCTCCTCTCCTCCCCTCTCCTCTCTTCTTCTACCCTCCACTCTACTCATTTCCCTTCCCCTCAGTTCTTCACCCCTTCCCCCGCCCCCCCCTCCAAATCAAAGTAGTCCTGATTTCATGAAAGAAGTAGGGTAGGTTTTTGCAGGTTTTTTAATTAAAAAAATATTTTAGTTTGAAGTTCATCCATTTGCAATTTAGTTTTTTTTTCAAACCTACAGAAGAACCACATATTTAATTATATGCCTTTAGGAAATCATCCTCAGTTTGCTGAAGCAAAACAAGCAGCAATACTCCTTCAGAAGCTCATTATGTGCATTTTTCCATCCATGCATGGCACTGGAGCTAATCAGGGAGTCCCCATGGGACAGCCATGGGAAAATGCTGTGGCCACAAGAGAAGCTCCCAGCCCTCACAGGGAAAGAAAGATTTTTCTGAAAAAAAAGAAAAAAATCAGTGCATTTCAGAAGAGGCTGCCCACAAGGGCTTCTCATGTGTGGCCTCATTACCTCCTCTGCGCTGCTCCCACCCTCAGACCCAGCTTTCCAGACTCTCTGGGCAAGCTACCCCAGGCAGCACCCCAACACCCTTTCTTATTAATTTTCTCAGAAAGCTTGCATTGTTACTGAAATAAAGGCACAAATATCCAGAATTTGGGAGAACTCTTGCAGTTCCCCAGTTTCCATTTGCAAATTCTCTGGGTTTTCTGGTTTTTCTAATTATTTTTATTTTTATTTTTTAACCTGATATAATTTCTTTTGATAAAACTTGAAATGAAAATAGAAAATGTCTGATATTTTCACAAAAAGGCAGTAGTTGATGGAAAAACTGTGGAAAGCCATAGCATTTTCATTCTTTGTTCACTGGTGAAAAGATAAACACAGATCTGTCACAGTGTGGCTGCCATCTCCCCAGGAGTAGAAATATTCTCACTTCCCTCTCAACTCCATCCAGCTACCTTTTATATTGCTTTCCTCAGTGCAAAGCCCTGCTAGCCATTTTCCCCTGTAATCTATGCTACACCCAGAGATAGTGACAGACCATCAGGAAGGAGTATTACACCTGCCAAAAACGGGGCACGGCTCCCAAAAGCCCCAAAGAGGTAAGACGTCTGCTACATTAAATGTTTTACCATAACCAAAAGAAAGTATGCATGTCCATGGAGAAATTATTCTTGTGCTCAAAATTAATATTGTACATCTTTTCTTCTGATGCCACCAACCACATTTGCAGGTTTAAGAGTAATTACTGCATGTCCATTAAAAGAGTAGGTTGAAATTTTTGATAGAGTCTGTTGATTGTTTGGGGAAAGTTGTGCTGAACCAAGAAATAAATGGTCATGCAAGAGTGACTGGAAGAACGATTGGGAATTGCCCCAGGGAAATCTCACCCTGTGTCTTCTACACTTGTCAGATCTAACATCTTCAGAAACTTTCTATCCACAAATCCACCATATACAACAACAGATTCACTGAGTGGATGGATGCCACCAAATGTTTTCAAATGATCATGCTGTAGTCACCAAAAACAGATTTATGAAAGAAACTCAAAAGTAGACCTGCAAGTTTGTTGCATGCAAGGGACACAACTAGAAGTCATGTAGCTTCATGTAATATTGAAGCATAGGGTAGCATATCATTATGCTGTTGTGGTTTAGGAATGGTATTCCTCAATTTAGTTCTCCCACTAAAACCACATGCTGTTGCCCCCCACTGCTCCAATCGGAAGCGCAAAAGGCAAAGGTCATGGTTGAGATAAGAAAAATTTGCTGGAAACATCAATGAGATAAGAAAACAAACCCTAAATGGCAAAAATAGCAATGACAGAGACTATAAGAAAAGAAATTCTTGCTGCAGAAAAACACCAGACTATAACAGACAATACCAGATGTCTCCCTGAACTGAACACCTTCTCCCTGGAAAAAAAGTCACTTTCCCCTGCTCCCAGCAATCACGTGAGGTGGTATAGAATAACTGTGTCCTGGCCACGTCCCCTCCTTTCTACTGCAAAAATTAACCCTGGCTGGAACCAGGACATCTGTCTAAAGATCCCACCTATGTACAATTCTAGGATTTCTACTGTAAATGGAGCCCTTAATACTGCCAGTTTTGGCACTACAGCAGTTCTGTGGGAAAGTCACCACATAAACCCACTTAAAATAATCATATTGAAACATAATAAGACATATTGAAATGTTTTTCTGGAGACATGAGGCAATTTGAGATGAAACTCAATGCTCTGTGTACTTCCAGAGTTCATTGCAGCAGCACGAGATCAGTGCCAGAACAAGTGGGAGCAGAGCAGCTGCTGCAGTGTGACATGCCAGCCAGGCTGGTACACCCCACCCCACACAGCACAGGTTATTTGCTTGAGGAGCACACAGAGCTGGGTCTTACCTATCACTGGCTACCTCCAGCAAGTGGATGTATGTCCCCCTTCATCATCCTGCGTGCTGTTTTCTCGTTCTCCATTTCACAGTAAGTCAAAAGAAAATATTTCCTCCATATTCCATGCTCTGGTGCTTCATAGGCAGCTACTACAGGTTTAGAAGTCTTCATTCATTTCTGAATTTTTTAATTAAATACTAAAGAGGGAAAAAATCACCATCAAGAGGTACAGGAAGTCAAATCGAGTAAAAAAATGGGAAAAACTACAAGGTGTGTAACTGTGTGGGCAGAACAGAATGAGATGCAGAACCTCTGACCTCTGCATTTTTTTTGGTTAAAATCTACACACAGTTTTATAGTCAGTTAGTTATAAAAAGTCTCTTGCCATTTGACTCATTTCTGTATGCCAAACTTCTGAAGGGAATTTATTCATAGTTATATTTGAATCACTGTCTGTATGCCTTGACACTTCAAATCAAAACACTAGAGGAATCTAATGATTTTAATTCTAATGATTTAAAAAAAGAATTAAAATTAAGTCCTACCCAGTCTTCTGTATAATTCCACCACTGGGAAATCTCTCAGGAGCTGTTTCTAAGTCACAGACTTCAAAACCTGATGAAGCTTCTAGACTGAAAAGTCATCTTCTTGCTCCAACAAACCTATATCTTTTTGGTCATTCCCTTAACATTGTCCATCCAACCTTGATTTGCTGTTCCTCAGGCTTTGTGGTGTTTATTTTCCCACTGGGGGTATGCATTTTCTAAAAAGCAAAAATACACCCATAGCCAACAGTAATAATATCCACAATACAACACAGAAGGTACATATATCACTTTTGTAGACTTGAATAGCCTTAAATTGATTTGCTCTTTTGTCCATAACAGAACAGCTGTGTAGTTCAGTGCAATCTGAAATCCATCTAAACATGTGTTCAGAGCCAATTTCACAGGGCAGTCATTAAATGTGAAAATGTGAGGTCTCCATACATTAATTTCACTTTTTCTCCCAGACATAATGTTGTCTTTGAGCCGATCTCTATATTTAGATGTCTTCATCCAGGATGTCACAGGTGTGTCATCCTCAGTATCAGTCACAGTTTGTTTCAAGCCACTCCATATGCACAAACATGTTTCAGCTACAACATCAGCTGAAGTTCAGCAAAATACTTACTGATGTATGAGATAGAAACCTCTTTTTTTACACCAATTAGTTATTACCACATTCTGCACACTCAAAGTTAGGAAAATCAAGACAAGGGGAGAAAAAAGAGTTGCTTGTTGCAGTGTGTGGACAATCCCCATGAACTACAACAAAATGCCAAAATTGGCATGTTGACTGGAAGTATTTTGTGCTGTAACTTTCATGCCACACATTGAAATCTTTTTCCCTACTGTTTTTATGTTCTTACTAATGCCACAGACACCACACTGGGAGACACAGTGATCGCATAAGAAAAAAGTCTGAAGAAAGTGGAAAGCAAAATGTAAGTAACATAAAGGTACAGAATTAAAACACCTGAATATTTAAATCTACTTGGTGATTTGGAAGACAGAAATGCAATACAAACAACTTCAAGACGTCCAAGTTTTATGTTTGCTACATGTGTTTTTAAGTATAAAGTTGTACTTCACAGAAATGTGGGGGAAAAAAAGGTGTAGGTAGCTCCAAAACATTCAGCAGACATCCACGCTGTATCTCAGTACAGCTTAGAGCAAATATAAAGGCAACAGTAAAGCACAATAGCAGCAGCCATGAGGACAGTGTGATAGTAAATCATCATCGGCACCTTTTTCGGGCATGCAATACTGGAAATTCATCAGAAATCGTTTTCAGAGGGACTGTACTGTGTTCTACTATAGAAAACAACAACAAAACAAATATCCTCCCTTAAAAGCATCTCTGTTAACCTTATCAAGATAATATTTATTCTGAAGTTAAATCTAGTCATCAGTTAAACTCTGGACTATACATGAAGGGCAGACCTGGTTATCTCCCAAAAACATTAGTCCTAAATCTCCAAGTTATCCCACCAAAAGCCTGTCTTCTGCTGAAGTCATCCTTGAGTGTCTGAATTGAGCATGGCTCCAGAAACAAAACCAAATACGTGAGTTTAATGAGTTAAATGAAGGAAAAACACTCATGTAAGTGGACTCTACTTCATCTGTACATCCTCACAGTGTTGATGTCCAGTACCAGTAGGTATCATGCAGACTTCTTGAATTTGCAGAGAAAAGCAGAGACATGGGAAGGCTGACCTCCAACACCATTAGCTGTGAAGTAGTGTTGCTAACCACCAAAGCTGTGCTGGGCTCCTATAGCTCTTCCAATATAAATAGAATAAACTCATTAAAACTAATACTAGCTGTTTCCACTCATTCTGCAATACTCAAAACCTCTTCACACAGCTAAAGTACAAAGTTCTGGCTTTTCTCACTTCAGTCCTGACACTGCCTTTTGCCAAAAGAAAAAGGGAGACATTGCTCTGAAATGAACAGCTGAAAACTGTAACAGATGAGGACAACACAGCAGGGTTAGATAAATGCTTAAGAAGCAGAAATATTTTAGTCTTTTCAAGTAAATATTCCGAGTGCTAGATAAAAAATTAAAAGGTATTGTTCGCAGGGGGTTTCTGAATTTTTGAATACTGCTTTTGAACTTATATATCAGTTAAGCATATTTATCCTTTTTGTGCTGAATGCTGCCATAAAAAGCAGAAGAAATAAGTTCTTGCAAGTTCTCAGCAGCTTTTTTCAGCACACTAGAAGCAAAAGTAACACAGGGGATGGAGGTGCCGATGTACTCCTCACATGTTTTTTGTCAGCATGGAGAGAAAACTAACCCTTTCTCAACACTGTATTATCTATTGATTCTGTAACTCACAGCAGCAGCCTGAAGATTTCTCAGACTTAACAGCACTTTAGAGAGAGGCAAAGGCTAAGTTTTATTATTATTAGCTTAATTTCTACTCTTTTTCTTCACACAAACACATACTACTGGGCCCTAGGGAAAAATTTACAACAGCAGTCTCATTTCTTGTTTTTAATACCGGCTTTAATTAAATGTTGTTTTTTCCCCACTTAGGCATGGGACATAGAAATTATTTGAAAGGACTTGGGAGTGGACTCAAGGACTGGTACAGTGGAATTAATAATTTCTGTGCAAAAGGAATGACCAGTTTTCTGTCAACTTCTTTTTAACCAGTCCCTGTCCAAAGTGCTGTGACTTGCTCCTGAAATGTGTCAGCCAAGATTTGCATCAGGTAAGGAAAGCATGATTGCTGCACTATTCTTATGCTTGGGAAAAAAAAGGAGTATCAGATGTTTGTGACATGGTCAATATTGCTTGAAACCAGAATGCAGAGACCCTTCATTTCTCACCTTTATTAAGCTTTTATCATACCTGAAACATTTGTCTGGAATTGGTCAACCCAAGATAGGGAACAAAGATAATTCACTGCTGCAAGAACAGATTTGCATTAAAATCTGCCTCCCTTCTCAAATTTTAATCTGCCTTCAATTAAGAAAAATGAATTGATTTTTTTTCTCTTCTCTAAAAATGAGCCAATAAACAAATCCTTAACTGTATGCTTCTAGGCATTTGCCTGTAAAGAACTAAATCTAATGGTTATATGCATGGGGATATCTTTTATGTAGCCAAACCTAATGGGAAAGGAGCAACATATAACAGGGGGAAAAACAATGCAGAAGAAAGTTGATAATATCTTTCCACCAAAAAAAAAAAAAAAAGAAAAAGAAAAAATAATATAGATATAGATATAGATAGATATGGATATATGTAAACATAGAATTCCTTTCAGAAGAAACAGCATGGATTCTAGGTACCTGAATTTCTGATAATTTATGGCAACACTTTATTCCAATGATTACTTAATTAAAGTAAATTGAGAGAAATGCCTATACATTCCAGGAATGTCTTTTTTTATTTTTCTTCTTAATTTATCCTCACAGTCATCATACTAATCCTGACTTAACAGGGATGGATATAAAAAAGAAATTTTGATTTGAAGTCTAGTATGCTAGGAGTCAGGAGACTAATTTAAGCTTAGTAAACAACAGAAAAAACAAGCCACAGGCAGTTTGGCATGCAGTTCTTGTGATCCACAGAGGTGTACAGACAACATGAAATTATTGGAAAAACACATCTAATCAAATCATGCTCTAACTCCTGGCAACACAGTATTCAGTCTTTCACCTTTATATTCGTTTTAGTGGATTGCTTCCAGCAGCAGCCTTCCAAATTCTGTGCTGCTACTTTTGTCACTGAGATAGATTTGCTGTTCAAAATGGGTTTTCTCTTCTCACTGGTTATTTTGTGGGACACATACTGTGGTGACAGCAGCTGTGGCAAAGGATTTTGGTGTTTGGGAGCCCAAGGACTGCTGGATGTGCATCACAGAGCTGAGCAGTCAGGACTTGGCAGTGCACTAGCGGGTGGCTGGCAAATGGGCAGCTGGGTTGCAGAGTAACAGGGCCAGAAAGCATCGCCAGAGTCATCTAGACCAACCTCAGTCCACATCTTCACAGCTGTTCTACAAACTTGCTCTTGAAATCCTGCAGCAAGAGGGATTCTACACTATGGAATTTTTGGGTTCTACCATCAACCAAACTTATTTACAGATCACCTTCTCTCCACAAAAAATCTGCTTCACTCATTCTTCTGTTCTGCATAAGGAAAATTAGAAATGGAAATTTTGTTTTAAGGATCTTCTTCATCTATTGAAGTGCTTTTCATTTGAAAGATAAACATTCCAAATCTAGAAATTAACACAGAAATTTTATGCTAACCCAAATGCAACCAACAGACCTTTATGTTTTGCCATTACTGTATAGATTATTGCACATTTAGATGTCATTCTCTTTATTTCAAGTATTCCCAAATACTAACTGTTGAAACTGAGAGCAGGAGTAAATGAAATGGCTCTGTCATAACAGTGCTTTATGAATACTTATTTGCAAGCATGAAAGGGACACCTCTATGTTCCATCTGTCTCATTATTTCCAATGTTTTGATATTGCAGAACCTGTCAAAAGAGAATTTATACCCATATCTTAAATCCCTAATAGTTTAAAACAAGAAAAAAAAATCTTCTGGAACCATTGTATTCACAATTATATGATTTCAATTAAAATAAGGCAGAAAAAAAATTGAAATTGAAATGTTAGAAATTAATAAAATTTAGAATAACTAAGAAATAGAAATTTTTGGTAATGACAGAAAAAGACTTTTTTACTAGATAAATCTTTACATACTGTCAAATGCTCAGTGGAGTATAGGGCTTTTGTTCTTCTTCTCCAAGTATTTGCAGTTTTAGTCTATAAAATACTGCTAATTAATTTACAATCAAAAATACCTTTAAACAAACTCCAAGAGTTATGAGCCATTATTGCTGCTCAGAACACATTGTCCTTTGCTAATCCTTGCTTTCAATGAAAATTTCGAGTCACATATATGTACCCAGGTCAGTTTATGAATAATTAAAGAATGGAGTGGTTGGTATGATATTTTTTAGTGTAAATACATTCAGGATCCATAGATAAAGCTAGCTAGTTGTTAAAGGTCATGAGAATGAAGATTATCAGATCATATTAGAACAAAGAACGCAGCAATGAAATTCTCAGAGTAAAATTACATTTGGTCTCTGAAACAGGCAAGTGTTAATAAATACACAAAAATTAACTAATAAAAACCAGCAGCAGCTGTCAAATCTGCAACATTTCTTTGTTCATTTTTTAATTTGTCCTACCTCATCTGGAGGAAAAATGAAGAACAAGATGTATTTTACTGTTTTCTTCTGAAGGCAAAGAGTAACAGGCAAATGAACTACAATAATGCATGTGGGGATGCAGAATGACAGGTACATGAATTGCTATTTTTGTTCAGACTTTCCTTTTGCTTTATTAGCAACAACAACAAATGAAGAAAGTCTGCTTTTGGCAAAGTGAATAAATCAAAGCTCTCACGTAAACTGTAATAACCTTTTTACCTGATTAGTTTCTCCTCCAAGGATACTTTAGCATTGTCTACTAAATCTAGAGCAAGAAAGTAAATGCAACTTGATTGAGGCAGTTTAAGGACCTGTCAGCACAGACTAGTGTCTGAGATGTTTAAAACCAGGGACATCTGCTACAGCAATGTGTTGGTGTAGCAGAGTATAACCCACATATTACACAGTGGTTTAATGTTGCTTAATAAAACTGCCATGTTTTAATCTTGTTTTAATGATGTCACATGGTGAAGGACATTCAAAAGTACATTTGTCTTCCACTTGACTCTCACAAGTTGGACCATCGTCACTGGTCAGAGACAGGGAGGATTTCTTGCTTTTCACAAGTGAATGTGCATAAACTGCATATTTATAGCAACAGTTAAAAAGGTAAATAATACTTGTCTTCACATACCTGAATATCAGTCAGTAGTCATAAAATACACCTCTGATCGATGTTTGCCACAACATCTTGTTAGGAATAGTTGGTATCACTTAAAATAGATTTTTTTATCTTGTTTATAGACATTGTTCTTCAATAGCTAAGAATAGCTCACAGTCTAAGGCTATTAGTAGTCTGATACTGGCTGGTATGTACACAGTCTCACCAGAGATCATTGCAAAATTCAGGACTTACATTGTTACACTAAGTTCCTTTCACAATGAACTATTTTTAATTCCCTCCAAACACATTAAGCAAATTAAAGGGGGGGGGCGGGGGGGCGAAGAGAAGAAAGAAACAAAACCTCTTTTTTTCTTACTTTGTAGAAGCAAAGCAAGTGATACTGAATATATGTACAAAAAGGGCTACATTTATTTGTCTAGCTACTGCCTGTACACCACACTGATAGATTGGGCACTGTTTTTTCCAACCACATTAGGTACCTTCAAAGAAAAAATGAGGAATACAACAGTGCAGTTGGAAAACATGTTTTTCATCCAAGTAAAACCTGAATTTGCTGTGATATAATGAGAAGAAGTTTTACAGTTATTTATTTTTCCCTGTGAAATTACAAAAGATTTATCTAAGACCTGAGTAAAGCACAGAACAAAAAGAAGAGATATACTGTGAAAACACAGCTATATATCTTACAGGTGATGTTTTGGAGGAAATGTTTTAGAAAAACAAAAGAAAATACTACATGACATGCAGTGCTGCTTGAATCTCTGAATATGACAATATAACTCGCATGTCCTTGGAAGAGCACACCATACCTGAATGCATGGTCAGATGGTGTGGTGCCCAGCGCACCTGCTTTAGACAAGCGCTAAGAATGAGATTTTGCCAGTGGATAATATTGAAGGTGTCTGGAGAACTCTTCTCTCTGTGCCTATAAGATTTCCAGTAATAATTCAGAAATAGGTAGATCTCTACATACTCACAATTATTTACTCACAATAGTTCCTTGATTACATTTAAGGCGAGCTGATTGCATCAGAGTGCATGCCTGGGGCAAGCTTTGTTACACCTTTCCCTTGCAGAAAGGGACAAACTTTGAGGAAATGTATGTTAGATTTAAGAACTGTGTTAGTCATTTGTCTGATCCAGAGTTTTTTTAAACTTGACAAACACAGCCTTCAGCAGGGGTGGCACAAAAATATTTCTTATCAAGGCAGAGGTGGAAGGACCATGATTTTATAGGTTTCCAATTCCTGCACATACTACTTGAAAGATAAAATACCTCTGCATCTGTCTGTAGACACCATGAAGAAACAGCTACTGAGGAAGATAGAAGTGAAGACAGCATTTTTCTGTATCAATGCAGATATTTTAAATGGAGTCCAAGAATTTCTCATTTTAGGATGAGATCTTCATTGGCACATGTAGAAAAAAATCCTACATTTGAACTAAGATATTTCAGAATTATTTAGTCTAGCCCTCAACTCCTTTCATCACTATTTAAAGGTGTACTTACCTCCACAAATAATAGAGAGGAGTAGCATATCCACAGTCCTTTTTACCAAAAATGACACCAGAAAGGCTTTAACTCACTGCACTATTTCAGGTCAACTGTCGACAGCAATCCTAAGCATGCCCAGTAATCCCAGCTACTGGAATCATTTATTGCTGTTCTGGCCCAAAGTACCATCTCTATTGACAAGAACAGAACCAAAAATAACAATATACTCATTCACTGGATGGTAAATAATCTAAATAATCTGTTTTGGGGAAATGCTACTGCTATAGGAAAGGACTCATTACTCTATTGAACTTTGACAAGTAGTTTGCATCTATTGCTTGCTAAGACAAATTCCTGGCTTAAATGTCTCTCTCTGAAGCTAAATGCAGCTACAACACATTGTAGTGTGGGTTTATTTGTTTACTAAGTTCCATCAACCAAGGAGTTTTCTAGTCTGAAATATTTTGTCAGTTACTCACCTATTGGTTTTCAACTTTGTCAGTGTTAACTTGCTATAGTACAGTTACATAAATTATTAATTGATCTACTTGACGATAGTCACTAAAGAACTTTCCCATTTCTACTGGGAAGGGACTGAGGCAAAAAAAGGCACACATCCATGAAGGTATTGTCAGCCGTAGAGCTTCATCTAGCACTTTATTCCAATATCTCCTCTACTGACATTAAACTCTTCGAATTTCTTTATTGCACCTGAAAGACCTTATTTTTGTTTAAAATCTTACTATCATGCCTCATGAAAAGAATAAAAAATACTAATACTTACATTTTTTTATCTCAACTTTTAGGGTGTTCCCCATACATTCACTTTTTATATTGCTAGCTCACATATTTTATTGATGTGAGGATACACCCTCAAGCAAGTTGTTTGTTAGACTTCAACAACTTCACAGAAGAAATTATGGCCATTTGCTTGAAGTATTTGCCTCTAAAACTCAAAACATAAAAGAAGTTATAGCAAAATGATGGAGTAACTCAAGTGACATTGAAAATCAGTAGTACAATACTGTGATGTACTGACCCTCAGCATATAAATGTCATATATCTTCCCATCATCTTTTATGAATTAGCTATATCTGGAAAAGCAGCGAATGCTTAAATTTTCAAAGTCTTGTCAGCATATTCTGATGCTGAAATGAGACTGGTGAAATAAATCTGGGTGACTTTTAATAATCCTTTGGTACTGAAATGGGTGTTTCAGCACAGTAGATTTGTTACTTCTTGTTAAATTATCCTGCCTTCTCATTAAACACACTTGCTGTGAAGATTTGTTTGATTTGTCAGAGAAAAGGAGATTTTTCCTTTACTTTTTTCTTTACCAATAACAAACCCAAAATTTACAGAGTTATTGGTTTGTATATCCCTTAAAAACAATTAGGGTGAAATCACTCAAATTTAGAATTTATTCTGTTTTAAATTGTCCCTTACATAAGGCTTATGTAGGCCATGACCATGCACTGTGTGAAATGTCTCTTCTCTCAAAGCAAGCAAAGAACGACTCAAGATGTGTTCACTGCACGCAGCACCCCAGCTGTAGGCCTTTGTCCAATAAATACCTACTAGGAACAAACCAGAAATAATTGGAGCAGCAGCAAGGCAGACATTAAGTATTAACAAGGCAGCAAGGGAATCCCTGCCCCAGCATGAAGGATGGGAGAGAGCAAGTGCCACCTCCACGTTTTTGTTCAGGTGGAAGGTGCAGTAGGAATGAGTGGTGCATTTCCACTCTGAGGAGGTTGATGGGGCCCAAGCAAAGATTATGAGAGAATAGGAGAACCAGAGCCACTGTTCTTCTATTTTACTGGAGGTGTTACAAAAGAGGAAATATAACTATGTGTAAAAAGAGTTGTAGGAGGGGTGATCTCTCCACCCACCCAGTCACCCAAAAAAATAGGATAAAAGGAGCAGCAGGAACTGAGATGCAGATTGAATTAGTGAGGTTGCCAAGTACTGAGTATAACTTCTTCAGCCCCTTTATTCTTTCATCCATTGTAAAGGACAAAAGGGAGACCTTTGAGACGTGGAGAAGAATTATCTCATAGCTGCTGAGCACATGGCAAATCAAGCACTGACTCACTTAGTGCAACCTTTCTACAGCCATTCTTCTCCAGTGCTGCCATTCACCTGAAATGCCCTGCTGACCCTTGGCTACAGTTCACCATCAGTCCTGCAGAATATACATTGCACTTACATATTTCACAATTAATGGAAATAGTATTGAATTTTAAAAGGTTTGGTTGGGGTTTTTTTCCTTCTGTTAATGACTTTGCTCCTTCCAAAATGACTCTTTTAATGTTACAATATTTATAGTAAAAATAAGAGGATATCTCTTTTTCTGCTCTGGAAATTATTTTGGCATTACTCTTCAGTCCTCAGAAAAATTAGGCAACCTGGGTTTTTTTTCTTTTTTATTTTTTTTTTTGTCTGGATGGAAATCCGTAGTCCACCTGTAGCAGTCTCCATGCAAATCCATAAGAAAGAAGAATGCCTTTTAAAACATAAAAGCATTTAGGAACATGGAAGTAGAAACACACCGTGAAAGCAAGTTTCTTTCAGTAGTTCTACAGGCTGCTTGTGGCAACCCAGCTGCAAGCCTTTTACTCTTCTCTTGAAGCTTTAAAAAAAAATGAAATATAGATGAAGGTCACTTTTTATTACATCTCCCCCCACTGTCAATAGGTTTATTTCTTTCTGCTTTTACTGCTAAGAAACTGACAGTGTCAGCAACAGAGATAGTAAAACACTTGTATTTCCCTCACTATACTGTAAGATTTTTAACAGATGGGCAAGAAAGTGAAGGGGTCTCTTGATTCGTCAGAGGATAGATTTAGGAAGAGATACCAAAACACAACCTTCACTTATCCTCTAATTTAAGGACTCACATGAAAGGAAAGCAACCAAGAGCTGAGAGACAAGAATGACTGCAAAAAAGAAAAGTTCCCTGACTTGGAAAAGGAACCTCCTACTTGTCTTTGCTCCAGAGCCATCCATATCCCCTAGAAA
Source organism: Onychostruthus taczanowskii (assembly GCF_017590055.1). Classification (NCBI taxonomy): domain Eukaryota; kingdom Metazoa; phylum Chordata; class Aves; order Passeriformes; family Passeridae; genus Onychostruthus; species Onychostruthus taczanowskii. The sequence goes on from NW_024500683.1 coordinate 599,041, forward strand.
GCTCTGAGTGCAAATCAGACACATCTGCACCTTTTGCTATTAAGATTAAAGCCAATACCTCTCCCTTCCAGAGCAATAGGGGTGCATGCTTAACATAGGCACTCTTTTTTTTTAATTTGACAAGTGTTTTCCCAGGAAAGTGTTTTTCCACTTCTTTCTTCATGTGCTCCTGGAGGTGTATTGTCCATGCATGTGCATAGGTATGCCAAGAAAATATTTGTGTTTGTGCTTCAGAGGGGTTAATCAGACCCTATTAAAAAGCTAGATTTTTTTTTTTTTAAATCCTACTTTTTTGCTTTTCTTTGTGGCATCATGGAAAAATTTCTCCCTTGACAACACACAAATAATATAAAAAAAAACCCCAACATAAACAAGCCCTTTCATTATTCTTTATGATTAAAACATGCTTTCTTCTCTCGGCTACAGAACAGAAGCAGTAAAATATTCAAAACTTGTAACTGGAGTTGTAACAAGGAAAGTACACAAATGTAAGTAAACTCAAACAGAAAGCAAAAGAGATTCCTTCCTCTCTTCTGTTGATTACAGCTGTCAGAGCTCTGGAAAGGGAAAGATTGTCCTGAGGTAGTAGCAGCAGCAAAGTCCTGAAGGGCTAAATCATATAACATGTATATTTGTATGCACAGGGCTGCAATGCTCCAAATGCCTTGACATGGCACATCCAATGGCAGTTGTTACAAAAGGCTAATAGTTTAACTGCATTTACATGCTGCAATGGATATTATAAATATTTAAAAGAGCAACAGAGTGTCTTTTCAACCTTTGAACTGCTTAATGCATTATCATGAAAATCCTTCTCATGACGGGCAGAGGTTTCTCCAATGCTGAAAGTGGCTGAGTTTATAGCTCTGCTGTTAAGAAATCCAGCTAAAATATACATAAAGGGAAGTGAGCACACAGAACAGCATAGGAGATCTGTTGTGGGTCTGCTAACATCAGATGCTGAAAAGTGCAGAGAGACTCCGAGAAAAAGAGAACCTAGAAGAGTTAGATTTAACAAAAAGTGACTGCAAATATCTGATAAGTATGCTTTCTGTTTCCATAGCAACTTGCATCAAAGAGATGGAAAGCACTTTAAACATCAATCACTTTACCCTCAACAGTACCGAGTGGAAGGCAAAATATATATTAGAAGAAGTAAAATTGCTTCCTGGTGATTGCTGGGCTGTATTTTAGAAGTCCCTTTTGCTACCTCTGCGCTAACTTCTTCATTAACATTCAGATTTTCAATCTGTCTTTTCCATGTTCTCTCACACAGATTGTTACCTAGGAGGAGTGATCAGAGACATTGGGATAAAGAATTAAGATCTTGGGAAATAATGAATTTAGCTATTACTGAACACCAGATCCATATAGCAACATCAAAGCAATCTTATCTCACTGCAAGAAAGTCTCTGGAATGGCAGATGCCAGAACAACAGTGGCCTCTTTCATCAAGAATTTGGCCAAAGGACTTGTACAAAACCCGTATTTTGGCTCTCTATACCACGTAGGTACAGCATGCATGTAATGCCCAGTGGGTAGGCACCATGACCCAGTATGTGCCTGTAAATGATGGGTGGCTTTAAAATATTTAAAAATAAATTTATAGAGTCAGTATGCCTAGAGATAAAAGAGAAACCTAGCAGATCTTCAGTTAGCATGTGTGACATACCTGTCCCAAACAAAAGAAAATAAGGTCAGCCTAGTTCTTCTCACTCTTGAATTTTAGGAGTTGGGAAATCTAAAGCCTGAAAATAATTTTTCTGGTCTGGAGCCCACATAGACTGAAATTGAAATTGTCATCTATTGGAAAAATGTTGTGGTAAATCTTTATGCTTTCTTTTATTATTCAGATGGCTTGGCTGGCTGGAATGAAAGTGAAGATGACAGACAGGATTTTTGTCTGTCATCTTCAGACGAAAGAGAAGACCTTATTGTAAGACTGGATGTTGCATGATCTGCACCACTGTGAACAAGGTTAGAGCTTGTTATAGCCAATAAATTACCTCCCTTCCACCATCTGGTTTGGTTTCTTTGCTAGAGAGAAGGTTAGAGTTAGACCACAGGAGTCTAAAGAGCAATGAGAAATTTTTTCCTTGTGTTTTGAATTACTCTAAGAGTTTTTGAGGAATACAAAGGCCCTTTCATACAGTATTTCATATCCACTTTTCCAGAAGAAGGGGGTCCTCTAAGTAAAGTCAAGCTGACAGCTAGCACTAGCATTTGGGGTCTAACAATTTAAGATTTTGGCTGAATGGCATCTCAGAGTTCAAATGAAAGTAGATGCCTCTAATGAGCAGTATTTTAATGGGTTTACTACTCACAATGGATCCTTGGGATAGAATGAATTTGAAAGTAAGAGCTAGGGCTTGGATTTTTAAATCTAAAAACTGAAAGAGTTCCTTTTTTTGCTGTGTGCTAGATGGTTCTGACTGATGGCAAGAAGGCAGGTGCTACCTTCAGTATTCACTGTTTCACAAAAGACGGTTTCCCTTGACTAGAATGGAAAGGTTAAAGTTAGGAATGGTGTCAGAATTTGCTAATCCAGAGGGACAAAATTGTAGGTCTGTAGAGAAAGGCAAAAATTTTGTGTCAACTCCAGGCAGTATGAGATTAATTTTTTCATTGCTGGGGTAGCTCCCCTGTACTTAATTACGTTAAGATCTAGAACAAAGTAATATAAAATATAAAATACACTCTTTGCTGAATGATAATGGGCCTGAGAGTAGGAAAAGGTAAGGTACTTCTTAAGTGCCATACCTTATGTACATATTTTCTGAGGAGATGGAACCCTAGGCTATAATTAAGATTAGAGTTAGGGCTACTGGTTGTATCTCAAAAGCAGAGATCCTGACTTAATGCTCAGTGCTGCAAGTCCCATGGTGAAGAACTTCACTGCTGCTGTCATTTGGGGCTGATTATTTATGTTTCCTTTCACTGCTCAGGTAGCTCTGCTAGCTATAATGAAGGCAAGAGCTGGTTAAAGATTCAAAACTCACAGGCTGACGAAATTATCTCCTTGAACTCTGTGAGCTACAGAGGTTTTGTTGTGTATTCCACAGAACTGCTATACTAAACAGATCTTGTTTCAGCAAGAGTCGCCAAACCAAGTTTGCCCACCATAATAAATCTCATATTTAAGGCTGAATGCATGGATATAATTCTAGAATTAGTTAAAAGTTTAGATAAAAAGGCAAATGCCAGAAATTGCTCTCAAAATAAGGAATGAAAGTCACCTGGCTTCTTTTTAGCTTTGAGATGTCTCTGAGCAATGGAAAGTTTTTGAAGAAAAATGTTTCTCAAGTTATTGCCAAACACTATTGAGTACTGCTGTTTTCTTGGGTTCCTTGCAAGTTATTAGGTCTTGTTCAGGGAGGAGCTTCTTAGCTAGATATACATCAAGCCTTTGTTTTAATTTTGATTTTAGAGCAAACAGGTAATTATGGTTTCAGGGTTTGCACCAGCTTTCAGCCTCTGCTTAATACTAAGGAAAAAGAACAAATCATTCTCAGAGATTGAGAGTATGCTGTAACCTACAGGTCTCGAGGAATGCACTCAAGTTTTTGGTATTGTAATGTTTAATAGCTTTTATTCAAAACTGATAACCTTCTCATGTTTATTTTCTTAATTTATATAACACATGAAAATACATTAGCAAGTAATTAAGGTTTTATGTATGTTGATTTTTATAAACAACTTCCAAACAACATTGCTGTTATAAGTATGTTTTTCTTTAAAATTAAGGTTTTACCATATTTGACCTGAGAATATCTGAAAATGAATGCGAAGGAATAATCAAATGTTTTCAAAATCTACTAATCCTGTTGATGCCTTCATCACCAACCTTCCACACAGAGCACAACCAACAAACCACAGAGGAAAAAAAGAAAAAAGAAAAGCATTCTTTAACTTTATATTGTTCATATAAACTATTGCTCTGATCCATCTATAGCACCAAAGAAAGGGTTTTGTTATCTCCTTCCACTCATAAAAGAAACACCTTAGTTAATCTGAATTTATGAGCTATAGATATCACAGACTTTCAGAAGAGAAAGCATTGATGTCACATGCAGTGATGATGCAGAAAACATGCCTGCCTTCTGTAACTGGGAAGATTTACATCCAGCTTCTCTCCTGAGTGATCTTCAGTGAAGATAAGTTTAGGAACTGATCTCCAAGTTGTTTTGGAGAAGTTAGTTCCAAAAAACCTTTTTTACTGAGGTCTCAAAATTATAATATTTGTTTCATTTGGGTTGCTTTTGAACAAAAGTGTAAGGGTTGCTGGAAGACAGGACACAGCCTGCTCACATGCAACCAAGACAATGTTCTACAGAAGAGCATGTGCACAAATATATATTAAACACACAACCAAACAAACAGGATATCAGACCTCTTTTGTTATCTCCTGATCTTATTAATGAGAATTGAACAATGGGCAAACTAGGGCAAAGGAACCATCTGTTGTAGTTGAGGCTCTGGTTTCAGAAACAAAGTAAACAAGGAAAGAAAAACCTATAGGGCTCATACCAGACTTGATCACATTTCTACAGGCTTCAGATGACTGATTTCATCATTTTCTAAAAGCTGTTCTATTGGTGAAATTGCACCACAGGCAATAAGGAAGATCTATGCTGCATTTGCAAGTGAAATGAATGGGCACAAAGCATGCTACACTTTTATCTTTGCAATTCATCATATTAAAACTAATCATGGCAGGTGTAATTATATGAGCGCCAAAAATAAATAAGTAAGCAAATAAATAAATAGCTCTCAAATTTTCATAAGCGTTCTGCTTTTCCTAAGCATAATAAATCTATGGGTTGGAGAGGAGGTTGCAATCTTCAGCACAGCAGAAGATATTTTTGGAAGAAAATGCTAGTTAGGAAACCTGCTAAGATTCTCTTATCACAGAGAGAAAGGATGAGAATGGGTGGGTGGGAGAGAAGGAAGGAAGGAAGGAAGGAAGGAAGGAAGGAAGGAAGGAAGGAAGGAAGGAAGGAAGGAAGGAAGGAAGGAAGGAAATACATGACTTTACTGTCAGCAGTTTCTCAGTGTGTAATCATTTTTGACAGAATAATCCATACCTCTGTAGTATATTCCAAAGTCAATTTTGTTTTTTACAATTTGAGTCAATTCTATTCCAACTGCAAACATTGTGACAATAGCAAGTTATTTCCCAGACTGAGGATGACTACTCCACGCTACATTAGTGAACAGAATAAAGTCTTCCAAACATCTCACTTAAATCCATATCTACTTGGTACTGACTTTTGCACTTTGTTCACACTGAGTACAAATTTAAACAGCGTATCTTCACATAATCATTGAAGGTCCTGAAATAGCAACTGCTATGATAGGTGGGCTCTACTCCTTCAGAGAAAGGGAAACAACATCTTGAAAGTGGAAACCCAAATGTAAACATTTTTGTTGTTTCAAAAGGATGATTACTGCAACACCTACATCAAATGAAAAATGTTATACTTTTTAGAATTAATTTTCTTTCCCTAAAATTATGGTTAGAAGCTACTGATTTGAAAAAAAAATACCAGTAATCCTTCACAAGGAAAACTATTTCAGGAAATGGAGAGTTTTTCTTTTAAACTGACTGTCTCTATGTATGAAGAACTTCATTAGAGTGGATACAAAGAAATGTGGAAGAGTTTCTGCCACCAAGGATTTTATAAACAGGAATATTTCACTGCTGCTTTTCTCATTCATAGAGAAACAAGGAGAAAGCTCTTATTTTTTTTTCCCCTATCTGTTGCTTTGCTGGCTTACACTGAATTTTCACAATAAGTGAGAAGACTGAAGCATGAAGTTACATGCTGCAAAGTGGCAGTGAGAAGAGCCATGTTTCTTATTGTGTATCTTGATCACAGTATTTCTAAGGCAAAAACATGCAGGAGATTCAAGGAGCTATTCTGGCAGAGGTGGCACTGAGTAAGTATGGTCCATGGTCTGTCAGATAAACACAATATTGTTGTGTCAGATCTTCATCAAGACTTCTTCCACATACATATAAAAAAGTAATTTTAAACACTGCTCCAATTGTAGTCAAAGTCACAAGAGAAGATGTTTCCTCTGACTCCTTTTAGAACTTGGGTGTAGACTGAAATGCCTAAAATAGATCATATATTGTGATCCAAGGTTGGCTGAATACAAAAATCAGCATTTTGCTGTTTTCTTTTCCTTGTGAAATTCCCTGCACCACAGCAAGATGTCGTGGAGAGAAATTATGAAATTTGAAGGATACCTTTCTGAAATATATGATGCCCCTGAAAATATGGTACTACTGCATTTTGGAGGTAAAAGTAAAAGTAATAGTGTTTAGTATCAACAAGAAGACATTCTATCTAAAAGATAGCAGCACATCACAGCACAGAAAGGGCTTTGGGATTTTTTGAATATTGGTAGTCATATATCTGGACCCATAGTTTTTCTGGTATATAAAGACATACACCTTTGAAATAAAGATAAAATTTCTAGGATGATAGACATTATACACCCTAATGGCTGATCATAGCTACAAAATATGCCTGCATCCCAAAACCACAGAACTCCATATGTTACCAGAAAATCCTTAGCTTCTGCAAACATCAAGAAATATATTAAGACAACTATTTAAAATACTAAATATCTTCAGGCTGAGATCTTCAAAGTTCAAGAATCTGTTAGATTTTTCATGCTTAGCAGTTAACACCTACCACTGCAATCAGTAAGTAAAAAGCTTGAAAAACATATTTTTCAATCAAATATGTGTCTGGTATGCCAACATTACATTTCCTGATGCTGCCTACAAATCTGTTTGGTTCTCTTGGAACATATATTTCTACAGTTCTTTCACAAGAAAAATATGAGACTCAAATCTGACCTTTTTTAAGTCTTAAAGAAACTCAAGAATATTGCTCACCCTGTCAGAACTAAATTAATTACTGCAAAACTTGAAGCTGGGTAGTAGTTCTCAAATGATGAATATTTACTGGTTGTCAATACATTTAGATGTTTTATGAAAGCAATAAGTTTCCCATAGAGATATAAATAATTACAGTGTTTTCAGTTCAGACTTGTACAAGTTACTTGATCTGAATGCTAAATTTATAAACCTAGTGATGATTCTTTGCTTTTAGATTTAACTTTTCATTTCCTATTGCTCACCATGGTAGTGAGTATTGCTCACTGGGAACTAAGTTGTGCCTGAATATCTGCAGATGAAGGAATGTAGGAGAGAGATGAATGTCTTACTTATGGTAACCACCCAGGTTGAGCATTAATCCACAGTATGCAAATTGCAGAGTTAAATATCATCTGTACTAATCATTATATCTGAGGCTGACTGAACTGAAATTAATCTGTGGTATGTTGTGACATATTAGTGCTCAGTGTCAGCTTATTTCAGAAGAGAACTCTCATGACATGCTTCTGTCTCACATAAATAACCAGAGTCTTGTCTATGTAACTCACTTTTCTTAATTTTTCTCATTCCTTAGTAAGGCAACATCCCTGGCAATATTACCTTACTAAATAAATACTGACTAAATTAGGACAAGTAAAGGCTGTATTTATGAACTTGTATGATATCTTGTTGATATGTTCACAGGATATTTTCTAGATCATCAACTGATTTGATGACTGCATTATTTAACTGATCTTATTGTTAAGGATCATTTTTAGAGATGGCCATATTGGAGTATGCATACAAGAGCCTCATGGCCGTACAAATAACACAAACAATATTTGTTTTGAAGTTTGTAAAAGTAGAAACTGTTAGTGTTTGTTAAACATTCACTTTTAAAGGCCCTGGACCAAAATTTCAAAATACAATCTATCTGCTCATGATTAACGTTCTTTAGGACTTACTGCACAGTAAAACAACCTCTGGGTATACACTAGTTTTTCAGGCAATTTCATGCTTCCAAATTACACATAAAGAAATTTTTGAGCACTGCAAACTTTAATATAAAAAAAACCCCACATGGGATTGCATTCTACTTTTGAGTAGTTTAAATAAGTTTGACCAAATGTCATCATTTGTTTTAGCCAGTTACTGGCTAATAATACTAATAATGAATAAGTAATAATAATTAATGAATGATGCTAATAATTAATATTAGGCAGCCTCCAGTTTGCATCAGATATGTTAGAAGAATGCAAGACTGGGCACACTCCGATGATTTAATTATGTAAACAGTAGCACAATAACAGTCAGAGGAAGAAATTAATATAATATCTTTTATGTCTCTCTTTTTTCCTTCTCTGAATTTTTATATACTAGTACACGCTACAAGAATCCCCTGTCTCTGTTCCTAGATCCCTCCTTACCTGCAGAGGCCAAAAAAATGTTGACACTCAAAAGGCACTAAATGTGTGCCCCTGCCACGCCCAATATTGCTCTTGGTTCTACCTGGGAAGGGAGAAGGCTGTTTGGTAGGGATCCTGGTGGCTCCTTGAGGAGGGAAACCTTAGGTGACAGCAGCCAACCCATAACTCCTGCAGTCTGGTGCCCTTACACTCTCCTGCAGTTGCAGCTGCCTTACTTTTCTCAGTTTTAGCCCAGTAAGGCTCACATAAGGCAACTGGTTGAGAAGCCCAAAAGTTCCAGATCACTGCTTTTTCTTTTCGGGGAAGAGGTTTCCTGTGGATCTGACTGCTTTTGTTTAAAGGCTCTCTCTCCAAACTGACATACAGGAGGATATAGCCCCTAGACACTATCCTTTGCTCTTTTTATCCTTGTCCTCTCAATTTTATGTTACCAAGGTTGATTACCACAGTAAAACATGTAAAATATGAAACATTCCTATACAGCAGTGTTGAATCAAAATCCCAAAGGTGTCCGCTAGGACATAAGCAACCTCTCCAGAAAAAAAATGCTTAAGCACACAGAAACTTGTGTAAAATCAGCTCAAGATAAACCAAATCACAGCTGTGCTTGCACTCCTCTACTGTATAAACTCAGGCTGATCAAATGAATTAATCAGGACACCACAGGCTCCTTTTCTACGTGGCACTGACTGGTGAATGAGCATGACCTGGCAGGGACAAGGGCCACTAAGAAACCTCCTCAGAAAGAAGATTCCTAAAAAACACGGACCAACATTTTAGGCTCCTCAGAAGATCCCCACTGGAGTCTCTTCAGGCTCTTTCTTCTATGAATGGCGTCAGTGGGTGCTGCACTGGCATTTGGCCAGTGCCTGTGCCTTATGGCGTGGATTGCAGAGCTCGTGAGCATAGTTAGTGCTACTTAAGGGAACAATAACTAATCAGTTTAGGGAAGAGATGATAATGCTTTCTGTAATTGAATGCATGCTTTACTCTCTTACCTAATCACATCCTCCTTTTTTCTCAACACAGGAACACTTCACTGGAAACTGAATGGAGATGAAAATATAAAGTGGAACAAGAGCTGGCTCGTGTATAATCAAGCTGTATGAATGAGATGAAGGTTCAGTTCAGCCTCCTCCCCTCTTCCCTGCTCAGCGGGTGCTGACACAAGAGTAGAATTTATTGCACAGTAACTATACCGCAATTGCTATTTGTAGTAGTCCCCTTTCAAGTTATAACATTAAGAAATAATATTTTAGGGCCAGATGTCTTATTTAATCACTCCTCTCCATTCTCCTTCTCCATTTTTGAGAACATTGTTAGAAAAACAGGATGGTGAATAACAAATTAACATAAGGTCCTGACCTGGATGTTGAGGGACAAGTTGTTTTATTACCTGTCCCTCTCTTCTGTAATTTTCTCATAGTTTCATGATTCAGAAGGCCTGAGTTCAGGAAACTGTGATTTAAGAGCATTCATGCTTCCAGGTAACATTCTGAACTTGCTTTATGAAACCCATCTCAGAGGTTAATCTATAGCAACTCCAATATATACAACAGGAGGAAGCTGTGTACTGATTTTGACTTTGGTGGTCACCTATGGGACTGTCCATCCTAGAGTATGCATGCAGGAACAAAGCTGTTTGAAGATCAGAAAACTGAAAATCAGGTATGCCACTGTTTGCTAGCTTAATTTAAATTCAGTTTCCCTCTTTTCAAGGGTTGGAAGGAGAGGATGGGCAGGTACACAATGTCCATCAACCTGAAAATGCAATAAACAATAGCCAGAGCTATGCCTGCTTTTTGCACTGATTAAAAAAAAAAAAAACCCAAATAAATATCCCCCAGCCTGGAAAAATTAAAAAAAAAAACAAAAAAAAAAAACAAAAAAAAAAAAAAAAAAAAAAAAAAAAAAAAAAAAAAAAAAAAAAAAAAAAAAAAAAAAACACACCTCAGCTTATCTGAAATCTTATTTTTCTTTCATCCTCAGAGAAGGAGAAATTATTTCTCCAGTTCTCTGCAGAACAATTATCTATGAATTAAGGGAGCTTTTATCAAGTGAGTCTAAAGCATTAATTGCTATTTCTGGAGCTCCTAAACCTTCTCTTTGTGAACAGTGCTTCAGTGCAAAATACTATTTCTATAGAATTCATAATCAATTGGATCTTTGTAATTTTAGTTCAGGCCATAAAGAATCAAAAAAGTCTTGGTCTTTTTGACACTCCAGGAAGAAACGGAGACAGGGAAACATTTAAAGTGTAGAAAAGGCAAAGAAATCAACAAAAGGATATCACTTCTTCAATGGTATGCAGAGCAGAAACCATCCTGTGAACTGCCCTGTAAAGTCGTGTGAAGATATAAAACATCCAACAAGCATCAGTAAGAATGGGAAGTTTCCTTCTAATCTTCTTGTCAAGTCGTGTTTTCAATTAGCTGCAGATGATCTGACACAATATCAGGTTCCGTGAGTTAAGGGCTTAATAAACAAGCCAAAGTGTGCAGTGGCATCAGAACTACTCTTAAGGCACAGTCTCCAGACAGCAGGTACATTTCTGAAGGTCAGTGTGACATTTTTATCACCACAATCAGGCAAGTGATGCCACAGATGCTGCACCAAGACAAAGAGGAGCATATGAAGAGACTCAGAGATAAAACACTGAAATAAATATTTTGTCACTAATAATATTGCATTTAAAGAAACAAATATGAGAAAAAGGTCTGTGTTTGGCCCAGTGCAGTGAACCAGTTCAGGAAATCCTGCTCTGATTAAGATCCATAATGCATGAACTAAACCAATTTGAGGCATGGCAGAGAGATCCTTCCACTCCCACAGAAGTGTGGCCCTCTAACCCTTCAGGTCTTTTTATTTTGCACCAGCCTCTGAGTTCCAGAATGAGGACAGGAGGGGCAAGGGTTTTCCTTGTTTGTAACCCTACAAATTTGTTGAATCCAGCTTGTCTTTGGAAAGTTGGATATCATCACAGATCCTGATATCTTTTTCCACAGAATTAAATCACAAAAAGATGTTAAAAGAGGTCAGTTAACAGTGTACTTTAGACTTATTCCATTGGCTGCTGTTGTGTTAAAAGACAGAGGTTCCATCTCTTTCTCTTATTCTGATATGTTCCATCATCCTAGGACCTGGTCACTCTGCTGAATGGTGAAATACCTCTAAGAAGAGTATTAAGATCAGAAACTCCAGTATAAATTGAGAAGGCATGACTGCAGCATCACCAAAACTGTGTTAACCCACAGCACCTTACTCTCAGGAATACCATTTCAGTCTTGGAAACATGATCCATAATTCAGTCCTGACGTTTTTCCTCAGCCCTTGCTTTCTGAAACAGATAATAAGAAATCCACCTCTGTGATTTTGAGCTCTGCCTGACTAAAGATGAAGATCATATTTCATCCCTGTTCTTGAATGACTTTTGCAGTGGAATAAAACAAATATCTACTTCTGTTGAACAATGCATGCAAAGCAATAAATCCTCTTCTGGTTATAAAAGGAGCAGGGATGAGTCCTCCACACATGCAGGAGGAAGATAGCAGAAGAAGCTGAATGAACAGATCTTATATGTGAAGAGGCAAATAGTGTGCAATGATGTTCTGGGAGAGAACCCAGAAGTTATGCTTGTTATGAGTAGAAAAGTTGTCCATTTTTTTTTCAAGTTGCAGAGTTAACAAGTTAAACCAATTGCTGCTAAGTTAGAGTTTTAGCTATTTGTTAATAACTTTATGTTGTAATCACCTGTTGTTAATAGTTTTTTCAATTACCTGTTGATGGTTGGAAATCAGCTCAAGTGTCCCCCTGCTGCTTCCTGGAGGATTACTTCCTGGAGGATGACACCTGAGATGCAGGCGGGGGGGGGGGGGGGGGGAGGGGGAGGTGACGTCAGAGCTGGTATGCAGGTGAGGAAGCACCTCACCAAATCTTGCAAGAAAAACCCCTAAAGCAATGTGTTACCATGGAATTAAGAGATCTAATTGATGTCTAAAGGTGAGGAACTGAATCCAGTATCTGCTAAGATCTTTTTTACCTCTCACCCTAACCTAAAGGATGTCAGCTAGAAAGAGAATCTCGAATGTCATACTGAAAAATTGGAATTTTCTGGTGCTCTTGTGAGAACAGAAGCTCCAGCTCTGTCTGCATACCAGCAGACATGGCTGCATTCATCCTCCTTCTCTGTGTCATTCCTGGAGAGCAGTGACGGTGTGGGTGCGACCCATTGTTTCTCCCCATTTGAGCTGATTTTTAATAAAGGCAATAAAAAAGGAGAAAGATCTCCTGCCCAATTTATTTCAATGCTGGGCACTGCCTCAAGCTTTCTTGCACAGGCAGCCCAAGTGACAACAGGGAAGCCACGCTGCAGAAGGAGTGGGAGCAGGAGGGATCTTCAGCATCACTGCTCAAAACAAGCAAAAGAAAGTCTTTGGGTTTTAAAATTTCACAGGAAAGTAACCAGGGGTATGTATAAAGATATTTACCATCTTTGCAAAATTGTTTAGCCTAATTCTCACCTTCTTTGGTATGCCATGTAAGAAATTAATTGTAGGAAAAAAATGGGAAGAGCATACTAATTCAGTAGTATTTTCATTTGAAGTTTGTAATCTCAAGTAGATTCAGCATTAAAAATGGATAGCAAAATAGAAACCAATGACAATTTTCTGTTCATGCCCAAATATTTCTCAAGGAGAAAGGAAATTAGGTTATGTCTGGAAAAGAGATCCCTTCCACTGTCTTATGTAAAGACTGTCCTGCTTTACAAGAAAAAAATACAAGTTTTCTCTTTGGTCTGAGAGATGAACATTAAAAGAAACTTACATTCCTCTACAGTATGGCCATGAAACTGATTGATACTTGATCTAAAGAAGAATGTTTAAAGCAAAAAATGTCTTTATACCTTATGAACCAAGATACTTGAAGGGACAGAACTGAGGGAAGGGGTAGTGAAATGCATGAAATACAGCAACAGAGCCATGTCAGGACACAGAGACATGTGTTGTCTGATTTGGCCCACAGAAGTATAATACAAAATACATAAATGAAGTTAGGAATTTCAGTGTTGAGACTGCAAGCAGCACTGGCTGTGTTGAGGCTAGACAAGGCTGCCGGATGACCCAGAACTGCATATGCTTATTGCCCAGAAATGTGTTTTCAAATCAAGTGATACATTACCAAAGCCAAAATCTGGAAAGCCACAAAAGTCTCTGACCTCTGCATGCTTAGGGTCCTCCCTGTGCTGCAGTCATGTGCTGGCAGGCATCATGTATGAAAGCAGACCAATAGAGGTGTTAACAGCAAACCATCTCTTTCCTTTTCACTTTCCTATGGATTGTGAACAAACACACAATAGCCAAATTGCCCAAAGCCTAAAGTTTTAGCCTAGACTAAACATTTGACATTTACTCAGCCAAGGGTGGTTGGTATTACCTATTTTTCTGTGGCTGCTACATTAAATGTAAACTCACAGATCTTTCACAGGGACCCATAGAGGTGACACCCTCACTAAAACACAGCATGAGGCTCTCCAGCACCAATAGCAGCTTTGCTTCACCATGCCTGGGACTGTGCTGATTAAACAAAGCCTCTAAAAATGGAGAGGTGCTATTCAGGAGCACCAAAGCAGGCCTCAGATTTATTGCAAGTTATTGTAGACAACATACCAAATAAATAACAACCTAAACAAATCATATTTCATATCTAGGGATTCAGGTATCTACAAAAAAATCTTGGTTTGCACTACTGAGTACTGCACTGCTTAATTTCCTCACTCTTCAGGGTCACCCATTTCCTCCTGACTGCTAACCCAGTTCTCTTTTGAAGACACAACACTTTTTTAAGTTTGTGAAATTGGTACAGGCTCATCTGTTATTCTGTGTGAAAACCTGAGTCTTCAATTATTCTGCTAATTTCCAACTTCTCTTTCTTAAGAAAACCTGATAATTTTTCTTACACCAATCAAATCAAGCATTTTACTGAGGCTGAAGCAAATTACTGTTCTCCAGTACATACCTGGAAGACTACAGTCTTCCTTAAAAAAATTTTAAAGACAATTTACACACTCTTGACCCCTCATCCCCCCATCACAATTACAACAAAAATTCCCCACAATTATTCCATCATCTTGCAATGTTAAGTCCATATTTTACCTTTTATATCTTGCAATTACTGTCATTATCTTCAATTCTAGAGCCCCACTCTTGAGCTCCTAGGTTGACTTGGCTGCCAGACACATTCCTACCAAGCTGCCCTCTTACTTCCCCTCCTCAGCAGTTTAGGGGGAGAAAATAAGACTAAAAACTTGTGGCTCATGATTAAGATAGTTTAATGAAGAAAAGCTAAGGCAGATGGAAACATAGCCAAAAAAAAAATTATTCTCTACTTCCCACCAGTGGTGATGTCCAGCCACCTCCTCAGAAGCAGAGCTCCAGTTTGCATAGCAGTTGGTTTAGAAGAGAAACATATGAATAATTAAATTTAATTATAAATGGCCCCCTTATTCTCCTTTCTTTTAGCTTTTATTGCTCAAGACAAGATCGTGCATGTTATGGGATATGGCTTTACACAGTTTGGGTCTTCTGTCCCGTGTCACCTCTAAACCTCTGGTCCCCTCCCAGCCCCCTGGCCTTTGTGGAAGAGGTTGATGCTCCACTAGCACTGCTCAGCAATGGCCAGTGCACTGGTGTGTTATCAACATCCTTCTAGCTACAAACACAAAGTGCAGCATCCAGAGAACTGCTTTGGGGAAAGTTAACCCTGGCTTAGAGAGACCCAATATAATACAATGTGAAATGTTGTTCTCACACAATCTAAACAGCAGTTACCAACTCAGACTGAATTTAAAGTACAGGTCTGTGGGTAAAAGTTGTAAGGTGTGCAGTGGTGAACCAAAGAAAGGCCAGAAGTGGCCTAGTTTCATACCTATCACTGTGGCCAAGAGCAGAAGTTTGCAGGAGGGGTGTAAGAACTGGGAGAAATATTAAGTAGTCTTTTCCCTTGTATAAGGAAGTCTATGGTCTCCCTGAGGCAAACCAGTTTGTCTGGAGACAAATCAATAGGCCTATTCTTTTCCACTTTTATTTGAGGGTCCTAATGTCCAGTGGCACAAAACATTAATGATCAGTTTCACTATGCATTGCTTGCAATATGCTTGCTTAACCTGAACAATCTCAGCGGGTACTCCTTAAGTTTTGGATTGCAATAAACAGAATCAGCATTCCAGAAGCAGGACCTCCATATGTTTTATGATTTTATGGTCTGCTGTCATATCTTTAGTCATTCTCTTCCAAGCCAAGGACTCCAACTATGCTGAGATTTTCCTCTATATAACTGGTTCTAAACCCATAGAACGTTGTTGCCTTTTCAGTGATTTTCTTAGTTTGTCTACATCATTTTAACATTTCCAGTATAATTAGATTCATTTTTTCCCCACACATTCTCTAAAAGTATCTGTGGGATAATTTACAGGAAACTTACTCAGTACATTTCACATTGTTGACTTCAATAAAATTTACGTTAAAGGGACATGCCAAGCTGCACAATTTTAAGATACTTAAAATATGGAACTGACTCCTTTGAGATTATGTATTTACAGTATAAATATTTATCAGAAAACATGGTTTCTTAAGAGGAAGTATTAAGATTCTTCTGATAATTTTAAATATCATATTTTCTCTTGAGTATTTGAGTATTCATAACGACTTCCTTTTCAAGTTACTAGCTTTTAAAGAAATCCTACATGGTCTGTTACTTTCTGAATACTGTGCAAGGCATTTTGTGTCTGACTCAGATTCATATCACATATGTATGGCAATGCTTCTGCTCAGTTCAGGGACATACTTGGAAGAATCCCATGGGTTATGATTCCAGAGACAGGAGAGGTTGAGGAAGGATTTTTAAAGATCTTGTTCTCCAAGTTCAAGAGTGGGTCATCCTGAACAACAGGAAATCAATCAAAGGTAGCAGGAAGCCTGCAGGTATGAATGAGAAGCTCCTTACAGTAGAGGGGAAGAGGGGAGAGATGGCTCTGGAAGAATACAGACACATTCTCTGCATGCATAAGTAGGAAAGCCAAAGCCCACCTAGACTAAAGTCCAGAGAGAGGGGCTTCTGCAGGTACATTAACAGCAAAAGGAAAACTAGGGGAAATGTGGATTGATTATGAAGAAGAATAGGAGACTGAGATCCCCAATGGCTTCCACACCCCAGTTACAGAAGATAACACCAGCCTTCAGGGATCTCAGGTCCTTGAGAATAGTGGGAAAGTTCACAACAAGTAAGGCGGAGGAGGATCAGGTGAGTGAACATTTCAATAAACTGTACACAAATTGATGGGACCTGATGAGATAGACATGCAAATGGTGAGAAATCTGCCTGAGGAAGCAATGCCACTCTCAGTTATCTTCAAGGGATCATAGTAATTTGGAGAAATTCCTAAGGAGTGGAAGAAAGTGATCACTCCAACTTTCAAGATGGGCAGGAAGGAGAATCCAGGGAACTAGAGGGCAGTAAACCCCACCTCAATCACTGGAAAGGTGGCAATGCAAATAATACTGCAAATATTTCCAAATATTTTTAAGGCAAGAAAATAATTTAGCATATTCAGCATGGATTTATGAAGGGGGAAATTACATATGAACAAATTGATATTATTGTACAATGACATGATGAGTTTAATAAATAAGAGCAATAAATAGGTGCTGTTTACCCTGACTTTAGGGAGACCTTTGTCACTGTCCCCATAACATCCCCACTGACAAAATTATGAAATACAGACTAGACACATGGACAGTAAGACAGACTGAAAATGGTCTGAAATGTAGCTTTTATTAAACAGCTGTGATCAGCAGCACAAAATCCATCCAAAGTCAGTCACTAGTAAGGAATCAATACTAGAGCCAATACTGTTCAACAGCTTCATGAATGACCTGGATGATGAGAATGACCCCATCCTTTACAAGCATGATATAAAAATAAGAAGTAGTTGATATATGAGAGGGTTGTGCTGCCCTTCAGAGGGACCCCACATTCTGGAGAAATTAGTTTACAGGAACTTCATTTTTGATCTCTTGTTGATGTAGTTCAACAAGTGAAGTGCAAAATCCTGCATCCAGGGATAAGAAACTCATGCAGCATATATGCTGGAGCCAACTGTATGGAAAGTAGATGAACAAAAATATCCCAAGAGACCTGATGGACAAGAAGTTGACCGTGAGCCAGAAAGATGCATTTTTTATCATAGAAGAATTTACAGCATCCTGGACTGCATGATGGAAAACATTGTCAAGGAGGTGATTCCTATCCTCTGTTTATCACTGATGAAGCACATCTGGAGTTCTGCATCCCATTCTGAGTGAGCTCTCCAATGCAAGAGAGACATGGACATACTACACTGAGTCCATCAGAGGTCATGGAGATGATTCAGGTACAAGAACATCTGACACACGAGAACAGGCTGAGAGAGCTGGTACTGTTTAGCCTGGACAAGAAAAGGCTCAACAAATCTTATCAACACTGATAGGAAATAGTAAAGAGGGAGCCAGGCACTTCTCAGAGGTATGGGCAAATGACAATACTTACAGGAAGCAGAAAATACTATTTTAACATAAGAAAAAACCTTGTGTGTTTTTGTTTGGTTGGTTTTGCTTTGTTTAGTTTTACTTTGCAGGTCATCAAACACCTGGAACATGTTGCTTGGAGAGACTGTGGAGCCTCCATGAAGATATTCAAACCTCAGCTGAACATGGTCTTGAATCACCTGCACTAGCTCACTATGCTTTGAAGAGGAGAAGTGAACTAGATAATCTTCAGAGATATTTTCCTACCTTATCCATTCTGTGTCTCTGCTAATTCTTCCAGTTATATCTGATCTAATAAATTAAAAAGAAGATTGTATATAAAATATTTCCATAAATATCTATATCTTTGATTTACTTGTGACTTCAATAATCACAGGTCAGTCAAGTTTATACTGTAATTCTTTCTATGGGGTTCTTCCACATAAAAATTGCTGTTTTCTCCACATATTAAGGACAGACTACTTTGTCACCTAGAGATTTCTTCAGTGTCACTGTATCCTTATATCACATAATTTTACCCCAGATAACTATAGGAAACACTTAATGTAAGCAACTCCTTGGGTTACTAGAATGAGTTGGGCCACTAACACAGAGGTAATACGGCCTTAACTGAACACTTAGTGAGATGCATATTCATTTCCTTGGTTTCTGAAGTGCTATCATTATGAAACATCCTTAAATTATTTATAGATCTGTTTTAAGTAATTAGACCATTTGGTGTGATGTTAATTGCTGCCAAAGAAGGGTCCCTCAAGTTACCTACTTCCATCCATTATACTTTTTTCAAACCTAATACTTCAAAACCAAAGGTGCATATGTAAACATAGATAAATATTTCACACCCATTAGTTTAATGGAGAAATTGATGGATGGTTTCACCCAGTCTTCATCTCTCCCTTTTGCTTGACTCAAATTCATCCAAATTAATGTAAAACTTATTGGCCTTTTGGTTCTATCCATTATCTCCTTCCAAACACAAGGAGATATAAAATTATTACACAAATACAAAGCATATGAAGTAAAATTCTATTTTGGTAAATATCAGCTGCTGTTCCATCCATCTGATCACTATCAGCTGTCTGCTAGTGCAGAGACCTTTTTTTTTTTGCTGTTGTTATATAAGGCAAGGATGTTTACAGCAGCAGCAAGGCTCATTGTAGTTATTAACAGATCAAAACCAAAAAGTGTCAAAAGCTGTAATCATTTTGTACCTGTTGGGACCATGGGTCACCAATCTTGTAATGACTGCTCTGTTCCAACAAACATGAAGAACCACAGCACTAGCAGGGCAAGGCAGGAAGCTGAAAGATGTGAAAATGTGCTACAGAAAAACTCTGGGTGAGATCCAGTTTGGAATGAGGGCATCTGAAATTAGTTTTCTATATATGCACTAGCTGTCTAAGCACCTATTAGTCTGAATGGATTGTCACTCAGTGCAGTTAATGGGCCTGAAAATTGCTCAGCATTCACTAAAGAAGTTGTTTGTTGGATAGCCATTTGAATCTCACCCTCTAGGACAGACTAGGACCAAAAAACAAGCTGGTTTGGGTTTACACTGAGCACTCAGTACTCCAGCTCCGAGAAGTCCTTCAGGGAAGAACACATGAAAAACATAACTTTGTGTAAAAGAATAATTATTTTTCCATGGTCTTCTAACATATCAAAGTCAACTTGTGAATACAGTTAGTTAGGCAGTAAGTGCCACCCATCATAGACCAGCTGAAAGTTCAGCCTCATGAGGAAAGGAGCAATGACCTAGGCCACTCATAGCCCTACACCATTGCAAAGAATCCCAAGGGAAGTTAGACCCCTTCCTGGGAATGAGAAAGACCACACTTCAGCATGATTTTCTAGGTCCAGTGCCCTGTGATAATCCCTCACCTTATGGGAGGTTAAAAACTCCCAGAAAATGTGAATAAATGGTCACTATGTGACCATTTCAAACAACTGCAAAGAGAAAGTGGAATTTCACTAAAGACACTATTGGTATGACTAATATTCATGGCACAACACTGAAGAAATAGTGGTTGCAAACCTCCCATTGGTGACTCCCGCATTGTGCCCCTCAATCTTCCTTGCTTGACTCAGCAGTGATGGATTTAAGAGAGGAACAGCTTGAGATTTCACACACTTAGCTGTAGAAACAGGCAAAACAGCTGTGGCTACGCTCCCAGAAGACCTCCATGTCTTTGTACACTTCCTTTGCACTGCAACATCTTTGCAGTGGAATCTGGCCTCATTTGTGGCTCCCTGATCTCCAGCTCTGCAGTCTCTGCCTCTCTTCTCCAGCACAGCCATGTGAGATCATAAACCTGGAACTGAAAGCTTCACGTAACAGTACAGATGCCACATGCTAGGACAGCTGCCATGCAGTCTGCCAGAAATTCATTGGACTCCTACTTTGATATCTGAGTCTATTGGCTGCTATTGTGCCAATTTACTCCCTGCTGACCAAAAACCATGCAGTGCAGGCCAAAAAACCAACCTTCTCATGCAATGTCCACTACATCTGGGCCACGACTCTAAACTGTAGAATAAAGAACTCTAGTATAAAGTTTCAAGTGTCCCAAGACCTGCACTGTGGTAATCCCTGCTTCAGTATGTCCAGTGAATAAGACATAATGACTCCAAATGCTCTCTGAAGTGTTTAATATGCATGTAAAGAGATGACTTCCGTGACAGTTTCAGGTTGGGTTTCTGCCTAGGTAGCAAGGCAACCTTTTCTTTCTGGACTTCTGACACAGATCTTGAGTATGAAATTATTTCAGATGTCTTTGGCAGTTCCTTTTTCTTATTTGCAAGTTATATAATAAATTAATTTTTCATGTTTTTACTGATAGAGCTTGGCTTTTCACAATTTTCACTTCGGGCAAAAGTCAGCAGGAAATAAATTTAGCTGGCATATTTTTCACCAAGAAATAGAATTGCATCAAGTAAGGAGATCTTGTAGATTCTGTTGTAATTTTGTTGTGGAGAGAAGAGGGGAAAATGTTCAGACACTGTCAAAATATTTTGTCACTTTCTTATAAAGTGATTTAAAAAATTTGTTTTATTTTGCATGGAATACTGTAACATAATGTTGAAAATTGTCAAAAATCAGGGCACTTTTGTCAAAATAAAATATTTTCATAATTCTAAATGACATTGGGTGGGGTTTTTTTGGGGTTTTTTTGACATTATGAAATTTGGAAATGTGTTTTAGACTCTCTTTTCAGCATGAAATATACCACATAGAACACTGACATTCAGTTCAACAGTGCTGAGCATGTTCCTCTCCAAAGGACAACAGGGAAGCAATAAACAGCAATAGCTGTAAGATGCAGATGACTCCTAGTATTTGAACATGACCATCAGTTATAGTTGCGAGGAGTTGCACCTGATTTCAGACAAGCATTTTTAGAGAGAAAGAACAATATGTAAAGATGGTGCCAGAAGAAAAAAGGGTGCAAAGGTTAACAGAGAAGCTGATGCAGGTGAAGAGCAGTACAAAATTGGTATAATTATTTGTATAGAAAGATTTAGTCTGACATTGTGAGACATTTGTGTAAACCTCATGCCACTATTACTCATGCCAGACGAGTTTCGTAGCTTCCAGAACACAATAATTAAATTAGACAGGACTCTAGAAAAACTGAAGTAAAACAAAAATGTATAGTGCTACAGGGGATACTATGTCAAAAACCCTGCTTATATCAATTTGGAAATACATGCCAAAGAAACATTATCTTTGTATAATTTATATTTGTATGTATATTTTATATTTGTATGTATATTTTATCTTTGATAAATATCCATATTGTTTTTTCCATATGTCTCCAACTGAAGCATGTGGTGCAAAGTATATATGTAGCTGTAGGATGTGACAATTACCCTGAGAAGATAGAATAGACATCTAAAAACACTAATTAATTTTATACAGAACAGAAACAAGAATTCTGCATCAGCAGTCAGCAGCTACAATCCTTAAGGAATGAATGTGAAAATACTACTGGTGTCATGATTATTTATAGACTTACAGACATATACACATGCCTCTATGACAGATGTTTCTAAAGGCTTTTTTAAATTATGGTTGTCTGTCTTACTGGCATGAGCAGTCTTGTCTGTCAGCATTTTCCCCATGAACAGCAATAAGGAAATCCTGCAGCCATTACCAAGGCCCATAGGCTGTTATCAGAAAACAAATGGCCATATTCTAGGCAATTATTCAAGATTATGTTCCATTCATTACACTACACCTCATTTTATTAATAAAAATTCCTTTGAGAATTCAAAATTCGTTGAAACATAAAGCATACATTTATATAGTAAGCCAAATAAATTATTTGGGCCAGGATTAATCCAAACTAGTTTCAACTAGAAAACCAGTCACACTGGCCCCTCTTTATATTAAAAGAATAAAATGCACTGCAATAGAAAATACAGGCAGGTCCAACAAAGACCCATGTCAGCACCTGGAGGTGCTGCATTACAAACCTGGAGGTGCTGCTCAAGTGACTGCACCTAAAATACAGTGTGAGTCCCATCCTCAGTGCCATTTCTGGAGTCTGTTCGTGAGCATAATTTCTCTAAACTCTTTTAGGTGCCTTATTTGATTTTCAACCATATACTCTAGAAATAGCTTTTGAATGCTGAAAGATAAACATACATGTAGCTAGTTGGGTTGAGAAGGAGGCTCCTCTGAAAGTGGCCAAACTGAGCTGTTGGGCTCCATAAACCCTGACTACCTGCTTTGATCTGTCATTTAGTGCCTCAGCTCATGGTGATAGGACCTCACTTCTATTCATAGATGCAGATTTGGATAAAGCTTCTAATGACAGTGTAAATATTTTGCCTTTGTTATCCTTCCAGAACAAGCTGAGTTACATGCAAGCTGAGTAACAGAAACAAGACCTTTAACCTGTGTAAAAGGTAGGATCTGTAGTTCTCTGGCCCATGGATCTATTCACTCTGCCTCTGCTGAGCTGCAAGTCTCCAGTTGGCTTGGGCTGCTTCCCAGATAGCCTCACAGTCTGAAAAGGAAGACTCACTAGCATCTGACTTCTTTCCCTTCTAGTCCCCCAGGCACAAACTGTTCTAAATCACTTTCTCCTTTGCTAACAGAACCAGAGACAACTTCAAAAGGTTCAGATCCCCACATGTGCAACATGTGTTAATATTAATGGGTAGTAAATAAAAGGGACTTTCAAATAGGTAACGAATATAATTTAATCAAAAGCGATGCCTTTTCTGAATTATCACAGTTATGTGGATTTTCTTCAAGCATAAAATTGTAAAACCAGGGAGAAATTGAAATGAGAAATCCCCAAACCCCCTAATTGCTTTTTAAAAAAAAGAATTGCTGAAGAGCTTGAGAACACAGAAATATATTGTACCCATTGAACTGAATCCATGTTCACTGATTCAGTGGTCCACAGTAGATGTCACCTTGCAAATATCCTAGAGAGGAATCAATAGTTTGATTGTTCACTAAGACCTTTTAAGTTAAAAAAAAGAAAAAAGACCTTTTATTCTCTTCTGAAGATCTTTAAAACAAGGTGCACACACCTCCTACAGCATATGTTTTCACCAGACTGAATAGACAACCACTGCAGTAGAGCTTATATTTGTTTAGAATTTCAACAAGGTGGAAAATTCCTCTGTGTTCTGTGCCTGAAAATTTTTATTCTTGCAACACGGCTCTTAGAATTGTGGCAATACTGTCTCTTCTGCAATGTCTCAAAAAAAAACAATTAATGACAAAAGATACACAGCTTAACTTTTGAGGCGCTGCTATTTATGGCATTTTAAGATTTGGGAAACTCTAACAACTCTATTAAAAAAAAAAACTGAAAGACTAAGTAAAAGACTTTCTCTACAATGAGAAGTTTGATGACTGAGAAGTTTTGAACTGGGTGTCAATTACTCATCTAATAGAATTTTACATTATGACATGTCCTGGGTGGTTTGTATTGATACACATTATTATTGCAAGGAAGGAAATTTTCAGGTACCAGCCATGTAAAACATTTCACATTTGAATGTAAAGTTATCACATGTAGAGGCAGCTGAAATGGCATGAAACTGAGGTTTTCACAGCTAAAATCCACTCCATGAAGGACTACTTAGTGTTCCACACGTGCAAAACTAATTAGGCATTGCATAATAGCAATTAAAGATGGGACACATTTGTTGTGGTACCTCCTGTATCTACACCTGTACTAGTTAGCTGATGCTTTTTTTACAAATAAATTCCTCCAAAAAATTATTGATTATATCTCACCCAAAATATAGCAGATTAAATGGGGTTTAAAGCACATTTCTTTCTCCTGAATATAAACAGATCTTATAGCAACAAGCTCAGATAAATGTGTTGTGCTAGTTTTGCATTAACTGACATTTTGTGAGGAAGGAAGAAGCCACCTATAGAAATTATTTTTCTGAGAGGAGCTGCTGAGAGTTTCTTCTGTGTCTAACACCAAACAGTGACTCATTTTGAATACTGATACTTTGTTAAACCACTAGAAAGCTGAACACACATGTGTGTGAATACACATGTAAAAATGAACCAACCTTGGGAATTTTTTCTTTCCTTTCCAGCTTGGGAACAAGTAACAAGGCTGGCGCTGCCCCTGTCTCCGCGGGGCAGGGCTGGGTGGGCCCTGCTGCAGGGTCAGGCTCCTTCCCAGGTAGCCCGCCAGGCCGGCAGGGCATCAGCGGTGAAGGGCAGGGGGAGGGAGCCATCGGCCGCTGGGTTCTGGCCTGGCTGCTGACATCCTGGCCCTCTCCAGCGCAGCTGCTGAGAAAACCAGGAGGCGGCCCTGCAGCCCATGCAGAAAACAGCCCCATGGCTGGAATTGAATGCAGCAGGGGCCAAAGACAAGCCAATGAGGCCAGAGTGGCCATTCTGGCCGGGCCCCTGAGATCCTGACACAGCCCCCTAGTGCAGCCTGAAAATCCATCACCATAAGTAGTCCAGCCCCTGCCCGGCAGGCGTCATGTGAGCATCTGCAGGCCCTGGGTGACATATTAACTCTTTCTGTGCGCTGATAAGGTTTGCAGACCTTCAATCCTCCCTCAGGGGAGAGAAAAGGACAGAGTGAAGACACGTAGAAAACAGCATGACGTGATGAAGGTCAGTAAGATGTTAAATCCCAGATGGAAGTGTTGAGGAGATGCCTTTAGTTTTAGGCTGAAATCCTCTTATAGAGCTATGAAGAAGACTATAATTGGTACATCAAAGTCTTTTTTCCCTATAGCTCATTGAAAGTATGGGAGGATGAAGTGTTCAAATTGTAGATATGAACAAAAGCATCTACGATGAAGCAAGCAGATGTTGAAGTAGCTGTGATCCCATGAAAAATTTAGAGAGAGAAGAGTGATGAAGACCCTTTGCTTCCATGGAAAGAAGACCTCTATTCTGAAAAACAGAAATTATCTCAAAGATAGATAAAGAAAACCTTTGCTCTTGAACAGGTCATCCTTAAAAAAATACCCCATAAGTTAACATAGCCCTCAAGCGCAGCTGTAGGAAGGCTGCAAAAAGATAGGAGGGACTTCACAACTGGCAATTCCCAGGTGGCTGCTATTCATAGAAATTAAAAGCCATGAGAAAACTTTTCTTGTAGAGAAGTCTCTATAAAATGACAAGAAAAGCTCTTCTCCCTAAGTGAACTGAAGAGAAATTATTCTAGAGGTGATAAACTGACTAAATTGTTTCTATACCTTGTTAGTGAGAAAGAAAAAGTTTTAAGGGGGAGGAGGAGTGTTCTGAAAATTTTATTCTGGTTCTTATTATTCTTTCTTTTAGCTACTGTCAATAACGTTTTCTTTATACCCTTTTAAAGTCTTCAGCGCACTTTGCCTTCCTCCTAGTCCCATCTCACAGCAGGAAATGAGTACATTCTAGTAGGTACACTAGCGTTTAGCCAGCACTAAAACCCACCACACATGTCTAGGTAGTGGGTTAGATGAATGCCATCATAGGCTACTACAACAAGGAATTCTCTACCAGCAGCAGCAGGGAATAATGACAGATTATCCATCTAGAAGCATTTGGGGATTATATGAACAAAGGTGTCATTGACTGCTTTATTGAATTTCTCTTATAAGACATATGATCTTTTACCAGGCTCAGAGAAGAGCTCTTGCTGCAGGGGTTAAAGAGGGTGGGGGTTTTTTTGTGTGCTTCTGACATACAGTATCTTTACTCTCAGGAATCAGGGTTTTGCCTCAATTTTCCACTGAGGCTAGATAATAAAGTATTAATAAAGCTTTTTTTCTTTTTCCTTCTTTTTTGTCTGAACTGCACAGTGTAGATATGTAGAGCTACATAGAAATATTTTGAAAATTCTGAATACATAAAGGTTGCTGCAGGTTTTTGGTAGTACAATGAAGAAAACCAGGAAGTTGTGATCCAGTTCTGCATGGTCTTAGCCTTCATCCTGGATACAAAATCTGACCCTGTTTTGAAAACTTCATCGTTATGAAAGACGTAGCATTGACGTTGCAGGAAAAGAGCTTTTGATGCAAAACCAGTGACCTGACACAATTGTTAATGAAAAGTCCACTTTAATGATTCAATTGCAATGAGTACCTTTCATAAGCAATTTAAAAGGAAGCCTATAACAGCATTAAAACCCAAATGAGATTTTAATGCATGACACCTGCATTCTGAGGGCTCAGAAGAGACAAGAAAAAATTACTCTATCTCTAGGCTGAATAAAATTACTTGCCTGACATACTATGACACAGATCAATATACCCACCAGATTTCTGAATGGTTTGTGTTTTCAGAATTAGTTTCCATCGTATATATGTTCTCAGGGGACACCCAGAATTTTTTGGGGACTTATGCTCATTTTTCAACTGCAATCATTGCTCACATCCCTTCCGTTTTTCATAGCCACTCTTGTTGTATAAATGGTGGCTGAAAGGAGAATTACAATACAGAAGAAACAGCAAGATTAATTAGAAAGTCAGTGAAAAATTTCAAAAAAGACTATTTCACTTAAAGGAATTGTGAATGCCAAGCTGAACAGAAAATACTAGTGGAGATTAATTTAACAGCAAGAAAGTAAATTTTACTCTTCAATTGACTAAGCAAGAAACTGATGCAGATTAACATTGAGGAAATTTTCCACAATAGCATGAAAATATACATTTAGAAATGATTATCCCAACACTGTGTGTGAGCTAGGCCTAAGTCTGAACCTGAGTCCGTCCTTATCTCTTCCCTCTTAACCCAACTGTAATTAACATATCTCACCTTGCAGTAGGCTTGCTGTCAAAGCTAAATTTGGTGGAGTTGTCAGTAAGCTGAAGGCCAGGGCTGCTGTTGTGAGTGGACTTGATGGGCTGTGGGCTGAAGGGAACTTCATGAACCTTAAGAAAGGTGAATGCAAAGTCCTGCATGGAATACAGGAATTCCATGCAGGAATACAGGTTGTGGGCCAACTGATTAAAGGGTAGTCAGGCAGAAAAAGGCCCTGAAGGCACTGTGGAAAAGCTCAGCACAAACTAGCAATACAACTTTGCAGAAAAACCAACAGCCTCCAGATGTGTATGAGGAAAAGCATATCCAGCAGGCTGAGAGGTGATTCTTTCCTGTATTCTGCTCCAGTGAGGTACTGAGAGTGCTTGGTCCAGGTCTGGGCTCCCCAGTACAGAAGAGAAACCCAAACCACAGACGTATGGAAACACACTTTGAGCACAGGGTGCAGAGCACAGGACAGAGGAGGAGAGACAGAGAGTTGGGTTTCTTCAGCCATGAGAAGAGAAAACTCAGGAAGATTTTACTGCTGTCTGCAAGTATCTAAAGGAACAGTGCAGAGCAGCCAGAGCCAGTCTATTCTCAGAGATACATAGTGGCATTACAAGAGGCAGCATTCACAAGTAGAATAATGGAAAATGTCAATGCAATATGGAGGGGAAGGAATATCACTCTAAGAGTGTTCAAGTACTGGTGCAGACTGCTCCAAAAGTCTGAGAAGGTTCTCAGAGCTCGACTGGACACAGTTTTTACCACCTGCTCCACCTAAACCTGCTTTGGGCAGGATGTTGGATCAGAAGGCCTCTGGAGATCCCTTCCAACCTAATGATCCTAAAGTTCTTGAGTCTGATTACAGCAATCACTACTACTGTCCCCAGATCCCTGTCTTCCTTTGGATAAGAGCAAGGCTAGTGTGCAAGATGAAGTTGGAGGCTAAATGAAGTTAAGCACAACATAGGACAGGGACTGTCTCTTCTCCAGAGACACCAGCTTCTATTCCAGCTCAAAAAAAGTCAGTTCATTTAAAAATATGTGCACTTGATTTTTTTTTTTTCTGTAACAAAGAGGAATAGATGCTTTATACAGCACTGACACTGGTTTTGATGTAGCAATTATAACCTGAGAAAAAAGTCTCAATCCTTGTCATAAAATTCACTGTGCCAGACCATACGGTTTACAACCTACCTCACACATGTGGGCATGAAAGACTGAAAAGGAATAGAGCTGAACAGGAAAGAAGTAAGTTAAGAGAGGAAATATGTGAAGAATAGGAGAAATCTTTCCACATGGTAGCACAAAGCTACCACACAAAACATGTGGTGGAAAACAAAAATCACTGAAAATGTCCTGTAATGCAATGGAACCCATGGAATTTATTACCATGTACAAATTTGAGGTCAAAATCTTAATGAGATCCAATCCTAAAAAATATTGGATAACAATATCCAGAGTTTTGGTAGTTATACAACAGGTTTTGTGCAGGGTATGAACCTTCACATTGAATTTTCCAGCTAATTCTCTTGAAATATGTAAAATTTAACGCCTACTGAAAAGTTTCTTCTTTCAGATGCAGCTGATGTTTAGCTTTACCTTGATCCTCCGTGACAGTATCCATGTACCAAAGGAGACAAGACCGAGATAAGAGCATGCTGGGAAGCAAATGATTCCTGTCACTTGGATTCATATTTACATTCAAAATAAACCAGTTAACTCTTGGGAAGGAAAAAAGAATGTGCAGGAGAGATTTTTCAATGGAATCTGAAACCTCACAGGTGCATAGCAGAAGCTGAAGATTTGGGCATTGATGGTGAAAGAAAAACTTAGCAATAACTATTGGCATAAATCAGTGGAAATGCATACCAGTAGTCGTTCTTCCTCTAGCCTGGGAGCACTGTCACCCAACACTACCAGGACAGGCAGGTTCCTTTAGGGGTTCCTTTGGTAGAATCAGGAATGTCTACAGGGCTGTAGGTAAAATTAGAGCTTTCTTGTTGCATAAAAGTTTTAATTATCAGCACAATTTATTGTTATCTGTGATTTCTTGTAGCTAATGTAGTTTACTGCCACACAGAATTTCAAGAAATACCACAGATTTCAGTTAAACAAAATTTCTAGTGATCAGTGGAGCCTTTGTACCATCTAGGGTCTTCAGTTGCCTAGTCACTTGTCATGTGGACCCTCTGCAGATAGGGTCAGATACTTAATAACTAGCAAGAGATATGATAAAGAGCACCCAATTGGTTGTTTGGTTTTTTTTGTTTGTTTGTTTGTTTTTCAACAGGAGCCCATTAATAACACAGAAACATGAAACAACAGCTTGTTGTAAAGGTACCTCTCTTTTAAAGACATGAAAATACCTAATAGCAAAAATGCTCTGTGAGATTATCCAAGGATATCTGTGAATGTAGGCAAAGTGACATTCTTATCTAGATCGACTCCCAGTGTTACACTTATCATTGATAAAAATGACCATCCCAATGCTCAAAACAAGAAGCAAAGAAAGCCATGATTTCCTCTGCAAACTAAATTAAAACTACTAAATTTGCTTCCATTTCTGACAACAGCTTTCTACACATGGTGATTGTGGTAATCTGCAGTAATCTGGTTAAAAAACGTATTGCACATCCCTTTTATAGGCAGTATTCTGAAGACCTGTTTAACTTTGAAGTGTGGCTACCATACTCTCTTGGTAATGCCATATCTGGAATTTCTGGATAAGATTCATTCTATTTTTACACACCTTTACTGAGCTGAAACACAGTAAGGGTTTACAGGGTTGGAAAGAGGAAAAAAGAAGGTAGGTTTTTTGTTATTTAATTGGTGAATTACATAAAAGTGGGAGGTTGACAGTTCTAGATACATTCTGAGTCAGTTCACAATGATATACGTAATACCTCCAACAAATGCTGCTCATGCCACATCAGTAAGTCTTAAGAAAAAAATATTTTTAATCCTCTGAATATTCATACATACATCATATATAAGTAAACCAATACAATCATGCATTGGCAACTCATGCGTCTGTTATTTGCTAAAAGCAGGCAACTATATTTACAGTATCAAAAGGCATTGCAAAACACAGTTAAATATATTGATTACAGACATGCAGACGTCCTGCAACTTCAGAATGCCAATCTGCCAAGGAAAGAAATAGTTCACCATCTGCTATTTTATTTTCTGAATTTGATTTGCATTGATATTTTTATTATTGCATTATTAATGAAATGCCTATCCAGCATATGATTTTTGGAGGGGGAAAGCTGCTATAAATACTGAGGAATTGGAGATTTCATGAGGTAAACACTACCATTTCTTTCAATAAATATAAATTATGGACAGAAGGTTTTCAAAGCATTTTGATGTGTATTCTGGTCCCATTTATATTAGCATTTTATAATAAAAGTATAATTCAGTCATAGAAGATAATTTATTAAAGAATGCTACTAATTCAGGATGGTTTATCTAGAAAGATAAAATCTCTATGACACCCAGAATATCAAAGAGGATTACAAAAATCTGATTGTATTGAAATAATAATTACTGTCTTATTGCTGTAGAATAATGTTTAAGGAGGTATTGAATTGTAGTCATCTGCCTCAGAAGCCTCAGAAAACATATTGCATCAATACCAAAATCATTATCTAGGTTGAGAACTTTTCCTACTTTTTATTTGAACACCATAAAATGTCAAAGAAAATAAAATTATATTGATGTTTAATTAACTTAAGAAGCCTAAGTATTAGGAAAAGAAAAACAACTCTAATTATACAAGAAGTAGAAGTAATTGAATTGCAATATGAGATATATACATATATCTTTATAAAAACATTCAAGATAATGTTTTCACTCCAATTTTAATATTTATTGGTTGTTACCTATATTAATTCAAGTTAAATTTTCTCTATTTTTGCTGTATTTATTGTCGCTCTTATCCATCATTCTTCAGAACTGCCCTTGCATTATTGGTCTGAGGCTCTGCACACAGAGCTGAATAATGGCAAGGACAATGGTTTGTCTGGAATGAAGGTGTCACTGGGGTTAAGGCCGTTATCAAAACTGTTTCCACAAAGGAAAAAAGATGGTACATTGCCATAGGACACTCCCTTCTGAGGGGACAGAAGACCCCATATGCAAACTGGACCTATCTCCTGGGGAAGTCTGCTGCCTCCCTGGGGTCCAGGTTAAAGACATAATGGGAAACCTTCCTGCCCTGGCACAGCCCTCAGATTACTGTTTACTGTTGGGTTTTTCAGGTTGGCAGTGATGAACAAGATGTCTGAGGGCAATCACAAGATACTTCAGTGACGAGACAAACATTTAAGGGATCAGGAGCAGAAATAGTGTTCTCCTCTGTCCTTCCAGTTCTAAGGAATAACCAGGGAAGAAACAAGAGCCAACAGATCAATACATGGCTGTGCCTGGTAGAGCTGTGGGGTTTTTAATCATGGGTTGTTTTATGGGACATCAGGGCTGCTGGGGACAGTGAGGGTGCACTTTTCTCAAAGAGGGGGAGAGGATCTTTGCAAAGGAGTCAGCAGGACTCATTTAAAGAGCTTTAAATTAGATTTGAAGGAGGAAAGGGCTCACTAAGTGTGAGCTAGGGCATGACAGCAAGGCCATTTGGTCTGCCATCTCAGTGGTGTCAGGGGATGGAGATCCCTGTGGCAACAAAGACCCAAGGATTATTGATGTGTTAGAAATCATGGAAGAAGCTGAGAATTGTCATGTAGGAATTAGGGCTTCTTCCCTCAAAAAGGTGTTGGCATCAATACTGCAACTGCAGAGCATTTACACCAATGCACATGTGGACAAGAGACAGAAAGAGCTGGAAGCCTTTGTGGTCATTCTTAACTGACTCAACCAGTAGACCTCCTCCAAGAAGATGATCTTGTACCACCCCCTTAAGCTCAAGAAGGAATTTCTCTCTTCCAAGAAATATAATTACCTACTATTAGACAAGCAAGTCAATACCGTCCCTACTCCCCCTACTGTTTGAAAACCTATTGCAAGATTTTCAGATACTCTGGGACTTATTCCTTAAGTTATTGTGAAGGACTGAGGAAGTAAGTGACTGGAAGTGCTGTTTGGATTTTTGTCTGAAATATATGTGAAAATGCTCAGCCCAGGAAAGACAGACACATACTATCATGTACAAGATCTAAGTACATGAGAAACTTTACAATTAAATGTAAGCACCAGGGGTGCAAGTTCTGAGTTAGGAAGTAAATCCACTTCTTTTCCCCTTTGCATCCCCAGGGGTAAGCTGTGACAGCTGTGAGAGTGCATTCCCTATCTTGAAGTAAGAAGATCAAGGAAGAAAAGTTCTTCACTGCAGTGAAATTGTAGTTCTGGCAGTGCTGCAGTGATACTGCCCCATACCTCTCTGCATGCAGCCATACCTTGGCAGAATTACAGTCAGCACAGCTCAGTCTCAGTAGCTACACAAGATGCAAGTATTTATAATGAAACTTTTATGAGGTGACTTTATGTTTTTCCTTTAGAGCACCCTTCTTCCTGGCATAACAACAACAGAGTATGAGCACAAACATATAATTACAATAATGACTGCTAGCAGTAAAAAAATGTTGCTGTCAGTTAGCTTCTCAGAAACTAAGGCTATTAACAATCCCTTGTTAGAGCTTATTCTGTCAAAGAAGAAGAGATCTCAGTCATAGTGATGGAAGCAGATGGTCAGGATTATATACCTGTGGGGGGAAGGGGAAGTGATCCATCTGTAAATTAATGATAGAGGGTGAAAGGGAAAAGATTTCGGAGTATACACAAAGAATTCTGTGACAGAAGTGTAATTCAAGTTCATCCCTATAGGGGATTTCTGACACAAATGGAAAGAGGAGTCACATGGATGGTGTCACTTTACAGTACTTACCACTGGGTTAATTTACATAACTGCATGCTGTGTTCTGTTAGTAGCGATACAATCCTGTTCAGTATATATACTGTAAGCATTCTTTGCTTCAGTGTTATTGGTGCAGTAAACGCCAAGTGAAATAAGTGCATCTGCTTAATTATATTGGTATTTTTGAAGGTTAAATTCAAGCTAAGGAAATGTATCACTATCCAAATCAGAAGACAAAGTAATCCACTACACTTGCTCCAGTTTCAAGCATTGCAGCCTTGCAGAAGACAGTAAGTCAGCAGCAGTAATCAAGTCACATTTTCCAATCAATTACTCCAGTAAACATGGTGTAACAATTAGCAACTGAATATATGAGGCTTCTGTGGACCAGTTACTATAAAAAATTTACAGTCATTAATATGAAATAGAATGGTCCTAGCTGAGAGCCTAGAGCCTGAGGCTGAATTAGGACTAAGGTAAGTGTCCTTAAAGACTTCTTAAGGAGATAGTTTAGATTTAGTTGCAGTGCAATCAGGAACATAAAAATCACTTAAATCAACCACCACTTGATAACTTATGTGGAACATGAAAAGCCTGAATCAATTTAAGCAGCATCATAAAACTCTGGCTGGTACCAATACTTTACCCACAGATGAGACAGAGACCTGGGCCCCACAGAGTGATCCTTTTCATCTTTCAAACTGATAAAATAATCCCTAGCCATTTTGGGGCAAAATTAAATTATGTTCCTTGCAAACAACTCTTATGCATAATTGAAAGGCTAGGAGGCTGAGGGTCACTCTTAATGTGCAGGTTTTTGATAACAGTGCCTTTATTTTTTTTTTTATTCATGTAATAACACAATAAGAATTTATATTCAAAATGAGCATGTGCAAAGTATTCAAATAAAATATTCAACAATGTAATTTTTTTCTAATTAAACAATGTTTCTTTTATTGCAATGTTTCTTTTATTGTTTTTTTTATTGCAATACCATTAAGCAAGTCCATTTATTAAAGGCATAGAAAGAGTCTACTGAGTGCTTAAATTGCAATAACTCGAACATTAAAGGTTAAGAATATGTGTGTGTGTATATATATATGGTTGACATTTTCATTCATTGTTATAGTACACAGTATGTATTGTATAATAATATATATATTAAAATCATATATATAAGATGAATAATATATTAAAATAGAAAATAATGTATAAAAATAAAATATATAATTTAAATAATATAAGAATTTGAAATATTTACATGCATTTTAGTATAAAATTGTGAACAGTTCGTATCTGGTGTTTTGCTGGTAGCATTGCCATTCATTTTAAATAATTCTGATATTTTCTTGGTGTTTATGCTACACTGTATTCACAAAGAGCAATCATATCCACTTTTGGACAACTTATCTAAAGTGAAACATGAGAAATTATTTTTATCTCCACCTGCTAGATAGCGTTTTTGTTCCTTCCTATCTCAGTAACCATTCTCTGTGTCCAGAGTTTGACTTGTTTATTACATTCTACATGAGATCTTACAAGACTGAGTAAACTGACACTATTATTGTCCAGAAATCAGTTGTCTTAGGATCTCTTTGGATTTTCTTTTGTCCTCTTAGTCAACCAAATACATCGTGAACCAAGTAAGATTACTGGATTTTTCATCAGTTCAAACAGATTAATTCTTCTAATTTCAAAGAAACATGTACTAGCCATAACCATAACAGTGGTCCAAGTTTGTGTCATTATCAGTCATCAGCATATTCCTAATATTTACACCATCACATTAAGGAAAACTTGTGATAAAATCTGTAACAAAAGGAATCTTTGACAAATGCCAAGCGCCAAGCACCAAGCTCTGCTCTATTCAATAAGTCCTGATTTTGATGTTGTCATTTCTAATACAGAAAAATTTCTGAATACCTTTCTTTATGAAGTTGAGACCATTTTTTTCTGTATAGTACTCTATGAAACTTATGAAACTGACCATTGAATCACCAAGATATTAGACCTATGGAATTTTCTTTGCCTAGAAAATGGATTTTAAAAGGAATTTTGGAAAAGTGTATGAGTAAGACAGAATGTTATTAACAGGTAAATAAGCCAGAAATGAGAAACCACTTCCTACATAAAATTTCTAGGGCAGCTGTTTCTTACCAATGACAGCTCTGTAGGGACATAGAGGCTGACATAGTCCTGCACCACCAAAGGCAACTCTTCCTAGTGGGAGATATGTGATGTCTTACTGCCCGGGTCTAGGAGAAAGGAAGGAAAGGAATATATATCTGAGTCAGCCACAGTCTCTTATTCAAATGGATCTTTCAGCCTCTGTACAAATTAATAGTAATTAATGGATTCAGGGTTGAGAAATACTCAAGGAGG
Organism: Onychostruthus taczanowskii; assembly: GCF_017590055.1. Lineage (NCBI taxonomy): Eukaryota > Metazoa > Chordata > Aves > Passeriformes > Passeridae > Onychostruthus > Onychostruthus taczanowskii. The sequence goes on from NW_024500683.1 coordinate 634,430, forward strand.
AAATACTTCCTCTTTATAATCAATGTCAGCTTCATTTCAAACAGGTTAAATCATAAAAAAGACCGTTTGAAAGCTGTCCAGGTTGATCTCAAAAGCTTTTTTAGTCATCCAGAAAAATTATTGACAGTTTGTCATTTCAAAATATTTGGCAGTGTTAAGAAATGTGTAAAATCTCTTACACATTGCACCTAGCTATAAGTAATTTTACCTCCAAACGAGCATTAGCCTTTCTCCATTGTCCCAAAATGTTTGAACAATGCCTTTAGATACTCCTTTAGTTGTCTATCCTTGATTTCCACTTTTTATGTTCTTTTTTTGCATTGTATTCCTCCTCTGGTACTATCTTTTTATATTGATGCGTGATAATTATTTTCTTTGGTTATATACTGAGCATGAATCGAACTAACAAGAAGAATGTCAAACTTAATAGGCAATAAAAATGTCATATTTGACCAGCACTCATTTTAATCAGACTAGCATTCATTTTATTATTTCCAGCACCTCTTTAAGCCTCACATGAAATCAAAATTCTCTAGTGATAAAAGTCTGCTTCAGTCACTGTTAAATGAGAGACAAGTGGTTAGAATAAGAATGAGTCCGTACCTCTGAAGAAGTTTGATTGATGGATCTTTGAAACCACAACAAAGAGTACACAAATTCAGTTGAATCTGTCTACGAGATTGCACTTTAAAAGAGGCTGAAACACTAGCAACTAGAAATATTCACATACAAACATGCCTGCACAACCATTTCCCAACATGCAGACAGATGTAGTGCCGGATTCTAATTCTGAATACATTCATAAGCTGAATCATGGGATTCAAGATTGCAGTTGTCCTAGGATTCAAGAGTGCTCTTTCTGAGTCAAAGTCTTTCAGGCATTTATTTGTTGAGTTGCTTGCAAATAACACGGTAAGAGAGTGTATCAACACTCTTCAAGTCACACATCATTTGGGTAATTTTCACTGGATCATTCTCATTCCAAGTAGGAAAAAAACGTTTCCTGGAGTGTATGTGTTTGGTTTTAGGTAAAAAGGAGTGGAGATTCCAAGAAGCATATACTTGGACCTCTGTCCTAGAATGGTCTGAAGAGAACATTCACTAACACAGTATTTATACAAGAATCACCACTGCAATACGCTGCTTCTCAATATGACAGTTCAACACTGCAAGTATTAGATCTGTTGGGGAAAACAGTTTTTGGCAAATGGCAATAAAAATCAGATATGGGGGGGGGGGGGAATTTATGAAAATCACTAGTGTATCTGTCTTATATTTCACAGATACTGAGTAATGATAGACCATGTTTCAAGAGAGTGCTGGAGATGCCGTTGTCTCTCACAGAAAAAAAGTACTGTAACTAACTTAAATAGATATCTGTCATAAAGATGTAGGAAATTTTACACACTTCAAATGTATACAATTTTAGCTTGTTTCAACTAATCTTTTGCTTTAATTGAGTATTGATTTAATTTAATTCTCTCCCACAAACAATCCCAATCCTCTCTTACTCAGTATGTTTAATAAGGCATACTGTTTCCTTGGTTTTCCTTGGATGTTGGTGGCACTTCAGGTGGTTTACTTGTGCCAGAATTGTCAACTGGGCAGAGTAGGAAGCCAGCTTGAGTAGTCAGATAAAGACCTGCCTTGTCCAGAACACTTTTTTATAAAGACATTAATTTTGCTTCTTGGTAGGACAGGCTGTATGCAAGTAGAGAAGCACTATTCAGATGTGTAGCAGTTCTACTTATTCTTTCCCTAGGCTGGATCATTTTGTGCGAAGAAAAGAATGTTTCTTGTCTCAATACAGCTATTGTTAGGGTGTCAGCTTCAGACACCAGTAGTTTCCTGAATGAAACAGAATTTTTTTTTTTAATTTAAAGAGTCTCATCTCTTGCAAGGTGTGATATTTAGCTTTCATTTTTAAACATTATTTTTAAATGTATTTTTAAATATAAATTTCAGTTTTATTTTAGTTGCAAAAGAATGCAAGCTTGTATGAGAAGCAACCAGAAAAACTCAGATATTAGTTAGAAGACCTCATATAGTACTGAAAAACACCCACAGTCCCTGCCAATATCAACAGCTGTCATGCTGAGCAATTATGTGTATTACTTATGACTTTGAACATAGATCAAGATTCTCATGAAGCTTACATGTAAGAGTTGCAAAATGATGACTGAACAATATGTCCTGGCATGTTTTTAGCCTGGATCTTTTGTGTGGCTCAGCAGGCCATTTGAAAAATAAAGGAAAGAGTTATCAGGTGGATGTGAGTGAAAATGGGTAGCTCATCAGAACTAGAGAGTGAGCCTGTCACCTTTCACTCAAGGGTATATTGACAGTGTTTATTTAATTGTACTCAAGTAGTGGCTTCCTTTTAGAAACCTTTAGAAAGCACAAATTTCATCGATATTGGACTTCACAGTAGTAAGAATAGGACAGAACTGGACTTCTTCACAGTAGTAAGAAAAGGGCAAAACTAGCAACATTAATTGATTTCAGCTCATGCTGGCACAATATATTGCATACTTAAGAAAATTAGTCCAGACATTAGACAAATGGCACCACACCAACATGGTTAGAAACCGATGTTCACAGCATCCAGAATACGGCATTTAATTCCTGCCCATTGTTTTTAGTGCTGATTGTCTTCACTTCTTTGTCATTGTTCCAGGCCTGAGCAAAGCTGCCTCATTTCTACAGTCAGAAAATGAAACTACTTGAATAGTACAATATATGTCAAGTTTAAGGAAGGTGAGAAAAACTCCTGGTGTCATTGAAGGGACATTGACATGTCATTTTACTATTCTGTTAATTGCCAGCATAAATCCAGTCATCACCCTCCCCACCACTCTTCCATATTAATAAAGGTGACCCTTTTTTTACCTTTGTTGCTGCACATCAAATGACAACCATCGGAATTTAATCACAAGTCCTTACTGCCCCAAAACCCAACCATTCAACGCTTAATGAAATACTCTCATCCTTGTCTATATATTTATTAAACAATCATTTTTATCTCAGACACTACTAGATGTGAGCCCTTCAAACCTGTAAGCAAGGCAGTATTGGAAAATAAGAAAGGGGATAAACATAATAATCTAGAGCTTGCCTACCTTCTGTCACAGCTTCTGCTGCTGTGGAGGAAGTCAAGTACGTTTTATGGTTCAAATCACTTGTTATCATATTGTTCTTTCTGGGCCATATCACTTTTGCCCCTCAAAACTTTCAAATGGTAAAAAACTCTCTTAGCTTCTGTCAGTCTTCTTTCTTTAATGAAATGCGCTCTTCTTTTGACAGTGTTAAACTATATAGAATCCAACTTTGGCCTTATAAGGCTCCTATATCCTACATTGCTCTTCATTCCAGAATCAACATCATCAGGTGAGGTCAAATCACATATTTTAATTTCAGATTTTGTTGGGGTTTTTTCCTTCCACCACCCTTAGCTATTCACCACTTCACACAGAGGAATTTCTTGCAGGTGTCTGGTGGGATGGAAATATGCAGCTTGCTCTGGCTTTCCCTTTAGCATAAGTCCTTTATCAGTCTTTCCACAATCCTGCTGCTCTGCTGCAGAAGTACTAAAGCCTAGGGCCCCTCTCCCTCTAGTGGAACACACATCACAGTTGTAGCAGAATGTGATTAGTATGACCACCCAAGATTTCTTCCTTTTCGTAAACATCAAATATTTTATGTTTGACTGCTCCATCTTTGCATCACTCCTAGAGAGGTTTTACCAAAACAGTCAGCAACAGGATCCAGGTCTTTTCTTTTATGATCCAGTATTCTCAGAGGGACTGGCAAGGAGTTTTACTTGAGTGTCTATTTTAGGTAGACTCCTTTTTTAGAGGCTTCCTTTCTAAGTAAATCACCAGCAAACCGGATTCTCACTTCTCTTGAAGAGCTGGTATGATTTCCATGTGTAGGACTGTTTCCTGCCATTAGGGGATATGCACTTTCATAGGGAATTCAAAGGGGTTTCTCTAACACTCCTATTTTCATAGGTCAATACAAGCCTGTGCAATTGATTTTCTTGCTTTTTCTCCCCTGTGATAGTACTACTGTATTTTTAGGCAGCTTGTGAGTCAAGGGAACAATTCACAGCAAATATCCTTTAGGTGTAAAGAATACATGGCCTGAAGGCAGTGCAGGAAGAGAAAAACCTCAGGATCAGGAAAGTGCATAGCACATTTATTTGAAATTCTGTTATTATCAAATCTGCAACACAACAGAGTGTCTATTTAAAAAAATACAATCACAAAGCAATCTTAAGGCTTCAGTTGAATCATTTCCCAGTTGCACTTAAGCAGTGATTATACAGGCACGATCAATTAGACTCATTTTAAAAAGTTATGAGAATTAATCAGAAAGTTCTTCTAAAGCTCGTTAGTTATAGGAAACATACACACAGGATAAGGATGGAGACTGGGAACTGTGTTCATCGATAAAGCCAGAATAGAAAAATACACTTACTTATAAGTGAATTTAATCAAAATAAAGAGTGAAGGAGAAAAATCAAATCCCCACTATGTCCATAATGAGGAACTTGTGAAGACATAGTGATGTTAATGCAGTATTTTACACAATCCCTAGATCCCTTTACAAGTAACAGAGGCTGAGAACATGCTACAGATAAATCATATTTATCAGTGTAGAAAACTTTCCAGTTTCTCAGTATCAAGGTATATTCACCACACATGTGTGTTTTAGTTTACAATTTTCCTCTTCTACTATTTACGCACTTCTTTTGTCCCCTTTTCCCATTTTCTGTTTCATCAAACCTAATTCGTATTCTAAAATTCTTGAAAAAATATTGTTTATTATTTGTATTAGTGTAAAAACCCATGCCAGCATATGAGATTGTTAACTTCTTCTTATTCTCTTCAAAAATTTCCATGTCATATGGTACAAAAAGCAAATTAAAGTAAGACTACCATTACAATCAGCCCCCCTGAAGAAAACCAGCAATTTACTTATCAAATTCTAAAGTTTCTGGGCTATAGAAATTGTTAGAAAGGAAAAAAAGCAGAGCTGCTAAGGAATGCATGTTCTCTTTTCCTGTTCACTTAGTCTGCAGTTTGTAATGAGTCTTCTCCAAAATAAATATTTTGGAAGGGTTTGTACTTTCAATGTCTTTGTTCATGTCTTCTTAGCATTCTCTGTACATTGTGTTTGTTATATTTCAGGTGCTGGTAACATTTCTAACCATATGTAGGTGTACACAGAAATGTATCAATTCATTCAGCTTTTTTTGATGAGTATCTTCTTATTTTTTTTATTAACTCTTCCCTCTTGTTCAGGGGTTAGTAATACTCCCTTTATCTACTCTAGTGATGCTCTTTTCTTCATAACAGAAGACAAATTTACTGATAATATAGTATTTCCTTAAATTAAAAACTACTGGTTTTAAGCTAAGAGTGAAACAACGACCCAAATGAAATCAAGGAAACTTGACTCTTGCTGAATTCCTTAGTCCCAGCATCTCATCTATAATTTCTAAAAGGAGTATGAAAAGTTAGTTACCATGTCTTTAGAAGAGTGACAGAAGGACTTGAAAGCAGACTAAACAAATTTTACTGACCTATTTTTTCCTTATATAGTAAAAATGCAGGTGGAATTCTTAGTCATGGATTTGATGAAGCTACTTCTAGTATAGACATATTTACAGATTCAAAATTATGCATGCAAGAAGATCTAGATATGCAGTGATATGCAAGGTCAATAAATTTATTTTTAAATGTGTATTTACAAACCTGTCAAAACAACACATTTGTTTACAGTACTTACTGACTTGTGTCATGTTTTACTGATATATGAAGCTCTTAATCAAAAAACAAATATTTTCCTTTTCCTTTTCCTTTTCCTTTTCCTTTTCCTTTTCCTCTGATTACAGAAATTAAAGGAGAGGAAGACCTAAACCAAAATTATTAACATGTTCCATCTCCTTAGTGTCACTAGGTTCTTGAAAGCTTTTTTTGTTCTGATAAACCTTGACAGGTGATCCACAGAATGCTGGATAGGAACTGGGTGGGAACTGCTAATTAAATTAGAGGATTCAACAGCATTATATTTCCTTTTTCATTATAACTTTCTGATAATGTATCTTTACCTTCTGTACCAGGTTTGATATTTAACACACATGCAAATGATTTAGAATGTGGCAAGAGGGAATACCGAGGCAGCTGAGTTGGTAATGAGATAGAACAGTTCTGTCAGAATCAGAAAGCAGCATGAAAAGCCTTCAGAAGGCATGAAAAACTGCAGTGAATCATAATGACAAATGAACATCCATACCAGTAAAAAACAAACATTAGAGGTGAAACCCTGAAATATTTTAACCACATTTAGGGTTTAAAGTAATGATTACAGGTCAGGAAGTAGACATGAATGTCATTGCACTCCAGTTAATTAAGATTTTCACCCAGTGTGCAGCAGTAATTGGAGGCAAATGAAATATTTAACAAGATTACTGAAGAATGGGATAAAAATAATTTCAAAATTGTTCTAATAAAATAATAGCAGGCAGTGTTTCACACTCAGTTGGATTGCCATCACTTAGTCTTATGGTTAATGGAGCAGAAGAGAGTTTTCCATGAGCACACAATGCAAACTAAAAAGAGTACATGACTGAATATTTAAATGAAAATTTTAAGTCTTTTCACTAATGAGAACAGAAATGAACATGATAAAATATGCAAAGCTATTATTTCTACAGAGATGATCTATCAGAAATTTCTATCTGCATTGTTTAGAATGCAAGAATATCAGTTAGTTATAGAAATGAAAAGTTGTATAGGAAAGAGAAATTCAATACAAAAATAATTTTCCATACAATGTACAATCACACTGTGAAATGCCTGGTCAGTCGATAGTACTGAAAAGATAAATTCTAGCAAGGCTAAAAAAGTATTGGAAAGCCATGTGAGTCACACCAACATCAGGCAAGTGGCAGTATCTCACTTGGCCTTTGCGAGTGTTTTCTTCTGGTAAGCTATAAATGGAAATATACAGGCAGTCATAGCCCGTATAGGTTGTTTTCATGCAATGGCAATAAATTTGCATTTGAGGGGCTTGTGTTGGCCACTGGCAGAAAGAAAAATAGCAAACACAAACACATATTCTTCTTCTAGTATGAGTTATCTACTTAGTGTGTTACAATGAACAAATCCATCCACAGAACATCTAAATCTAGGACCTTATGCTGAATTAAAGTAGAGGTATTTGCCCTTGCACTTTCTTCTCTTCCCTGCTACCATCTCATGTCATCCTTCAGATCACTGGTACAAATACATAACCCCAGCCACTTCATTCACAGTCCTTCCTCAAGGGAACATACTGTATCTCTTGGAAAAAAGGAGAGGTCGCTGATAGCAGAAAAAGCACGTTTTTTCTGAAAACTCAGTTTGTGAATTTCACTAGCCTAGCAAGTTAAAGAACAACCTCAAACAGTAACTTACTCTGACTAAAAATTCACTATAAATTTACTGTATTCCAAGATTTAAAGTAATGCAAAATTAGGATTAAATCTTTTAACTATTGTAGAGGCACAACAATGTTAATACAATTTCTACCCTTCCCCCTTTACCAAAGCTTGGGGTGACCTGGATTCTTCATCTCTTTTTTAATTATCTTTTAGTACAAATTTTCCTATTTCAGTTTTCCCTGTTATGGGAGAAGAGCCCAGTGTTGGCCAAATACAAATAAAATGTAATGCTGCCCACCTGGGCAATTTCATTTCGTGCTTTGCATACCGGGGGTAACCCAGAGCAAATTGTTGAGTCTTGAGAATCCCTTTGTCCTGAGCTGTCCTGGGGGTGAGATAAAGTAGCAGAAAAGACACTGGTGTGATCATCAGGTCTGCTAGGAAACCATCCTGTTTCCACTGAAGTGCAACCAGAGCAGACATTTCTGCATTTTTGGGCAGAAGAACACTCCCTCAGAGAGGAGCTGAGTGAAGCTAGAACCTGGAGCTAAAACTAGGTCTATGTGCAAGCTATCATTGTAGCTTTTGAGTTTCAAAAACACTACAAAAAGTGTCATTCTGACAGAATTAAACTTTCAGCTAAGGGGACAGATCAACTGCTGACCAAATGAGTCAGAAAATAGATTAACTTCAGGACTTAAGCACATGTCATTTCTAAGAAGTGTGTAAATGTGTGATTTACACTGTAAGATACAACTCTTTTCAAATAATACATAAAATTATTTTTTATGATCTATTTTATATTTGCACATGAATATTTATATCCATTCTTACTCAACAGATACTGTTGAACTCCCATACATTTGCTACTACTATTAATCGTTTCTTTTCTCTCTCTAAAGGTGAAAATTTTTGGTTTTGTTCCATTGAAAACCATATGCAGACCAAAGTTTCAGCTTGAGAGGATCTGAAAGCTAACTCCTTCTATAATTGTTAAAGAAAATCTTTACAGTTATTTTTTTTTTTTTTTTACCAATTTAATGAGATTTGCATGGTTAAAGGAGATAGAAAAAAATCTAAAAAGTTTGAAAAAGTCTTCAGTTCTTACCTTCAGGACAAGTACTTAGCTCAGAAAGACAAAACAGACTCACTTTTTCATAAATTTCATAGAACAAAAATGTAATAACTGAATTACTTCTAGTCTCAGAGGAAAATAAAGCTGACTTGCAACTGTCCCTCAGCTTTCTCTCTAATGTAATGAAAAGCCTTGGAATATAACCGGGTTGTGCAGACCTAGCCTTCAAATCTCCACGGCAAGGCTATAAAAACAAAAAGTAAAACAAAACCTTGCATGAATGAACAGGTGTTTTGGTGTTTTGACCCTGGCTGGATGCCAGGAACCCATCAAAGCCACTCTATCACTCCCCTCTACAACTGGACATGAGAGAGAAAATATAACAAAGGGTTCATGAGCTGAGATAGGACCAGGAGAGATCCTCACGGGTAAAACAGACTGGAATTGAGGATATTAATTGAATTTATTAACAGAAAAATCAAAGCAGAATAAAAATAAGTAAAATAAATCTTATAAACACCTTCCCCCTACCCCTCCCTCATTCCCATGTCTACCTCAACATCCCCAGCAGTGCAGGGAAATGGGGAATGGAGGTTATGGTCAGTTCATCACAAGTGACATCTATCCATGACATACTTTTTATGTTATTCTTTCTCCCACAGAATAAATAATTTTGCTTTGGCCTGATCACAAATGGCAACAGAAATACAAGAAATATCAATGATTCACAACCCATAGAACTTCTTAAAAAGAAAAATCAAATGGTTTTTCTCAATTTAAAAAAATTCCCCCAGTGCTTAACAGCCTCCCTTTCACATTTTTTACTTCAACATCAAACTAGAATGATATGTCTGTTACAAGTCAAACAATTTCTTCTGTAAATAACACTCATAAGAATTGTAAGTAACCAGAAATCAGTTCCATGACTGTAAATGCTTTTCCTCTGGGTTAATGTCACAGGGATGGGGAAATAGGAAATGAGAGGAGGATGGGAGAGGCTGTGATGTAGATCTCTGACAGAGAGTTTCATATTTCTGTCATTTCTTGAGGAGTATTCTCCAGTTTATATTTCTTGGCTCTTGTGTCAGACAGTCATCTATTCCAGCAATGGGGAAAAGGTGACAATGTCCTTGTCTTTCATTTCAATGGCTCTCCAGCGTCAGGGGAATGCAGGAAGGGGAGAATAATGTTGCAGGTCTGCAACGTAGCTGTCAAGCTGCACTCTTGCCATCTATAACCATCTTTCCAAATTTTAGCTACTCCTCTGTGATGTGGAGTTTTAAAATCAGCCATATGAAAGAATTTTTCTCCATAGGTTATTAGGGACAGCCAACTTCTGGTTCACCTTCATGATAAGACAGAGCCTCTTTAATCTGACCTGTTAGCTTCTTTAAAATTCTTTTTTGCATACATCTAGAAAAGGCTACACACTGGTTTGGAATGCCATGCTTGCTTTTCAGATGCCTCTGAAATATCAGTGTTTTTGGTGGACCAACACAAGGTAAAAAGAAAAGAAACCTCTGCAGTAAGCTAAAGGTATTTTATTAAAATTATATTAAACCACACTGTACCTGCAATCAAGATTTTTTTATTTCCTGGAAATTAAAAAGACAGAAAACCCCCAAATGCTTCCTTTGTAGTGACAACCTATTTCCTTGCTCATTCTTCATCACCTCTCTAATAGAATCAGGCTCAGGAATAAGGGAGGGTGAAATACTGTAAATAGTGTTCTGCCATGTATGACATGGGTGGGAGGCAGCACATTTTACAAACAAATATCTTGAAGGACAGGCTCCATTCCCTGGAACCTGAGTACACAGACAGTGCTGCTGGGAGGAGAAAGTCACACACAATACCAAGCAAGCACTACCAAAAAGTAATGAAGCACCTGCTCAAATGGATACCAAATCCCTGAAATCCCCACATGGACTCTGAACTTTCAGGCACATCCCTACTTGATTCAGTATAAGCATGGCACACCTAATTCTATGAAAGCATCATTTACAGACAAACAGCCCTGTTCCCTGTGCAGATGAAAGTAAAGACTGGAAAGGAACAAAAGCAGCACAAGTTTTTCAGGCAGCTGGTTCCTGCATCACTTCCCAAGAAATATATAAATACTCTAGGCTTAGTTAGTATTATATTTTTTTTTATATTGTACCTTATCTGACAATGTAAAATTCAATTTGCTTCTTGTTAGCAGTCAGTGGAAATAATGCCAGGGCTCTGAACTGGTTTTTACATATTTTTAAGCTGTTTTGTTTCAATAATTACTGTTTTCCATTCAGTTGCAAGAAACGTAGCTATGCCAGGGTGTTCTATTATAAAGTATCCATGCTATCTACACAAAACAATTAAAAGGTCTTCAACTGAGAAAACACAAAGAGTTACCTTAAATTTATTTTTTTGAAATAAATAATCCCTTATGCAGTTAATTAAATTAATATTAGTAAAGTTCAATATCTATAGGTTATGAGTTTCCTTCCAATTGAGTACAAAGTTGCATTGAGCCTTAGTTCTGAAGAGCAAGATGTTCCCTGTGAACATTCTTTTATTCACAGTTGTAGGGACCTACAATACGTCTCTAGTTTTCTGCCCCAAGCCCTCCTTTTTGTATCTGACGTGAAAACACAATTGACACATCTATCCCTGGTCCCTTCTGCACACTTTATTTACATCCATTGCACCCAGAATTTTACTGGGTGAGGATTTTTACCGGCAGTGCAAGCATCATAAATGGTAGTTGTATACTACAAAGACATTTTTGCAAAATAAAGAAGAAAATATAGTTTGACTAGTAACAATCCCAAAGGCAGAGCTATGGAAGACAGTAGCTGTTAGAGTCAGAAAGAGAAGGCAAATAATCTTACACTGCCTAAATTGGAATGATTCCCCATTATCCTAGAAAGCCTGTGGAAATGCTAGTCAGATATATGAATAGCCAGCATTTCCAGAATAAATGAAATAGCCAGAGTCTGACATATATAAAACAAAACAGTGTCTAAATGTGGCAGACAAGAAGGGGTACATTTGGATTGAGACAGCGATTTTGGCATGCAGGTTCTTCACAGAAAATCCTGCTCTTAGTTTCTTCCCCCCTTTTGCTCTCCAAAGCTGTATTAAAGGTGCAGAACTTAATATCCAGCATAAACAGAACAGATGATTGGGGATACAAGGATCATAAAGTCACCCCAGGACATGAGACTCAATTCATCTCACCCATTTTATGCTACTGAACATCTGGTGCCTGCTCTCAGCTAGGCATCTAGGGCAAGATTCCTTTCAAGATTCAGATCTCTCCGTTTAACCATCCACTTGTAGGTGTCTGCAGGTGCACTAGGCATTTACATTTACCTTGTGTAGGACTTAATTCAGTTGGTGCTACCTAAAACCATTTCCAGTCTACTTCCTGGCCTTCAATTTATACTCCAGAGTGTGAAATTCCCCATAGGACCAGTGTCTGCCTGCCTTTTCTCCTGGAACACCTGGATGTTTTCTTCTTCCTACCTCCTCAGCTTTCTGTCTACCTGCTCCTCAGGTCTAGTTTTGACAGACCCCCACCACATAAGAACAGCTCAGACTTCTGAAGATACTGCTAAGTTATAAGGAAGAACTGTGAGAAGGTCCATAGACCACAGCTCAAGGGAAAATCTGTGATCAGGAAACATAGAGAGGCCTTAGTGAAACACCTGGGAGTCAGAAGATGAGAAGTCAGAAGCAACAAGGATCAGGGCATTCAGTGAACACCAGAGGCCCACTCTTCCCTTCCTGACTTATGATTTCTGATCAAGGAAAACTTGTTGTCAGCTTAGTGGAGATGAAAAGCATAGTAGTGCCTTCCCTAGGAACTCATTAGTCCTGACTATCTATCGCACACATTCAACAAATAAAGAACTGCTTTATGCCTTTAAACACAGTACCTTGTACTAGGAGTGTCACTTGCTCATATGCATTAAACTCACTTGAACAAGTCAACCCACTACGGGAAGGTTACACAAACCATCCAAAACAGCCCTAGAAGACCCTGTGGTCAGGCTGATGTCCATATGGTGAAACCTCAGTGCAGCCAAAGAAACCTGGTCTGGACCTCACTGACTGAAAAAGGAGCTTAGATGCAGAGCACCCGTGCAGATGCTGAATTTCAGGTACCTGAATCTCACCCAGCTGTGGTGTCAGAGGCAGATTTACAGTGACAGGAAGCGATAGGGCCTCTTCTGGCCCTCCTTTATCAACCCTGTTCTCCAGTCTCTAGATGTAGCCTCAGCAACTACTAAAAGGCAAAGGAAAAAGAGACAAATCCTGTGGCTACAGCAAAATGGGGCAAAACCATTCTCTTCAGGTCTCCTGGTTCATGTCAGGAGATGGTTTATTCCAGTCACACGGCTTCAGCCTGCTGTAGTCATAACATTTACCATACCTTCACCAGGTCTGGACTCAACCTCATTCTGAGCTCTGTCCCAAAGTGCTCCTGTAGTTTCATGTGTATCTGCTTTCAGGTATTGTAAAACAAGAAATTATATAACCACTAAATGCTGATAATTTAAGTCACCTTGAAAGAAATCTATGCAGTATGAATTTAAATAAGTCTTTATGCAAGGGCTTTGTTATCCAGCTATTATTAAATTCTTATTCCAAAAAATCTGACATAATCTTCATTTTCTTAAAGTCTGTTTTTATTCCCTGTAGACAATATAAATAATGACTTTTTAAAGTGTTTTTTGATATACTATTGTCATTTTCTAAACAAGTAATTTTCTGTTATCTCATCTGAACATACTGGCAATTACCTTGTTATATTACTGCTTTCTATAATTTAATATTCAATTTGATTTTTGGACCAAAGCCACTCTTTATATCTGAGAAATCAATTTTTTATAGTCACTATTACTGATTTTCTTAACAGCCTCTATCTAGCAAGCCATTTTGTGATCAGCTGAAGCACATACTGAGAGAGAAGCTATCACTCAATAATCCTTTTTTTTTTACATTAACTTTTCTCAAAACTTTTTCCACTTTCTCTGTCAGAAACATTACACTTTCTTCAAAGGTCTAATATCATAATTCTGTTTTTCTCTTCTCTCTCCCCTCCTTCCCACTCATAACTTGTAATTTGATCTGTGACAGCTTAAGGAAAAAAACAAGTCTCATTTTAGTAACTTTCTGTCATTCTGTGTTTCGCTAAGTAGTTATGCAGAACTGAGATCCAAATACTCCCAAATTTGGAAAAAATCAGATTTGCATTCAAATTGTTCTGCATTATGTTATAGAAAAATCCTTCAAAAATCCCCTGTAACACAGAGTGCAACACACTTTTAGGAAGAGCTTTATTTTTTCCTAAGCAAAAAAAAGATAGTTTTCTGGTAACAGCGACTAAGGGAGAATGTACAAGAAGGACTAACATTTCTGGGCACAGAAATGCCTATCAGAAAGAAATCCAGGTTTCATAATCACTGTTAAATCTACACCTGAGACCAACGTTACTGTCTCTTTATATGTATTATTTGCTCTAGTATTCTCATGAGAACCAAGTCACCCTCCAGCACCACCTGCTGAGAGTGCTTTGATCATGCTGTATAGAAGACAATTTCAGCTTTTTTATGGAGGCATTTTGGCTTATTCTGAATGTCTTTCCCCAGAATATCACCCCCTGCTACTTGGGTCATTATGTACTTGGTAACTGGCTTCTTCTGGAACGTTTTTTTTTTTCTGTGTTGCCACAACTCATCTGATGGGAGGAGTCAGACTCACTGAGATCACACTGGTGACCCATGGATGCTGTCAGAGGCAGCTCATCTTTTGTACAAAACAAAACTAAGATGTTTCTTTCAAGACCTAGGCCCTAATACAACATCAAGGGTGCAGCCCTCTCCAACACACTATAGCTGAGACATTCAGTTAATAGAATAAGTCCATTGCAAGGCACAGAGTTTAAAAGTAGAAAGCATTTGAAATCTCTTGATAGCACAGAAATTAAAGCAGAATGGTGCATTTTTCTAAGGTACAAACCAATGGCGTAAGAAAGTAATGACAGGAAAACAGCTTTCTCAACAGAAATACAAGAAATATCAATGATTCAACAGTGCCATTTTCCCATGACAGGAGTTAAGATGCCATTTTCCCATGACAGGAACTAAAGGATGGCAGGACAAAATCCTCCAGTGTTCTTCAAAGAGAGAAGTTTGAAAGCATGAATTGGGGAAGACACAATGTTTCTGAAAGGTAGATGTATCTACAGTGGGCTTCATGTCAGATCATATTTGAAATTCTATTACATATCTCTTCCTCATAGGTAAATTCCAAGCTGTCAGAAAATAGAGATCAAGGTAAGCATATCAATTTTTAACTGCAACGTTATTTAAGGTCCTCTTACCAAAAACTGACTTTGATGGGAATCTGTTTTGCACTATGATCAACTGTTATTGAGATTCCTTGAGACTAACTTTTTTATTACATATATAAGAAATTTCAATTGCACTTTCAGGTTCACTGCATACACACTCTATTTCAGTCATTGTGTACAGAATCAATCATTTGTAAATAAAACAACCCCACATTAAAAAACTTTTACTTATATAGTACCCTTCATTTGTCTTAGACAAAGTAAATTAAATAAACTTTGAAGTCTCCCTCAACCGAGTTGCAAGTTGAAGAGAGAAAAGAACTAAAAAAACCATATTTTTCTAGTTTTGCTCCAAGTTAATATTTGGGTTTGTCCTTATTTCTTATCCACTCTTTCCTCCTCAAATTTTAAATTATTTGTTTGTCTCACCAGAGCCAAATTGCTTTGATCCTTTAATTATCTGAATTATTTTTCTCTGTTCCTTGTTTCTCTGCCAATCATTAATTCATCTTGTTGTGAACAGACAGCTAAAAAATTCAGATTTCACACAGCATAGCAATGAGGTATAATATGCTTAGCTTTTACATCCAAGAGTTTGAAGACTTCCTGATTCATCATATGAGCCAATGAACATGTTTATCTAATGCTTTGCAAAAAGAATAATCTTGCTCTGTCTGTTGTCATTGTTTCCCTTTTGACTATCATATTCACTTGAGTACCACTGTCAAACTGACTTCTGTCAAAGCTAATTAATTCCTTGCTGATAGTATCTTTAAAAGAAACACTGCCTCCCTCTGTCATGATGACAACAATAAACATAAGAGCTGATCCTCTTATTGTAAACTGCCAAATCTGAGTAACTGCTCCTCAAACTTGACATGTTGGGAACACCATATGTTTCAGTCCTGTCCTGGCAGGTCTCTGCAGTTACTAGTTTTCAACTCTGTACTAGATATTTAACTCTCTCTTCTGCCCCAGTCATCAGTTTCACTTCTTTCCTTATATAGCCCTTCATCACCATTCTCAGTCTCTCACCATATTACATTTCCTTTTTCTGTTTTGGAAAATTCCCCAGTTCCTGTACTCATTTCTGACTCCTTTCTCAAACAGTGATTCTATTTCAGATATCCCCCCAGGCTCTGAAACCATGAGACACACTCCCTACAACAAATGCATGAGCTTCCTCTTCTGCATGTGGTTACCTTCCAGCTTCACTTCCAGTGTTTCTGCTCCACTGAAGATACTGCTGTCTCTAGGACCCTTTCCAAAGTCAAACATCAAGACCCTTTCTTAATAACTTTCCTTTTACCTACTCTTTTTTTCAGATATCAATCACCATTTTAACCTTTACTTAAATTTTATTCTGGTACATATATAAATTGACATCTTTTTCCTTCTGCATCCTCCCATGATTTCTTCAGCAGTCATCAAGAAAGTAGTTTTTCCTGAGAAGATTCTCAAGGTTCCTAAGCTGGTAATTTCCCTTTTAAAAATCCATTTTATGATCAGTCACCTGAAGCAGACCTTCAAGGACCATGAACCATCCCTTTTTTAGAGAGGCAAAAACCATAAGCATGTCCTTGAAATTTTGCAATTCAATATTTTCACCTGAATTTGTTATGAATCATCAGTTTCCCCAAGGAAATTTCTATAGTTTGGGAATATTTCCCATAAAATAATTAATTTTTTTTTAATTTAATTTTTTATTTTTTGTATTCCTAGCTGAGGAAGTCTAGAAGAGAGGAGTTTTTTCCCCTGCTTGTGTATTAAAAAGAGGAACCAAATTATCATGGCTGATCAGAAAGTCATTGTTTGCTATTAAGACTGGAAAAGCCATAAGAAATGTGTACTATTAGGAAAATCAAGTTACAATAGTGAAAAAATAAATGAAGGCTAAAGAAAGAAATGCCTTTGACAGGGCTAAGATTTTAGTGAACATAATGTTTGTATTAGGAAGAAAATCACAGCAAGACTTTGGTTAATTCCTAAAACTGAACTCAAAAGAGAATAAAGAGACCATGGAAATATTTGACATTTCGAGGACACAAAAACTCTGTCCAAACATGAGTCAGTTGGTATGAAAACCCACCAACGAGGATCTTCTTTATAAGGGAGAAAGATAACTGCTCATGTAGAATTCACCTAGAAATATAGCTTGGAAATTGCTGTGCTTAAATTGCTTAAATTAATTTTTATGTATCAACAACACTTTTATGAATTAAAGCAATCATTTCAGTCATGATGCTGCAGACATACTATTAGACTAGTCCAATAAATACTATTCATACACAATTATTAACTGTAGAAAAAGTGCATCTCTCAGTATATCAATCTCCATACAATTGCTGTTCCACCTTTTATGTACAGGTAAGAGAAAATATCTTGATGTGGAAACGAGGGTGATAGGTTCTAGTTCAGCATTAGACATTGTTACGAATTATTGTTTCAGTGGTTTTGATACAGCTTGAAATAAATTGGCAGACTGAAGCTGCCATGCAGCTTTGTCCCCTTTAATTCAAAACAGAGAATGCATGATGAAAAAACTTACAGTTGCTCAAGGTATTTATCAAAACCTGGAGAGTCTGACATTTTTTGGTATTTTTTACTGACACTACTAATTACAACAATGTACTTACAGAAAAAAAACGTTGGCCAGATGCTGATATCAGGTAGCCAAGCACAAATCTGGAGTAATCTGATTCCTCTTGAGAGCATGACTCCACATTTATGCTCACATGCCTAACAATTAAATCTGGCCCCAAGCTGTAGTAACTAGTAAATGCCTTCTGTTCAGATTTTTTTTTTTTCCCATTTCTGTCCACACTTTATGGTCTGGTGTATGAAGCCCAAAAGTATGGAGGTACTTTGATGTTTTAAATTATTATCTATTTTATTATTGAATGCACTGAGGACACATCATATAAAGAAAACAAAAAATTGTCAAAGATTTTATTCTTATCCTTTGGTATTTTTCTGCAAAATGAAACCTTCAACAAGAACAGAAGAAGGCCCAGTAAACTTTGGGAATATTTTTTTTTCCTTATGGTCAATATTTTTGAAATAGGTTTATTCTGTTTCAAAGACCATTTTGTTAGCTTGATATTTTAAACTACAACATTGAATCCAATGTGACTGTCCAAAGACTGGAAATTTTCTGTGCTGGTATGGAATCAGCAGATGTAGGAATCTGGTTGGAGTCCTGTTGTTTTATAGACAGACTCATCCTGAGTTTGTAGCCAACATCCAGTTTGCTGTGCCTGCTGTCACAATGCCAATAACAAACAAGCACAGCAGAAAGAGTATAGGAAGAGATTCTTTAACACTGAGTGATTCCTCCAAAACTCATTATTTTAATAATGAACACAGCCCATCCATGACAGGCACAAGACTGAGATTTTATGCAAATAGATTCATCAGTTCTGGAACTATTCTAGCCCTGAAAATCAAATTAACAACATCCATCATGAGACATAATACAATTGCAGCATAAAGAAAGGAGGTGTTACCTCTTTTAATAGCTGAGAAGGTTAGAAATATAGTTTACGGTTGACAATGTCCTTCTATAAGCAAGAATAATACCATAGCAACAGTTGCTATTGTTTAGGTATAGATGTTAAGGTTTCAGTACAAGAAGTACTAGACAAATGCAAAAAATAATAAATTTAATAATTTAAGAAATAGCAATATTGTACATCTCACACTGTTCGTCATTGATTAAGCTATAAAATTTTGTGAACAGAGACACTGAAACATTACATTTATCTTCCTAAAGATGCATCAGCTGCAAAAACTATGATTCCTAATAGAAGCATTGTAGTGAATCATTTTAATTATGGAAAGTTAAAAAGTAAGCTTAACTCTTTTGAAGATGTCTCTCCAGGACCTACCTGTTAGGAAGAGAAAGCCTGAATGACTCCACTATGGTGAATATGGACATGAAATTGGTCAGCTTATCCTAGGGATCTGCTTTACCTGGATAGAACAGCTGCAGTTAAACAAATTTGTGACTTCTAGCTAGGAAAGGGTAATGTCTAATTTTAGTCTGACTTGATGTTTATGCAAATACAGCAAGCCACATAGTTACAACACAAAAAAAACAAAAGGGATGCCTTTTTAAAAGGCTTTCACAGATGGATGTATGGAGGTCTCTGCCTTATAATGTAGCATCAACTGTCCATTCTTGCCATCCATTCCTTTCTTAAAAATTACTTTTTTCTTTTACCCCTGACCTTCTAGCTGTGTGTCTGACTGAAGCAAGTCTAAGACAGCAAATCCACCACTCTAGGAATTCGACAGCCATCGAGTGGACAAGACTGGTGAACAAACATGGAAGTAGCAGAGAACAAGAGAAAAAGAAAAAAAAAAAAAAAGGAAGGAGGGAAAAAAAACCTCTGCTTTTCTCTCAGACTACTGAATCATTCATATTCAAAATACAATTTGTGGGATGACTAATGCCAGAGCAGAAGACACCATGCCGAGGCAAGAAGAGGATGAGAACTGTTCCACCTCAATGCAGACTAGGTCAGCATAAACTGCCCAAAAAGCCCAATCTGCCTCATCTTTGTATACGCTTTAGGAAAAATTAGCTCAACTGCCATGTCCTAGTGTCAGAAAATCACTTTTCTGTGTATAATCTAATGCCTCATAAACTGGCATAACCCTTTAGGAAACCACATTAGCTATCCCTATGCTTACTTTTTGTCCTTCATGTGAATGAAGATAAAATTGTCTGTAGCAGTGGTGAGAGAATTAATATTTGAAATATCCAAAGTTACTTGTTTCCCTGTATTCCAAATGTTTTATTTGGTACCACTTGTGGGAGAAGGCAGGAGGGAGGGCAACAAAGAGCAAGCTAAGGAAACAGAAGCATATTCACTCAAACTATAGGAGGCAGGTACAATTTTTTTGTTTCCTGACAGGATCTGAAGCCGTGTCTCCTCAACAACGACCTAGCTACAACATTGTAAGATATTCTAGAGACGTTTGTTCACAGTCTCTCCCACTGATTCTGTTCCATCTTGTATGGACTATTTAAATATTCATTAAGCCAGTGAGAAGGAAAATTACTCAGTATTAAAGCACTTTCCTGAGTGCTTTCCTGGAAGGTGACAAATCTTGGCTCAAGTCCATGTTTTGATTCAGAGCAGAATTAAGAATCAAGGTCTCTCTTTACTCAGGAATGTACTCTAAGAAGGTTGCATTTACTCTTTTTTTATTGTCTTAGAGAACATATAGCCTGTATAAAGTGGCAGAGAGTCAGTGGAAGGTGTTGTACACAAAATGCAGGATAACACAGTAGCTAAGACATCCTGAAACTTGAAAATTTAAATCTCCAGAGGAGGCGACTTGTGTGAACATGAGATGAAAAGGCCAATTTCCTCAGCTAGAGGGCATGCAACCACAGTGTAACCACTTTTTCCTCAATCACAAATTCAATTTTGCAATTATACTTACACATGCTGCTTCGCACCTTATATCAGAGTTCAGCCCTACAGCAGAAAGCAATAATTTTCTGATGGCAGTTAATAATTTTCTGATGGCAGTTAAGAAAACAAGAGGTCAGGTTGCAATGTTGTAACTCTAGTGTCCAAGATTTCACAAGAAAAGAGACTTAAATTTTATCTCACAGTGTTAGGATTTCTGAGGAAATGAGCGGTAGAAGCACTCCAAAGAAAAGGTCCCATTTCACTTAAAGGCCTATCAAGTGGAAAGGTTTTTAATAATCTATGTTTCTGCTAATCTGTGGTAAATGTTAATACAGTGCTGCTGTTAAAAGCTGATTCTGTCTGCCATAAGCAAGTGTGAGGGCAAAACCAAAGACAACACTAAAGGACACATATGTTAGTCAGAGGCTATGGAAGGATAAAAGAGCAGATTACTTGCCATAGCTACCATATCCCTGAAAGCTAGAAGAAGACCTTAGGAAAGAACCCCAGCTTCCAGCTCACAGAAGAAATGAGATCTGTTTTTTCTTCAGTAACTTACTTCAGAAAAACAACAAAATTATAAGGATATCTTGAGCAAGAATGCACTATTTTAGTGGTTTATATTCTGAAATATCAATTATTTTATTTATTTAAGTTGCAGCAATTTTTTTAAATGTCTGTGATAGTCCTGACTGAAAAGGAACTTAAGATCCCTTAGAAATTATAAAAAAAAGACAAGCCCACATACACTCCCCCCACAAAAGCAAACAAATACAAAATGGCAAAAAAAATTACTCCCTAGAACACTATTTATCTGGAGGAACAGTAAGTCACACTTCATAGCATTCAGATTACAGCAGAAGACCTGAGAGTAAGAATCTTTGCATCCTTCCCCTTGCCTCACTGCATAAACTTGGAAGGCAAGAAGTCCCCCGATGTCAGCAGAGAGACACTGCAGTGCCAGCCTTACAGGGACAGAAGAAGGAAAATGAGGTCAGTTATGCAGAAAACATCAACATCACCAGGTCTGCACTGCCCACAGGGAATTCTGCCTCCCCCCAAACGCAAAGGCACCCAGACAGCACAGCCTTCCCTCTGGCCTGCCTTTCTCACTGCCCTCCCAACCTCCTCCTCCAGCACCACAACGTATTCTGAGCCCTGAAAAAAACCTTGTAGGGCATCCCTGACTTGAGGTTGCTGCTTAAGTACTGACTTAGGCTCCTGGGTCTTGACAATGAGAATGAAGAGGTGGGACAGCAATTCGACTGGTTTCTCAACCTGTGCATATATTGGAGAAAAAAAAATGCCTTTCATTGGTGTAGAAAGCTTTACTTTCCTTGCTACTTTTTTTTAATATACTCGTTGTTCATAACTTGGTGGTAGTTTTGAGGATTTTTCCTGTTTTTTTCAAGAAAACAAAAGCATTTCTGTATCATGCATTTTAACATCTTTTTTTGATTTGTTCAAGAATGGCATCTCTGAATGTAAGACCTGAATGCACTCTCGTATATTTCTCTTCAAGAAAAGTTATGCTCAGATGTGTCTGTAAATTGGAATTGTATCTACCATATCAACGACATATGATAAAAAGATTCATTATTAAAAACAAATGCTTATTCCCATCAGTTTTAAGTTCAGAAACAGCAGATCTGATGAAATATTCGTTCAATCTACTGCACATGAGTAACAGTGTGCACCCATGGACACACAGATTATATGTTTCCCAGGCAAAGAGCCCAAAGCCCCTGGAATGCAGACAGCACACTGGCACAGCAGAGTTCCAATCCCTACACTAAGTGCAAGATGCATGCCTTAAATGGCTGTCCTTGCCTCGTGGATTACTTAGATTTTTCTTTTTTGATGCATAAAAAAATGATTTTGCCATCAGCGGACAGAGCCTGCAGTAAATGAGCATTACAGCAATTTTAGACTTTCTTGCTGACAGGAGCTCTCTATTGAAACCTTCTGAACTCTGTTAATGAGTTCGAAAAGGATGTTTTGCACTTCCAGTACTCCAACATTTTACCAGTGAGGTTCCACAGAGGCTGAATGTTGCTGAGGGTTCAAAAGTGTCCAGCTGCCAGCTGGAACCCTGCTAAATGCACATCATCAGAGCAAAGTTTTAAAAAAGTTGCCTTAGAACATGAATGTGTTACAGTGAGCTCCAAACATAAATTAAATCCAAGGCAATTTTAAATAATTCATCTAAATAGGAAAACAACATCTAGTTTTAGAAGTCCTTGTCTTGCTTAGGAAAATAAATTCAGGAGAAAAGGACACATCAAATTATAATTACTGCAACATGAATTTATTTCAATCAAATATAACCCCAGTATCTTTCTGGCACCAAGTAAAACAGGTTCTAACTTTAGGTATTCTCTTCATAAAGTAAGCTTAATGTCAGTGCATTAACCTAGGCTAAAGTATTAATTTAAAAAAGAGCCCTGACAACCACATCTACAGCAACAGGTCATGAAGACCCATATAGATCATATTCAAAGGCAGAATGAAGTTTCTGAATTATCTTAAAATTACTTTAGAAGCTAGTCACCATATAAAGAACTGACAAAAATTGTCAAGTTTGGCAAATTGTGGCAAAATTTACCCATCTATTTTATTCTGTAGCTAATGCAGTTATCATTTCTGAAGTTCCATACTATCTACAGGTTTTTGAAGACATAGTCCATTAACTGCACAAAATAGACTTTTGTAAACATTTAAATATTATTCCCACAATTTATAACGATAAATATAAACCATGATATAATATATTAATCTGTATGTACCCACACAATTAAAAATAGAGATTTGGCCTTTGTTTTGTCAAATCACTGACAACTAAATGGCACATGGATATGCAGATATGAATGGGATGGGATTAATACATTTATTTCTTTATAATGCAGGGGTTTTAGTTACCAAAGCACATAATCATTCTTCAAAAAATGGTTTAAAACTCCAAATATGGACTTGAGAATTTTGTTTTCTGTAGGGGAGCACAGAAGCAGCATGTCTTGGAAGGTTTCACTAATTAATGAGAACACATCATCCCATTGGTTTCACTAATTAATGAAAACACATCATGCACTCTCAAGAGCCCAGGAAGAAGCAGTAGCCATAGTAGCACCACATTCAAACTCCATTGGCCATGGAGTGCATGCAACTACATGTCCAGCAGCTCTAGCCTCCAGGGCATTTGTGGGGACAGAAGGAGCTGATCTGTGTAGCATCTGAAGGGTGGACTCTGCAACTGATTCTTCCTTTATCCATCAAATTTCAAAAATACAGTAGACAGAAACAGAGAAAGATTGAAGGGCTTCTGATTTGATCATAGAATTAGAGAATAGTTTGGGTCACAAGGGACCTGAAACATCATCTAGCTTCAGCCCTCTTGGCACAGATAGGGACATCCCTGCAAGTGATCAAGGCCAGGTTGGGTGCTCTGTGCCCCATCCAGCCTGGCCTTGACCACTTGCAGGGATGGGGAAGCCACAGCATCTCTGGGCAACTTGTTCCTCACCTACCTCACAGTAAAGAATTTCTTCCTAATATCTCACCTAAACCAGTCCTCTTTGAGTTTCCTATTCAGTGACCTAAAACTGAATGTAAAAAAATCTCTCTCCAGCTTTCTTTTAGCCCCCTTCAGGTACTGGAAGGCTCCCGTAAGTTCTCCCTGGAGTGTTTTCTTCTCCAGGCTGAACAGCCCCAACTTTCTCAACCTGTCTTCATGGGGAAGTGCTCCAGCCCTCTGATCATCTTCGTGGCCCTCCTCTGGACTCTCTTCAAGAAGTCCTTGTCCTTACACGGGGGTCCCAGAACTGGAAGCAGCACTGCCCATAGGATCTCACCACAGAGGAGTGGAGGGGCAGAATCCCCTCCTTCAACCAGCTGGCTACACTGCTTTGGATGCAGCCCAGGATACAGCTGGCTTTGCAAAATACAAATGCACATTGCTGGGTCATATTGAGCTCATGTTGATACTTATTTCTTATTAACCAATTATATATTTCATAAGTGCTTAATCTCATTTAGACTCTGATCATTTTTACTGTCATTATAACTGAGCCACTAAAGGCAAGCTTGCATGTCAGCTAACATCAGCAGTAGTCATGGCAGCAGTGCACTTGCATTCCAGGAAGGAAGCCCAAGTCACAGTTCAAGATACCAAGCTGAACGGTGAGGGCTTGCTTAAATTCCTAATGCTCAGGACTTGTCTGCTGTACAGGGGAAAAGAAACCACATGTGTTTGGCTCCACTGCCAAGTAATCACAACCAAAGTACAGATATCAACTGTCTAAACTTGTTTCTGAAGTGGAAATTTAATGGTTGTATTTTTGTAATATATCTGTCTATTAATATCTACATTAGCTGCCAGATAGCTCCTGATACTACAAAAATAAAGGGTCTCAGAAAAATGAGGCCACTTTTTCCATGGTTTCAGCTTTATCAGCATCATAGTCTTTGCATTTTTCCATTTTTATATACAAGCTTAGGAAAAAAGTTGATATTGTACTGGAATATATAAAATATATACAGTGTGCAAAACACTTGAAGTAGCCTCTTCTCTCTGACCCACATTAGAAAGGACTCATCTCTCTAATTTCAGGCAATTTTCTTCAAGAAAATTGTGGACCAGCTGAGCAGAATCCTTAGGAGAACAATGAAGTCAGGAAATCATGATCTATAAAGAAAGCTTGTAGGGTCATTTAAATTAAAGCACACCAAAGAGCCCTGCAACATTATTCAAATACATGAAAGGCTGCTGAAAGGAGAAATAAAATAATTGGCCATGCCAGTGGTGGATTATGGAAGAAGTAATTGATTTGAATTAGCATGTATGATTATATTAAATACAAGCAAAAATTTTCTGTTAAGCGTAGTATAGCGCTGTAATCAACCTGGAGAAGCTTTTGAGGCTCTGGCAATGGAGATTCTTGAGAACTGCTTAAACCAGCATCTGACAAGAATGACCAAGACACAGTCACCCTTGTCACGGAGCAGAAGAACCCACTGAGGGTCTCATGAGCTCCTTGCTGCTCCTGTGCTGTGATGCCCATACAGATAAGAGTGTTCCTCCACACCACAGCAATTTTGGGAGGAAATGCAACCTTAGCTGTCATATTTAAATTAATTTGTAATTGTTATATGTAATTGTTGGTATGCTGTCTCTGCTGGAAGACAAAGCTTGAAAATAACTTTGCATCTTTTCTGTATTGAAAAAAATCTGTGATCATGATCAATAGGAAAGAACTATAATATTTTATCTATTTATCTATTTTATATTTTAGTGTTTGTGATTCATATCAGCTCACTTTTGACATCTAAAAATTAGATAAGCACTATAAGGCTCCTTCTTTAAGATGCAAGACATCTCTTAAGGTGAATTCATGACTCTTGCTGCCCAAATTAAACAAGGTGCTTTGTTTACTGTGTATGTCTGTCTCTTGGCAGCACAGGGAGCCTCACCAACTAAACAAGTATTTCTGTGGATTGCCAAGATAAGCCTCAAAGCAAATGAAGAGATTTTGAAAGGAACAAATAGCAATCCTAAAGTGGAAATGGCAACTGCATCTCAATTCATATCACACTACTCATTAAATAGCACCAGTGTAAATGATCAAATCTGCTTTAGGGGTCATGCTGAGAGGGTACTGCTGCTTCTGTATATCTAGTTAGATTTGCAATGTTTTACAACTTGACAGGGATTGTTTGAAGGAGGTTGTGCTGTTATGAGTCAGTACATTCAAATCAAATGGACTCTTAAAAGAGGAGCTTCCAGAAGGCAGACATGCAAAACAATTCCTCTCTAAAACCAAGATATGATTGCTTCTTTAGCTCTGGGGCTGGATTCAAAAGCCTAACCCTCCAGCTATAGCACTCCATTGTCCTCTGCAGTATGTGGTACTCCCATGTGCCTTCGACTAGAAGAAAACATTCCTGATTTCAACAAGGTAGACAAAGTCATTTAAATTGCTTTCAGTATTTCATAACAAAACTAAGCCAATGTACATTTGAATGCAAATACTAGTTTAAAGAAAAGTTCCAAATGGTAACACTTAAGGATTACAGGGAAATCCTAGGCCTGATACCAGTAAAGAGATTTCTAACTAGGCTCTATAAAGGAAGATATAAATTTATATTTGTTAGGTTTTTATTGTAGTGCTGTAATACTAGTAACCTTACTTTAATAGTAATCTCACTTTGAAGCTGAATACATTTCTTTTAAAAACAAATTAGTACAAATTATGTTTTGCAACACAGATATTATTAAATCAAATCTCATTGTGTGAGAATGTGGGCACACACACAAATCAGTCCTTCATAAGTTATAACTGATATTATACACAATATGCAATTAACATAATTACTTTCCCTAGGGCATGGAAAAATAAAATATATTTCTTAATTTTTCATACTGCTTTGAAAACTTATCATAAATGCTGTTAAATAAAATTTAGTTTTGGTTTGGATGCTCTAATATTTTTTATGACACAAGCTCTAAATTAATTCCAAAATCAAAACACAACCCAGCAGGGAGCTGCAGCTGGTAGGCAAAGATCTCCTCAGTGCATGATATATTAATTAACAATATTTTAAGTGTGGCCCTGCCACTGGATACAGTGTTAAATAAAGGTCCCACCCTATAGGTCCTACCCATAAAAGTAGAATGGACGAAAACAGAAAATTTCACCATTTGAAAGGGTCAGTGGAAGAAATTTAGTGGCTGTAAACTCAGATTGCCTTCCAGTAATGTGTATATCCTCAAAAAAAAAAAACTATTTATTTCCTTATTTCCTTCACAAAGCTTGAAGATATTCAAAATTTCACTGGAAAAGAGACTGAACAATCTGCTCTTTCTAACCCTTGGTGGGCAGACTGGATGGGCTGCAGAGGTGCCTTCCTACCCCAGCCATACTGTCCTTATGCCATTCTGTGAACAAGCAAGAAAGCACAGACAGTAACTGTGATGCAATGAGATGTGAAAACCTTTCCTTTTTCTCGAAAGTTCACTTTCCTTTGGAAAAATAGAATTATTTTGCTCAGCTATCCTGTACTATCATCCCGTACCTCATGCTTCCAGATAAACTAGTTGTCCCAGAGGTGATTAAATCACAAAGAACAAAAGCCAACACATCACAGACAATGCTCACAACACTATAAGAGAAATACATATACCTGAGAAAAATGAAAGTAGCATTCTCTTCCAGTTTTATTACCTCAAAAACTGGTATCTGTTATAGCCTAACCATTCAAGACCCTTCAGTAAAATAGGTGGCATCTGTAGTGGATGATAACTTTACCAACTTAAAAAGGACCTTAGGAGACTGATGACTTGTTTAAACTGAGCACTTAAATTTTAGATAGCAGACGTTATGAGGCAGTAATGTCATTGGGAGAGAAATTCACACAGAGAACAATAATCTTAGGTGAATGTTAGAAATGTGGTGTTAGTTGGAGAGAAGCCAGTCAAACACATATCATATAATAGATTTTTATGTGTTCAAACCTCCACACAGATTTATTATCTGTCTTCATAAATAATTAGACCTGAGTAATTCTTCTGCAACAGGCAGAAGAGTCTGCCTAAGTCCCTGCTTGAAGAAGTGCACAGTAATAATTCCCCAGGACAATATTTTTGTGGAGTTGGATATGCATTTTCACTATCACATTGTTTGAACGCTTCTGTTTCTGTTCACATTTGTTCAGAGCAACAGCCCAGCCTGTGTGTTCCAAGGCAGACCTGGGCAGACACAGATGAGCATGTGCCCAGCACCAGGAAAGCTTTAGAGAGATCAAGTAGGATTTGCTGTGAGAGCATCTCTCCAGCACACTGCTCTATAACACTTCTCAAGGTACAGTACCTTCCTTGTGTGCTCAGTCATTTCCTCGGAGCAGATCTGGACAGCCTCATGAAATGCATCACACTCCCTATCTTTTTGTTCCACCATCTAGCATCTCATTTAAGTGAATGTCCCTTTCTGCCCTCTTTCTGTCATTCTTTCCAGGTGGAAAGGCAGGTCCTTCCACCATTGTCAGCCAGCAGAATATTACCCTTGGGACAAAAGAAAACCTATGAAACCTGAAGTCCTTCTCTGAGGAGTGACAGCAACACTACTAGGTCTGATCATCATTCACAATTGTGGGGAACTGGGAAGAATTTACATGCATTTGGTTATGATATTTCTGCAAATTTCTGCCATGTTTGTAAGCAAAGTATTAAAATTAAAAATGTATTTCTTGTCTCCATCATTTCCATGTGCTGTTCGCTGGAGCAGCGCTTCTAGCCCCAAAGGCTGAAGTTTGAGGAGAGTACTGGTGAAAAGGGATGTAACACCTGTGACTGTGGTGCACAGGGGATCTCAAGGAAAGCACACTAAAAACTCAGAAGCAGTTTGCAATGCAAAAGAAGACATGGAGGTGTCAGTGCTTTCATACCTTTTCCTGAGATAAGGCTCGAGAAGCTTTAAGCACACTGGTTAGAGGCAACTATCTGGACCTCCAGTGCCTACCCCTACTTCTCTTGAGTGCTACACTGATTTTAAGGGCCACTGTAAAGGATTAAAAGTTCTTTATTTCAAGAGTACAACCTGACCCTGCTGCACTGCATTAACTAGCAATTACAGAACACAATGCACTCAATGGACAAGCAACCAAAATGTAAAAGAAAGATTTGTCTGAGTGATAAAATTCAACATTCAAATCATGCTCCAGGGAGCTCTGTGGGTCATAGTCTAATAAAATGGGAAAAGTCAGCTTAACCTTTTTTTTGGTCATGTTTTGCAGGTGCCTCACAGCAGGAAGGGAGAACAAAGACTCCAGATCCTATTAGAAACCAATCCTAAACACAGTCTTGTGGCTGGCACCCGGCAGTTATGGGGCTACATGTCAGCTGCAGCATTCATCCTGGGCAGGAACTGGAGCACAAGCCAATAAAGGATTGATGCTGAAGGAGAGTCATTTTCTATCATCCACCACTGTAAGAGACACGGCCTTTTTCTGATGGAAATCATCAAAACTGAACAAAATCTCTCTCAGACCCCAGGCTTTTTTCCAGAGATGTGCAGGCAAAGAATCTAGTTGCACACCCAGTTGGGCACCTAATACTCTATAAGTGAATTTCATGCACAGTGAGTTCTGATTAAGATTTCAGCAGATGTGCACAGTGTAGTAGCATTCAGAACAGATACAACAATGGGGAAAAAGGAAAAGGAGAAAGGGCAGAGCCAGTGCTGATTTTTCTCCTGGCCTCTGCACAGCTTGTCTTGAATAGGAAACTCCTCCAGGGAGGCTGTGAACTCACAGTATCTCCCCAACAATGGGTGCTTTCAGGCGTGGGAAAGAGAAGGGAAGGAGGGACAGAGTCAAACTAGAATGGTACTGCAGATTCCTTCTTTCACTGTGGCACAGTGAAAATTGTTCCTGAGAGAAAATGATGAGGATGAAAAATGGAAAGTCATCCTATGCAGGATTTCTGCACTTGTGAAACTTCTATCAGTTCTACTTCATTCACAAAGTGAAACGAATCACCATGGCAAAAATGAAATTAAACCATATCAGAGTATAATTCTGCCACGCACCATGAATCAGTATCCATTACACATGGCACTCCTTCCCTCTGATGGTGAAGGGATGCAATAGGACTGGCTGTCTCACAGAATGACTTTCCCACTGCCCAGCAAATTCACTACTGCATCACTGAAGTTCAGGTGGGCTCTTCAGAGGGTTAAACTGCTTCTCATGGCTGCACAAAGCATAATTAACTGCTCATGCCATTGAGAACTTTCACCCATTATTTCCAGCACAGAGTTTCCATTTTCTCAGAAATGATCACATTTTCCTTTGGTGTAAATTTTCTTATTTTAACATCTGACCAAATTCAAGTACAAAAATCAGGGCAATTGGGAAAATATTTTCAAATTAAAGATGCCTTTAAAAAGGATGTGTTGTTGAAAACCTTTTTTTTTTTTTTTTTTTTTTTTTTTGTGAAACAAAGCTGTTCAAGACAAGGTATTCCAAGTAGTTCTTATCTGATTGCTCTTCCAGACTGATCTTTAAATATGCCTCTCCTGAACTGTTCTCTTGCAATGCTGCTGGACTGCACAATACTGACATCTACAATTTCTAATAGGTCAGCCAGGTTATTTTGTCATTCATTTACATAATGCTTTTGCCACCATTTGTACTTTTGCATGTAAATAAGCAGACCAAATACACTAATGAGCTCTAGTTCTGGATTATATGCTCAAAATATAACAAGCTCCATCCAAAATTTTTCCATCCTGTATTTTCTTTATATAAACATTCAAATTATCTACACACAGATCACAGTTACTTAGTTGCTTGTAAAAAAGTCAAAGGGTGTATTTTGCAATTAGTCTTACCTTATAAGAATATAATTAAAAGCCAAGTTGATAATCATTTGAAATTTTGAGTAGAGAAAAATAGATGTTATGAAGATCATATTGATTACAATTTGATTGTTTTAGAAGAAATCATTGTAAAGTGCTATTTCTAAACAGTAGAGAATATATTTTTAATATTCTTGAATACAAGTTGTGTTGATTTACTATTGGCTACTGTACTTTGTAAAACAGTCATATTCTAAAGATTTTTAATCCTTTTTTTCTCAAGTAACAAAATTTGTAATGTTACTTATATAATGAGTTAAATATTTTATCACCCTTTACTTTTTAAATATGCACAGCCTTATTTTAAAATGTTATTCAATCTCCATTGGCATAATCTTTCTGCTTTATATTTGCCTGCCAGCTATTCATTAGCACTGTCAAAATACCCAGGTACATTTAAGTGATTTGGAGTATTTAGTGATTTGGAGAACATTGCAATTTTCTGCATCTACCTGGAGGCATTCAAAATAGATGTGACTATCAGCAGTTATAAAACTCAGTCATCTGAAAACATGCCCATGGTTAGGAATACAAGGCTAAGTGTCACTTAACAAATTTAGGAAAAAATTACCATAGCTGGCTTCATGTTCATATAAAGTACAATTTGCTGAACATATATAAAAAGAGGCATTTGGAATGCAAATCATTGGACTTCTAGGTTACAGTGAAAATCAAAGGTATATGCACAGAACTTCAGCTCACTCTCCCACAATTTAGTGTTTTACCCTAGTCATGCAACATGAATTTGGCTTCAAATAGAAAGGATTGTTAACATCATCCAAGTTTTTAAGCAGAATGAGATCCAAATCTCCAAAGTGAGGCTCAGAAAAGCCAGGTGTCCTCTGTTTTAGCACAGAGGTCTCTTGCAGCCTTCTGGCTCAGGCACTTCTAATGCAAAATCTACATCGTGCAGACCAGCCTACATGGTAAAGGTTACATGACCCTGACTAACTTCATGAAGCACTAAACTCACTCAGAATGTTCCCGACTGAATTGTAGCATAGGACCAAGCCTATTCCTTATGGTGTTGAGCCTAATGAAGATTCTCCCAAATGCTATGTAGCATCAGCAAAAATTGATAGCATTAAAATTACAATAGAACTAGGTTGAGGGGAAATGAAAACAGGCCTTTTTTGAAATTTGAATCTCAATGTAAGCATGGCAGGGTTTACCAGTATGCTGTCTAAGGCACAATGTGACCACATTAATTTTAATTTTTTTTCATAATCTTTATATTCTTTGATGCATTTTTAGGCAGCTGAACTTTACTACTATGAATATTTCTCAGAAAACAACATAATAATATTTAATTTGCAGTTCTTGGGATAGACATTCTAGTCTGTTATGAAAAGCAAAACAATACTTCCATCTTTGTTATAAAACACAAAGAACACTTAAACACAACAAAACAACACCAGATTTCAAGCGAGGAAAAAAAAAAAAAATAGAAGCCTAATAAGTTGATAAGTACTTTTGAGCAATGAATTCTTTTTGAGCAATGAATATTTTTGAAGTGTTGCAAACCATTCAAAAATCTACTTTTAAACATGAATAAGCAAAACTCAGATATATTTTTCAACATAAATAATTTCTGAGCTCTCACAGTAAGCATTTCAACATGTAATAGGCAATCACACTTTTAACATCAGGCTTTCTCCTGAAGTGTTTTGCTAATCAAGTTGCTGTCCTGACCAGCATGGTGACCATAAGTTTATAACACCCTTTCCATGTGTCCTGAAAATGGGACCCTGCCTTATTTTCTAAACTTATTTTCTAAAACATTCTGACAAAAGTCTGAGGATTTTGTCTCATTTGTTCTCTATTCAAATAATGTCCTCCTTCAAAAGCAATCTTGGGAACTTCTTTGGTACTATACACAAGTGTAATACTCAGTGTGGTCAAAGATGACAAAACATACTTTCAAATTCTAGTTCATGATTTTGGGAAATGCAAGGAAAGTTGCATTTTAACAACTTCCGATGAGTTAGTTGAATTAATAATGACTAAACAGGTTTAGATATGAATCTAAATTCAATTTTATCGGGTAATAATGCGATGATTGTGACAATGAAGAGCGTGCTAGAAAGCTTGCTAATAAATATAGAAATATTTCTTGAATGACTATTGGAAAATTGTTTATTTTCAGCATCCTTGATAAAAATATGACAGTATCCTTATAACATTGTTATTTTCTTACTTATGTGATTTCTGCTTTGTGTTTGGCTGGCTAGCCATAGACAAGATATACCAAAAAAAGATAAAAGCATTCAAACTTAAAACCTGAAGTTTACTTAGTTTAATTAAGCATAAAAAGCAAGTTATAGTTATTTAAATTTTCTGAAAGCTTGTGCATTGTATCCCACCAAAAAAAAAACTTTCCTCTTTACAGAAAAAAATTTAAAATACCTACCAATAACATGTTAACCCTTGTTGCAGTTTATGTTTATTTCATTAAGTTATTGATAAATGGTTCTTTCTATTATCCCCCCACATTTCCCCCAAGTTGGTTTTTCCCTAAGTTTACCCTCCCTTAGAGCTGTCCCTCAAGTTATTCCCCTCCCTTTGTTCCAGTCCCTTCCCTGCCTATCAAGGCAACCCAGCCCCTTTTTCCTGAATATTCCCTGCCACTCACCCCCTGGGCCAATCCCTGATTGAAACACCCACTTGGAAATTGCCTAATCTAGGATGCCCCATTGGCTCATGTGACCTTTCCCTCTCCTCCCCTTATCCTGATTGGTCCCACAGTGTTGATGCAATCCCCTTGAAGTCTGCCCTTGAAATGCCCCTATTGGTTGATTTTCTGTATCTACCCCCTGGTTTATAGCTGTATTTAACCGCTTGCACTGAAGTGTTTGGAAGTCTTCTGCCTTATCTCTTCACCTGGGATAAAGTTTTGTTGTGGAACCCCTCAAGATGCAAGAGCGTTCCCCCTTTGTCTGGTCTCTGCTGTGGCTGTAGCATGCACCATAGAGCTTGCAGCTCTTCCAGTTCAGCTGTGGGCAAACCCCAGTCCCCACCTGTTCCTCATTCCTGTCGTGGCTACCGGAGTGTACGGAGCTGGCCCAGTTGCGGTGGTTCGTCTCAGGGTTTGTCTTGTATTTAGTCCATGTTTGTATGTTTGGTGTTTGCGTCATGAAAATATGAGAAGGATTCTGAGAATTTTTTGAAAGAAAGTATTTTTCATTTGGTTTAGATTCAAGTTTAGGGATGGGGCCAGGGGTTGGAA
Organism: Onychostruthus taczanowskii; assembly: GCF_017590055.1. NCBI lineage: Eukaryota > Metazoa > Chordata > Aves > Passeriformes > Passeridae > Onychostruthus > Onychostruthus taczanowskii. Next base: position 668,335 of record NW_024500683.1, read on the forward strand.
GTAGATCATCTTTAAGGCCCTCTTTCAACCCAAACCGTTCTATGGTTCTATGAATTTAGAAGCAGAAACAAATAATTTTACTGAATTTGTCTGATGGTTGTTGGATTTCGTTTATGTCAGTAAATGTTCATTAAGTGTCTCTAAAATACAGTGGAACACGTTTGTGTCGAGAGCTGGAGAGATAATTACGCACTTTAAACACAAACTGCCAACACAGTGAGAATTGCTTGCCTTCCCAGGTTTCTAGTCAGTGGTGGCGAGAACATATATTTACCAAATAATGGTATGTTACTTGGGATTTTCATTGGTTAATACAATGCCTGGGGACATTGCTGTGAGTTTTGTTGTCCCAAGTTCATAACCTAAGGTTCTAAATAATAATCTCTGGCAATCCTTTCAAAATAAGTATATGCTTTTGTTGATTGAGGGTAGAGGTTTGATGCCAAGGGAGAAAAGGTTCTTGTTGGCATTTACATTAGAAATGACATTCACAGTTTTTTCCAATTATACAGTTTATCAAAAGCTCTAGTTCCTTTTGGTAAAACCTGGCTTCATTTTCACGTTGATGTTCCTCATTTCTGTTGCTGAATACAGCTTTCTTCTCTCACAAATACAAATTCCAAACTGAGGTGTACATTCTTATCTGCACAAGGGAAATTAGCATGCATCACAGTTTTCCGGTTTTTTGGAAGCTAGCAAGATCCCTACTGAGTTCTGTAGGCTGAAGTGGCATATTTAGCCAATCAAAGGGAAGTATAAAAGTCCAAATGCACCAACGCACTGATTTTTTCTGGAACAAGAGATTACCCATATATGCAATGCTTATTTGTGAATGCATATTTAGAATAAAAGGGTTTTTGTCTTGATATTAAAAGCTGAGTTGTATTGTGGGTCCCTAAAAGTTTGGCAAGACTGAATTTGCCGCATGAGTTTCCTAGAGGTTTGCGCATGAGTAGAGAGGTGAAGTAGGTCGTGAGTAGGTCGGGTGACAATGTCCAGGTGTGTCCCCATGGGGGGGGAGTGGGAGCAGTCTCTTGCAAGAGACTCAGGGTCTGTTGCATTACCTGCAGTCCTGTGGTGCAAGGCCTCTGGGGAGCACTCTGGGAGGGTCTTTGATGGATTGTGGCACCCCCTCAGCTGCCCTCTCACATGAACGTCCTGTGGATGTGGTCTGTGAGGTTGGGGGTTCCACAGCTGGGCCAGTCTGTGTAAGGAAGTATGGGTGATAACTGCTTCTGATCAGAGCTTATACCTGAAACCTCCTCCCTCCACCTTGTTTTAGGGAGTGGGAGGGGAGACTTTGTAAACATGGCTTCTGTGGGCTGTGGTCTCCCCCACCCCAAATTCAGCCAGAGGTGACTCTCAGCATGGCTGTTGAGTCTGGTTCTCTTGTAGATGCATTACTTTCCCCCAGCTGTGTTTGTTTTTTTCTAGGCCTGGTGATTGAATAATGGGCTTCTGTTTATGTAATCAAATAGTTTGACTTTCAGTCCAAAGTTCCACTTAGGCATCCTTTAGGTAGGGATGGCCTTCTTTATACAGTTTAAGATTTTACATCAGTGTTTGAGGCATGAGCTATTTCAGTCTCTGACAACAACTCATCTGGGCAACTCATCTGCTGCTGGACAAGCATATTTGGCCTTCCTGGTCTGTGGAAAAGAAAGAGCATCTTTTTTGGTCTGGTCTCTTCACAGTGTGTTAGAGGAGAATATCAACTCTAAATCCCACCTTAAGAATGCTGAGCCAGCAGAAATGTAGCAGTAGATCACTTCTTGCTGAATTTTACATGGTCTGGAAGAATTCTGAGGAAAAGTAGTCTGGGTGTCATAGTGAGCATGCTTATGCTAGGCTGTTGGGCAAGCTGAGTGGGGAACTTCTGACACCTCACTTTCCAAGGAAAGGAAACGGAAATCTACCCTGTTGACTACACCAGCAGAATTCATTGTGAGTCTGCCCTAAACAAAGGCACCTTCTAATTACTTTTGTTCAAAAGGTTTCAGGGAACTGTGCTCTAGTGTGCTCAAGGGAAGATAAACACTAAGTATGACACAAGCTTTGGGACCAGCTTTTGGGCCAGGCTTTTATGTCTCACTGTTTTATGCCCACAGCCAGCTGCTGCCAGCATGGAAGATGCTTCTGGTAACTTTTTGCCAGAGCCTCATGGCACAAAATTGCCATAGTAAATAAGTATGGCTCATCCACAGCCATGATCCATCTGCCATGGCTTTTGCAGAAGTGCAGCCAATTCATTTCAGTCCTGAAATGAGCACTGATACCCGCAAGTGCCAGGAGAGTACTTAGGAACTGCTTTTCTTGCAGTGTTTTCTGTGAAGCATGGATTTATGCAAAAATGAAATATTCCCTCAAAACTGCTTTCCTGCTTCTGGCCACACTGCCCCTGCATCTTGCAGGAAGAGGCAGCAAATTCAGCACAGCATCTGAACAAGCCATGGGTACCAGGCCCTCGGAAGACAAGAGCACAAGTAGCACCGCCAGACTGGGAGCAGCATGAACAGCTGGACAGCTGGGAAGCCTGAGCTTGCTCCAGTTAAAGTGTAACATTGCTGAAATGAAATTAAACAATAGGCGCATATAAAAAATGGTAAATAGAGATACGGCTTCACAATCACAGAAAAGGTGGCAAGTTCTATCGCCAGTAAGATGATTCACAACAGAAATTAGTACAGTAGTGAGACCAAGGAAAAATTAATTTTCAATATAGAACAAAGTTGTGATTTCTGAAGCAACTAGATGTAAAACAAAAACTGATTAGTAGCTTGAAAGGAGTGACTAATCAAACTGCCCAAAAATAAAACTGAGACTTCAGAAGTGTAGAAATGTTAGCATAACTGAGAATCTGCAGAATAGCTCCAAAGAAAAAAATGTGTTTTAAATAAGCAAGGCAGACCAAAATCATTTGGAAATCGTACCAGCAGCTGCTTAATAATTTACATGTTAAGTCAGAGAGATCTTTTAGAAGAAGCTTTGCCTTCACCAAGCTCAAATGAAAAGTAGATGTGACCCTTCTAGGACAGCACCGGTGTATCTTGTCCCACAGATCCTTGCTGCACATTTTTCTGTAATTTGGAAAATAAGGGGACTGAGCATGGCAGGAGATTTGACCTTTCATAGAAAGAAGTGAGTTTGGTCAAGCAGGACCTGCCTTTCCTAAACCCATGCTGCCTGAGTCTGATGCCCTTGTTGTCCTGCATGTGCCATGAGATGGCACTCAAGATGATCCTCTCCATGACCTTCCCCGGCATCCAGGTCAGCCCAACAGTCCTGGATGTCCCTAAATCCATTTTCTGAACCTTCTTGTAAATGGCCTCTGTCATGATAAAACTCTGTCAACTAGACTGCTGAAGAGACTAAAGTCTGCCCCCGAGAATTCCAAGGCAACTGTCTGTTCTGCTATCCCTACTCCATATGAGGACGGAAAAATCTCATTTGATGACCACTAAGAGGGCTTCAGCCATCACAGCACTCACCAGTCCTTCTCTGTTCGCAAGCAGCAGGTCCAGCAGTGCACCTTCCCCAGCTGGCTTCTTTTCCAGCTGTGACAGGAAATTATCTCCCACACACTCCAGGAACCTCCTGAACCGTTTCCTTTCTGCTACTTTGTATTTCCAGCAGATATCATTAATTCCTTCAGAAAACATGCTTGACTCTGTGTCAGCAGACATCTGGTAAATTGAAGTTCCCCATAAAAACAAGGATTAGGGATTGTGAGACTTCTCCCGGCTGCTTATAAAATATTCATCCTAACTGAGTAGTCAGAGCAGACTCCTACCAGAATATCTGCCTAGTTACCTTTCCCCCTGGTTCTTACCTATAAACACTCAATTCTATCTTCACCATCATTAAGCTCCAGTCAATACAGACACTCCCGAACACACGGCTGCCCCACCACATCTTTTTCCTTGCCTGTCCTTTCTGAAGAGCTTATGGCCATCCTTTGCAGCACTGCTGTTTTGTGAGTCATCCCACCATGTTTCCACGATGACAGCTATGTCACAGTTGTCCTGCTGTGCCATGGCTTTCCACTCCTCTTGTCTGTTTCCCATGCTGCATTCACTGGCATAGATGCACTTCAGCTGGGTGATTGATCCCACCACCATATTGGGTGGAGAAGCCCACACAGTTCCTAATATGACCATTCTCAGGTGTATCTGTGGCTTCTAACCTTTAAATAACTCTTGCAGCTTTGCTGCTGCATGGATCTCCATTTCCTATCTCCACTGAGACAGCAGACCACCAAAGGGCCTCACCAACACTGTCCCTCAAACACTGGTGTGCCTCCCCAGGCTTATCTTTAGCAAGCCTGTTTTTTTCCCCCTTCCCCCTTCAAATCTAGTTTAAAGGTCTTGTAATGAGACCTGCTAACTGCTGTCTTTTTCCCCTTTGAGAGAGGGAGAATTCATTGTGAATCCCTGTGGTACATCCTTTGCTCCTTTAGTCGCCTTCTCCCCCATCTTCTCTTCTTTCAATTCTCTCCAACATTTTTATTTATTCCTTCTACTTACTCCTGTTCATACCTGACATAATTACATTCTTCATTCTAAAATTAATTTGGCATTAGCATAGTTAATGCTTGCAGCAATGACAGCTCCAATACCTATAACCTACAAAATTCTCAAAAGAAAATTTCTTCATGTCAGTTTGTTGTTTCTATGTGCCCACACCCATAACACAATGGAGGTTTAAGAGAAATACATTGTACAAAAAATCAGCATAGCTTACTCGCAGCCAAAGTAATAGTAAGAAGACAAGAGTGTCAGAAAAAAACAGAAAAAATTACCTGTTGCCATGAAAAATACCATATTATTTTGCCCTGTGTGCCTTTTTGTGCTCAGCTTAGGCAGATATATGTCCAGCCCTGTGAGCTTGGGATGCCCAGTGAGATCCCAGGGCATTCTGACCTTGCAATCACAAATGTTTAAGAATTAGGTAGCACATTTAAGTGCTATTTCAAATGTACTCATCTGAGGAGATAAGCTACATAATGTAACAAGTCTGTACCAGGTTTGCAGTATCTCCTGTTGCATTATGCCACTATTGCATGTCAGTATTGAGACAGACAAAAAATGCATCTCCATCTGCAAAAAGCCCTCGGTTTGACTCAGTTGCTTCTCTGAATGGTGATTACCCAATGAGATGATGCAGAAACAGTGAATTTCTAGCCCCAAATCTTGCTTTGTCTGAATGCAGGCTTAAGGAGATCACATGGGATCAGTTACACAGGTAACATTTGGAAATTGTTTTTTCCTAATTTTAAAAAGAAATACTGATTTCCGTACAACCCGAAGAAGGCATGTGGATCACAAAATAAAAATAATTAAAAAAAAAAAAAAACACAAAAACAATAACCCTAAAGTAAGAGATGCACCTGATGCTATCCAATGGAATGTTAAAAAGAAAAGTCAGCTTCCCTTGGAACAGATTCCTTGGAACACAGTGTTTTCATGTGACTGTGAAGAGAACAAAGAATCTCTTGTCTCCAGCTAGTCACCTCGTAACAATAGAGATGAGGGCAGCTAATCTTCATTTTCTTCTAAAAGCTCTCTGGGCTCTTGAAATTATTTGGCAGCTTCTGTGCTGTTTATCATGCCCAAATTATGAATATTCACAGTGTGCTCTCACGGGATCCCTCACCCCTTTACTGAAGGATAGTTTTGCAGATGCATATTCCCTCTGTCTCATTGAGCTAATCTGTAAATAATGGTGGATTGTGCATTGGACGTTTGCATTGGCACTAGTTATATGATTACTGTTTTGTGGGCAGTCATTCCCTCACTGATTAACCATTCATCCAACCATTCACTGAACTGGCACAAGCAGCAGCTCTTGCAGTCCATTGGAATACCCTAACAGACAGATAATGAGCAGAAAGGACAAAGAAAAGTAGAATATGAGATATCCGTGGCATCTGTCATTTTTAATCAAGTTTATTCTTCTCTGTCAGAAACACAGACACATGAAAACACAGACCCAATAGTCTCCTTCTTCCTTTCCTTGTGATCTGCAGTAATCATAATCATTAAACTGTGACTGTTCCTGGTTGAAGCTTTAGTTTATGGTTAATAACTGCAGTCTTCCTTGAAAAACATCAGAACAGGCTTTTCTCCATCTGATATTTTTGTGCTCTGAAACACTCCTTACTCAGCCAAATGGAAGCACTCAGGGAGACTAAAATATGGTATCTAAAAGAGAGCTATTGACAAACACCCAGTAGAAGCAGTACCTGAAAGGCATGTGGCACAAAGTACATAAATTTGCAACTGCACATTACTCACAGAATTCCCCCCAAGTTAAAAGAGGGGAGGGTGCTCATAATTAGCAGGCACAATGCATCAGGACTTACGTACTGATGCAATGAAACAATTTATGAAATGATAGGAGGATACAATCAAGGCCAGCATTGTGTAATGTAATTCTTTTAAAAATTAGAACACGAGGATGGAGAAAAAGGGTAAGCATAAGGATGGACAGCTACTGGAAATTTCTGTGTCTAAACAAATAGTGATGCTGAAGGTCAATCTGAATATGAGTTGGCAGAATAAAAACAAAGAGCTAGTTGAGTAGCAATAGTTGTCATAGAACTTCTAGTCTATAAAAGGTTTATTCAAAAATTTATTTTGTTTAAACAGATTCTTGTGTCAGCTTTAATCTTTCCAATACATCAATAATGCCTTGAAGACTTGTTATTTTACCAACAGCAGCTTCAAGGCTCAAGGACCTTTTCTATAACCAAGTTTACATGTGAACTATGAACATATGTGGCAAAGCTGTCAAATTTGAGAGTTTCAGACAAAGGCTGGCATCCTATTGTCAATATTTTCATAGGAACTTGGTGTTTTGAAGGACAAATAATTATTGATGCAAGATTTATATGGAAGCATATAAGCCGAGTCAGTCCAGTATCAGGAGGTAAAATGCGGATGCCATCTACTACAGAAGAAAGGCATGGATCTCCTGTAGGACTAATAGCATCTGTCAGTTTAATCTGTAAGTTAATAGGTCTCTCAGATACCCTACATCCTTTAAAATGTCACTGGCTGTCTATTTTTAGGCACTCACATTCTTGGAGCATGCCCAATTCTTTTCACATTAGTTCTCCACTCTCTAAAGTCCATTTTAAAGTAAAACTTTCGTTTTAGTACCAGGGTTCCCTCTACACTGGTAAATTTTTCTGTTTTTAAAAGACACATGAAATGAAACAAAAATGGCAGTTACCATGATCTCAGAAACTGTTCTCTCACAACAAAAACCACCCAGTTTAGCCTTTATGAATCTGATCTGAAAAAGGAGAGAGATCAGTTGATTAAATACAGTACTTCCCATAGTTTTAAAAATCAAATGCAATAAAAATCCAGCAGTAAATTTTGTCAATTAAAAAAAGTTCTAAAATGGGATACAGACACAGAATTTTCTTGTTTTCTAATGGTGACACAAAAAAACCTATGACTCTTAACTGATGCCTTTGGTGAGATGAGCAGATCACTGTCCAGACAGGTAACAAAAAATATCTCAGTTATGTGAGTTGTAACAATTCAAACCCTTCAATGAAGCCCTTAAACATTCATTTAATTAAAGTCCCATTGACTTCAAGATCCTTTATATTAAGCACTTGAGCCAGTGCTTTGTTGATTCATTAGATGATAAAGTCATTTCAGTTGATACAAATGTTTTAGGGGTGCAATTACATCTGCTCAGGCAGACAGAATCAAGACATAAAATATAACTAGAGGTAATGATATAAAATAAAGCTAGAGACAGTGAAATGAGAAATAGTACATACATTTTTAAATTGAGGGTCATTATGCATCAACACCAGAATATCTGGCTTTTCCCTTTTTAAAGTCACCATGTCAAGACAGATGAAGTTTGAATTCCATTTAATTGTACCTCATTTTTAATGTTGCTCACAATCTCATAAATCCTTCTGGTATTAAAGCTTATATATTAAATCCTTTGACACTGATATATTATAAGCCTATGCATTAAAACCTGTACATTATATCCCTGGATTCAAAGTTCATGGTTTAGTTCTGAGTTATTTGAAGGCATCTCTTAAAAAAAAAAAAAACACATATTTCATCACAGTTTTATTGATAAATACTGCATGTTTATAATTTTAAAATTGCATTGTTATATTAAGGATTCAATTTAGCAATCTGTACTCACCAATGTAGAGGTGTATGAACTATTCAGAAAGTGTATGGAATCATCAGAACTCCAAGCATTTGCAAACACAAACTGTGCAGTTCTGCCTGTGGTAAAATGGTGAATTTAGAGGTAATGCACTCTGTCTACCCCTTAGTCCACAACAAGCTGTAGTATTTTGCAAAAGCACTTTTGTTCTAGATAAATTGTTTTTTAGTAAGCCTCATGCACTGTAAATGCTGTAGCTATGGCTGCAAGTAATGCTAACACTAAACTGCTTTGCACTCCTATAACTTCAGCTGCAGTTCTTACTGTCAGTGAAAATAACATCCTGGAAATCTTGTATAGAATTTGGTATTTCAAAAACATTTGTCAGAATGGAAGTCCTCATTCTGCTTTCTATTGGCATTGGAGCCTCTCTGATGCCTACCAAGTTTAACATCAGAAAATTATTCCATCCCTTACCCTGCGTTATAAGTTGTTAAACTTCTTTTATTTTTTCATCCTGTACTCCAACATTACCACAGGGTTATCTTTTCCTTTAGCCCTGTTCCCAGAATCCATTTTGGTGTGAAAAGAGCAGAAGCATGTGCAGGAAAATGAAGGTGCAGCAGTTGCCACCTCAATAGCCTGTGGATGAAATGGCTTACATGTGCAGCCAATTTTAATGAGATTTTAGTCTTATTTTTACTAGTATTTGCCTAATATTCTTGCACTGTACCTACCCCACACTAATTATTGTGCTTATTGACAACATAATATGAAATGAACTACCTTAACACCAACAAATAAATGTAACTTTGAACAAATGAGATGTAAAATGCTGCAAGTTTCCCAACAGTGTATTTTTTTTTTTTAATGCGGAGTGGTAAAATACATTCAACTCTGCAAAAACAGATAATGCCTGTAGGATAATAGCATGCCTGAATGCATCAAAACAGAAAAAGTGATGGAGCAATGGGAAATGGGATGAACTATTCAGAAAAGGAAAGTTGCAAACAAGGAATTAAATTGGCAAAAAGGGGAAAACAGAAAGAAAAGGAAGTATAAAAGGCTGCAGTGTAATTCAAAACTTTTAAGGTTAAGTACATAATTTAATCAGGAGAAATTTAAAGTTCATCAGAACAATTTTTATTATTTATTTCTGTATATATTGTAGACTAGTAAGGTAATAATTACACTGTCTTACATGAGTTTTTATGGATCCTTATACTTTTGTTTTTGTGTCTCAATGGATCCAATCTCTTTGGATTTGAAAACGAATAATGAGCTCAGTAATTTTTTTAGGTCTAAGATGCCTGAAATATTTCTTTACTCAGAGATGTACTTTCAAAAGTCTTATTAGTAGAGGACATATTCTGTATTGACCTCTCCCAAGGGTTCAGGCTGGGGAAATGAGCAGCTGAAGAGCCACAATGTCTGAGACTTCTCAGTGTTATTTTCACCCACAAATAAATTTGTATGCTTTATCTGTTGCTTCCCTAAGCAAAGGGAAAAAACGAACCTTTCATCTTTTTCATCCAAAACTCAAATACTACTAAGAAAAAGTGTATTTCTTCCTTTCATATCAACTTTTTCCCCTCCATCATTGTTAACATTGACCATTTCAGGTATATTTATTTAAGCAAGAAAATTCACTCCATGCAAATCAGGTCAGCAGCAGTGACTGGGACAGAAAATCAGTAGGGAAAAGAGCAATACTTTGGCAAAGGGAAAAAAGAGATTGCTAAATATTTTTGCTGCCACCTTCCTTGCTTGTTACTGTCTCACATCCAAGGTAAAGCAGAAAATGAAATTTTAGGCATGAGTTCCCATCTTATTTTCTTTAAAATATTTTGACATATTTATCACCTAGGAAATAATGGAGGAAAAATTAGGAATTAAAGGAAGAACAAAATTAGGAATTCAAAGAAGAAAAACAATTCCCCTTCCTTTAATTTTTTTTCTGCAGAATGATGGAAGTATATTACTGAAAATGCTGAACAGCTCTGGCTGCTGTATTTCACAGAAATATATGTCTAGGCACTCAGACTAGAAACGTGCAGTTAGCATGACTGATAACTCTAAATATTATTCTTGAAATTGTTCAGCACTTTTCCTGTTTCACAACACAGCATAAAGAAATTATGCAGCAAATTACTTGCAACTTTTTTTTTTCCCAACATACGTGCACATCTGTATTGCACTGGTCTGAATGAATCTGTTTCAAATAAACATTTAAAGCTCTCACACAGATAGGGCCTCCCCTAGACAGACACAGGGTAGGTGGCTGCATCTGGTAGCAAACTGTGTCAAGAAAGATTTTTCCTCATTACCCAGGTGCTGGCTCTATTCTGCCTTCACCATTGCTTTTTTCCAGCTTCCCTAAACCATCCCATCAATGTAACAGTTGATTTTGCTGCCATTTATGATGAGGAAAAAGCCTTATCTTTGTCATCCTTGAGGTGACAGATTTCAAGTTGCCTCATATTCCTGAGAAGCTTTGGGTCAGGTCTGCCTCACCATGCCTACTTAAAACAGGAGCAAATAAGCTCCCAGCACATATTTACAGTTGCAAAAACTCCTTGTGGAGTCACTCTGACTCCTTTTATCAGTCTGGTGTAAAGTCAGTAAATACAGGACCCATGAGTTCTTACACAGTTTTCTCTACAGAGAAAGCCAAATTATGCCAAACAATAGTATTAGAATAATCAATACAACAGAGATTGCACTCTTTATTTACATGTCAATTGACTTTTGAGGAGGAAAATGAGGGTTAACATCTCCAGAGGTTAAGATCCAGATCAAAATTACTGATTACTTTTCATAAACATTGTGTTATTATTTAAGATTTTGGTTTTCACTAGTTGTTTCACATTTGAATATGAATATCCTAATTTTATGTTATTATATTTTCCCTTCATCATAGAAGAAGTGTTTCCTCAAATTATTACTGCCATAGAAATGCTTTTAAAGGTATTTTGTTTTATAAAATCATTACTTTTTCTATATTAGATCACGTTCAGATTATTGAGGATTAATCTCATTATAACACATTTCAGAATATTCATTAATTTTGATTCTTGAACATCTGGCAATCTGGCAATAAAATTACTAAAAGCAAACAAGATTTGTTAGTTAGACTCTCAGACACAGGCATTCAAACAGAAGTGAAATCCAATAAATGTAAATTGAAAAGAACTGCTGGCACTTCGAAATCAAAATTATCTTCTAGCACAAAGTTAGTTTTAGAGCCTGTAACTGCCTTTCATTTCTGAGCTCCTCCATGAGATCTGACAATTTTTACAGTAACTTTTATATGTTTTAAAATTCTGCCTTTGTTGCAACATGAGGATCCACAGAAGCTGCAAATTAAAAACTTGTTACTATCCATATCTGCAAGGAATCAGAGGAGATTGGTTGCAATTATAATGACTCCAAGCATAGTTTAAAGTATCAATAAAAAAAACTTATCACTTATCACTTAATTATCTTAAATATTGTATTTACTTCTCATGGCAAATATGCTAACATAATTATGTGATTATATGACATATTAATTCAAACCCTTTGCTTTTGTTCAGTCCAATGACTGGAAATTATGAACAACTTAATTATGAACAACTTAATTAGAGAGAAGTGATCAATTTGTGATTTCTGTCAAGTTCCATTTGAAGTTGAAATTGGAATTGCACATTTACCTTTAAAAGAATTTTTCTGTTGAGCAGGACAAATTTTAGACCTGAATCCAGTTTTCTAACTAGGAGTGTATTCACTGTAATTACACAAAATCACATAATTAACTAGGTTGGAAAAGACCTCTGAGATCATCAAGTCTCACCTATGACCCAACACCACCTTGTCAACTAGACCGTGGTACTGGGAACCACAACCAGTCCTTCCTTAAGGACCACCTTAAGGTGGTGACTCCAACACCTCCCTGGGCAGACCATCCCAATGCCCAGTCACTCGTCATGTTAAGTATAAGTAATTTATTCTCATGTATTTATAATTCAAGATTTTAATTCAACTAGGTACCACCTCTCTTACCTCAATTCATTAATATTTTTGGAAATTTCTGTCTGTCCGAGTCAGTTGTGATGTTTGCAGAGGCCACAGCTCAATGCAGTGCAGACCTTCTGCATGCCCCACTCCCAAGCTCTTTGCCTGAAGTCAGCAGGAGCTAGACTTGTGCCAGAAGACCATTCAGCATGGAAGCACTGTGGATGAACAGCAAGCCTGGGCTCCTTTTGCCACAAACATCACATGAAAAGTTGAGGCATTTCTCATTGGCAGCTAATTATCATGGGCAGGTCATTTCATGATAAGTGACTTGTTATGCCGCAAACATCACAACCTGGCTCTCTGCAGACTCCTGCTCAGTGCTGAACACAGCTACCTTGCTTCCACTGCCAGCTACATCTGATGAACAGTATTGCCGTGCTTGCCCAGAGCAGGTCCCATGCCAATAAACCTTGAAGACCAAGGATGTCTCTGTGCTACTGTACAGACTGGCATTTGTATTCACTCTGTCCCCAGATCTGTTGGAGAAAATTGTGTGCGGGGAGGCACATAAGCATCTCTGCAGAGTCAGTTTCCACTCTGCAGGGCTGGCACTGACTTGAAACCAGAGCACTGAGCCCATCCAGACAGTTCTGGGCAGAGCCCTATGGCTAAGCCTGTGCCACACACCCACATTGCTCCAGATTCCAGCAGAGTGCATTTGCTTGAATGCAATGCCAAGCTTACACTGTCTCCTTGTGCTTCTCTGGAGTGTGAGGCAGAGATGCCCAAGTGACTTTTCAGGGGCAGATTGCCGGACAGTGCAATAGTGCAGCCCACGTGGCAGCTCTAGAGTAACCAGCCTTCCTGTTACCCAGGGAATCCTATCTCCCACAGAAGTGGAGAGGTGACTACAGCAAGAACATGTTTTTAGTAAGTGTTTCGTGACTGAACTCTCTAACTTGTTGTTATTTATGTCATAGAATCTGTAGGCTGGGAGAGACCTATGGATGGAAATCACCCATTCCAGCTCCTTTTCTAAGCAAGCCCAGCCCCCAAAACTGAACTCTGGGCAAACTGTATAATTGGATCTACTTTTAAGACAGTCAGTGCACCGCTATTTCAGTTGTTTTTCATTAAATACATATGAATATTTATTATTTCAGGATATAGTCTTTGTGATTCAAGGCACTCCTGCTCTATGTAAATCTAAACAGAAACTTCTTACCCCAAACTCACTGGCTCACAATTGTACAGGCAGTGAGCTCTGTTAGAATTCTTCACCTGAATTTATTCACAGAGCAGTACACTGTCATCCTCAGAACAAGGCTTCAAACCCTTGCAGAGTCACACAGGTTGCTGTGGTGTCTGTACAGACAAGCACTGACCTACACAGTTTCAGGTGCAGCGGTGCACATGAGCCAACATACAATGTACAGCCAGCAGCATCTGTGACATACCAGGAACACATTTTAGAGAAGAATAGGTAAGAAATCTGGTAGTATTTTAGCACAGCACAGAAAGCACAGAAAATCTACACAAAAAAACAGCAACACAAAACCAAATATTAAAATGACAAATGAACAGTGGTTTAGCTGTTAGTTCTTGTTTTGTATCATTGCTTCTTACTAATATCAGAGCAGTAAATACCAGAGCTTCTAAAGTGGACAGGGTCCTGAAGCTCTGGATGACACAAGCACATATACAAAATGTCTAATGGACTCTGTCTTGCATAAAGCCATATTCTTTTAATTATTCATGCTAGACCTAATATGGTTTAGAAATCTCAATGAATTTTAGAAAAAAAATTTCTAGACACAGATTTAAGAGGACAAACACTCCAGATCAGCTTGAGAAAGCTATGGCATTCTGTACAAATTGATCAATCAACACAAGAATACATTGTTCAACACAGAGAAAAGCACACTACCTCTTCCTCCAGAAATTAAATGCCTGTGAGATAGCGAAGAATGGCACTATTTTCACTCAGATTTATCTGTAATTGTGATGTCATTTCAGTTCACTTGTTAACTTCTTCCATTAAAACAGCTGCCAGTGTTTCTGAAAATCATAGTGTCAGCTGACACCAAGAGCACAAAAACACTGCAGCAATCTCCTTAGTGTTTTCTTGTCAGTTGAATAAGGAGCAATTTCACTTCAAGGCCAAATTGATCCAAAAAAATCAAGAATAATTTTCTCAGATGTCCTGTGTCTTTGAAGCATTATTTCCTTCTTGCAGCTGATACACTTCCATGGATTGAAAGACTTGCTAGGGCCTTTCTTTGTTTTATGTAACTGTTTCCATACATTAAGGTTTTTCAGGGAGAAGGAGGGAATATCACATATTCTAGGCTGCACACAGTGGCACTCAAGAACAGGTTGATCAATCATTTGATGGCAACAACAGGAGCACTACCCCTGCTGTGGTCTGAGGCTGCCCTGGGCTCACAGGTGGTGTTGTGTGCCTCAGCTGGCTGTATGGAGCAGCCTTGTAAACTGCCTTCACACACTTCTGCATTTCTCTTGCTCCCACAATTGAACAACAGCAAAGGTATACCCAGTGAGACCTTTAAAAAATGTGTAGGTTAATCTCCTGTCTTTGTAATATGCCTGTAAGATAGGAGGCTCTAACTCTCTCTCTCATTCCTGTGTTCTGAGTACTCTACAGAAGAGCAGTTTATTCCAACTACCATCTGGCATAGCTGCTTGCTTAGCTTAAGTAGCAGAGCTTCATGTGTGGGCTTGGAGGTTCCCAGGTTCAGGCACTGAGATGCTTTGAGCACAGAATTTTTTCTCTGTTTTAGTTTGGGTCTGTTCAAGGACAAAGGAGAGACATTACTCTCAGCACACTGTGAATCAGACCATTGTCTAGAATGTAGTATTTTTTGTAACAAACCTGAAGTTCTGTTACTTGAGCACCCCAGCAGAAAGACATTGAGACTAAAGCACTACTTTACTGCCTTACTTGGAGTACCTGCAAAAGGGTGGTACAAGGCTTACTTGGCTGCTAAAATTTGCAGCCCTCACTGAATGGAAAATGGAGATTTGCAGTGCAGCTGAAAAGCAGAGGCTGCAATATTTCATAGTACCAGGCTGTAATTGAGCCAGGGCAATGAGGAGAAACAAAAACTCAGTTAGCACTCTGCTTTTCCCCACCAGTAAATCAGAAGCTGATTTTGCCAGTAAATTGCTCAAGTATATGCATACTACAGCAGTGTACAAAAAGAGCATATAAAAAGAGAATATAGGTACAGCATATGGGAAGAAATACCATATGAACGTAGAAACAACCCAACAGAAAAATAAGGACATACTTTGTGTTAAATTAGCTAAGAGCTAAATCAGATGCTATTTAATCAGTAAGTGAACAATCCAACTTAACCCCTTTTTAGTAGGCAATTAATGATGGGAGACTTTTAATCCCGCAGTTCTGCACAATGTCTGAAACATGACTTGATTCTTATGTGGTTTAGATGTATTACACTCAGGTCATGGTGAACAAAGAAAAAACTTTGAGCAAGAAAATTTGTTCTTATTCTGATGTTGGTTTAGTGACTTTTCCAAGGATACCTTCCTAATGGGGTCAAACTCCAAATACATCTCATCCTTCACCCTCCAGAAATTCATACACGAAAGCCAACCTAAGGCTTATGGTCACACAAAGAAACATAGGAGAGATCTAGTTCCTTTCCTGCTCTCTCTCTTGTAATTCTCTCAGATATAATTCTTGAGACTTATGCTTCTTTTCTCATTTTTCTTAGCAGTACTGTACCTTTTTAACAGCAATGCTAACCCAGGATTAGGTTAGAACAGACAACGTGCTTGTACTTCTTACTTGTAGGTGCCCCACCAGTTTCTAGTTAAATTCTACTGGAAGAGCTCAGCTTTCCCAGCACCTCTAGGTAGGTTACTGGAAAAATGTTTCAGACTAAAATTACTTCTGGAAGAATCTCTACATCTTAAATCAGCTTCTAAAATTAATTTCCAGAAATGCTGACAAACAAAACCTGAGAAACAGACCTTTAGGCCAATTAAGTTGTTTTATTTTGTTACTGTTGACTTTGATTATTTTTTTAATAAAAAATATAAATTTGAATGTATTTTTAAATCAAATAATTATTAAAAGTTTCTTTTTTATTACCAAAACAATGAGGCATCAAGAATTTGCAAAAAACAGTAAGAGAACGTGACTGAGCAATTTACGTGACTGAGTCCTTGCTCTGAAATGTCTATGGGTTTGACTATTTAAAAATTTCAACAGAAAGGCTTCATAAAAAAATTTTCTTGGTGGCTGTATTTTACACATTTTTGTAAGCATCCTTTCCCTTGATTCTTCCAAATAAGACGTTACCAACCTACTAGTCAATAGTGAAATTTAAAAGCAGGAAAAAAAAAATCACAGAATCACATAATCACAAAATATGCTATTAGAAGGATCCCACAATCATCAAGTCCAAATCCTGGCCCTGCACAACACCATCCCCAAGAGTGATCCCCAAAAGGCACATCCCCATGTGCCTGAGAGCATTGTCCAAATGCTTATTGAACTCCGTCAGGCTTGGTGCTGTGACCTCTTCCCTGGGGAGCCTGTTCCAGTGCCCAGCCACCCTCTGGGTGAAAAACCTTTCTCTAATGTCCAACATAAACATTCTCTGACACAGCTTCAGGCCATTCCCCTGGGTCCTATCACTGGTCACCACAGAGCAGAGATCAGCCTGCCCTTTCTTGTTCCCTCACAAGGAAGCTGTAACTGCAGTGAGGTCTCCCCTCAGTCTCCTCCAGGCTGAACAGACCCAGTGCCCTCATCTGCTCCTCACAGCTTCCCCTCAAGGCCCTTCACTATCTTTGTTACCCTCCTTTGGACACTCTCAAATAGTTTAATGTCCTTTTCACATTGTGGTGCCCAAAACTGTCCCCAGCACTGGAGGTGAGGCTACCTCAGTGCAGAGCAGAGCAGGACAATCCTCTCCCTTGCCCAGCTGGTGATGCTATGCCTGATGCTCCCCAGGACAGGGTTGGCCCTCGTGGCTGTCAGGGCACTGCTGGCTCATGTTCAATTTTCCACTGACCAGGACCCCTAGGTCCCCTTCCCTGGCACTGCTTTCCAGCACCTCATTCCCAGTCTGTCTGTACATCCAAGGTTGCCCATTCCAGGGGCAGAATTCAGCATTTCCCTTGTTCATGCTGGATAATATACTCAAAAACAGGTGGCATAACCAGTCCAGGCCATAAAAAAATGGAAACCTAAATCAGAGGGTGAGGCTGGCTGGGAAGAGGCAGCGTTGTCTGTATATGCTGGTGTGGACAAGGAACTAATGCACAGAGAGATTAAGGGCATTGTTCAGCAAAACCCTTAAGCACATGTATGAGTAATCCCACTGCTGCTTAGGATGGCATTACTGCCAAAAGGAAGGTCTGCAGCCCTTTATGTTAATTCAGGGCCCTGTTGACCTTTCCAAGGTCACACAGTAAATCTGAGATAATTCCAGGATTTGGACTCAAGCATCTTGTTTTCTACCAGCGGCTCTTGAAAAGAAACCCAATGTCTACTTTTCAGTTTAGGTTTATCCCCATTTGTTGTGGTTTTGTTTAGAGATGATAGATAGATAGATAGATAGATAGATAGATAGATAGATAGATAGATAGATAGATGATAGATACATACCTACATACCTACATACCTACGTACATACATATGTACATACATACATCTATATTCAGGATCTCAAATAAGTAACTACAAACTTCAGTCTCCAATCCAGTGTATCTAAAATCTAACTGACATGAATTTATTAAATAAGTGGAAAAAATTAGCAAGAAATAGTATAATCATAAACATGAAGAAAAAAAAATGTGTAGGAACATAGGTATGCACACAGTGTTTCATAAAATTGCCATAACCCACTTTCTGTGAGATCACCATATAAGCAAGTCTTCAGTAGAAATGGAAAAAATTTTATAGGTATACATATATATATAAACAAGAGTTTTCTAAATAAAGTTGAGAAGCTTCTTTCACGAGAAGAGAATGTCAGAGTAGCGTATCTTACAGGTACAGCCCTCATCAGAGAATCATCAGGTTCTGCAGGCCCGTTTTATAGGGACCAATATGTCACAAAATCAGACTTTGATATTGTGAAATGAACTTCATTGTTAAGAGATGATTGCTTAATTTTTATATTGAGCAAAGAGAATTATAGAGTTTAAACTGAACTTCATTAAGTTATCATCCTAAATTTGTTGTTTTCTGATGAAGATATATTGCAATAGCTTGGTTGCATCTGGTCATTTTCCATTAACAAACCCATGCAAATTTAGAAGGGACTTCTATGTATTCAGCCTTTCTAAGAGAAGCTTTTAAGACAAGAGTCTAAAAAACGACCATTGCCCCAAGTAATGGAGTCCCATGTACTGTACCAATACCATTTGATCAATGGTCATTTGATCAGCTAGAGGACAGGTACCAATTTAGATGAAGTAATGCAAAAGTCTTTTTTCTTCTCTCATCTCACCTCTTTCTTTCAGACAAGAGAAGTTGCCTAGGAGGTGAAGCTATTCCTAATCCCTTGTCACAACTCTCAAACGAAGGTTTAGATTCAAATGAAGTGATAAATAGATTTGTGATAAATAGAGGTTTGGTCATGAAGTGGAACTTGTTCAGTTTCATTGCCAGGCTGACAATGAAGGAGAAAAAACTGTGAGAGAACTGGAAATACGTTCATCCTGGAATAGAGAAGACTGAGTTACAACTTCCTTGTGAGGGGAGGAGGAAGGGCAGGCACTGATCTCTTCTCTGTGGTGACCAGTGACAGGACCCAAGGGAATGGCCTGAAGTTGTGTCAGGGATGGTTTAAGGTTGGTCATTGTAAAAGGCTCTTCACCTAGAGGGTGGTTAGGCACTGGAACAGGCTCCCCAGGGAAGGGGTCACAGCACTAAACCTGAGAGAGTTGAACAAGCATTTGGACAATGCTCTCAGGCACATGGTGTGAGTCTTGGGAATGTCCTGTGAAGGGCTAAGAGCATGATAATACTTGTGTGTCCCTTCCAATTCAGTATGTTTTGTGATTCTCTGGTTCTGAGAACCAGTTACATAGACAATGTTACCAAAACAAACCAAGAACCATGAAAAGGATGTGACTCCATAATTTGCAGTTAAGCTTTACTTAACAGTTTTATGTCTCCAAGGCCAGTAATATGAGCAAAAAAATAAACTCCTCCGTCATCTTATCAGCATTGAATGAGCGATTTAGAGAGCCCCTAGGCACAGTGCAGACAGCAGGCTGCAGAGAAACCCTTCGCCGGCAAATATTGCATATAGTAGTAAAAGCTCTCAATTTGACTTATTCAAATACGAAGGTTTCTGATTAGGCTTGCATAAGAGTTCCTACAAATCATGTGATTACTTCATTTGGGAGGCTGCCACTGAGCTTCATTTGTGTTTGCATACATTATAGAATTATTATTACCCTTATGCACTTCGGTTGACACCACCCATTCCTAATGATGTCAGGGACTTTCCACTGTAACATCTTGCTTACTAATATATTTAAGCTTGCAAAACTAAATTAGCAGGATTTTTTCAGTCCAGATGTTTGCCTGAGATCATACTTTATGGAGAAATTCCAGAATATTTCAGCTAGGAACCCATCCAGAAAAAAAAAATTATTTAAATGTTAAAAGCTTTTATCCTTTCTTACAGAAATTACATTGGCCTCTGACTCTGCAAGAAGACTTATGACACTTTTCAGGGCTGAACTTTTTTAGCAAGAATATTCCTTTTGCCACTCCACTGAAAATCACCCCACATGGCTTCAGTCAATACCTCTGCCAAGTCAGGATTTGCTTAGTAAGTCCATCAGAAATTGGTGAACATTTCTGAGGTTTAAAAGCAAAAGTTTATAAAGACGTGTCTTAACTAAGATCTTGAAAGATCCCTGGAGCTAAAAGAAACTATATGCTCTGCGTTCAGACAAAGAAGACATTTCACTTCCTTTGTGAATCAACAAATTCACATCAAAGACAGATGGAACTTTTCATCCAAACAGAAAAGAATCCCTGAATTTTTGCCAAACTGAAGTAAAAAGATGCAACAACTTTTGCTTCTGCACTACTTCCCTTCCTCCTAGGTGTTCAGTTTTCTGCAGGATACCTACTCTGAATTTTTAATTTAGTTGGAAAGACATGGATTGCTATTGATCATCAGCTTAGTCAGTTCATACAATCTGAACATCATCTTGCAATACTGGCAGAATTTTGTAAAGCTCTATTAAATTAATACACTTATTTAGAAAATATGGATACTGTGCAGCAGCAACCATCAGTCCCTGTAGCTTTTCCTCTTGGCATCCTCTTTTTCCTCTTCCAAATGAAAATACTTTTGTTTACAGAAGTAGATTTCTAGCATATCATAAATAAACATATTTGAATCCTGCCATCATCCGAGCAGCAGCTGCTCCTAAGAAGGCATGGGCTGTGGGATTTGAGTGCAAATCCAATTTAGTTCAGTCTCCAGCGGCCACTGCTCATAAACCTGAGTGTAATTTGTCGCAATTGGCAACTTCTACAGAAAGAAACTTGCAAGTTCGCTAGTACTATAAAGTATATATCTGCTGTCAAAGTCTGCTTTCTGCAGGGGTAGAGAATGGAGAAAACAAGAACTGAATACAGTTTTCTGGTTCCTTCTTTGGGATCCAGGCATAATATATTATCCTTATTAAGGTTTTCTGGGAAACATGAGCAATAGGGAAACCACTGGTTTAAAGTCTGACACCACATTATTTAGGTTTTGCTTGAGAGGAAGATATAAAATAAAAACTCAATTGCTGAATTATTGAATAAATTAAGATGGCTGAATATATCTGGAGAGGTGTTTGATGAACACTTGGAAACATCTATCCGATGTAAAATAGGAGAGTTTTTTCCCACAAAACAAAATAATTTACAGAACTGTCTTATTCCAAAGATGCTGGTAACCTAACTCAGCTATAGGTGATACTGTAACAGTTGCACAAAGGCTACACAGGTCCATTGTAGTAAGTAAAATGAGCTGGTGAGCATCTTCTGATGCTGAGGCCAATTGGCACAGCAGAACTGGTACCCTGCAACTAAACGTCTTCTCCAACCCAGCACATGGTGGTTTCATCTACATGAACAATTAAAGCACTACACTACTCTCCAAGAAATGCCTAGATATCCTTTGTGAAGATATTAGAAGGCAGAAGATAAACCCAAACCAAGGAGCACACTGACAAGTCATCTGGATGGAGAATTTAATATTTACCTTGTAATCTTAGTTTAAAAGCAAGCAAAAATCCCCAACCAAGGTTTGGGTTGCTGAATAGTCTGTATTTTTAATATTGTGGTCTCTTTTCTAATGTAAGAGCCAGCCCCTTTCTCCATCAGGCACCAGGTGAAGTTCTCAGCAGTTACTCCCCAATGAGACAAGTACTTTAAATGACAAGAGGAACTTGAGTAATCAACACTGGTCTTGATGCTTGAAGATATGGTTCACTGTTGTCCACCTCTGTTTTTTGAAGTCTTAGTGTCAGGAAGCCCTTCCTGAGTTACTACTCCCAAAGGAGTTCTCAGGAACAATTTCCAGAGAAATAAACCAGCAAGAAAATTTTCTACTCTGTGTCAGGGCTCCTTCCCAAAGAGCTTAATAAAAGTAACTAGAAGAGTGCACATCAGCGATGATCAGTTAGCCCCGATGCAGCAATATCTAACACAACCTTTCCACACGCAAACACGACTCCATGCAGTATTTCCCCAGCAAAGGTCTCTGCTAGATAAGTGTCTCTGTACGACTTCCCATTTTGTGGTGTAGATTTTCCCTGGAGGTGGCAACATAAGTAAGTACTGCTTCCTTGCAGGCACTGGCAGGGGTACAGGGGGAAAAAAACCTCTGAAGTCATTGAGGTTTACAGTATTTTTCCACCTATGTAGATGGCAATTTCAGCAATTGCTGATTGATTTTTCAGCAATTGCAGCAAGTAGCTTTGACTACTGAAATCAGGAGTGCAAGGACACAGCAGTAAGGACAAGCATTGCAGAGAAAGTGGAAAAAGACTTTGCATGGGAGCGATAACACGGTCCCCTGCTGGCTAAGCTTCTTTATTCCCTTATCTAAGTTCAACTGCAATGTGACTGAAAGCAGGGCTGTTCTCTGCAGGCACGGTTTTAGCTCCAGCCTGCCTCTTGTGTGATCTGCCCTGTATCTGTGAGACCACTTGATTCTCCAGCACTATGCATGTGCACCCATTTGCCATAGATTCCTGGTTTGAGAATCTTGCCAGTAGCACTGCCCTCCATGAAGAATCTCTAAGAAATGTTTTTGTTCTTTATTGGTTTTAATGAATGTTTAAAAAACATTGTTAATACAGTTTTTTCCTGATAAAGCTTTGACAGGTTGGGGCAGACAGCTTGCAGTCTTGACATTCAAGCTATATAAAGAAAAATGTGAGTTGTATGCTAGCATACATTTTATTGTGAAATACAGCTATACCACCTTTTTCAAAATTCTGTCTTGTCTGTTTGAAAAGAAAGCACACAATGGGCTAGGTAATTTTCAGGTCTCTTATCTGCCTCTAACTAGTCTCCAAACATTCACACAGTTGGTGAGAAATGTGTACTAAAGATCTTGGAGATTTTCTAGCAATTTGTCTCGTGCCATTTAAGAAAAGGGATGCCATGGGGAGCAGACAAAAATTAATGTCCTTTAAATATATATTGACCTGTTGTGGACAAAATCCACTGCTATTTATTTGAGATACTTACTTCTCATTTATTTCATGTTTTTCCACTGTCTCCTCTTATCCTTCGTGCTTCAGAGAATCATCTCTGAAACAGTGCTTTGATGTTACCCCAAGGAATTCATATACAGCTGTGCAGAAGTTGCCTTGTAAACATACCCCCTATAGACAAAAATTTCCAAACTGGAAGTCTAGCAAGACACCATAATAAAACTGTTAAAGACTACTAAGAAACAAAATAATTGTGAAATTTGTTTCAAAACATGAGAAAATTTGCTAAATCTTGAAAAATGTGAATGTACACAATTTGACCATTGTCCTATTAGGCATTCCCAGGAAGTAAAAAACCTCACTGCTTTAGAACTCTTCTAAAACCTCTCTCTCTCTCTTCATAGCCTGTAAAACTCCCCCTAAAACTTCACAGTAAACTAACTTTCTTCCAGGGAGAAACACATTTGAGATTTATCTAGGAGTGCTTGACAATGGCTTATTTAATCTTTATTAAAGATATGTATTTGGATAAATTTAGTGCTTTCAGTAGATCATAATATAAGAAGCTTTCAGGTTTATGTGTAGTCTAAGGCATTTCAATAGCTAAAATAAAGTTGGTAGTACAAATTAAGTCATGTATTTACACATGTTTTTGTGAGGCCACTGCTTAAACAGCAATCCATGGTGCTTACTGTGTTATGATATGACCAATGAAGAGCTGCAACTCAGGAGGACTTTAGGAAGGTTAAAGTAGTACCAGTAGTACCTTCAAGAGAGATTGAAGACAAAGCATCATATTGTATACATATATTTTTCTCCTAATATAATAATTTAGAAAACATTGAGTTGAATTATCAATAATTAAGCAAAAACTAATTGAGTTGTGTTTCTTAAACTGTGCAAAATGATGATGGATAAATCCTTCTAGGCAAAAATGATTAGTTCTTATGATAAAATTAAATATGCACACTTACTACTAATGGAGAATTTGTCTACTGATCAAAGAAGACAGTGATTAGGGACTAAATATTGATAGAATACGTATAAAGGATTTGATTGTTAAATAAATACTGATACTGGAGGAAAACACCTTTTCAGCATATGAGTTCATCTTAGCTGAAATTTTTATCTGCTTCAGTAGGGATTAAAGGTAAACTACCCACTTGCAAGAAGCAAAGATTTACTGGAAAGTAGTTGTGGATCTGAGCAGTCACAATGTGCACAGAAGTTTTCCGTAATCAGATGTTGAACCTATTGCAGATTTGTTTACCAATGATACAGCAACATGATAAAATTATGTCTTCTTTCATGAAAGAAAATGTTGAGCAGGTTGTCAGCACACAAGTGGTACATGGAGTTGAATTGATCTTGGAAGACAATGCAAAAAAATAGCTACACCTAATTTATTTCCCATTTTTCTGTTTGAATTCTTTTCCCAAATGAAACAGCATTTTGCCTTCTGCTCTGTGAAGTTTGACCTTTAAAACTGTGAGCATGATTATTGCTTGTTTGTAATTTTTTTAAATAAATTTAATCAAGTCTTGATCATTTGCACTTAAATTATCACGTATTATTAGTTCTGTGAAAATTATTGTTTTCATCTGAACAGAAATTGACACCAAAGTTCTCGTCTGTAGAGCTTGTCTTTTAATTTTTTTTTCTTTGTTTTACTTTCTAGAAAACTCTGAATATGTTGGCCAGATTAATGTCCTCCTAATACCAGGTATTTTTTCCTGCCTCTTGTAGGTGGGTATTTAAATGATTAATCTCTCTGTTTTCCAGTTTGTGCTTAATCTATTAACATATTGATCTATGAACTTCTGAGATTATTTGCTTTAGAGTTGCCTGCAATTCTGAAAAAGAAAATGCTGTTTTGACATTAAGTGCCTCTTATGCCTTCTCTCTTGTCTGTCTATTAATTCTTTATCAGAAAAGTTTTAGAAATTTCAAGTTATATTCAAGCAATGTTCAACCATTTAATGATAGTTAATAGAATCCATATTATGCTAACTCCCTCTCTGCCTAATGATTAAGTTTTTTTATATATGTAAATAAGGAAATAAAAAATGTCTTCCCTTCAGGATCATCAAAACTTTGACTTTCCTGTGACATCTTGATTTTATTCTCTGGCACTCACAGGACATGGAGAATAGCTCCATAAAATCCTCAAATTCGTGTCATGTGCCATTAAGCTACTCACTGGCAGAATCTTCTTTCTTCCATACACTTGCTCCTAACGTAATGCAAGTACTAGAATAAAGCTGTTTAGTTTTGTGTTAATAGTTGTTTTTTAACTGCTTATCCATAGGTTTAATTTTCCCCTTCACTAGTTGGGTATATTCCAGTGAATGCACTAGTATCAAACAAGAACCTGAAAAGAATTAAGTCAATTTTTTTATCCTAAATGGTGAGGCATTTGTATGCATATCATAAGCACACACAGAAGCAAGGGTGAGCTAAATTTTGATTAGAAAAAATCTAGTCTGTCATAATTGGGTCCAGGCAATTATGATATTGAAAACAAGAGTACAATGAAAATAATCAAATTTGTATTCCTTCTCTGCAGCAGTGTCAGTGGTTTTGGATTCCAGAAGCATTGTTTATCTGTGGTCTCCAAGGTGAACTACAATGCAGCTGCAGAATCACCTGACAGCTTGCAATGCAGCAGCATCAGTTGCTGCTCTGTTAAATGAGATGTTGTTTTACTGTAATGGAAAGAGGCTCAAAGTAAAATAAAGCAATGGTACAGAGAGGAATAAAGACATGTTGAAGAGTTTCTTTGAATACACAAGGGTTGTGGCCATCTGGTAATAAACAAAAAAGTCTCCCAAACACAAAATTGAAACTGGTGGGTTTTGGTAGAATGCTGATCAGCAGAGAAGAAAAATCTTATAATTACAGCAACAGATTTCCTAACATTGCATTACATATTAATTTAAACTACTATTGCTTGTGTTAAGGACTGCAACTCATCACTAAGTCCCCTGGCAGGAGATCTGTCTTGTTTTCAGAAAGGCATGTTCACATCTTTTCCAACAATGTGCAATGAACATAGGCTGAAGATGATTTTATTTTTTTGTTTGTTTTTCTCCACCGTACAATCTATTCTTTTGCAAGACATCATTACCTAGACATAATTCAATTTACCTAGACTCCAAAGATTGAAGCTTCATTTAAATGATACACAGACAGAATGTCTTTGGAATCTAGATGCTTATTATGTGACTATCCTGGGTCTGAGTTTCCCCTGCCTTGTCACCACTTCAGTGTAGGCTCACATTGATCACACTTCCTGGCTTCAGGGGGTTGTACCCTCCATACCCTGAAAGGCTGGAGCAATTGGTGAACCCCTGTCTCTTCAGGAGAGGCTGCATCTTGCGGCTTAGCTGTACTCTTCTATAAACAGGGAAGCCATTAATAAGATAAACAGGCTTCTTGAGGAAAACAAATTGTGACACCCAAGGTAAGAAAAGAAATTGACACATATGATAGAATGTGACAGGCAATACGGAGGAATTCTCCCAGGAACAGGAAGTAGCAAGTAATGTTGAAAATAACAGTGATCTACCTTTCTTTTATTATTACTTTTTAACTGCAGTAAGAAGGTAATGCATAACTATCATGGACTGAGAAAGTGTGATCAGTAGTTATAGTGAGACTCACTATTTTTAAGAGTATCTTGGAGCTGAAAAGTGAAACAAGACCAACAAAATGTTCTTTACCAGGAAAACTTTCTTGACTAAGGATTTTATGTCAGAAGAATTGTCAGATTCTCTC
The DNA here is from genome assembly GCF_017590055.1 of Onychostruthus taczanowskii. Taxonomy (NCBI): domain Eukaryota; kingdom Metazoa; phylum Chordata; class Aves; order Passeriformes; family Passeridae; genus Onychostruthus; species Onychostruthus taczanowskii. The sequence continues at coordinate 694,999 of NW_024500683.1, forward strand.
ATTACAGTCATCATATTCCTTGCTTTCAAAGATCAAATATTTTTCATAATCATGAACATTTGAAAACTTTTTCACCTTTCACTGATGATTTTTGCTGCTCATGAATACTTCTGGATGTGTCCTTGCCCCTCAGATGTCTTTTCTGTTTCTAATGACAGTCAGATATCTGTCTTCCTTTTAATCTGACATAGCATTTTTCTTCCACAATGTTACCAGATATTTATTATTTCCCATACCTGTATTTAATATACTGATTTACTTTTCTCCTGGAATAAAAGACATTTTAGGAAGAACAATCAGGCAGCCATAAATTTTTCTTCTAGTTTGCTTGTTTATACTTTCATTTGATAATGCAGTTTGCTATTTGTCAGCAAGTAATTACAGACATTGAAAAGGAAGGTTCTTGTAGCACCTAGGAGTACCTGCTAATTGGTTTGCTTCTTAGGGTCCTATTTCTTAATCAGAACATTTGCACTCACTCTACTCCTCCTATTGGGGGGGGAGGGGGAGTTTAATATAATTTTTACTGTGCTGGGAGAATGACAAAATTCTCTCCTTTTGTAAAACTTCCCATTGGCGACTCATGTCTGGCTACTTCCCAGGAAGCAGGGCCTCAGCACATGGTAGCAGTTTCTCCAGAAGGCAAATGTTGTGAATAATAAATGCTTCCCCTTCATCCTCTTTTTCTTCTACGTCCCAGCTGTGATGAGGAATAGCTGGGATATGGTAAGGAATAGCCCTTTGGACAGTTTTGGTCAGCTGGCCTGGTTGTGTCCCCTCCCAGGACCTTGGTCACCCCCAGCCCCTTGATGGGGGAGAAGGAAAGTTGGAGAAAGCCCTGCTGAGCAGTGCTGTGCCAGCACTGCTCAGCAGTAGCCCAAACACTATTGGATTATCAGCACCTTTCCAGTTATCAATGCAAAGCTCGGCACAGGGAGGGCTGCAAAGAGAAAATGAACTTCAGCTCACCCAGACCCAATACAATCATCTTCAAAGCTCTCCACTGGACCCTCCCCAGGAGCTCCATGTCTCTCTTGTTCTGAGGAGCATACTATGCTTGAAAAAAAATCATAATACAAATTTTTGATAATACAGAATGCAAGATTGAAATATATTGTAAGTATGTAAAGCGTTCAAACTCACGAAAAAAACAGGGTAGAATTTTTTTTTAATTTGTATTTCTTTGATTTTGCAATCTGAACAGCCCATTGCTATATGGTAATACAGAAATTTATCTGCTAGATTTGATTAACAAGTCCAGTAACTGCGTGCGATAATTCTAGCAGTCGCCTGACATATAACCCAATAAACATGGTAGTATTTGCATTTGCAATTTATACAAACAGAGATTTTGCTTCCATCTAAATTTATTTTTTGAGCACAAAAATATCTGAAAGCATGACTTGGATATTCTAAAAGTACAGTAAAATTGTATGGTAATTTTGAAGGATAACAGTAAATAGTTAAGCTATTGGGCAACCATTTGAAAAAATATGTCCCAAATCATCTTGTTCATCCCAGCAGTGCAGCTTTTCAGTTCCTCCAACTCCTGCAATTGACCTGCCCTTCCTCCCCTTCCACTGGTGAGTTTCTGGACACTGCAAGATATCATAATGCAGCATGTGAAATTCTTTTGTTTATGAGTATGTCAAATACTCATCCAAAAAAGCACAAATGTGTTAGTTCACCTCAGTACCTTTGCTGCCATTTGGAATGAAGAATGGCTGTATATATTTGTTAGCAGTTATTTCAGATCATTCAATTAATGAAAATTAATATAATTTTCTTTCTGGCTCATGTTCTTTGTCACTGCATCTCCTTCTTACAGGACTGTTCATTTCTCTAAAGGCAGTTCATTTCTATAACTGAGAGACTTTACAAACTGTCACAGACATAATTTTAATTACTTTAACAACATAAAAATGAGATCAATACATCACAGTAGGCAGAAATGTTGTCTAACCTTTGAGCTTGTCTTGACAACATTTAATGCCAACATGCATCTGGAGAAGGACCAAGCTTTGGTGCTTTTATTCACTGTTAGCAAATGCTGGGAGAGTCTTAATGAGGGTGAATGATGAGGGTGTCCTCTAATGCAGAGGGTTAAATGCACACCACGATGCTTCACCTTCATAAGCAAAAACCTTTGGTGGTTTCTTTACCCAATTAATGGTGTTTTTTCCTGAGAAAATCACAAGTCGAAGAATCCCAGTCATCACCAGCAACAGCACACCAGACCACAGACACCACCCTGCTGACAAGACAAGACTGGTGCTCATGGCAATACCTGCTACTGTGAGTCCAAAAGTCAATTCCAAGCCCTTCAGGTGAGGAGTGTATGCTACAGCTGTGAGCTGGCAGAGACTCAAGCCATGCCTAGGAAGGAAGTGGCACTCTCCCATCCCCATGGCTGGAACATTAGCTGCCATAGTCCAAACCACTGAAAAAGCTCTGTCCAACCAGTCTTGCAGCTAAGCTGAGAGTTTGGAAGGAGGGAAAGGATACAAGGGCAAGCAACACTTTGACAACAAAGAATTAGTCATCTGAACTTAGACAAGGTGCAAAGAAAAGATAGTGCAACTCCTTCTCTAACAACCACCGGGATGCAACATTTAATGGATATTTGGCCTAAATTCCCCACTCTTTCACCCATGTATAATACATTATCCCAACTTTTAGGGGAGCTCATGACTCCTCTCCCCATTTCCATGTCTTCGTAGGAAAACAGTGTAATGAAATTCCTATTTGCAGATGAATATTTGCTTAAGTACTACAAAAAACCCCACACTCCAAGGCTCAGAATGATGTGAAGCTACAGGAGGCTTAATTTGTCCCTTTAACAAAAGTAATATAATTTTCAGCTCTTGTTGCTCTATATGCCAATTTCCAGGTTTTTTTCATTGCTCAAATAATTTTCCAAATCAAAACTAGGACACGCATTGTTACAATGCTAAACATGTCAACATATTTCTGCAAAATTTACATTTCTAAGGACAAACAAATCCTCATCTTAGCTAATTGTTTTGCGGAGCAAAAGATTCACTCTGAATCATTGCAACTACATACAATATTCTTTAGATTTTCTTAAAATTAATGTAATCACCAAAATACTTAAAGAAATATGGGTATATTTTTACCTCGAAGCAAGAGGATTTTGATAAGTTTCTAGGCTTTCTTGAGTTCAGAAAAGATCCTTGCTAACTTGTAAGCCATTATGTGGAACACCCGAGGTACTCCAATTGTGATGCTGTACACACTCTCAGCCACCTCCCAGATAAAAGAAAGGTCCCTATTTTCTTGTGGGTATTCAACTGAATCATTTGGTTGTGTAATTAGTCAGGGTTTATTTGAATTACAGAAGTAGCCAAAAGTACTTATATTTCCTTGATATTTTGTTCTAGCCATTTGGTTTTCACCTCTAACCAATGACACAGCGTGACTGTGGTTCCAGGAGGGAAGAAAAGATAAAAATCACTTGTCAGTCATTTTGTTAATAATAACTCTGAGCTTTTATACACATTTTTCTACATAAAATTTACCACATTGTCTTTATGAGATGATGATTGCTTCTATTGCATACATTTTTAGTTTTTTTTGTAACACTACAGCAAGCTGTGCTATGTCAGGCTCTTATTTTAGCAGGGTCATCACCTGAAATCACTTCAGACAGAAATTATTCACTATCTGTTCTCAGTGGTTCCAGGTTTTCAAATGTATTTTACTGGTACAATTTCTGTAGTACTCTGAGCATTCAAATATTAACGTGTTTGTTTCTGCTTTTGTAATGCAGAAATATCAGGTTTTACTCTCTCTCAATGCATGTCCAAAGTTTTGTACAATTAACAGACAGAAAACCGGCTACATATTTGTCAAAAGCTTTGGTGGTTAAAGATGAAATATATCTTGCAGTCACATAAATCTCCATGTACTCGGTTTTCACCAGTAATAATTATGCGCACAATTACCTGTCACCTTTAGCATCTGGCTGGAACAAGGATAAAAATACTTTACTGAGTGATATCAATTGCCCTTAGTTTCATGGTTAACATGACTTAGCTTTGCCTTAACTCAAGAAGGTGGAGACTCAATGCTTACGTTAAATAATGCAAAATCCCTTCATGGAGACATTCTGGTTTGTTGATCCATCTTAAATCAGCATTTTCTTTCTTTGTTAGTCCACACTTAGAGTGCATAATTGGGCAGCTTGAAAAACAAGACAGTGGAAAACAGTGTCCACATTAGTTATTAAGAAGCATATGCCCAGTGGCTTCAAGACAGACACTGGGACAGAAAAAAACTACTTAAAAAACACCCACTGGAATGAAAGTTATTTGTCTTCTGCTTTTCATCAACGTTTTTTCCTTTCAGGCAATTTTTTAAAAGATGCTGTAAGCTCAAGTGACCTACTGAAAAGTTCTAAACTGCCTTAAGTAGGAAGATTTATCAGCCTCATGATTGACAGATAGTAACAAGTCTCAAAAGGATTTATGGAGCATGAGAGCCTTTGGTCTTCAGGAGATCCTTATATTATGTCTAACGTGTCAAGGGTAGAGACTGCAAGGCTCTTTGAAGATTATAATAAAAAGAAAAAAGGTCCTAAATTGGACCACTGAATGAATGAGCCTGGACAACACTGCAAAGCATTGGGGAAAGAAAGAGCACACAGAAAGAACTTCTGTGTTCACTGCTCCGATGTTCAGATTACAACATTTTGCCTTTGCAGATGAGTCTGCAGATGCGATGAAGATACACTCTAAATTTTATCACAGGAAGGGAGCCACAGAGACTGAAACTTAAAAGGGTATGTTCCACTAGTCCTGGATCTCTCCAGGCAGTAGATACTGGAGGCTTCCCGGGTCTGAAACAGGACATCTAAGTATCCTCTTCACAAAGTGAGTCAGTTCTTTAATTCAATGTCTCCCTTTACCCACCTGCTTTTATTTATCTCATGTGTATGAGAGCTTCAGCTTTCCACTGATATCAAGCAGATATTGTCAAGCATTTTGTCTTTCTGAAGGGTGCAATAATACTTACTTGTTGACTCATGGAAACTGTTTCCACCCTCACACTAAGGAAATTACTAAATGCTGCTACTCCACAATTCATGCAGAAGGCTCTCTTAAAGTCAGTAATTCTGGTAGATATCAAATGCATTGTAGGTGGACATCTCACCTAACTTCAGTGCATGAGAAATAATATTTTTATTTGAAAATATCATTAATATGACATAGTACAACTTACCAGCAGTACAGTGTTCTGCAGTCTTCACTGAGTATGAAAGACAGATTTCTTTGGTCTTCTGTCAGCAATTGTAAATACAAAACATGAGAATGTGAATCATCTTTTCTCTCTCTTCTTCCACTCTTATCAAAGATATATCTTTAGGATTTTGATGCACTGTTACACAGCAATTTCCTAGGGGCCACAAACAAAGGCAGGAAGTGGTCAACAACTCTTTGCATCTGCAGCCAATGGATCCTAGCCAACCTCCCAGCACAAAAACCATTAATTCTCAGCAAGGATTAAATTCCAAAATGTCTAGAGAATTACAAAGAGGTGTTACCACTATTACATTTTCTACAAGCGTTCCACTGATTTCTTGTCTTTTTCCTAGCTCTCTCTTGCCAAATAGCATAGAAACTCTTTGTCCATGAGTAAAGAAAATAGATAAACTGAGAACAGGTGGGGTTTTTTTTTAATGAAAGAGGCAAAATCCCTGCAGATTTTTTTTCTCTGTGTGCTGGTATCAAAGCATAAATATACAGCCAGAAAAGCTTAATTATGTATGACTGTTTCAATCCCTTTAAAGGTCTTTGTTGCTTCCATGGCAGTGATTTTTGTTAAAAGCTAGTGACTGAACTAGAAGCCAAAGGCCATGTAAACTGCTTATCTATTGATTAGTTAGTAGAAAATGCACAATTACAAAGACTGAATCGGTTTTGTAAGGAGGCACCTTGAGTTTAATAATAAATGTCAAGTATAGTGTAATTGGGGACAAAAAACAAAGAATTGAATGGCTGCCTTTACACACAATCTGACAGCTGAAACACATTTTTCAAACCAGAGGGAGCCTAATAATAACAACTTATTCAGGCAAATGTGACATTATCCAGAACAGAAATATGCTGGGAATGGTTCACTTTGTATCTACATACAAATGTTTTCTGTACTTCACTGATAGTCACTGGCAAATAATGTGGCAAACCTCTCCTTTATTCATATTTCAGATTTTTTTTTTCTATAACTAAAATTATATTCCATTCTTGATATTATGAAATGGTTCTTACTTTGCAATTGAAATATCCAGAATATTACAGTACTTCTTATTATACAGATAGTTACTGTGTAAAATTACAGCAGCCAAAAATTAAAACTTGGATGTGTATAATCCTTTTTCTTACAAAGACTTCATTTTTCTTATATATGTTTCCAGTTTAATGTCTGATTAAAATAATTATGTTGCTTATTAATTTCAGAGTCCATCTACTCTTTATCTTCTGCCACATACTGTTTATTCCCATGTCTTTCCAATCATCTCTGTCAAAATGGACAAATGTTTCCTCTTACTGATAAGTATTATGACAACATACATACTGTCCCTGTAGTGCTTATATTCTACAAATCATGTTGGAGCTGTACAACTTGTCTTATCCACTCTTGGAACTCTGAGTTAATATGTCTGTAGCTTGGGGCTATGGGAATGGTTGTGACAGCTACAGGGCTAAGAAATACCACTTATAACTCAATAGAGCACATAATGTTACATGTTTTGGCATGTCATTTTGCACCATTCTGTTAAAATGAAACCATTGAAAACTTAGGTAATCAGCTTTTGCTTGACCTTGTGCAAACCTCAACCATACATACCTTGATTTTGTCTCTTTGGAAGCACTGCTTATGGCAGTTATTTGTATGGAAATTATGGCTGTTGCATGGCTGCACTAGTTCAGGTTTCCATTGTGAGAAAGAAATGCTTGGGTTTGATAAGATACTTTACAAATAAAGAGCATCATTTCAGATACCTAGAAACCTCCTTGCCATTATTAGATGTTCAAGTACCTAATTTTTAATTTCAGCTGTGTTCAGTCTCCGTGCATCTCCCTCCATTATGAACTGATGGTTAGCCAACTGAAAACTCCTATTTATCAGCTGGATGCAAAGCAAGAGAACTCTCGCTTGCATCAGAGAGCATCATGCCACAAGGTGCTTTCAGATCCTGTCTAGTCCTTTGCTATTTGCCCTGGTGAGCCTTCACTTCTCCCTCCCTCCCTCCCACCAGGAGCTGCTGGAGCTGCCTGTTCTCTTACTGCAAGGGCCAGCCCTGCCTCTCCTGTAGGATGTGGTTGATAAGGTGGTGGGAAATAAAGAAGTTGTGATAGGGCCAGTGCAGGTCAGAGGCAAAGTGGCAGTTTTCCAACATCTTCTACCAAAGCAGCATTTTTAAGCCTCCTGCTGCATTGCTTTACAGCTACAAGGTTGAAGTTGAGAAACTGGAACTATGACCTCATCCTGCTCCATGACCAGGACTACAGAGTGCCTTACAGCATCAGGAATTTTTCTCTTCTTGTGCTCAGGGGCCTGAAATTCCAGCATCCGTGAACTTGGTTTGGATGACATCAAGCACCCCTAGTCCTACCAAGTCATTAAAAGCTGTGACCATTAGATGGCCTTGTTGGTACAGATGGGCAAAATAAAAAGTTGGTTTTAAGAACAAGCATGTTAGGAAGAGGGATTCAGAGTTCAGGTGCTATAACTCCCCATCCCATGCCTCTTTTGCATGGTAATACTCTCTCATTTCTTTCTGATCTCGAGGCTAAAGGCAGAGATTTCAGTAGCAGCAGTAGAAAAAAATGATCTCCTGGAGGAGTCCAGCTACTGGATTTGTGCAGGCTCAAATCACGAATTGCTGTGGAAAGGCAATACAGCAGCAAGGATAGGTACAATAAAAGACATTTTCTAGGCTGATATTGATCACCACGATCATTCCTTCTTGCTTTTGTTTCTATTCAAATGAATTCTAGTAATTTCAAGCATATAGACTTGATTTCTCTCTGGATTTATTCTTTCTCCTTCCACTCAGATGGTTTTATTATGCAATAATACTGCAATGAGTGCTAGGTGAGAAGTAATGATTCATTTAATTATTTGTTTGGCTTTGATATAATAGCTTTCTAGAATTTGCTTTGGAACACAACATTTCTCAAGAGTCTTAGCAATTACTTTAAGATTGTAATCCAGCGGGTGCTCAGTTGGGCTGGACTAATAAAAGATGAACAAAAGCTCAGAAATAATGAATAACCATTCCTATTGTTTAAATATATATTTAAAAAAAACAAACAGCTCTTTCTGACAGCTCTTTCTGTCCTTCTACCTCTATGGAAAAAAAAAAAAAAAAAAAAAAAAAAGACCATTATTTATCTAAATTAAAAGCAAAAAAATTCCCAAATACCTCACTCAGTACATAAAATCTTAAAATAATAGAATCATAGAATAATTTGAGTTAGAAGTCACCTTTAAAGGTCATCTAGTCCAATACCCCTGCAATGAGCAAAAAACTAACAGGTTTTTCATGTGTCAGCCCTTGATTTCAGTGTTGGAGCTGATTTGACATTGGAAGTTTCCATTGCAGTCTTTCTGAAGCAGCAGCAGGAAGGCCATTCCTGTGCAATTCTGACTAGAACTTTTAGCAGCCCCATGGCAAAGCTCGCAGAAAGATGATAAAGCCCGCTGTGTTGAAACCATGAGCAAAATGAAAAGCAGAATCCTTCTTACATGGATTTCTAGCCCTTCCAGCAAGAAGCAGACAAACTCTTAAAATGCAAAATAACAGGACTGCTCTTTGCAGAGCCAGCACTGCATCTTCATGGGGTCCTCCTTGGTTCCTGTACTCACTGGGGTGTGAGAAACCCACTTTGGACCCAACTTCTGATTGCCCGTTTTGGCAAGGAGGTCCCAGTCCCACTGTGTGTCAGATGTGAAATTGTTAATATTCAGATGAATTGGCACAAAGTGCCGAGGCTCTTTCCAGAGACACTGTCATATGTGTGAGATTTTTGCTGGTAATTATTGTGGCAGGAGAGCATCACACTAAAAATGCCCTTTTAAAAACATTTTACTTTGTTCATTATACTTAACACTTTATTTGCTCTGGAACAGTGAGAATGCCCTCAGATCTCCTCAGAAGATCCCCACACTCTCTCTATTCAAAACAGAAAGCAGACTGTATTGCATTATGCAAATAAAATAAGCATTAGTCAAAATTTAATTGATAAAAAGGATCCATACGTGGGTTTAGATACGAAGAAAACTTTTTTTTTCCCCCAATAAAATAGCATGGATGATGGAAGCTATAATAATTTTAAAGTGGATTAAGAATCAATAAACTTGAAAAATTATGTGCCAGAGAATAGGTTATAAAAAATGGTAATTTTGCTTGGGTATCTTTTTGACCAAGTACTAAAGTTTTAGAGACATAAGTTTAAAATAGCTTAATATAGCTTATAATTTAGAATAAGTCAGAACTATATTCATTACATTTTCTTCAGTACAAGAGATCATTATTTTAAAACGACTGCAATTGTTTTTCATTATGCAAAGAGAATAAGCTTCAGCAAGTGGAAAGATCTTGTGTACCACGGGTAAAAGTCATGTCAGGAATTTTTTATACAGGAACTATGCATATAATTGGTATTTGAAAGTAATAAAATAAGAGGGTGAAATTTTAAAAAGGTAAAATTATTCCATTCTCATCTGAAGAAAATAAATGTGTATGGGAGAAAGTCATGCACTGTATTTGAGGATAATCTACCGTATTATTCTAGGAGTCAGTTCTGTCAAGACCTTGTTATTCACAGTGTAGCACTTTTGTGAACATGAACATTTTTTGCAGTTCCTGCTTGAAAATTCCTGTGGACTTTCACTACTTAAAGGACTCTTGATGAAGCACTGGAAACAGAGGATCATCTCCTTTCTGTTGTGAACAATTTGATGTTTGGCTACAACAGAGGCAGAGATCTCCACACTGATTCTTTTTTTTTTCTTTATTCAGTTTTATCCCTTTTGTGTGTAAATGTATTCTGCCATGGAACATTTTTGTATCTACGGTGATACAAGTTTAAGTAAAAACAAGGTTAGGAAGTGGAAGTAGGTTTTTTTTTTTTATGACACAAACTGGCATATTTTTAAAAGTAAGGGTCTTTCAGGCTCACAATCCCTCCTTAAGGTCTTCATCACATTACAGCTGTCAGTTGAGTATGTGGTTATCAGTAATTTAAAAAAACCAAAACCCACAATACAGTCCTTTTTAAATTTCTTCACAGTTTACTAATAAAAAGTAAAATATAAAACTTGAATAAGCAGTATTATCAATATATTGCTTTTTAATTAGTTCTTCTGCCAAAGAATAATCCACTAAAACAATTTTTAAAAGAAGAAAAAAATAAGTGAAGCAACTAAATAAAAGACTTCATAGTCCCTCTAGAGCATAAACTGTGGTTTGAAATAAGCTGCACTTCTCCACGACTCTCAGAACACAAAACAGCTCCAAAATGAAGGCTGAAGTAGCTGGTTTTCTTTGCATGGTGATACACTTGCTTGAGATAAGGGTACCACTCAGATTTGTAAACCTTTTTAAAAACATTTTAAATCTAAATATTCAATTTTATTTTTTTAAACCTCCAATAAAAATGTTAAAAAGGAAGTGTTTTAATTAAAGAATTCAATTTAATTTTAAATTAAATTAAATTAATAATTTAATTTTCTTCAAGGAAAAAATTAAAATAAATGCCTAAGCATTTCCATCAAAAAATAAATGTATACTTAACATTTTAACAATAATAAAATGCTTTTACAATGAGACAAATTACAAATTCCTGTCTCAGCCCATTCATTTAAGTCATTTTCATTTAGCAGTATTTTCAGTAAGTTCCATGGATCACACAAAGGCAATAACAGTACTCAATGAGACCTGTAGCTTTCACGTGAATAAAAGCAATAACATTGAAGAAAAACTGCTGTTGGTTTGCCTAAACCTATTTACAAATTCTCCTTTAAGTACTTTTAATATAAACAACCCCGTTTCCAGACAGACAGATCACAGTCCATCCACCACTACTCTGATCAGAGCAAAAGGCCACTAAAAGCCTTGGCCAGTCTCAGGCCAGGAATCCACCTCACACAAATGGGAATAATATATAACATCTAGCACAGCACCTCTCACTGCAGAACTGCACAGAGCACCGCACCCTGCATGGCTGCCTCTTGAGACATTCCATAAATCAGGCTTCCTTTCTTTGGGCATGAATATTCGACTGTTCTCTAGTTCTGAGAAGCAGCTCTGCAAAAAACACACCACTTCCACTCTGGACCTTAAACCAGAAAACCCCCAGACTTAAATACATGCTTGAATATTCTTATTTTAGGGAGATATTCTAGCAAGTATTTAACAACATGCTCAAGATATATACAGATGTACAAAGGTTTCAGTCCTTTCAGTAGAACAGGGAATATCTGGAACTGTAGTCAACAAGATCTAATCTGAAGAAGCTAAAGGTCCTTTTCATGACTAGTGGGTAAAATGATGTGATGATGATATGATTTTGATATTGAAGACTACTGATCTTTCTCCAGTAGACAGCAGGGTCTTCTCTCCTGTGATGCTCTGATTCAAGTGATGATGATGGAGGCAAACTGTTCCATCCATTACCTAAATTTCCTCAGTCACAGGAGGTCCCTTGTCAAGAAGGGTAGATAAGACACTTAGCTTTCAGATGGCCAAACTAGGTGAAACAATTTTTTTTCCTAAAGTGTGGGAATAGTGTGCTTTCTATTTTCAGGTTTATCTGTTAAACTATGAAATCCAGAGTAGCCAATCAAAACTCAGAGATTATTCATTATAAACTAATTATGCAGCCATGGGGGAGTAAGTATACAAAAGACTTTAAAACACTAATTAACTCTCGGAAGTAAAAAATGAAATGTGACTGAATGCACATTGTAATAAATGCAGGATAAATTATACTGCAGTGACATCTCAAACAAAAGATTCCTTTTTAAGGTAAAAAAAAAGGTGGTTTCACATTTATCTGAACTTTCACTTTTATCTCACTTTTTGAATACTAGTTTTGCAAAGGGAAATTATTATAGGATATGTAAGCTAGTAGTGAAATATCCAGAGATTTTCTATTATTTTCTTCAGTTCAATACCCTTAAAATATCGTCAATCTTTAATTTGACCTAAGTTTACTCACCTCTCGTTATCAAGATGGGAAATCTGTTTGGAGAATTTCAAGGTTTTCAGCTGCAGTAGAACAGCTCACCTTTATACCTATTGTCCCAACTACCTATTATGATCCCCACCTCCAACTCCACCTGAATTTGACAGGTTTTTGATTGTTTTATTCAAATTAAAGGTATTGCTCTGAACTCCACCTCCAACACCATGAAAAATTTCTCTTCACAATACCTCTCCTATCATTCATCATCTTCTACTTTCCTATCTTCTGGTTATGGAGGTTTCAGTTTTCTACCATAGCATTCCTGCTTCAATCCATGTATCTATGAATAGCATCCAGGGCAAGATAAACTACAGCAATTGGAAATGTTTCTGACTTGCATTGATCTTCACCACAGATTTTTAAAAAATTCTTATGACTCACAGCAACATCTGAATTCACTGTGAAATACAGTTTAATTTAACCTAAACCACCAAAATTCAAGTCCTAGGAACCACAAAGCGGGAGAAAAAAATAGTATAATATAGTCTTCTGGACCACATCATTTTCCTATAAAATAGCTATGTTCACTTTCTGGAGTGGTGTCAACATCAAATACTCATGAAACACTCCGATTGTATATGACAAACCATAAAGGCACAGAGAAAATTTTTTTTCCTGAGTTTTATTAGCATAGAATAAATAATATATATGAATGTGCATTATCAATATGCAAATTCAAACATATGGAAATGTGTATCCAGTCATAGTTTCATCCTGTTTCAATATGTGTGTGTATTATATGTATATGTATGTATGTTGCAATACACATTCAGATCTACCCTTGAGGTAAAATAGTAGGGGGTTTTGATCAAATACCTCATCACTATAATTTTTGAGAGGAGCATTACCTGCTTTGAGAGGAGCATGACCTGAGGAGCATTGCTGCTGGGAATACTGCAGACAGTCCCAGAAAGCATTAAAAATTCTTGTGCTGCGGTATTTTATGTTTTGGTGGAGAGGGGAGGTAAACCTACGCTCAAATGCTGGAATATTTTGGAGACAAAATGGTTTATCAAGTTTATTAGGCTTTTCTAACCGGAAGGAGGTTTGAGGAAAAGAAAATTACAGAGGATGTATTTCACGTGTTTCTTATTAAAAAAAAAAAAAAAAAAGAAAAAAGGAACTCAACTGGTATTTTTCCTATCAAAACCAACACTGCTTACTTTTCCATCTTTCAGACAGTTCAAGATTAAGAAGCTGAGTTGCATGGCCCTGCTGGACATCCAGGACATTGTATTGTCAAGAGATATAAGTCCACATTTTTTACCCTGCAGTGCTAATAAATAGGTTTTAAGCCATCCCTTGTGCATGACTGAACAATGTCGCCCTTTACTAAGACCAGCTTGTTTTGGAGGTAAAATTCTTTAGCTGAGGAACAATCTAGTTTCATTTTATAAAGATAAGGCAAATGTTTAAAGAATTTATATAGGCAGATATTTAAAGCTTAGAGGCTTGGCGCATTAAATTTTTTCTAGCCAAGGTTCTTAGGTTTGTAGACAGAAGAGTGATGAAGTAGATAACATATTAGAGGCTACTCTGCTGTGGATGTCTGTGGGCTGCAGGGGCACAGCTGCCCTTCACCACAGTCTTCCCCATGGGCTGCCAGGGAATCTCTGCTCTGGCAACTGGAGCAGCTCCTTCCCTTCCTTCCACACTGACTTTGGTGTCCACAGGCTGTTCCACTCACATGGTCTCACTCCTCTCTCTTCTGCTTCTTGAATCTCTTATACCAGAGGCTCTACCACCTTGGCCAGCAGCTTGTCTTGGAGCCAGCTTGGCACTGGCTCCACCAAGCATGGGGAAAACTTCTGGGAGATTCTTCTGCACAGTGGAGTCATCCGTGTAGCTCCCCACTACAAAAAATACGCCACAAAAATCCAATACACACAGTGAGTCTGATTTCTCCTGCTGAAATAAAGACCAGGCAACCCCCACAATCTTAACTGATGGCATATTATTGGAAATGCTGATCAAGAGACTAAAAAGGGAATGAACACAGCATTTGAAAGAGAAGATAATATATAGCAAAATATAACTACAACAGGAAAAAAAACCACACAAAAAAGAAAACACCAAAGAAAAACAACACCATGTTCAAAACTGCCTTCCAACCTTCCTCCATCTTCTTTTGTATTATTCATTTTAATAGAGTAAGCTTAATCCTGTAATTCTGAAGTACTCCAAAAATTTCTTCCCATAACCTATGACTATTTTTGCCTCATAGAAGATCAGTTAAGATGAAAAACGTGGCAGTGTTGGGAAAAGAGCAGCAGAAGAGATGCCTCTCACAGTGCTAAAAAAGCTGCTAGGAATAAGGCAGTGAAGAGAGTGGACAGGAGTCAGCTGGGAAAAAGAAAGGCCAGCTACAACCTGTAAGAGCAGAAAATAGAGGCTACACACTTAGGGCAGCTTCCACTTGAAAACATGAAAAATAAGCATTGTGTTGGCAAGAATTGAGCTTGAATTTCCGTTTTTTTATAAGAGCTCCATTTTCCTTCCCTGACCCCTATTGTGGTACCACAGGAACCTTAAAAAAAAAGATAATGTCTTTTGAGTAGTATGGCAAAATTCAAGGTTAAGTTTGTTCAGACGATTTTAATTGTTTTACTTGCTTTATGTCTATATGCAGAGTTCCAGCTGATGCACAATATCAATTGATATTTACCATGCATATCTCTACACAGATTTATATTTAACATTTCTTTTGTAACAGGAACACAGTCAGTAACACAGTAACACAGTTCACTTGAAATATGCCCCTGCTACAGAAATGATGTTATTTATGGGCCAACAACTTTCTCCAGTGTATGTTCTGCACAAGGCAACCCCCCCATCTCATGCCGTGCAAGAGTGGAATGAAAGCTGTTAGCATCCTGGCAACAAAATACAAGGCTGTCACGCCACTTAAAGAGGCATTTGTCTGGGCGAACAGCAAAGAACAAATTTCCATAAAGGCCTTCTTAAAGCTAAACATTATGTTAAGAACCATAACTTTTAATTAAAAAAAAAAAAAAATCCAAGACTATGCAGTCTATATGCATTTTTAATTCTTTGAGGCTTACCGGCTCCTGTAGCTCCTTACCATCATTACCAACTGCATCAAATCTCTGCAACAGGGTGTGAGAAACTTCCCTTTTCCCTCTTCTACTGAGAGTTTTCAACTATTTAGCTTTCCCAACCTCCAGACTCGCAGATTAGTTTGAAAATATGCCTCCTTCTGTTATTTGGCCTCTCACATACTGTTGCTTCTCTTGTCTCTCTCATTTCATAAAAGAAAATGTAATACTGTGTTCAATAATGTCACTTCACAGCCAACACCAGATGAAGTATTCATAAACCCAGTACAAAATGTTTTGCATTTCATGGCACTTCACATGTTCATGACCTTCTTCTCTCCTCTTGCAGAGCATAGTCGACTCTCCCAGATAAGGAGGATGGTGGGTCAAAGCCTTGTACTTACTCAGTATGAAAATTTGTTTTTGTCACCACAACTGCTGTGCTTTTAAACAAAGGATACCACAAGACATTCTCCAGAGAAAGGACTCAGCTTAGCTCTCTCCACTGCTGAGCCACTGAGATCATGCAAGTCAGCACGAAAATATCTGGCAAATGGCATTGCAAATGGGAAAATAAAGTACTACACGTAAAAGCACATAAAAGATAAATTTATCCTTGAAAACTCAAGTGTGCTAGTCCAGGAAGGGTTTTGTTTTCCATTTAGTTTGAGATAGGTCATTTACGGATTGAATGAGTTTTAAAAGCTCATTCCTAAATAAGGGAATGTGAAGGTTTTTCCTCTGGGAAGAATGTGTATATGTCAGCATTCTACTTGATCCATTTTAATAGTCAGGGGAAAAAAGCTGTATCAGTGGGTAAGGCAAATAGATGCCATAGCAGATAACAGTAGTTTGGTAAAAAGTGATTTTTCCTAAAGTTGATGCAACACATCAGAAAGAGATGGAAGACCTATATGAAAGTCTGTATACTGCTAGAATGTCTCATTAAAACAACCAACAAACCAACAAAACTTTTCCCTAACAACCTTTCAGTATTTTCTTTTATTTAACCTTTTATTATTTCAATTACTTTTTCATAAGTAACTTTTTAAATTGTTTACATTTTATTACTGAAAATCAAATTAGATCGAAAAAAAAATACCTCAGCCTGTTTACCAAGAATCCCTAGACAAGATGTTGATAATTTATTTACTAGTACAAACAGAAATATTTTGGTATGAACTCAGATCTTATAAAAACAGCTGTAAACAAACTGCCACATCAGAACTACATCAGTACTACATCAGATAGGTGTTGCATTAAAAAGAACCTTTAAAATGTTTTGCAAATTAACTAGTGTCCTCTAAATGGTAATAATGTTAGATATTATTCAGTTGTTGTTTTAAAGAGATATCTTTATTATGTCATGAAATCATAATATACATGGTTATATGAATAAATTAATCTGAATTCACTGGAGGCATGCAGTTTTATATGGCACATTTATTCTAATTCTAATATGCAATCGGTTATCACCACTCTTGGTCACTAGCCTTCTAAATTGGACTTTATCCAGCTGCACAGTTCCAAAATATTATTTGTGAGTAGAAAATCTTCATTTACTTCTTTTGAAGTTCACTGTTTAATATTCCAAGTGCTGGTGCACAGAGTATCAAAAAACGCAGCCTATAGGTCACACGGGCTGAGAAGCATTTGTATGCAGACACACAGGATCACGTAGCTTTTCTGGCCAGCCTTCCAAGGCCATGATTTTCTTATGCAACTCCATGTTACCTCCCAGCAATTAAACAGTCTTTAATGAACAAAACCTTGAGGCCCAGTCCATTAATACCTGAATGACAACACATTCAAGCAGCAAAATCCTATATTTGCGCCTGGTAGATAATGCATTATTTTTCAGGCATGCACACTCTTGGCCTCAAATGAAGCAGAAAAAAGTCTTTTAGTACGCAGAGAGCATTCAAAGCCAGGTGCATTGACAGTAACGCGTTATTTTCATCCACAGAGCTCAAAAACAATCCCATGCTCTTAGCTCTTGTTCTATCCCTGTACAGCAGCCATCTCCTCACAGAATAGTTTTCTTTCTCCAGCACAACTCAACAGCAAAATCCAGAACAAAAGCATATGAAGCACTATTACCCTCCTGCAAACTTTCCAGATAGACAGAGCATTTGTAGCGAAGGATGAACCTCAGATTATCATTCCTAAAATATGGCAACTATGTTACCATATTTTGCAGATTTGGCTTGTGAATGTTGGTGTATCCAGCTTGGCAGCTAAAAAGGCTCCTGCCACAAGATATTCACCATATGCTCCTTGATTGCTGTCGCTAGACAGGAAGGTAGAATAGCACCAAACACACTGAAGCACTGTCGTATACCCTGATACTCATTTTCAGTTGCCTTATTGTGCTTGACTGTAAGTGCTTCAGCTCAGGAACTGGTTCATGCTTGCTTCAATTCGTCCTGCCATTTGTTGCAGCAAGACCTGCTTCAGAACAAACAACAGAAAGCATCAGCTGCCCCAGCCATGCAACTTTAATCCATCTGGTTTTGTCTGCATTTCACTAATATCTCAATAAATGTCTACAAATTCTCCCTTACTGCTGTAAATAGTGAATATATCTAATAGATGAACAAATGGTAAATGCTATAAATATGCAGTCTGAAATAACATGAAAATCAGTAGAGTGCCAAGTTACAGTGTATAGAGATGCTCTGCACGGTAATCTGCTTGCTCCAAATGTATTTGTTTTGAAAACTATGAAATTTGCAAAGACAAAAACGCGATCTAAGGGCAAAATGGCATGTAAAAGCAGCCTGTCTAGTAGAAGGTATCTCTATCATGGAAGGGGAGTGTGCAACCCTTCTTTAAGGTTCCTTCCAATCCAAACTATCCTCGAATTTTTTGTGAAAGTGTCGACCACATTCTGAAACATGTTAACACTGAGAAAGATCCTGGGGTCATACAGTAAATGAGCTAATTAAGTGTGAACATTCAGCAAAGTGCTATAGATAAGAAAATGACTGTGATTCCTGGATGCTTAAGCCAGCAAATACTAAGATTACTGAAGGGCTGGTATTTATCTCTGTAAAGAGCATTAGTGAGACCATTACTGGAACGTTATGTCATGCTGTGCAGTACACAATTTAAAAATTACTGAGTCACAAGTTAGAAGGGATTAAAAATGTTTTCAAAATAACTTGTAACCTGAAAAATCCATCTGTAAAAGTGTTAATAAGCTCTAATTAGTTTGTTAATTAGAAGGCTAAGATATTACTTGTTCAGCTTCTGTAAATGCATGTAAGTAAAATATTCATGGCTTTTAGCTCTGTAAGATAATAATTTTAAAAATGTATAATGAGATTCAGTAAGCAGAAAACAATGAAATATGAAGTTCAACCTCAGGTTTACATTTCAGCTGTGAGCCTAAGGAATCACTGGGAAAATACTAGGACAGACATGTACTCAGTCGTTTTGTATTTCTGAGTTATACCTTTTTTTCAACATATCTTATACAGAAATAATGTGCAGCTTAGGGACTGTCATAAATTAACATAACAGTCACCTTTTATTTTAAAATTCATAGAACTTTGAGTATTCCTCAAATTACCTGGTTTTGTTTTTTGGGTGTTTTTTTTTTTTTTTTTAAAGGAAGGGAGTCCCCAGGAAAAAAATCTTTATTTTCCCATACATTTCAAGCAGATGTCATCTAGAACAGTATCTGACTGAATTTCATAGTTTTTTCACAACCTATTCAGAACCTATCTGTCATATTCAGTATTCAAAGATTACTTCCTAAAGACATAATAAGAGGCACAAAACTCAGCATCAGGACTCTCCAAAGACGACCACAGACAACAGCAAGACCTGAAGCATGGTGTAAAGCACTCACAGGCAGAGAGTTCCAGCAGATTGTTTCTAATTAAACCATCTCTTATAATGCTCTAAAGCACATATCTTCTTTGACCATCCAAGAATAAAATCTTCTGCTGCTATGCACAGTTTGATTTTCAAAGCTTGTTCTTATAAAGTCTTCCCTGTACAGGGTAGCAGCTCTCAACAGCCACTCAGCTGCCTTCTTTCAAATTGCACTGCATATTTGGGATGCTTATAAAAAGCTTGAGAACTTTTAGGCTGCTAATGCTCTGTAAAAAATTTCCTTTCTTGCTGAACAGCTCTGTCCTAATATACTATACTCTTCATTTATGATACTCCCATTTTACCCCAATGGTTAAACCATATACTTCTGGGGACAAGGACAGCCTTTTCCTGAGTTCTGTACAGGCCTGGGCCAATAGAGCATTAGGACATACCTGTGTTCACTGGCAATAATTAAGAATTTAATACAGTTAATTGACAAAAGCCCTGCAGTTAGCAATATTTGATATCTCCAAAACTGAACTGCAGATATGAACTACAGGTCACTAGTTCATATTTACCACTGCTGCTGTAGAAAGGACTAAGTGTCCTTTCACTCATGGTGCACACAGGAGAATGTTTCAGGACTGAGAAATCTCCCTTCAGTTCTGGAAAGTGAGTCCAGCTAACAGCATCTACAGCCTCAGATTGCTTCAAAAATTACTTTTTCCCAACAGTCAATTATTGTGCAATGTTGTCAAGTACTGATGTTTCCAGCAAGCCCAGGAGTTTTTCTTTCAAAGAATATCATCCATTAATTACCACACACAATAACTCAAAGCAAACTTACGTAACTTCTACAATTATTCTTCACTTTTTGTCCTGCATACCATTGTATATACTCTCTGTATAGCTGTATGACTGCCCATGTTCTGCAGGCAGTGGGCCTCGGTTGGTTATCTTCCTCTTAACTCTTGTATTCAATTCCTCATTTTCTTTTATGTCTTTTGTTCTTTCTTACACAAGGAACTTTGCTACAAATGTAAGACAAATATCAGTACACCCATGCTGTGTTCAAACATTTGATTTAACGAGATTTGGTATTGATAAGCACCATTTTGAAACTGTAGTCTGCGTGGGAGGGGTGCATTAAAGAAGCATGGGTACAAAATGTGATTCAACATCTGTCTTGTTTTGCAAAAATAGAGGGCACTTTAGACTCCCTGTTAATTTGTTCACGAGGAACATTTAACAATATGGGCTTGTTGTGACAGAGGTTCTTCTCAGATACACTGAAAGGATACAGAAGTTTTCAAGGAGAAACAACACTCTACTCTTCATTCTGCAGCAAATAACTGTAAATGTGGTTTGACTAACTTGATAGTGCTACAAAAGCACAACACACAGAATAACAGAGGAACTTATTTATCCATGATCATCTAGGAAGAGTAGAAAAAAACAATCATTCAGAGTTCAGTTAAAAAAACCAAAATTATTCATATATTCATATATTAGTGTACATTTCAAATAAATACTGAATGTACAATCAAAATTATATCTCATGACCTCTTCAGCTTATTAATTCAGTTCTGGTACAAGTTTTAGGACCATCCAGACCTTAAGTGTATGTCCAGAAGGATAATTTATGACATCAAATGTGCCTTTACCCATGTGTCACATGTGTCTTTACACAACTTTTCCCAGTGTATTAAAGTCAAAATCCTGTTATTTATACTCACATCCATTCTTTTCATCAGTGGATGGTGGCACAAAGTCCAAGACTGCTTTTAAAACTTCCTCTAGAACTACTTTACACAAGCTGTTCTATGAAAAGAGAAGAAAAAGTGGTAAACAAACAAAAAGCAAAACACAATTCTGCTACTTAGCACAGTCTAGATGAAATTACTTTCATAAATAATTCATTAAATCTCTAGTATTAAACAGGTTAAATCATTTTTATTTGATGGGGTTTGGTGCTATTAATCCTTCAGAACAAGAATTAGAAATTGAATGATCTCACATTATTTGTAACTGTGGTGGAGATATGTGTTTTTTTAATGCAGTTATAAAGGAACTTTCTGAGTTGCAAATGTACTTTATTAAATTTCTAAATAGTACTATATATAGGTTTGATGAGAAATTTTTTTTGCCCATGCCATCCTAAGGACAGTGCAAATTTCAATGAAGGAAGGATCATGGTCCTTTTTAAGCTTCATTCCCATATTTTTCTTCCTGCTAATTCTGAAATCAGGCATAATCTGGGCTATCTGGTGTGCTATCTATTCTTCCTATTGAGAAACTAATTTCCCATACAAACTTGGAAATCCATGATTCTCTCTATTCAAGTGAATTATTTTGAATTTCAATGGCAATTAAAAATCAGGTGGAAAATTATATATTTGAATCAGAACTGTAAATCTTTGTGGTTTTGAACAAAGCAAAAAAAAGTAGGGTTTTTTATTTAAGGATGAATTAAGGGTCTGGGTCTCTCTTCTTTTTTTTTTTTTTTTTTTTTTTTTTTTTTTTTTTTTTTTTAGCACCTAAATATTTACAATTTATGGAATAGACTGAGAAGAACATTATAGAATTGATTGGGAAGGTGTGGCCTCCTCATTTTTTTCTCCAAGCAGCTTAAAAGTAGGGCCTTTCAGCCACCTGGAAGACTCATGTTCAAACACATCTGCTCTTTTTTGATGGTATCAAACATTATATCCAAGGTGAGCAACTTTACTAGCAGGTTTCTGTCTATTACTCAGTAAATTCTTCACATTCCCTCTTCTTGACACCAATAATTTTAATAGAGAGTTTTATACACTGCATTAGAAAGGGAGTAGTAACTATTATATAGCTGGTAAAAACAAATGGGGCTTAGTTTGTTTGGGATTTTTTTGGTTCTTTGTTTTTTTGGTTTTTTTACTGCAAATCCCAGTTTTTAGTCTGTGCCTCACCTACAATGCATTTTCTGCAAGCAAAATCACAGGTCAGGCCACAAGGGATGACATGATCACAATTTGTCTACGGAAAATTTGGTCAAAAATAGGCTACAGAAGAATATTTGGTTACAAAGTTCTAGAATGAATTGTCTGTTTCTAATTTTTCTGAAATATTTCTTCTTCTAAATGAGCAGAAAAAGCCAGTTCAAAATTGATATAGTTTTTAATTTAAATATTTTTAATATCTTCGGAAAAAAATTGTCTTAAACTATTTATATCATGTATCGAAAGGCCACCTAGAAATTTATGAAAAAATATTTTGACAGTTGGAGCAAAACACTTACAAAGCTGGATTTTAAGAAATGTCTGTTTCACTGTCCTCAAATAGCAAGTTTTGTCAGTACTGGCTCTGATATCTGAAAATATCAGTGGGTTTTAATTAAATTTTGCACTTGAAAAAACTTGTAAGGGTTTGCAGATGTCTGTCTTATGTTCTGTTATAATTTTTTCTTGTTTGTTTTTCCTAGGCCCATATTAAACAAAACAAAAACAAGAAAAATTCTCAAATCTTGGTCTACATACCAAACTAGGAAAAGATTGCAGCGCACCTCCAGCTCAATTGTATAACCACACAGGCAACCAAAAATAATCACTTCTATTTTTCTGGTGAAGTGTTGAAAGAGCTGCTATTTCAACCAGCATGAATTAGCAGGCAATATTTTAACTATCAAAGTGAACCCTAATTCAATCTCATGATAAACCTCAGATGTCAAAGTGTTTTCAAACTGCCAAAGCCGGCCTGTGAAGGCAGAATAACCAGAGGTAGCGAAATCCCTGAAATAGCCCCAAGCCTCCCTGCGTGGCAGAATGGCACAGGGCAGACAGTGACAGGGTTTCAGCCCTTGGTCCCAAAGTACAGGTTTATCCCAGTGACACTTGGTTAAATAAATTAACTGTGTTTCATTAGTAAATGAACAACTTAGCTCACTTCTGCTGCATTGCCTCCAGCTGCAGTTTGGTGGAAGGAGCCAGGTGAGTACTTGTTGGAGTCCTGGGATGTGTTGGAGTTCAGGGATGTCTCTACTGGACTCCTCTGACATGGGCAACCCCAGATGAGCTGAGGGACACAGCTCCCCACAACCTTCAGTGGAGTTGCCAAAGCCCACCCTTGTTTTCTAGGTAGGTGTGACTTAAAAGTAAATATTTTTGCTGTGGTAACATTTCAGATGGAACACATTAGATGCACACGCCCTTTTAAATAAAGAACGCTTCCCAAAGAACAGAAGCAAGTATTAGAAAACCAAAATGTAAGCAGTACCTGTTGAAACGATTTTAGGAAGTCATTCAAGAGTGCCTAAAAACCCACAGCAACTCATCAAGACAGCCAGCTGGCAAGCCCACAACACTTCCAAAGCAACAGCCAGACTGTAGCAGCTGCCAGCTGATCAGATGATGTAGCTTTTGAGATACTATTTTCCGTGTAGAATCATATGTTTATATCTAACTCCATTACTATCTAAAACACTCTTTTTGATCTCAAAAATAGAGTTTACAATGGAAAACTGATCAAAAATAAATTTAGAGGCAAAATTAGTCAGTCAATACTTAAATGGCAGTTATATTCCATATTTCAAGAATGCACAGGGATCAGAATCTTAGTTGACCACCTCAGTCTCAAGTACTTCAAGGGATATATGAATAAACTTCAACCTTCAAAGAAGAAAAACCCTTTGCTCTACAGAAAGGCCTTGTACAGTATCCACACAGAGCTCTGCAGAAGTGACTTCAGGAACTAGTCATGGAAGCCCACTGGAGCAGATGAGGTTATAAATTCAAAAGGAAACACTGGCTGGATTAGCTCTTGGCCTTGAAACAGCATTATGGGACAGTCTGAGGATGGGTGCTTGAAGATGCAAAGTCGGGAGCCTCATGAAAACACAGGCTGTCCCCTATGTCCCAAGCTGAAGTCCAGATTATTTCTTGCTTTCACAAAGCCACTGTCACTGCTTGAAGGAAAGAGAATGAATGAAAGATGACAACTCATGTTCTGAGAATGTTGTCTGAAATCAGACCCCTGGATTCAACAGTGACTCATGGCCCATGAGCTGCATGAACTTTTACAAGGGTAAAAATAGCATATTTGCACACTGTTAATTATATACAGTAAACTAACCTCTTTATACCAGCTGCTATATATCACTACAGTGGCTCACTGGGCATTTATTTCTAAGGTTCTAGGTGGTGTACTAGGGGAAAAAAAAATAGAAATCATGTAAAATACTTATCCTGTCTCTCAAGGATATGAAATTCAAATGGCCATTTTTTTTTTTTTGTGCTGATTCTCTTTTATGGGCTATGATCAGGTACCAAGGAAGTTAGCTAAAACCATGATGTCTTCAAAAAAAGCATTGCATGACATCTTGACTGAAACACTAGATGTGAACACCTCTTCTTCAAAGCTTTTATTAAAAATCTCAGTGCTCAAAGAAAACAAATTAAAAGCATTCTTCAATGTTGAATAAAGACTATTCAGAGGATTCTTAGCTTCCCAAACACTTGAGTGTGCAGCACTGGACAGGATACAAACTCTTCAGCATAGAAATCCAAAGAGGTGAAGAATATGAAAGAAAAATCCTATTAAATTTGACCAAAATATTATTACAATTTTCTTGAATAGCTGGTGTTCCTGATAGTACCAGCTTAATTATGCCCTAAGGAAATCTCTGTCAATTCCCTCCCAACTTCAGCATATCCTGAAACTCTGGGCTTCCCATCTCCAATGCTTTTGGGAATAGCTCAAACTATCACTTCATCATTGTCTAGGATATTTTCAGCTCTTTACAATCTCCATGTGTACAGAATTTAAAAACACAGTTCTGAATTCAAGAGGATTTTCATTTTTTTCTAGATTGAATGCAACCCAATCTTCTTATTTCTTTCCTTTCCACACCCAAGAGCTGTTACCTTAAGGAAAGAGAGCAAGTTACATAAGGAAAAAGAAAGGAGTTTGAGATATTCCTACCTGTGTTGCTTGCAAGTCTTTGATCCACTTGTACAAAGATGAATATGCTATTTTGGCTATCAGTATTGTCAGAGCCTACTGTGGAAGAGAGAGGGCTTGGAGGAAAGCGAGGGGGAATACTTCCTGCAGGATTAATTCTCATATCACAATATCTAGAAAGATAGCAATGTATTGACATGGGTACAGAGAGAGAAACAAAGAATTGGGGCAAATTATGCTCCTCACTAAGTCAAAAGACACCACATTAATTGCAAGCAGGTTCCCATCCTCTTGAAGCAAACTCAATAAATACATGTCTCAAATTACAGCTAGAATTCAAAATTCAAATTAATGATACACAGAAGAATTTGTTAAAAGGGCATTATTAAAGCTGCCATTCAGCTGCTGGAATTCAGACTTAGGAGATGACAGAACTGTCTGTAGAGATATCATCATTCACCTGCCATCCTCTCCTGAAATATATAAACTACCAGAGCATTTTGTTGCATAATCACACTCCGAGTGCAGACTGATTAAATCTCAGAGTAACAGGTACACAAGGGGCTCACATCCCGTTCTCTCCCACTGCAGCTCTACAGCACCACCTGGGATCTTGCTCTTGTGCTGTGACTTCACCTCAGGCTCCCAGGGCACGTGGATCTGAGTCAGTCAGCCAGCCAGTCAGTCAGGCAGTCAGTCAGCCAGTCTGTGTGTTGCCCACAGATGAAGCACTGGGATAGGAGTTGTACCTGGTAGGTGATGTGCCACCTGGTAGGTGATGCACCACTGTCATCCACTTCATGTCATAGTGTCCAGATTTATTGGATTGAGAACAGATGGGAAAAAACATGAGGCACACATCATTCTTTCAGCCTGTCTGATTTGATGTGTAGAATGGAGTGGGCCCAGTTAAGGGGCTTGCCTCTCTTCTGCACACTCTTAAAACATTTTTATATAGACAGTACATATGATTATGCGTACTCTCTCACAATTCTTTCTACAGAGCTGCTCAATAGAATTTTTGGAGACTTCATGGGCCATCATCCCACAACACATCTGTGAAAAAGGTCAGTGTCATTAGCTTTGTATGGCTGAATCTGAGGCAGATGTTAAAATCAGTTTTTCTCACACAATACCCAGGCCTAGGATTCTGTCTCACTCAAGAGGTGTTCTGTAAATAGGTTACTGATGACCAGCCTAGATTATTCTTTAGCACTTCAATTCTAACTCCTGCTCTCATCATTCTGTTTTTGAACAGTTGACTTCTGTTATTTATTCCCCCTACTCCAATCCAAAAAATAAGCTATCTGTTGTTCCTCACCAAACTGTCACAGCAAAATCCAGTATTTTTCTTTTCTTCTCTTTCCAATTCATTACCTAATGCTTTCACCAGGTTCTTCTCCACTTTTCTGACTCTAGCCCAGTCTCTGTCTAACCACATTTTGAATTCATTCCATTTCTCCCTTCTGCTTTTGCTCTACTCCCCACAACAAGAAAAGATTATTTGTTCTTCTTCAAGAGATCAGGCTCACCAGAAATCAATTAAGGGAAAGCTACTGAAGCTTCTGTAGCCCTGACCTCAAGCGTACTCAAGTAATTTGTAGCAGCAACAGTTATTCAGCATGGTTATTTCCGAAGTATGAGAGCCACATCCAATTATTCTATAGAGATGGGTCAGTTGTAGCTTGAATATCATTTTGGGATCTGTCTGAGGAAAACCAGCTTGAAGAAAAATGGCATTTGAATTTCTTTGGCCATTTTAACTATGGAAATTTAAAAATTCTCTACCAAGTACTCACCAGTTTCAGTTTTCACAGAGATTGAAAAAGGTTGCCCCATGACAAAAAAATCCAACCAAACAAAAAACCCAAGCAAATGAATAAAAGACCCCACAACTTTTCAAACAACTTTGAAGACTAAGGACTTTAAAAGATATGATCTTAGAACATTATAGCATGGGACAAAAATAAAAATATCTTTCCCCTGATGGTACTACTGTTTGTGAGGAGCAAAGGAGAGAATGATGAAAGGAAATGATGAAAAAAATTACTGGATCGCTTTGGCTGAAATTTTCCAAAAGAAATTTCAAACAGGCAAAAATTTAAAAGCTGCATACCCATTAAGGCATCCTATTCAGAAAAGTTTTCAGTTGCCACTTAATATAAGGAAATGCTGCAAAAGGATTTATATAACTCTGCTTATGTATCTTTTCATTCCTGTGCTTTTGGGGAAAGTAAATTATTTATAAGGAAAAAATTGTAACATTTTGCATACTGTGTTTACAATTTTAATTATAGAATAAGTCTGGGTCTTTCTAGGTTGCACAAATACTGACCATGAATGGTTTTCATGTAGTCATTCTTGATTTGGGACAAGAGGATGGATTCATGCTTCCTAATTTTTCTTTCAAACCTATTTTCTCAGATTAACATAACTCTTTTTACAAGTCCTACACCTACACACTCTTAGAACTACAATTATGGGCATTCACATCATCAGTAGCCTAAAAAATCCCTTTTACATCAGCAACATATAAAGAGAAGCATTAATTGCTTATGTTAACTGCAGCTAAATTTATCAAACGGAGTATTTTGCCTCTAGCCATTTTAGTTACAACAAGTCACACAAAGATAGCACAGAAATTAAAACATCTGAGGGCTGTTGAGGCTACATTTCCATTAGCAAGAGGTAGAGGTGCCAATAGAAGTGGTTTTATAGGTAAAACAATCAGTTCTGAGGATCTACTCTCGATAACAATACACAAATATACATATTTTGGGTGTTTTACTGTAGTCTAGCCCTACTCTGGTCCCATGGAGTGTTGGACTAGAGCAGGTGAGTTCCTGGACTGATTTTATCAGAAGGAATTTAATTCATCTCTGGCCTCTCTAACTGAGACACTCACTTCAGGAAAGCACTCCTGCCCCAAGCCAGGACCCTAATGTAGGCACATCTTGTCTATGAGGTTTATGAAGCTATAGTACAAACCAAGAGTGGCCCTTTTGAAATTCGTGTTGCAAAGGGAAGAGAGCAAGATCCAAATCAGGACCCTGGAACAATATTACTGAGCTTTAAAGCTGAATTACCAGTGCTTGCATAAAGGTTCGTATTTGCCTACAAGGGGAAGGGAGGCAGGCAGACAGCATGAGGTCTCAGCAGGTGAATTAGAGATGATGCTCATTACCAATTGAAAGAATTGCCAGGAACTGTTACATTAGCTGGGTAAGCTAGGTAGCCTGTAAATTCATTGCTATCTTAGCTGGACAGATAGACTACAGGAAGGGAAAACTTGCTTTACTTTTTTGTTGGGGTCATGCAGGGCTAGATGCAGAGAATCTGTGTGGATGATGTGACATGAGGAATTTGCAGACTCTTACAGGGTAGGCAGAAGCTACCAATTTCTAGATTCCCCAAAGTCCCTTTTATAGCTGAATTCTAAAAATTTAAGAAGGAACTTGATGTAAACATATGTATTGTTGTAGTTATAATGCCTTCAGGCCAAGTAACTCTTATCCAAATGAGGCATATAAATTAATTCTTCTGATGAGCAAGGGAGATTCTTTGCTTATTTATCCGGTGTGGGTAAAGGGACCTGTGTGTGCATGAAATGGTTTGGGGAGTTGTTTGTTTGATTTAATGAGTATCATTTCTGTATTGAATTTTCTAGCATACATTAAATTTCAAGCAGATCATTATTTCTATGCAGAACCTCATTGCAGTGTACCCTTACAGACCTAACAAAGAAAAGCACACTATATGGTTTCAGACAGTTCTTCTTTCTGCTTTTCCATAGAATTAAATAAAATTATTAAAAATCTCAAATCAAAACCTGCAGTTTTATAAAACAGTGTTCAGAAAATATGAAAAATACAGAGAAGATTCAGGCTCCTTCTCCATGACCAGGTTTTCTACCTTCCAGATTCAGCGAGATAAGGTCAGTTCAGCAAAAAAGAAATCAATGATTCATCCAGATATCAGGCTCGGTCTTATTTCTTTGGCACTTTTCTGTCTCTGCCACAAAGGTTTGAAAGATTTGCAGGGTGAGACCATGTGAACCTCATGAAGATAAACAAGGCCGAGTGCAAGGTCCTGCATCTGAGTCCAGGCCATCTCAAGCAGAAGTACAGGTTGGGTGGAGAGGGGATTGAGAGCAGCCCTGAGAAGAAGGACTTGGAGCTGTAGATGAATGAGAGCCTCCACATGACCTGGCAACAAGCATTTGCAGCCCAAAAGGCAGCTATACCCTGGGCTCCACCACAAGAATGTGACCAGCAGGCTGAGAGAAGTGATCCTATGACTTCACTCTCATGAGACCCCCCACCTGGAGTCCTCCATCCGGCTGTGGACACCCCAGATGGCAAATCTGTTTCTGTACAAAACATTGCCCAGCTTTCAAATAATTTTTAAATATGAGCTACAAAACTACACTTTAAACCAGAAGTTTTAATTAAAGGTTTCAGAAATGTAGGCAAAATGTTGCTTGCCTTTAGGAAACAGGCAAAATGTAGTTATGTAAAACCTGGTCAGCTAAGCTGTCAAACTAGAAAAGAAAATCTGTTGCCACTAGGGAGAATAGGTTCAAAGAGGTCAACCAAAACCCGAGTGAATCAGAATGGTACAAACTGTACTGTTCAAAAGCTCTCTGACAAAGGGGTCTCAGAAGCAGAGAGAGGTCTCTTGGTATGGTTCTAGATCGGCTTCACTCTAGTCTGAAGGATCCTGTGAGCAAAAGGAGATGTTCAGTATTGGGGGCAGTTACAAATACATTCCATGTACATTCTAATGGCTGATTATCCCTCAAGAAACCGGTCATAAGGTACACTCCTGTATGTAAACACAGACTGGAATGTACTGTGAACTCTGTCACCATAGTTACCATAACTGTTCTTTCTCATCTCATTTTAGTAAAAATTGTTTTCTTTTGTCTTTGGAACACCCTTTCAGTCAAAAAACACCAGAAAGTAATGGGATTATTTTCTTTGTAAAGTGCCATTTCTTGTTCCACATTTAAACCTCTATAACTTTGGAGAACAAATCCTTTTGGGAACTTGTCAGGGTCTTGTATCTACTGCAAGAACTGTGTGGTGTATGAATTAGACAAGCAACATGTTACATAAAATGGCACAGTATAAACTTGCATTACATGAACACGGTTTAACCCTAAGATAGTCAGAAAGTGAAGAAGACCTCATCCAGTATAAGAAAGAGAAGATAAATGGATAGCAAGAAGTTAGATGGAGACTGACTCAAATGGGAACATATTCAATAAGCAGAACAGTGCTTAATGCCTATTAGTCTGCTGGATCTCATTCCTATCCCATGGCATATCCCATGGCTTCATTTTTCATTTATATTCCCCACTTCATACCAAAACCTAAACCTCCTAAACCTGTTGGCTCACTCACAGCCAACCTTTGCTCCCTGTCTCTTCCCTCCACGCATTTAGGCTCAGCCATGTGCTCTCAGATATGATGACTGCACAATTGCTTGTGATTTCTGCTTTGTTTGCAGGAGAGGTCAGCCACACGCTACAAGCCCACAGCAGGACCCTGAACCACTGAATCCACTATTCCCAGCTGGCAGAGAGTGATTCTGGAGTGCTTCAGATGCATCAGCGAGGGGCAATGTTCTGCACGGCACAATATGAAGGGGAGGAAAACCTCTCCCTTTTAGAACACTTCTTTAGCCTGGATTACTCCAGCACAGCTGGCAAAGCAATGGGGACCAAGTTAAGGCATGGGAATGGGATTGAAGCAGGACAAAAGACAAGAAAAAAAAATCCTCAGCTGTTTTTGCTGCCAGAGACAGATGGAAATACCTATCTAGCTTGGCTGGGTGTTGTTCTGGAGAGTGGAGCAGGCACATCAGGAATGGGTAGTGGCTGGAGAGGGCGACAGCCTGGGCACACAGAGCTGCCCCCTCAGCTTTGTCAAGGGCATTCACAGGAAGGACATCTGGCTCTCAGGGCTGTGTGTGCCTCCTGTTCCAAGGAAAGCGCCTTACAGACACATAAGCATTTCAAAATGTATGGAAAAAAAAGTCTGGAGGCCTGCCAGTTTCTGACACTACGCAGCCTTGCATTTTATATATCCAGAGAGAAAGTCCTGTCAGAAAGATTTGTTATAACAGGAGTTGTTTCGTGAGGAAGAACATGGAAGCCCCATTTGAAGCACTCTTCTTTCTTTTATCTTTGTCTCAAGTATACTGACATGAAATTAATCTCATCTGAGAGTTTAAAGGGTTTAATTCCATATTCTTTTGTGATTGTTAAAAGAAAGAAGCATGAGGCAAATTTAACTACAATGTGAAGTTCAATTATTTAAATTACCACCTCCTGCCTAAGTGAAGTCTGTTCCTTCAAAGACTTCTGCAATTTTATACTCATTTGCTCTTAAAATAGCATTAATTACAATAGTTTAGCTGGAAATTCTAAAAGAACACATGAACAAATTAAATAATTACATGCATTAAAAAGTTGCATACATGTTTAATTTATAAATTAGTTATTTACCTTTCATAATTAATCATGCAGCTAAGAACAAGCCTTAACAAGTATCTCAAGAGTGTAACATGAAATTTTGGTCCATTTTAGAATCATATTAATAAGGCATCCTACTCTGCAGGCCATTTCACAAAACGTAATAAACAAATCTTAAGTAGCTGATATTTTTGTAAATACAAAAAGCACAATAAAGTGGTATAAATTTCAGGGGAAACTATCATATTATCACTTTGGTGCTTTTTCTGGAATGGGGATGACAGGTGCTGGCAGGACTGTTTCTCTGTGTGGGAACTTGCTACCTTGTGGATCAACAAAATGACAGAACAAAGAGCAAACAAAAAAAGACAGGAAAACCACAGGCAAAGATAAGACAAGGAAAGATTGTTGCACATTAGGAAAGGGAGTGAAGTGGCCGTGAAGCTGACAATGGTGCTCTAGGCAGCATCCCAGGGTGCCCAATGAAAAAATGTCTGCAAGGAAAAAGATGCATGGAAACAGAAAGAAAACAGGATTTCATCACTGATGAATACACACTGTACATGAAGAAAACTTCAGTGTTGCAGGTACACAGGAATGAAGTGCACTTAATACTCTGGTTACAGACTGCCCTGTGCATGGTTGTTATTGAATTTAGTCAGAACTGACACAAATGGGTGCATTTCTGAGAGATCCATTTTAAATCACAATCCTATTTTGTGTCTAATCCTGGGAATTCTTTTTCTGCTCCCAGAAAAGGCAGGTGCTATGATTTTGCAGTGAATAAACAATAAATTAATTTAAATTCTGCTTAGGTTGCCAGGTTCCATTCTATCTAATCAATGGAAATCACTCTCTACCTATGCAGAGAGAAATGGAATGAAAGATATATAATCCCACACATGAACAATCTTAATATCAAACATTTTATTACCAGACTTCAGCCAGAAAAGCTACAGTGGGCACTGACAACAAAACAGTGCAAGAAAGTTTTATATCTCTGCTCTTTTTGCTGGGCTGCACAGCACAGCACAGATTGATACCACTTCTTTGCTGGGATCAAAAACACCCATATTTATTTTAAGAGTACTTTTGTGCAACATACTTAGTGGCTTCCCAACCCTTGTCCAGACCTAAGGACACACTGATTCTGCATTCTTACGTTGCAAGAATGAGTCAGAAAGACAGGAAAGGATCTGCTTTTTTTTTTTTTTTTTTTTTTTTTTCAAAACCGTATTAATTGCCTTATTTAGATCTAACGATGGAGTTTGTCCTGATTCTGCAGTGGTGAATATTAATGGAACCAGACCAATTGAAATTCTCTGGCCAACACTGACAGACCTGCTGTCCATTATTATATTTTATATATTTTCATTATTATTATGATTTTACTAAACACAATGGCATTGGAAAACATCAAGCAAGACTCCATTTTCTTCATGAGGGAAAAGCTGAATCTTTATTTATTCACATAACTTATTTTATACAGTTTTCACAGACCTTGTGTCCAACATCTATTGGCTGGTAGTTTTCTTACTACTTCATTTATTGGTCAGAAGGTGATTTGTACAGGTTAGGTGTACATGCTAGGGTTCAGGTTATTTACATTTTTCTTTTGTGGGTTCTCGTGGATCAGATCTGATGTTTATGCAGGTGCACTTATTTTTCACCCAAGAATTGGTTGTTGTGTTAATAAACTATTCATACCAAGATTGTTTTCACATGGGAACTTGCAAAGTACAGCTGAACTTAGAAGAAATTACAGGCTAGCTATTGATTTAACAGATTTTGTGGGCCTGATTTTATGAGACCTTTCTTTTATAATTTCTCTACCTGTCTGCAACACAATGGCATCATTCAGCAAATAATATTGCATGAAATCCCAGATGACTGCTTATCTCTAAAACAAAGAGATGCAAAAGTGCATGATTTTATTCATCATCTATAGAAAAAAAAACACAAGAATTTTTTCTGGAGTCACAGTGTCTATGTTTAGTTACAACTCAGTAATTCTCTGTAAGACATGTGTAAGCAGAGAATGAACTTTAAAGAGTAAGCCCTGAATACTGTAAGAGACACCATGGGCAAAGAAATTGTACACAAGTAATAACCTGACTTAAAACAACAAGCATCTTTTCCCTCTTGTTTCAAGAAGTTAACTAGTAAAGGAGGAAGAAAATCTTAACCTTGGGGACTCACTAAAGGTATATTTTCACATTAGGAACTTGCTGAAAGAGATTTAGTGAATTAGGACCAGGGGCAGAAGATTACCCTTTCTGATTGAGAAGTGATTAATGTATGATATAAAAAGTGGGTGGAAGCACTGCTGAAATTTTTGTTCCTCAGAGATGTTCCATCTGAATAATGAGATTACTAGATAATAAAAACTGCTGGCTACTTGTTCCTTTCCATCTCAAATTATTGCAGAAGTAAATCTGATAAACAATAGCTCCCACTATCTGACTTCTGATCCTTCAATCCTTTTCTATACATCTTTGTATTTTACTTCGTCATTCCTTGGTGTTTCTCCTTAGCCATATGTGTTACTAAAATTCTCAAAGGGTAGCATGAAAAAAATAGACAAACCGCTAGAGTATATTTAAACCTCAAACACTGCTATATTAAAAAACATAATTCTTTTGTTCACTGAATATTATATCCCTCTGCTTAATCAGATATTGGCAGAAAAAGAGAACGATTCCCAGAAAAAGAAGAAAAGAATACTTTATGCAAAAATATGTCTTTTTTATACACATATAAGGTAAAATTTTGGGGGGAAAAAAATCTCAGATGCTTATCCCAAATCACCCTTGTTCATTCTCCATAGTAATAAAAATAGTTCCCTGTATGGCTAAAGTCATAGAATATAATTTAAATAGGTCTACTGCTAAAAGGGAGCTTGCACAAGTGGGGAAAAATTTTTAGAAATTTATGGTAGTTTTATTTTCTGTTTTACTTTAAAGTTACAGCCAGGATAGCTCATGATATTCTCAAGTGTGGTCAAGAGGCTCGATGATCTGCACAGGCTGAACACAGGACTCATGAGCAGTTCTGGAGTGCCTGTGACACAAATCACAAAATCTGGAGATAAAGCAACTAATCACTACAGTAGTCTAATCTATTGAGCATGTTATCGTCATTCATAATACAAATAAAAAATACTGACATCACTCAGCACAACCCAAATAATTTAATAAATAAAAAAATCATTAAAAAATTGAACACTACTGAAGATGGACCAACCATAATTCTGCATATTGGATCCATGTTTCAAAGTCCTCATAAAAATGCTAGGCCTTCCTCAGAAAAGGGAGCACAGGGCCTCATTTCCAGTTGTCTGGAGAAATCCAACCATTAGGCAGATCTATAACAAGATAGGCACCACATCTATGCTGTTAGAGAGTACTGACATAGAGTATGGTTATCATATTCAACCAGGATTCCTACTCACTTAGAAGCTTATATTAAATTTTTGTATATTTTATATGCAGTGTTTGCATTCATCTAACTTAATTTTTGGCTTTTTGAGATTGACCTAAAATAACCCTAATTTCCGAACTGCTCAAGTAGGGAACCTAGCCACCTGTTGATGCTGCTGGGCTCAAAACCTAGCTCTTAGGCACTGCAGAATTTAAGAGTAAGTTCAGCAGGCAGAACAAAGTTTAGGCATAGCTCTTTTTTTTTAGGTACTTTATCAACAAAATATTGTATTAATATGTGATCACTAGCTGAGAAACAATCAGATACTAGGAAAATGAGGCAAAAAATGCTTAAATAAATATGTACACTTTTTAAAAAAGTTACAGGCACACACACCTTTAATTCACCTGGCCTCGTCTTCACTCTTTTGTAATTCTGCATTGTTCAAATGAGATTTTATGAAAATATCCAGGTCTCTGCAAATACCCATAATGATACTTTTCCTGATGACCTTTCTGTCAAGGGAGATGTTGACATTTTTAAAAGAAGCAGTTGCTCCTCAAAACAGCATCTCTTATTATGTCATTATAAAGCAGGTAGATTTTCCCCCCCACTCAATTTCCATCTTAGTGGAAGAAAGTATTTAATGTCCTTAATATCTAGGTGAGAAGACTGGGGAAACACAGAGAATTTTTTTTTATAATTGCCACTGAATTATTTTTGCAACATAATAACAGATGCCTGATGAATGGTTCATCATGGCATGTTACAGGAAAGAGCATTACTTCCATCAAGAAGTGTTCAGTTGCTTTACTAAGAAGTTTTAGTAGACAGCAAAGGCTTAAGAAAGGAAAGGAAATATAAATAATAAACATACAGGTGTATGATGTACAGGTATTATTCTGAAAATGTAAATAATACACATAAACTACTATCTTTTGACATGGCTTCATGCCTCCTAACCTAGTCCAGAACAGGAGAACAGGGCCTAAGAAGGAAAACTCATGCAGTCAGACATGTCATCCAAATGTATTACAGAAAAGAAGAATCCCTATATGTCTGTCTATTCCTGGGTAAAACAATTAAGATGGGAAGCTAAGTAACAATAAATTTCTCACAATTGCATTTTCTGTACAATTAGACATTCCTGTATTTCTCTCTGTAGGAAAAACCTCCAAACTGTAATGTTTTTCACTAACCCCTTTTTTATATCCATCCAGTGTTATAATTTCTTCCAGCTTCTTTTTGTCTTTGCTATCACAGGTGTTCAGCATCTCCCCCAAGGCAAAGGAAAACTAGACTAAATTCTAATTAAAGAACAATACTGAACTATTGTTGGTGAACAGATTAGGAAAAGAAGAAGAAACCAAAAATATTTTTTAAATATTCTGTGGTACTTTCTCTTTCCATATGAAATTTCTCAGCTAAATGCAATTGTAAAAACACTTCTGCAGAGTATAAGAAAACAATGTTAATATTTTACACTATAACTATTTCTAGATCTTATGTCTTTCTACCAATATTTAAGCTCAGCTTTATGTTTACTGCAGTGAAGTCTTTGAAAGAAGCAGCTGTATGGAGCAATTCTGCCAGCCAGAAAAACCACACGGATTCCTGGCTAGGTAAAAACCACGTTTGAACACAGAATTAAGTGCAAAGCTCCTTAGCCCAACAGGCTCTATCTGCCCATGGGGCAGTGGCTTAAGAAAAGAATGCAAGGTGATTAAAGATTGATCCTTTCCCTAGAGGATTCTCCAGCTTCCTGAAAAGAGCATGCTGGGGGGCTGCTTCAGTCAGAAATTCAGATTTTACAGTTGCTCCATAATTCATCTGTTATTAAAACCTGCAGAGTATTTGGTCTGCACAGCATCCCAATGCAGTAGATACCAAAGTTTAATTAAGTCTGAGCAGCTGCTCTTCTTTCTGTTTGTTTTGAGCACAGTGTCTGATGGTTTCACTGGATATCTTTTCCCACTTACATGAAAGGTATTGTTTTTACAGGCTGTGAGATCACCATGTTTAGTGTTTTCTCATAGCAACAATCCTGTGCCTCTGACTATTTCTTAATCCCTCATTGTTCCTTTTCTTCTACGTCTGGGGTGAGCAAAGCTTCACTCAGCCCCTGCAGATGGAGTATACTCTGTTACAACAAACCCAAAACGGCAAAATTGATGTTTCACTCATTTTTCTAAGCAACAATTTTCCTAATTCTAGCCCTCACCACAACTGATCTTAAGTATGAATTTCACATATAAAGTGCATAAATAACATATTTTAAGGCAGAAAAATACCTTCATAATAAATAATAGACACTGAAATCCGCTTCCCTCCCTACCCCCAAGTTGTAGAAATATACTTATTATTTCAGAGGTTCTTGTTTTAACTATTAATTTCAGAATAAGGCTTTTGTGTTTCCTTATTTTTCAGTCAGCATCTTTTTCTAACTAATCCTGCAGTGTCTCTAGCCAATACAAGGTTACTAAAAGACACATTCTTGCCCAGTAGAAGAGTGTAATATTATACACATAAGAATCTGCCTTTCAAACAACAGCAAAAGGACAAGTTGTATTAAGTTGTATCTAGGAGGAAAGATTCCTCATTCAAATACACATTTCTTCAATAAGCACAAGTGGAACACAACAAAAACAAAAAGTTAATTTTTTTTTCCAACAGCTTTTTCTTGAAGTGAGAGTACCTTAATGTATAAATTCACCAAAAGAAAGAAAGGGGTACAGTTAATGCTCAATAGCACACAACTACTTGACCTTCAATGCAAATGTGTAAATTAACTGTTAATAAATAGCTTCACAGATTAACAAATTGAACAAAACTTCAAAAGCTAGCCAGTGATATAAATGAAATGGAAGATGTCTCGTTTTTTTATGAGATGAGAGGGGTATGTGCCTCTGTGTCTTCTGGATAGAGTTAAACAGAAAGCTTTCAAACAATGCTGTATTAAATGCCATGTTGAACTCCTATTACTTTCAAGCAGCTCCAGTTAAGTTCAGAATGCATTTTTATCTAGCAGATAATGACATCACTGCTTCTGTTGTGAACCCTGACACAGAGCAGTTCACACATGAAAGGCAGAAGCTCCTCCAGGTTGATCCTTATTATCTGCAGTTCACAACTGGTAAATAATTCTGAGTGCAAGGACTTAAAAATAAAAGTTTGACACAATGCCAGCATAAGAAACCACTGAGGTGGTTTCCTCCCCTCTTAACATTTTTAAATATCTTTGGATAAAATAACTGTTGGAGAGAAATAAAACTATGCTTTTACCATCTTGAGAGAATAACAGTAGAATTCTGTGATCACTAAGTGATCAATAAATTTATTACTCTATTTCAATGAGCTTCCATGATTATGTAAATACCTGCAATTTGGCTTTTGTTATTGTAACACACAGAATATCAATATGAATGTCTTCTAACATACCCATGATTGCTGCAATGTCAAATAAATTTTGTAGCTGCATCATTAAATAGCCATTTGAAAATAGTTCCTTCACATCTAACACAGATTAATTTATTACCAAATAATAAAACATGAGTCCTAATGAAACCTAGGAATTCTATGTTATTGTCCTAGAACTGAAAAAAATTGTAAGACACAGCCTACCTCATTTATTTCTTTATCTACATCCCAGAACTAATTCCTCAGCAAATAGTTTCTCTGATGGCTTTGAAAAGATGGCCACAGCAAGTCTCAATCAAAAGGCATAAAATAACAAATTTGACATTACTGAGAAAAATGGGGGCTAGTCCTAACTAGAAGATGAAAGCCAGTAGAGCTAAGCAAGTATAAAATTAAAACTTAGGCTTCCTCTATGTAGAGGAAGACATAAAATTGATCCTTGTGTAAAAAAATTCAACCACCACTACAAAATAAGACAGCTACTCTGAATTTAGAAAATTTGCAAATTTCTTTTACTGGTTTATTTTACAGATTTCCTTATGCAGTGGTTAGGTCCAGGCTGTAGCAAATCACTTTGCCACTCTCACTTTGTGATACTGACTTTAGAAAAGGTCTTTCACAAGACACTGACTTGTCTTCTTTTTGTGCTAGCAAAGAGAAAGGGAAAAAATAATTATTAAAGTTAAGAATGTTCTCCAAAACTTCTAGGGACTGATGAGGTTACTGACCTAGGCTGGATGTTGATTAAGTATTTTAGCACCATGGGATGAAAAGTGAGATCCACCAGGGTGGTGAAGGGCCAGAGCACAAGAGGCAATGAAAAATGACTGAGAGAAATGGACTTGTACAGCCCTAGGAAAAGAAGGCACAGAGGAGAGGTTTTTCAAGGCTGGTCCTGTATATGCTCTGCAATATAAAGGCTTTCTAATATCAGTCAAAGGAATCTTTTAACAAAATATCTAAATTTTCCTTCTTTCATAAGAAAAACTTTAATTGACTTTGCACTATGAATGACATCACTTTAAAATGCCAGCTGACAGGCCTACAAAAGCTAGTTATTTAAAGTAAATGTTAAGAGGTGTGAGTCAGCATTCAGAAACATACCTCATATGTATGAAAAAACATTGGACAGTAGATTTTAGTTCTACAGCCTATCATTCATTTTCCCAGTTTATGTATTAAGTGCTAAGGTGTGTCTCTGTGTGTTTAAAAATAATTTTTATGGCATAAAAATTGCTGTTTGAAACTGAAAACCTGCAATCAACTTCAAATGTGGCACAAAATAAGTAGACATCGGGTTAAATGATTTCTTTTTCTGAGGCAATTGCGTACTGCTACAATTTTATCACATTTATGCATCACAGTCTCTACATCCCTTTCATTTATTTCACGAACTTAAGTTCCAAAAAAAGACAATAATTTCCAAATCATCATCTCAACCAATCTGGGATCTCATAGAAGTAGTCCTTGCTACAAAACAGAGAAATGCCTCATCATCTCAGTCTTTCACAACACCCAAACATAGAAATCCTATACAGTGCTATTTCAGTGCTCAATTACATATCTGAGGGTTTTGAAGTGTTGGCTCTGAAAAGAAAATAAGAAATACATAAGAAAAACATGAACTTGAGTTGACAAATTTCTTCTTCCACAACACAGAGATCTCACATGCAACCCACCACATAATGTTATCTTTCAAATTAAAAGGAATTTCCAGTTGTGTTCCTTGTACTTATCAGAGTGAGTTAGAATTTACTTTCTTGGTTAAACACGGCAGTTACATCAACACAACCTACATTTTCCACATACAACTGCGTAAAGAAATTTTACTCATAGAACATTTGCTGTAAAATTATCAAATAGATTCTTTTAAATGCAGTTTTCAAGCCGCAAAATGTGGATAAGTACCTTGCCCAACTCTCAGTTTTTCCAGAATGTGCAAATATTTCCACTCACCTTCAATGTCTAAGAAATGTATAATGCAAGAAAATAAGCAGCCTGAAGCCAAGAACTTTTCGAGGGCTTGAAACAATCTCAAAAAATTGTTGAAATCACATCTATGCATGCTAGAATAGAAATATTTGCCTAATGAATTTTCCTTGAATGGCATGAAAATAGTAGCTAATCTATTATATAACCTGTGTATATGTTATTGAGAATCTCTGATTACAAGAAAAATATGAAGACTTTTTATAGATCTGACAGCTGAGAGGTTTACCATAACACACTCGGATAAATTACTTCCAAGTCATATTATTGCTTAAACATTCCAACAGTTCAGACTAAATCCTTCTATAA
Source organism: Onychostruthus taczanowskii (assembly GCF_017590055.1). Classification (NCBI taxonomy): domain Eukaryota; kingdom Metazoa; phylum Chordata; class Aves; order Passeriformes; family Passeridae; genus Onychostruthus; species Onychostruthus taczanowskii. The sequence goes on from NW_024500683.1 coordinate 735,699, forward strand.
CAGGAACAAAGCAACCAGTTGGACCAGTGTCTAAGCACTTCTTCAAATCCTTGGTGCTTCTAGAGCTACTCCCCTGCTACAGTGGATTGCAAAACCAGTTATTTATTATAGGCATAGACATGATTCAGATGAAATGTAGTTCCAGAGTGTTACATCTCTGTGAGGAGCTCAAGTGAAGCCAGAGTGCAGCAAAGTCTTAATTCCCCTCTGGATGTGGCCTGTGAAATACTAGAAATGCAAACAAATTTAATTAAATCCCCAGAAAAACAGATGGAACTGAGGCATTTATTTCCCAGACAGTTTCAAGAGAGGTAATTAGCCCACAAACCAACATGCAAGATAACAGTGGAAGGGAGATGGCACTGTTGCTGCTCCCTTAAGGAAGGGCAGCAAGCCAGGCCTTGGCTATGACCTTGAAGTTCTCCAGGGCAATCAGACTCAAGAGAGTCATTCTAAAGTAACAGCAGCAACATCCATGAAGTCTACTGAACGTATTTTACTTCAGCAAAGCTTCACACCGTTTCCAGAATGCTTCTGCCACACTATGGTTGAGGTCTCAGGCCTGAAATGACCCAAAATTATCTGTCTGGCCTCCACCTAGTGATTCAGGAGCTCACAGGTCTAGCAGAAGCACTGTGTCAGATCTGTCAGTCTGAATCCTTTTCTTAACTGTGAAAAAAGCCTCAGCTATTTGTTTGGGTTAAAAAAAGAAAAAAGTGGAAGCCCATAAACATAATTAGGAGATTCATAAAATTCTGTGGACAATTAATCCCAGTTAAATAATTCAATCTCTTTGAATCCAAAAGTAAGATTCTTATTCTAGTATTATGTAAACAAAATTAAAACAGTCCTTATATTTTCTACAAATAAGTTATCACTTATGCTTGAGGAACTGCTGAAAAGATGATAAAGATGATTCCTGATAATCCACTTTATAAGATAAAAATACAGAGAGACTCTTCAAAGCTAGAAATTTGCTTTCATTCCTTAGGAGTGCAACTTTTATATCGATTTTATTAAGAGAAGAAAGATTGCATGGAGAAACATCAATGACTAAAAAGCAATGGAGAGGCCTATACAGTAAGAGAAGATGTCCCCAGAGCCCACTGGGAGGATACATTTCCAACACAGAAAAAATTCGGTCATTGATTCCTTTATTTTTTTTATTATTTTTTGTGGAAAGTAGAAGATTTTTAAATACTAGAAAAATATTTAAGTTAAGCAGGTAATGATAACATCATTATGGGTCTTAATAACATCAGAGTACCATGAAATTTTTTATAACAATTCACATTAACTGTAGAATCATCTCATGACGAAAAGAGAATGGACCAGCTAAAAGTTCCTTTGCTGGTGTTTTTATTCAGATCATTAACCAAGACTTGAAGTTGTCTTGTCTGATACCTAGAGGAAAAAAAATCCCAAACAAATAAAAAAAAACAAAAACAAAACTGAACAAAACCAAAAAAAAAAAAAAAAAAAAAAAAACACTAAAAAAAAAAAAAAAAAAAAAAAAAAAAAATAAAAAAAAAAAAAAAAAAAAAAAAAAAAAAAAACACACTACCAAAAAAAAAATACAAAACACAAGAAAAGTATTTCTCCCTTGCAAGAAAGAAAATATATACCATTATGACTTAATCCAGCACTGGCATGCACCTTTTGAAGACAGAGGTGTGATCAGCAGCCGTGCACAAGAGCAGCCTTCCAGTTTTGAACTGTTTGCGGTCCTTCTCCTACTACCATAAAAACACAGTTTTAACACATTCATCCGCCCAGTACTGCCTTGAGAGAGGAAAGTTTTATGGAAATGAGCTAGACTGATCAACAAAGCTCCAGATCATCAAAGGCTTTTAAGCCTCTAACTCCCCCTCACTGCATCCTTGGTGATCTGACCCAAGGACTCTGCTGAAGGTCATAGAGTTGTCTGTAGATGAACACAGAACCAGCTTTCTAAATTCCCAGAATACTGGTCTAATTACACTTCCCCAAATCCTTATGCCTTAAGTAGATTGCTGAGATTATTTTCTCGTATAAGCAGTACTCTGACTTTTTCCACATAGACAGATCCTGTCACTTTAAAACTACACACTGTTCAATTGCAAAATTACAGGGGATGGGAGCTAGTTTCAATTAGCTTTAATGTTGCATTGGTCAGGATTATTTCAACTAAAACCTCATTCCTATTCAGATAACTATTTTATTTGTATTTTATAAGGCAATATTTACACATGCGAGGCAATTTTTTGAAGACCTGCATTGCCTGCAGCCACCCCAGCCTCTCCTGTGTACACCTCTTGTTCCTTGTGTGCTGGGCTGGCCTAAGTGTGCTGAGTTGCAGTCTCTGATTCGGTCATTAGATGTCCCTGCATGCTTGGTAGGATTCTGCATGAGATGTAGTCCTGGTAAACAGCATAAAGCTGAACTAGGTCAGTTCTGGGAAGTCTGCTTGTTGTATTTATGCTTGATACTATCCTGTCAACAGGTCTCCTCTTTAAGAAGGCCTGTTGTTTACCATTTTGAAGATGTAGTCCTGCTGTTTACATTTCCAGAAATATCAGCTAGCTAATCCCAGTTAAACAGCATTGTTCCTTCTGTTCAGTAGGACAAGATGCTGTTGATTGTCCTTTAAGTTAGCTCTTGCAGTTTGTCCAGTTTAGACTAATAGCTTTACCAATGCAAATTAAAGATACAATTGGGTTGTTCATGTGCCATAAGCATATTTGTAATTTCCCTCTCCACTGGAGTCTGTGCCTTTATACAGCTCTGGCTTTGCTCTCTACTCATCTTCCTTATGCAATGTTCAGTCTCCAGAATAATTGAGTAATTTCTGTGGGGAAGAAAACCTTTTGGTTTTCTCATAAGTAGATTTTGTGGGGATGAAAGCCTGTTGATTTTCTCATAAGCTGTGGCTTCTCATTAGATGGGATTTCTGGACTCAGCAATTTTATAACCAATCCCCTCTCAAATTTAACTACAAATTGGTTAAGCCTTAAAAAAACAAGCAATAAATCTTAAAATACAAACTCAGGCATCAAAAACTACACCCTGATTCCCTTGAGATTATAAATAACTTCAACAGGAGCACCTACTGCACAGTTAAAGTAGAACAGGCTCATTTGCATTACATCAAAAGAACTGATATTATCTGTTCTATCAACAGAAGGAAGGCATTTTTGCAATGCACTCAACAGGAATTTTCAGAATTGGCCATCAGTATCGAAGTATCCATTCTGTGTTTGTGGATGTGAAATAAGCCTCACAAAAACGGGGGAGAAAGGTGCTTTTCTTCTCTATCAGGTGGCAAACTGAGTGAGTGCTGTACGACACTGTTTTACTCCCTAGTGCTTCAGTAGCTGTCATTTAATTTCACAAAGTCCTTTCATATTATGAAGTGGAAATATACTCAGGAGCATCAGAATTCCCTGATATTAAACATCTTTCTCTGTAAATTTAACATAAGCAACAACTGTAGTAACTTTTCTGATTGCTTTCCTATAGCATTGAAAGAAATTGTGGCACTTTGATGGGAAGTTAATCTCTGCAATTTAACAAATATAGGCATTCTTATTTTTTCACTTGTATTGTTGTATGTATTGTGAACGTGTAAGACTGTGTCAGTTTCCTCACCCTCAACAAGCACCTCAGTAAAAAGATTTTTAGTGAACCTTCTGCTGCTCTTTTCATTATTTTTATATTCTGTATAATATGACCTAAGTAAACTATATATTATAAAAGAGGTTCTGAGAAAGTGAGTAAGTGTCATGATACATTCTCATTCTAAATTTGAACCCACCTTTGTAAAGGTCAGATGCATTTTGATTCTTGTGTATAAAATTTTAAGGTGTCTCTGAAACTGCAACCTACATTTACAATCCAATCACAATCCAGAACAAATACAAATCGTGAATCCCAAACAAATTGCTGGTTTGTCTTAGCATCATATTTATACTATGTCTTTGACACTTATTTATCATTCTAAGATTTCTACCTCTGTAGATCACAGCTGACAATCTAAAAAAACTAATACATGTATTATTTTGAAGGGGAAAACTGTAAACAGGAATGTACCCAGAGCTTCAATCAGACAAACACATGCATGTAAGCTACACTCTGCTCAAAAGTTGATTCAGTAGCTTTTATGAAACTGATCATTTTACTTGAAGTCAGTGATATACCATTTGGTAGAAATCAAGCCAAAAACATGATGGAATCAAGTCCTTTGCACACAAGTACACGTGGCAGACTTAGTTACAGGACCCTTCAGATTAGAGTTCTCCATCTGTTGTGTGTTAATGGGAATTAGAATAAAGCTAATTTAAGAGCTGAAAGGCAATGCACTTTCACTAAAAAAGCACAAATCCAGTCTACTAAGACAGTTACAAGAAGTCTCAGTAATGCAAATATAAGATACTTATCTGCTCTTGCTGGATCTGTGAATTTTCTGGAAGGAGAATCTTTCTTCCCTTTCAGCAGAAGCTCTGTCTTCAGTCTCTGCAAGTTTTCAAAAGAGCTGTCTGCACTCATATCTGAGTTCTATAGCAGAAAATTATTAAGCCCCTTGTGGGACTTTTCAGTTAGTTTTACAAAACACTTAAACTGACAACTCTTCTACAGCACACTGTTCTTTGTGGAAAGTAATATAATTTAATGAATGCAATAAAATTAAGCATGTAACATAACTCACAGCAATTTAAATTTATGTGCCATTAACTGCTTTCCTGGAGAAAAGCAAAATATAATATGAAAACATTTCTCCTCCATTGTGAATAAAGACCCAGTTTTGAAGTAATGATGATGCATTACAGAAACATTTCCGTACTTTTTGGTAGGCTCTATGATATTGAATAAGGAGCTCTGTATCTTTGCTTTATGCTTCTCAATCATCCTCGTGGTGATAGGCAATACTTTGTCTTACATAAAAGTGTTATTTCTGCCAGGTAAATCATTTGTGCTTAGGTCTGGGTGTATGCAATCAGCATTCTTCCTCACAGTGAGCTCCATTTTCATCCCATCTGCTCCCACGAGGCACGCAGCACACATGGCTCCAATACCACTTCTACAAACCCAGTAGTGAAATGTTTTCATTCACCAGTTTTCCTTATTTTTTTTGTTTTGCTGTGAAATTTGCTGGGTAAGCACTGTTTCCAAGGTACATCAGGAAATCAATGTCAAAAGTCTTGCTGGGAGAATTCTAATGCATTTGAAATATTTTAACGTGGTACTTAATCTATCTTACCTTCGTTATCAGGAATCTTGTCACATGTGTGATAAGACTTTGTTACTCCATTAGAAAATTGAATACTGATAAAAGGCCATTATATATGATAAAAATTTGATCAGACTGTCATACTATAGCAGAACAGAAGCCAGTTTCTAGATTCAAAGAATTATATTATGGAAGAACATGGAGTACACTGGCTCTCTTTCATAGCCAAGGTAGGAATAGTGACAGCCGTCCTATTCATGGATTTGTAAAGTTTATGTAAGATTGAACTCAATCCATCTCTGCATTCCTTTTTCCTGGTTTTGCAATGTTTTAGGATATTTTAGGTAAAAATTATGTCTGTTTCCTGAGTTATTATATGTAACATTATGTTCCATTGCTTTCTAGCATTTCTATTTCTCTTGTTGTTGCTATTAAGTGTTTGCCACTACAGGACCTCCTACTTCTTCTGTCTCTACTTCTTCCTTATGATTCATTTTATTTCATCACAATATCTGCATTCCAAAAATTATTTTTACTTTGTAGGTTTGTTGGGGTTTTTACACTCGCTTTTATATTATACTTCTGAATGGAGACCTGGTCATCATGAGGGAATTTTGCTAATCAGAGTGTGATTTTTTTTCCTAATCATTTCCATAACTCCAAGAACTGATTCTTTTAATCTATGTAAATAAATTTCTCTTTTCTGACCTTCATGAGTCCCAATTTGTTTGGAAATTTTATCAATAGATAAGTTATAATTTATAGCACAGAGTTAAAAAAAATATGTAATTTTTCTCAAAAAAAAAAAGTCTTCATATACTAACAGTGTCAGATTCTCTGTGAAAGTGAGCATCTCACCTTTAAATCCTTTCTCTGGCATAAAAAATGTCCCACATTTTTGTTTGTGGAGTAGCTGTGACGAATGTTTGCGTCCAAACCCAGACAACACAAATCCTGAATCTACGGTCTTGGAAATACCAGCATGGAAAACTGCCTCTCTTGCCAGTTAGAAAGTCTGAATATCAACAATTTGTGTTGCATTCTGCCGTGTATATTTGACCTGAAACCCTAACCTGGAATTTGGATCATCCAGAGACATCCCACAAGCATATTCATGAAAGCTCTTACTGCGCACCAAAAAAAAGTTGCTTAATAACTACTGTTCTGTTTTAAAGTCAGCTCTCTAGCTTGTATTACTACTAAGACACAACAGTACCAGTTCAGGAATTTTAGCTTTGTGAAGTATTCTCTTAGATTGTTCCTAAGGTGTTGGATTTCCCAAAATAGTTAATACCTTCCCACCAAAAACAGAGTGCCAGCTTCAACACTAAGATATACAGACATTTTTTTCACGTATGAAATGGAGAAAATGGGGAAAATATATGGAAAGAAATAAAGGAATAATATTAATTTGATAGTCAAGGTAGGACAGAATACTGTTTTCACCTTGCTCTTTTAAGCTTAGACAATAATATGCTTATCACTTTCCTTTAAGATAAAATCAGCATCCTACGGAAAGAATTCCTACAAAGCAAGACCATTTGACTGATGAATGCCTCAAAGGTATTTGAGCAAATGGGCCTCATGCAGAGCCTACAAATAATTTTCAGAGAAAACTCAGGTCCCAGGAAAGCAGGAACTTCACACGTCATGACCACACTTACTCATGTGGAGATGCTAGGGCAAGACAAGACAGCTGCTAAAATCCTGCATGGGCTCCCTGTGAGAAATGCTAACCTGGGATTTCATGGGTTCTGTGCATTAAATAAGGATGACCATGCATTATTTAAATTAGTTAATTAAACCACTGCTAACAAGATAATATGGAACTTTGAAGTTCCTGGCTGCTTAATTTTTTTTTTCCTTGTGTCTCTTTTCTGGGCAACACTGAGTGTGTGCTGCTACAGCTTCAGCACTAGATGCACATAAACACAGATGGACTTTTGGAACTGCTACACAAGTTACAGAAGTTCTCAAAAATGCACATTCAAACTGAAAACAGAGGCATCTGTGGGAAATGGAGGAAGCACAGGGCAGTGACATCCCTCCAAAGACACCATTCGTTTTCTTTCATCCCAAGTTATTCAAGCTGTTTGAGGGGCTAAATTGGAGCTAATGCCGAGTCTTCATGTGTGAAGATAGGGTAAAGAGACCTGTTTGTTTTAAACTGCTGGTCTAGAAAATTCTGCTGGAACATTTCCATGGAATCTAGCATCTAGGAAAGCACCTGAGCCCAAAAAAAGCTTCCAGCCTGGTGAGAATATGAGCAGTTTCACAAAATAATACCTTTTTGCAGAAGCAGAATCCCAAACCGATCTCAGACAGCAGTAAAACAACTGCCACTATCACCTTCGAGACATGACATGATGACCTTCAAATACAGTGTGATAGCAGAATTTATTTGTTGCCAGAGTGTTTATGAAAGTGGGGCTTGTACAATACACACATAGCATCCCTATTCCACAACAGCTTCTTATCTAAATAGACAGGCAGATAAAAGCTAGAGAGAGGATTAAGCACGCAAAAAGAGCAAGAGGAGTAAGAGCTGGTAAATTTCATGTCAGCTCACCTACTTTTGTATATTTGTCCTTTGGGCAGAGTTTAATTAGTAAGGGATTACTTGACAAAAAGACAGACGACAAGGGACAGATATTAAAGATGGCTGGAGGGAGGGAGGAGAGGCACATGGAAGGAGTCTGGAGTGAGGCTGAGCTCAGAGTCTGTAAGAAATGAAGCTCAGGGGGTTGCAGAAGGTGGCTGCATGGCACAGAGCAGTGCTGTTCCTAAGTGGAGCTGTAAAAAGCAGTCAGATGTCTATGTGTGAGCTGCATGGGGACAGAGGCACTACCCTGTCTACCCTCTAACAAGTGCATAGCACACAGGCAGCCCTGAATTGGTAATAAGGACACACAGCCAGCCAGTGTCTCACATAGGTATGAAGCTGTACAGAAAAGTTGCTGGTTTTAACTTCTTCTGTGCCAGAATCGGCCTTGAACTGCCTCCTCCAAAACCATTTGTCTGGCTGATCATCAGTGTGATGCAAAAAGCTGCTGGATCCCAGAGGAGGTCTATTCTCTGCTGTCTCAAAGCAGAATGATGAGGAATCCCAGATCACTGCTCAGTTATCTCAGGAGCAAGGTGAGAGGAACCCACATAACACATCCTCTTCCATCAGCACAACATCAAGCTCAGCTGACAACAGAGCCTGGTTTCTGAAGCCTGCATCCTCCAGGGATGGCCCTCATTGCATTGAGGCATGAAGAAGCTGGAGCCACTGTTGGAATGTGAAGCTAGCAATGGTGAATGAGAAATTGAAATTAAAAATGTGTCTGAAAGGGAGCTAAATAACATGTTAACACAGTATTCTGGGAGGTAGAAAGAAGATACAGGGCAGTTGCTTATTTTTTCCTAATAAAGGGTAAGCTATTCGGCCTTCTAAACTGTAATTCTCTGGTAAATTTTGAAGACAGAAGCTACTCGTATATTGCTGTCGCCATCAGTGACATGCAGAGGGAAAGATGGAGGAACTGCCAGCGGATGGTGGTGTTGTATAAGGTAAAAGAAGTAGTTTCTCATTTCTTACCTTGCCATTATCCACCAGAGATGGCTAATGAACACAACAATCCTTCACTACACTGTTAGCTCTCAAAATTATATACCACAATGGGCTGGAAAGCAACTTCAGGCTGACACACAGAGGAGATGAGAAAAATGCAGAAAGAAACAGAATGAAATTAGGAGATGGAATGAATAGGAAGGTCAGAAAGCAGAGAAAGCAGATGGCAACATGGGGAAAAGAGACCAGACGAGAAGCCAGATGGTGACTAGGGGAAAGAATCAAAAAATGGTACTTGGACAAATAACTGGTTGGGAAATGTGATTTTTAAAAATTGATACAAAATATCAATCAAAGACTAAGAATTTTGGGTTTATTCTGGACTGAAAGGGAAAGAAAATGGGATTTACGTACCACAGATTTTCTTCTCAGCTCCTCCCTTCCTGCCAACCATATGCCCCATCAGTGCATCTCAGGATGCAGGTTTTACTCTGGAAGTAACTTAACCACAACTGATCCTATATTGCAAAAATATTTTCAAACTCCCATCTTATTACTCTGATCAATCCTTGCATTCCTTCCTGGGGAAGGATCATCTTTAACTGAGAGTTTGTATGTACAAAGTTTTTTGAAATTTTGAAGCCTATTCTAGGAATCACAGAAAGAATGATGATAATAAAAATCTGAACAGGTTATTAACACAATTTCTAACAATACACAAAATTTTGCCTCATCACAGAATTCAGTTCCAGAAATGAACAAATTCTGTAATTTTTTTTTTCCTATTCAGACTAAACTTTTCCTTCTTTGAAGTGTATTTCAGCTTCCTAGACTCCTAATTGTACATGGAATAATTCTTCCTGCTTTGTGTATATTATACTCTGAAATCTTTGTGTACGAATATATTTGCCACATCAAAGAATCCCTTTGAAAATACTGTTTGGAGCTGAATGTGTCTTACAGAGGCCCTGCAGTGATCTGAAAAGTGTCACAGAATGAGAGTGTCATGAATGGGTGAGTGAGCAAGGGGCCTGTGCTGATCACACTGTCCAACCCCAGGAAGACCAGGGTCAGCTAGAACAATCTTCTCAGCTGTTTAGCCAAGAATGTTGACTTTACAGCCTCTCTGGAGACCACTGTCCTAGTGTTCAATCATTCTTATATTTAAAAAGTCTGTTCAAATAGATTTTTTTTTTTTAATTTCAGTTTGTACCCATTGCCTCATGTCCTTTCGCTTGGCAACACTGAGGATCTGGGTCTGCCTCTTTACTCAGGTTTTTTTAAATGTTGTTAAGATTCCCCCCTGAGTTATCTCTTCTGAAAGCTAAACAATCCCAGCTGTATTCAGCATGCAGAGTAATACATGTATAATACATTTGGCCTTGTACACTGAAACTGCAAACACTTCCAGACATACAAATCTGCAAGAAGGGGAAAAAAAATCCTGGAAGTGAGAGGTAACTGACATCTTCATAGAAAAACAAGGTCACAACCTTATTAAATTATACATAACAACTTCTCAAGCTGCTTAAGGAAAGTGAAGAGGCAATTTTGAAGTATGAGAACAACTTCACAATAACTACTTTTGGAAACAATAAAAATACACCCATCGTAACATAAAATAGCCAAAAAACATTCAAAATTTTTCTGTTTGAAAGGGACACCGACTAAAAACTCATCAAATTGATATTTCCCTTAAAGCTTTTCAATGAAGCAACTGAGCAATAAAACCAAGAACTATAGCATAGTTTTAAAGAGAGAAAATGTTTCCATACCCTTATTTTACATCACCTACCTTTCCAAAAATGCATCTACAAGATGCAGATAAGGTCCTGTTGGTTCAGAGCCCTTTAGAAATAATGGAAAATTATCATTATTATTATGATTGTTATTAATAATAATAATATTCACTTAACAGTGCAAGATAAGGTAACATGGGATATAAGGAACAAAGCATGAGTAATGGCAGTGTCACACTGTTATAATGTTATAATCTTATCATAGATAAACCATAAGGGAGTCTATTGGTGGTAAGAGCAACATCAAAATTATTTTTGTGAGAGTTCATGGAGGGAAGCAGCAGCAACATCACTGGGAAAACCAGCTTCTGCACATACATAGAATCCATTATGTAAACAATGACAAGCATGATACTGCTGGACGCACAGAGATAGGATTCCGTCAAAAGCATAAAACAATCTTGTCAGACGAGAGGTCAATACTTGTACAGTTGACAGACAACTTCTGTCAGAAGAGGTTTTTCACAGCATTTCTCTGAGTTCAAACACAGTAGATTACTAAAAGCAATTGAAGTAAAAACTCCAGCCATATACATAGTCGTGTTTAAATTATTTAAAAATTCCCAAGCCTTGCCTGGACTAATTAAAGGCAATCTCCACCCTATTTCCTACTTTCCTATATTTTGTTTAAAAATATTGGAATTAAATTTTTATATCTACTTCTGCTGGACTATGAATTATGACAGCCACTAACTTTGTTAATGACAGTTATCACCACACATATAGATCAGGAAGCTTCAGGTCAGGTCCTTAGGGCTCCTGCTGACTGTCACCTGTCCCTTTCAGAAAACAATAGCAACACTCATCCCCTCCTGAAAAAGAAGACTAAAAAACTGTTAAGTAAAAAATATTTACTGTTTCCACAACAAAGATAAATTTCCATACATTTGCATAATTTTTTATCTCTCCGTGTAGGTTTTTAATTTCTCTCCCTCTAACCACAGCTTCAGTGGCACAGAGCCCTGGAGCACACATTAGGGTTTTTTGCAAGAAACTTCTGCCTACTAGATCAGTCTTGTGCACAGGAAACACAGTCATTTCATACTTCACTCCCACATGGTAAATGTAGAAAGCAAAACCCTGATGAACAAATGCAGATGCTGTGGATGACAAACAATAGCTACAAACTGTGAAAGAAAAAAGAGTGAACACTGCTAGGCTAAGCAAGAAAGAGGAACTATTATCTTACACTCAAAGAGGGAAAAGCTAAGCTAGTGTAAAGATACAAGCACATGAGGTACCTTCTCAACATCTCCTATTGCCATTAAAAGAAACTGAGCTACCAGCTTTCTTCTTCTGTTTAGAGAAAATACATGGCAAAAGATCCCATCTCTGCAGGCTTTCTTCACATAAAGAGACGTCTTGGATACCTTCATTTTTTTAAGCTGATAACTACAATGCTCAGCTTAATTTGCTACCCTGCTGAGGACAGATTTGTGAACAGCAAATCTACCAGTTATTCTATCAGCTAAAACTAGAAAGACCCTTTCCCAGCATAAAGAGAAAAGCAGCATGCCAAGCACAGGAAGAAACATGTTTCAGCTCCTTATGACTCCCTGTGATAGAAGCTTAGGGCAGCCCCATGAGTAACAGCAGGTTGTGTATTGGTATGCAAGCAGGTGAATGATAATCTCTTTGGGCAGATGTACTATAGTCTTTATCTCCATTGACTGGAAGCTGGTGGTCAGCTTGCTGTTTTACTGCTTACCAGGAAAAGAAATAATTTTAGTTCCACTTAGAAAATACCAAAGAAAAGTCATATCACTATCAACCTGAGCATCATTTGTTTATCAGTGATCATCTTAAGGCAGGCTGAGGTATTTTCCTCATAATTATGCTGAATTACTCAATTACTACTGTGCTTCTTTCATACCCTTATCTCCCTTGTCACACTAAACAGTATCTAAGTACATTAATCCTTTTAAGAGTGTACAGTCTAAAAAAGTTTCAAAAGAAAGCAGATGTAATAGGGTCAAGCAGTCCTGAGAGATATATATTGACTGGTAACTTGTCATGTAAACGTAGGCACATGATACTTTTTCCTGTTCTAATTCATAAGGGGTTCTAGGACTTCATAAATGTGATAGCAACCATTTAACAGCAAAGATTCTTGAAGGCCCCAGAGAAACCTGGAGATATTTTTTGATTGCAGAAGTAGTCTAGGGTTATGTCCATTGCTGCATTCATGCATCACATGCTTCAATTTTGTGTTCAGAACAGAATTCCACCATGGCCTCTGCAACTGCAGAACAGCAGATCGAGCTCCTTGTTTTGGGGGAGAGAGGTGTCACAGAAAACAGAAGAGTTTGCTTTCAGCCTGAGCAGTGAGCTAGACTTTAATGGGAAGCTGGTCTGAGTTAGGGACTACAGCTCAGTGCCTAAAGGTAGTCATGGATGAGATCAAAGACTCAGTTAATCTACTATCTCAGCTGTGTTTATGGCAAATAAATGGATAAAGAAATAACATAAAGAACAGGAAAGCAAAAGTGACCCAGTTCCCGCCTTCAGTGCATTTGACTGACTTTGAAGAATCTAATTTTGTTGCAGCTGGAAGAGCTTGTGTGTCCCATTCCCAGATGGTTTTGCTGTTCAAAAATGTCTCAAATTCCTTCTCATTCTTAAAGTAAGAAAAATTTTATAATGTCATAATTAAATTGGAAATCATTTTGTCTCAGCAAGCTACCAAGGCCAAAAATATAAAAGCTCAGGAAAAAAGTAGGCAATAGATGCCTGAAAATGAAATTGGGTATATTCCTCTTCTTTCTTCCATTTTACAAGAAAAACTGAGATATTTAATAATTTTCTCAACCTTTATGTCATTTGTCTTTCAGGCCAAAGATTTCAAGGCTTGGTAATATTTCCTTAATAGGGAAACCCTTCCATTCATCTGATAACTTTCACCACCATCTCATTGAAATTTCTAGTCTTACTAGGCAATATTGCTACTGCAGAACGAGAGTATGACACACCATTTCAAATTTTTTTTAGATTTTTCTTTCCATTTTATCTCTGCAGATCAGGAGGCTGACAGACAAGCCTGATTTGATTTGGACAAATTCAACAGCAGAGAAGGGACCAGAAGAATCTAGTTTTCTTCATTTTTGCAACCAGAGAAAACAGTTTTAGTTGTATTTAAACAGCATATCAGTGATTATTCTAGGTATGTGCAGCAATGCGCTCAGATGACCAGTAACAAGTTGAATTTAACCCATTTGTAAGCTCTTGTTCTGGGTGAATGGATATTTTGGCTTCCAGTTTTGCCCTTCCCATGTCTTGGTAGTATGTTTGTGATGCACTGTTGAATCACCTTTTAAACAATATATAATTATTGTTGACAGCAAGCCAACTAGAAGAAACACTTCTAGATTAATTAACAGTGACCTATAATTAAACCCTGCAGTACTTAGAGATGGAGTGGTCCCTAGATAATATTGCTTTAGTTTTAATGAGTGTTTATCATTCTTGTTTGCTTCCCCTGTGGCAGTTATCAAGGTTAGTTACAAAATTTCTTAATTAAATGGAACTACATAGAAGGTACTGTCTTAGCAGAAAACAGCTTGAAATATTAATGATTTAAGCATAATCTCAAAGTCTGCAAACTCCTGCCCTAAAAATTTTAATCATAGTTTTCCTATAGAGCTCAATCTTTTCTTAAGTCCTATCTAGACACTAAAAGCAGTGCCATATTTTAGGATTTTTCTTGTTCCTTTATCTCTGAAAGATAAGAATGTGTTATTAAATGTCTGCCTTCTCCAACATGTGAATGGCTCAAAAATACACTTTTATATGAAAGCTTTGAGATAGGATTTCTGATTCCTGGCTCAGGCTTCACTAACCAGTTTCTGGAGTAATTAAGTAAATCTCTTTATTACACATTTTCAAAATGTAGTCTGACAAATTAGATTCCTAATGGAATTAAAGGATCACATTCCTACCAAATTCCATAAGGAGTTTGGTACCCAGAGGGCTCTGAAGAAATAATCTTCCTTTCACCAATTCCACATTCTCAGATAACACCAGAAATGGCAGATTCCACCACCCTGAGAAAAATTCTCTTTGCTTGCAATTGCTGTAGATTGAAAGCTGAAGTAACTAAAAATAAGGTAACATATGGGGAGAGCTTCATCTTCCAAACATAAAACTGATATAAATGTTTGCTAAAGATTACCTGGTTCACACAGGTAATACTTCTATTATTTCATTATATACAATGTGATTATTATACATAAAACATGTAAAGACAAATGTTGGTACTGCTAAAGAATGATCCTTATATAATAGCACATTTTTCTTCAGTAGAAATCCTAATCATCTCCACTGTTGCTTTGCATTGTGCTGCTCACAAGGTATTCTAAATTTGTTTTGTTGGACCAATAAAACAATGTGCATGAGAGTTTATACACTAAAAAAAAAGCAAATCTTGTGTTGATCCAGCCCAGTCTGCACAGTAGCTGGTCTGAGTACTTAAAATCAGACAATCTTGGTAAGGGAGGGAGGTTACCATTGTTTAAATCCTAAGTAAAAATAGAATACTGATTGGGTTCAAATGAAGGTTGTTCTTAAAGTAACTTGTGCTTACAGATTCTTGCTGCCAGTCGAGATACTTCTTATGTTAAAGCACTTGGGCAAAAATTTTTGAGGGTGAGAGACCACTAGAAATGCCTACCGGGTAGCATTTTCAGGTGTAATGCAACAGTAAAAAAGGTATTGGAAAATAAAAGGGTAAGTATGAAACGTGCATTTGCCAATATGTAACTGGAATAGTTATCTGTGAAACTGGAGCAGAGCTGTTTGAACAGTGTATTCAGCTGCTGCCAATTCTTGGCCTAGTTAGAGCTGTGTGCCTGAAACAGCATTTCCCACCACTTTCTCTTTTCCTCCCACCATGCAGCACTTTCCCTGCCCCAGTCACAGTTTGGCATCACATTGTGCCGGCCCTGAACACTGCTGCAATTTACTGCTGAGCCATCACTTCACCCCTGTCACAGACCATCATCATCACTGCTCCGACAGGAATATTGCAACGGCAGCCTTGTGGTACAGGAAGGGAGAGAGGATTGCAAGACATGGGCGGTGGAAGAGCTGAGCATTGAGCGTTCTTTCAGGAAAAAGCTATCTTAAGGAAGTTTCCTGGGGTTTGTGGTCACTGGTTTGAACACAGCACCATTATCTCTCCCTGTGCTCACATGCCATACCTCCAGAAAGCCCAAAGGATCAATGCTCCAAGGCAATGGGAACTAGAAGAGACTTCCGTTGTTTATCATGGTGTTGTTGAAGTCTCCTGGGGTTGACAGATGCCGCTCCAGAAGGTTAATAAGATGAAGAAAGCTCTTCCAGCTGGACCGTAAGAGGGATTATGTCTGAGCAGCAGATAAACAGATTATTCCAGAAACAGACACTGCTTTTTTTTAAAACTTCGTCACTCTTGTCTTACCCCTCCAGTTCCCCGGGCTGGAAGTGTGGGCGTTGGAGGGGTTCACCCAGCTCTTGCACTCTGGCACCTGTTGCACTCTGCCCAGTTGCAATTCAATGCACTCCAAGGCTGGAGACACCTGAAAAATAAAGACTTCTGGGGATTTTAGTTCTCTAAGAAAACAGAATTCTTCTACTTGACCAAAATTTTCTTGTTTCCTGCATGACTGGTCTTGAAAACTGTGAATGATCAATAGACAGCATGCATTTGAAAACTGGATTAATATTTTTGATCGTTTGCCTTGCTCTTCAAGTTCAGGGAAACAGAGGTAAGTTCATATATTAATATATAAGGTTTAGATGAATTTTACATTGCATGTGTTGAGAAACAAAATATTTGCAAGATCAAGGGCTTTCATATTACAGAATTTTTAGAATTCTGTATTAGAATTCAGAAGTTTAGAATGTGATGTTTGACAATACTACTAGAGATACCACAGTTACTGATACTGCTATATAGTTAAAAAAAGGAAATATTCGCATTTTTTCTTACATGTGTTTTGCAGGTTTTACAATGTCGCTAAAAGATGCAATTTAGCTTCATTTTACCTGAACAGTTTCTGTGTTGAAAAAAATATTGTCTGTGAGACAAATATAGGGAAAGTTAAAAAAGGGTGAAAGATCATCTCAGTGTTGACATTGTTAAAGATGGTCTTTCATTACTGAAAAGAAGAGAAAGTAGCAAAATATATCACCATTTACTAGTGAAAACATTTATTCTGATTATTAAAAACAACTTCATAAACTCCTAGATGGACGAATTCTGGAAGAATACACCATACTGGCAAACATACAAAAATGGCAATACCAGTATAGATTAATGTAATAATAACTATAAAATTATTTTCAAGAAAACAGAAATACAGGGAACTGCTCTCTACTTAGTATATCAGCTAGCTCTTGCTCTATTTAAAAACTTTTAAAAGTCCACAACTTTTATAAAGCTACTTCAACAACAAAAAAGAAAATATGGTGATATGATTTTCCCTGCTTAGTCCCATATTCAAAAGATTTAGAGCTTTGGGGAATGCATTTAATTTTGGAGGAGATTTCTCATTAAATTTTCCATCTATGCCTTGATATTTGCATAATTGAATTAAAAGCTAACATTACAACTGCTATGTGTGCTCAAGTCAATGACCTTCTATTTTGATGTCAGGCCTGTTAATTAAATGCAAAGAATGTAAAATTATAAAAGATAAGGCTCCTCAATGTTATCTAAATATTTCTTAGGGAGACAGTGTGAAATGTACCTGCTGTCAATAATAATTGGAAAATTTTATTTACACATTTTTTAAGAACTCCTTTCCGAATGAAATACAGAAATACAGACCACAGTTCTTGTATCTCAGTTAAATTATGTAAATCTTCTCTAGTGGACAATTAAAGAACTGAAAAAATTCTTGGGAAAATATATAGTTAGCACTAGAATTATGTTTTGTGGCTCTTTAATTTTACTTTTAGATTCTATGCAAATAGTTTCATTTAATCACTAATGATATTTTGGAAATGCGGCAAAAAATGAAAGAATGTTGATATTTCATGTCTGACAAGAAAACAAGTTTTATGAAGATGTGTTGTTTTTGCATTTAAGTTGGATATTCTGTGATGGAAAGAGACAGAATGAAATCCGAGCAATTCGCGCATGCTTGATGGTATCGTTGCAGCCCCTATTTATAATTACAACTCAGAAAGCAGCAGTGGTAAAAGTGGCATCACATAGTTTCACCAATTGTAAATTGTGATTGCATACTACAAAACACTTTCCATAAAAGACCAGCAAAATGATGGGGGACTATCTTGACAGAGAGGAATACTAAATAACTAGAAATATTCCTTGCCAACAGTTCTATAAAGTGGAGCTGGTATGCATGTATAATAATAACTTTTGTTTTACATTTAGTCATGCCATACATAATATTTTTAAACTATTTGATTTCAAATATATGCACACAGATCTCAAAACACTTAATGATTGTGTTAAGAAACTTCTTTTTCAGAGCAGAGATGCTTCCAGAGCTATTATTTTATGAGTTAACATTAGGGTCAGATACTTACAGAAAATATTTTTTAAAAGTATATAGGCTCTCCCAGTAGTCTGAACATTTGTATTAATTACTCATAGGGCTTCTAACATGGGTGTTTTGAGACCTTTACAGTCATTCAAATTTGCAGTACATATAAACTCTGAGAGACAAGGAAATAAGAGACTAAGACATAAAACAGCCCCATCTGAAAAGAAAAGAAAAGAAAAGAAAAGAAAAGAAAAGAAAAGAAAAGAAAAGAAAAGAAAAGAAAAGAAAAGAAAAGAAAATCATTTCTAAATATTTAAAGGGTTAGTCACTTGATTTTTTCCTTGTGAAAAACTAAAATTCAAATTATTTTCTCACATTTGTATTTAACAAAAGGCAGGTTAACAAATATGGAGTTTGCTTAGTAATGTTGTTTGGTCCTTCCTCCCTGTCCCTGTTTGAAGACCCATAGAGTCCTTCTCCCATCCATTTGGAGGCTCTCCAGGAGCACCTCCAATTCCACAGTAAACGAACAGGAAACTGTAGTGAGCAAAATAAGAGTTACAATACTTAACTTTGGCCGTAATTTGTCCTAACAAAAATTGTCCCTGCCAACGGAAAGGGAAAGTGAGAGGGATTAAAACTTTTTTACAGTGAAAAGTCTGTGCGCACAATCTGAATGGCAAACTACTGAAGAGCCAGACTAAATACCAAAATGCAGAGGAGCTCTGAACTCCCAAAACTATGCCTTGATGCTGGGTACATCCTAGTACTTGATACTGAGAATGTAGGGGCCTAGAGCATGTTCAAGGCTGTTTTGTGACATTCTTTATTCAGCAAGCAAATATCTGCTATTTACTCAGCCATTCCTTAGGACACAAAGGCTTTGTGTGTGCTCTATGAAATCATTTTAATTCATTCTGACTCACCCCTTCCTGCTAGGCTGTTCTAATTCCACAATAAATGTTTCAGATCTTCATTACCATAATTGCCCTCAAAAAATTTAAAAGAAAAAGGTTTAAGAAAATTTGTGCCAAAGGAAAAGGAAAATCTAGGAATATAAAGCTTCAAACAAAGAAAGAAAACAAGATATATCTTCTTTTTGCGCTAGGATTATCTTCTACTCTCATCCATAAAATAAGAATTACCATTTTAAAGTTGGCTTTCCTAGTTGGGGTTATAAACTTATGAAATGTAAGACTTTTCCTTTTTTCTCTCCTTTCTCAAACAAATGTAACACTGGACTATATATGGGATTTGATCTTTTCTGTTTTCTGGCTAAAAGCCAAACTTTAATATAAATACTAGACCATTGTCACTGGATCCTAAAGATTAATTCCAGGAATAGTCACACCTGTGCCATAGGGTTTAGTGAACTGCATGTGAATGAACAGCAAGATATGTGGGATTTTTCTCAGAAAACACCGGTGGACAAAATGATCAGTGTTAATGATCAAAGGTTTTCTCCTTCTACAGGACATTAAGTGACAGGCTACAATAAATAACTGGGAGTCTTAATCTACTAGAAATCCAGATTGTTCATGTTCATTTCTCAGCTAATTTTGAAGTCTTTGTGGTTTAAGCAGTGCACTAAGTGACATGGCCAACACCCATCACATAGCAAACATAGTTTTCTTTGCAGAAGACAGTTTTTCTTCCCCGAAGGAAAATTCTGCATGCATACTATTGCATTTCGATGCTTTGAAATATTTTAAATATGTTTTCATTCTTTTTTTACCTCTGTCCAACCTAGTCCCTTTGGGATTAAAATTACTCTTCTGATCATTCTCTGTCACATGATTCTTCCATGTTAATCAGAAATTAGGTGCAGTATCTTGTACACTCCATGAGATTTGTATTTTGTAAGCCCAACTCTGTTTCAATTTCTTCCCCTTCAGAATGTGTGCTATTGAATAACACACTTCTTAAAACAAAGAAATATCTATCTGCTTTCCTATACCTGTCTGTTAGCATTTAGTCACTGTCAGCTGCTATTTACTAGACAGAGACTTCAGAACAGAACATGCCTGAAAAACATAAGATTAACAATCATCTGGGAGTACCGTGACACGTGCCACAGCGTAGGTGTGTTTATCACCCTTACATAATTGTAGCATGGCTTATCACTGTAGGCAAGCACAGCACCAGTTTCACCCTCACCTGCTCTGACAGAGCAACACTATCGTCCTCGTTTCACAAAAACATGAGGGCCTGAGGTGTGATGTGCAAACTGAAGTCCTGGCTCGTAAGTGGCATTGCAGTCATAAAGCAGGACAGCAGCTGAGGCTGCTGGGCTGATTCTCAGAGCATCTGCCTGGTTGCACAGACATCTGCAAGTCAGTAGGACCCAGACCCACAGCTACATAACTAATTGTACTTAGGCAACCATGCTTGTCTTTCCATTTGGCTTCTAAAGTTCTGCTTCAGTGCAGAGCCAAAATTGCCTTCTTCCTGAACATTCAAATATTCCAATACCTCCCTCAGACTTTACCCAACTTTATATTGACAATCTTGGTACCCCTGTTACCCTGAAATACTGGTTTTAGTGGCTGTGTTGCAGGTATACCTTTCATATGTATGACTCAGCACAGATCATGGAAACCCCGGCAGTCTCAGGCATGAAATGGCAATGCACTCCTCTTTAATTTTGTGATTTCATGGTGATAGCACAAAATGAAGATGTTTCTATTCAAGTTCTTCTCTATTTCCCCTTCCTCCTCAAACTAAATTAATAAGTCATGTTACTTAGATCAAGAATTGGATTAGGTGTCCTCCAAACCAAACTTGGTCTATGCCGCTTGATACATAACCAAGTTAAGTAAGGTTAAGTGCAGTCATACTCTGTCAAAACGAGGTGGAGTCAATTAGCCAGAGACTGTAGATTGTACTGCAGAATGAGTGACACCAAACTGTGAGGAAAATCAACCAGTTCCAATTACACAAGCTGAAGAAAAAGATGACAGTGCAGCTTCTGGCATCTTTTCATGCACCAGACAATCTAATTGTTATCATATGTGGATACAGTTACCTCAATAAACCCATTCTGCACTGCAACCCTTTGACTTATACCATCCAAGCTGCTGAAATGTTGACACATGTGGCAAAGCAACACTGGAACTTGAACTTTTGCTGTCTCATTGACTTTCTTAGAGAAGGCTGTACCTCTTGAGAATGACTAATCAGAGAATTAAGAGCAGAGGTGCGCAGTTGAGTGTTTTATCATTGCCAATTGCATGCATCCCTCCAAGAACTACTCAAACATTTAAGGCATTTTCTTGCATCCTTTGATGTCATGTCCATATCAATTAATAGAACAGCCTTTCAGGTCAAATGCTTCTAAGGCGACCAAAGAAATCTAAATAGATACATGTTTCATACATGAGCATTAAAACCAGTCAGTCTTCAATGCTGTTTCTAGTCCAGGTTCTGGACTTCAAGCAGACTTATAAGATTCGCAATCTGGCAATAAAAGCATAGATGGCCTTTGGTATTTTTTTATAAATTCCAGCAGCAGAAGTGAGCACAGCTGATGAATAAAGGTTTTCACCTTTCTGTCTGAAAGAGAATGTAAAAATTTCTGCCCTTAATGAGACCTATTACATCTATAAGAACATGAGTTTCTTACTATGTTTTTGTCAAGTTGCAAGAAAATGTGTCCCTATGCTGACTCAAAGATTTCAGCATGTTCAGTATTTCTGGTGTGTACAGACAGCTTTTATTGTGAATGTGGCTTCATCATTAGTGTATGACAACTATATTCACAAAAGCAGGAAAATCTTACCAGTTGCATGTTATGCTTTCTATTCTCATCTATAATAGGTAGATAATTTACTGCAATTATTTTCCCATGAATTGTATAATTAGTATAATTCAAAGAAGTTACTAAACTATCTGCTTTAGAGAGAGAGAGACAAAACTGTTTGTCTGTTATAAGACCCATGCATAAATTTCATAAAAATTGTTCCAAATTCTTTGTTTTTTCTTGAAGTTTGTTTTCAATTGTATATCTCCACTTGGCATAGAAAACCACACAGATATGTATGAGCAGAGGAGAAGGGCAACAACTGAGGAATTCTGAATCTAAATCTATTTTAGCTTCCCAGTGTTAGTGACTTGCAGAAATTAAATTCTCCACACTTACTGAAATCCAAGAGCACATTAGCTGATGACAGCTGTGATCTTTGGTACCAAAATATAAATCCAGGTTAATTTGAAGGGTTCTGAAAAAGAACTATTACCTAATGCCATCTCCTAGCTTTGAACATAAAACCATTAAAACAAAAACATTTGAAGTTTTTATTAAGATTTGAACATTAACTAATGGCATTGTTTATATCATATATTTCAGAATAATGTATCACATTCTTCTTCAGATTTATTTCCATACATGTTCTGAGGTGTAGATTGTTTCATTATAACCAAACATTTCATATTTTTAACATAAGGATTACAATAGGAATATATAACAAAGATTCATGGGAGACTTACCTTATTAGAGCTCTATGTTAACAGTACAAAATTCTTCACCTCTTACAGACATTTAAAGAAGAATTATCACGTGTTTCTAACAAGAAGCAGGATGCATTAAAACCCACCATTTTCCTAGATTCTTGAGAAGCAAACTCCTTGGTGTAGATCTAATTTTAAAAATTAACATAGCCTTTAAAATGTTGAAAATTATAGAACTTACCTTTTAAGCAGAAGCCTGGGACTCCTCTCCTGTGTCATAGACAGCTTGAGCACAACTTCTGAATATGTGAAGGTGGTGTTTTGTCATGCTGAACCCAAGCAAGAGACACAGAAATCAGGCATATTTTGTCTTTTGTGTAAAGACATTGCACAAGCAGAGCCTGGCACCTCCCTGACATGTAAAGGTGATGCTGAGTCTTGCATAATACACGATATTAGTAGGTACAGGAAGGGTTCTGTAGTGCTGAGTGTGTAGCCGTCATCTTTGTGATTCTTGTACAGGAAGTTCATGAGTGAATTTTAGCCAGCTAGACACAGGATCTTCCAAACTGGACCTGTCCCCCATAGATGCAGAACTGCCAAATTAGAGATCCAGCCTCATTCCACAGGGAATGCTACTGTTTAGTCACACTTAAGAATGGAATTTACAAAGCCAGCATACCAAATAGGAATTCCAAAGCTCATAGTTGTCCATATTCATTCTGAGAAATTATAATTACTTACTTTTAATGTATATGTCTTAGCCCACTTTCCTTTTTTGGAAATGTTGGCATTATTGGCCACAATTCCTCTTCTACTGAAGCTAAGCATCAGTGTCAGCAGCTTATCTTTCAGCAAAACTTCCCCAGAGTAGTGTACACTGGCTTCTTACTCAGCAGCTCACTGGCAAAGGGCACCAAACCTGAAGAAGTGAGATCCAAAGTGAGTTCCCCCCTGTGGCTCAGCTACCCCCGTTACAGACCAGAAAAGCCCCACCAGGATGCAGCAATCATCATGGCTGAGTCCCTCAGGAATTCCTTTCAAAGTTCTCTCCCTATGTGCATTAAAAACAGTGCAATAACACATTGGACATGAAGATAAGTTCAAGCAAGCCACAAAACTTTGGGTTTAAGGGCACGGAGCTCTCAGACAAGAGCAGATTAAATATTAGCAATAATTTTTCCAGTATGGAATTCCATACCCTAAACTTTTCAAAATTGTGTGTCTTTATGGCTTTGAAAACACACTTGGAAATGCAAGGCAAACACAGTCAAAGTAGCAGTATCTGACAAAGCACTGGCATAGCAGCCCTGAACATCAGCAAGAGTAAAACCTCCACTTTCACATCTGCATGGAAGATAGAGATTGCTGCACAAAGGATGCAGGCAGCATTTGTTGATAAAGCCTGGCCATATTTTAATATGTCCCTGCTCATCTAAGCCCCTTCAAATCCATTTGGACACTTCCCATGCAACAGACCTGAGGAAAAAAAGCCAAAGAAAAAAAGATTTTGATAGGAATGCGAGGAGAGGACATGTCATGGGCACCCTGTCTGTCACTGGCAAGTGCCATTAGAATGTGGGTTCCTCACTGGAGCCATGAGGAGAGTGCCTCTGAGTCCAGGTATTACCTTTGTGTACGTTCTGTGCTCAGTCTGGTGTTTACATTGATCAGCTGACTCAGAAATCTCCAGATCAACTTTTCAGGACTAGTTGTGAAAAGCACTAGCCATGCTTTTGTTACTGGCTCAATTATCAACAAAATGTTGGCCCCACTATAAATTTAACCTCAACATGTTTATGGATCTTTGCTGAATTAACCATCCTGATAAGCTTTCCTTATTGTATTTTGACATTTCTCTTTACATAAGCCTGGTCTTTTAATTATTATTTTATTGTGCAGACAATATGTCTCATTTATCAATCAAGCATTCTTCTCTATCCTAAGATGCACTAATTTTTCAGACTAATCTGCTTTTTCACACATTTCAAACCTTTTGATGATTTTAATGATGAATTATTCAGACTTCAACAATTTTGTTACCTTGAATTTTGCTGGCAAATCCTTAGTTACCATATTTTTAATTCTTCTCTTTGTATTCAATGAAATCTAAATTTTCTCAGGTCAAATAAAAAGAAAGGTTTACCTGCAAAATAATACTGTATATAAATGTTCCTAGCCAGAGATCATCTACATTGCTGAAAAATGCAATCTTTCAACTCCAACTCCAACTACCAACTCCAAAATTTGAGGCCTTCCAAACCTAGTACTATTAACAAAAAAAATTAATAAAGCTATATAGAGAAGCATCCACTCCATTTACGCAAAAAAAAGTTATGAATAAGGCCCTCTTGCTCCTTTGTTTATAAAAGCAAATTTTAAAAAACAACCAAAGCTGACCAATTATCTGAATAACTATAAACACTTTTTCTTTAGAATCCATTTCAATAGTGATGTACTTTTTTGACAAGCAGATTATTAAGAATATATAGGAGCTTTTGAAATCTGCTCCTCCTGCCTTGTTGTTTTTGTTAGGGTATAAATTTGATAATGCAGGTCTCAAGAGACACAGAGAAGAGGCCTGGCCTAATTTGAAGAATTTCCAATTTTTAATATGTGAAATGAATGCCATTTATCTGCCTGAAACCAAAACCTGAAGAGCAGTACTGTGCACATGAGAGATTGATATGGATATCAAAGCACTTTGATTAGATCCCATAAGAATTAGATTGCTGCATCATATTTGGAAAATTGCTTTATGGTGTTTTGAAAAAATTTTGTTATATTTGTCTAAGTTCAGGACTAGATGTCAGGAACTCCAGAATTTAATAACAGCTGACAGTGATTCTATAGATAACCTCAGTAAAACTACTTCAGTATTTTTTTGCAAGTATGTCACCTGGAAAATTTGGACATGGTGTAGATTCTTTTATGCGAGAATAAAGGAGAATTAGACCTTTGGTTAAGTCATCTTGGAGATTAGTATACTAAAGCATTATCTGGCTTCTACAGTTATCTGTCCTTCTGCCCTAGAACTATCAAAGAAAACTAAGAAACCTAAACATACCTTTTAAAAGTAAAACTGAGACAGTCACCTCTGTGAAACAACAGGGTTAAATAACAAAAAGTCAAATTGGACAGGGTATATTTGCAGTAAACACTGACTATTTTAATTACATGTGCTTGCATTAAAAAAAGAATTAGGAAAAACAAAGAGATGGTATTTATTTTATGAAAAGTTAACCAACCTAACGGCATTTAGATTATTTAGATAATCAAATGATGTGCCTGTAATATTTTCATCACTCTTGTGTATTCAATTGCTATGTTGCATAGTAAAAATAAAAGGGATCAACTAATATCTATTGATTCCATTTCATAATAGCATATGTCTTTTTGGTTTTTTTTTCCAACCCAGGACACTGAAATCAAAGCATCTAAAAAGGTATAGATGGAGGCATATTTTAGTAAAGCACATGGTTGAAACATCTGTGAGGCTTAGGTAAAAATTTCTCAGTTCAGAATTTCCACAGACACAGGGGAAAACACAGATTTGAAGAATTATGAGGAAATGTTTATGCCAGAAGGCAAGTTTTCTTCCAATTACAATCAGCAAATATTAGGAAATTCATACTGGAAAATCATGTGGAGAGAAAGGCTGATGCTTTCTCCAATTCAAATTTTGCTTTAGTAAAAAAGTGATTTCAAAGAATTATGATGATAAAAGTTGTTCTAGTAAGAAAAATTTACTAACCACAAGATATAAAGTAAATTAAACACATTGCAATAGATATACTTTAGAAACAGATCCCTAAAAAAAAAAAAAAAAAAAAAAAGCCTTTAAGAAAAGAATGAAAAGAAAAATAATTTTAAAAATTTATACCCACTCTAAGTAGTGGCAGAAAAGTGCAAACTGAAAGCAGAAAATAACTGGTCGCTTCTCAGAATAAAAAGCCCAAATAGGGACCCTGACACGGAGATTTTGAAATCATTACAACAATCATTTGAGAAGAATTTCCTTTGTCAATTTTATGAATAGTAAAATTCTTAATTCAAGTTAAAGACTTAGAGGTAAATCCTGGAGGAGAAGCAAATCCTTCAAGAAATGCCTCTGCTCCATACAAAAGCTATCAAAGAGCTTAGTGACAAAATCCTCTGCCCCCGCTGGTCAGGCTGCCTGGGCAGCTGGTCTATCTCAGTTAATACACCTTGTGGAAAGTAATAGACTTACAACTGGCTGCTTTCCACGTGGATTTTTGATTCTCTCTTCTAGAGGATTTCAGTTATTTGCATATAACATTCAAATAACTCTGTCTCAGCTCACTTGGTGTTTGGCCACTTGGGGATTCTGTTGAACCCAACAATGTGTTTCCACAGGGGAAATTCCCTTTATGCAGTTTATCATCCATGACCTGACATTAATGTGGAAAAATTACTTCCATTTAATTTCATGTCAAACATAATATGACTGCATGATCATTTTAAATTACCTTGCAACAGTTAGGCAGTCCTAGGTCTCCAGGTCACTGTCCTGGCATGCATTAAAAAGTAATAACAATGACCTGTTACCTTTATTTTATAATTTCCTTTCTTTCAGACTATATTTGTCACAACCAAGCAGTTGACTTTTTTCCATATGAGAGTAGCACCTATCTCAAAATATAAATGTTAGTACTATGATTTCTACACAGTAAACAATGGATGTTTCCTTTGGAATTAAATAAGAATTGAGACACACAGATATACATAGTAGAACGTTCCCAATTCTTCATTTCATATAGTGCTCTTTTTATAAAAGTATGTTTTTCAATTATTCTTCTCTCATCATTTATCTGCCCACTTTTCTTTAAACATTTAATTAACACTACTCCAAAGTGTCAAGATAATGTGTTTTTAACCTTCCTTATTTTCTCTTGATTTGCCTAAGAACAGGATAATTAGTATTTGTTGTATGCAGCATGACACTTCTTTCTCCAGCAAACTGATAATTTTTTACTCTTATTTTTCTTGCTAGTGCTATTCCTACTGAACTTACTCCTTTTCAACCCTATTATTTCCCCTTATTCTTTCATTAGAAGCTTTAAAACCATTTTTCAAAGTAATTTTTTTCACTTAATTCATAGGATTCAGGAACACACATACCTTGCTTAAAGCTTTCTAATTCTTTCAAATTGTCTTCTATTCTGCTTATATTTTTCTTTATTTTTCATCTATAATTACTGCATCAAATCACTGTATCAAATTACAGCAAAAAAAAAGGGTATTTCCAAATTTGCTTTAACATCTTATTAACATATATACAAAATTTTGGAAGATAACTTAAAAGATACTCATTGCTCCTGTCACATGATCCTGCAAAAGGATGTATTTCAGCTCATTTAAAACTGTATTTATGCACTATTTTTAATGTTAATTTTTTCACATTACATTTAGCTGCTATGTCATGTAGTACTGCAACACAAATACTTTGGAAGTGTAACCAGATGAGTCCTGAATTTTTGTGATGGAGGTTCCTCTGCTTGATGTTATCTTGACAGCCTGGAAGCTTTTCTATTTTTCATAACTGAATAACTTCATAAGTAAAATTTAATCCCAGGTCTTCAATTCCTAGTCACCGATTTCACTATTTTCTACTGTAACTGTTCCACTTCGCCAGGAACATTTAAAGGTTTTCTGAAATATGATGCCAGAGAATTCACAACACCTGACATCCAGTTGCAAAGAAACAATCAAAGTCTTTTCTGGTTAACACTTCAGTTTATGTGATGGAAGCAGAGAGGAGTGCATTGAGGAGTAAAAGAGAGACTGGAAACAGGTCTTTCTTTTCCCAAAGGTAATAAAACTCCTGTTCAACTTCTGAAAGTTTCAGGGTCTAGTTCTTAGGATAGCTTCAAGGTTATGAACCTGATTTGAAGGGAGATGTTCCTTGAAGCCCAAAGGAAAGATAAGATTTTAAAGACTTAAGGTACAACAATTTCTCATTTTACTTATCTGCTAGTGTAGACACTACTTATCACTGTACTGTAAATTTCCCTACAGGGCGATGTGCTCACAAATGAGATACTGTAGCACAGAGTTCAAGCACTTAAGTGTCTTTTGTGGATCTAATCCAAAGTCACTTTTGAAAACAGGATTTAGATCTTCTGAAACTTTTACCCTGTGTGTCCTGGGTTCACGTGGTGAAATACAAGGAAATTAGTTACCAAGCCACTTGAGCCGCACTTCCCCTGAGGGGTCAGAGGCTGCTTCTCCTCAGCACAATTGCTCCATCAGTGCATTGACTCCACTATAATGTAGCAAAAAGAATTCTCAAGTTCATGTCCATTTTTAAGACATGAATTTGCATTGAATACATACTGCCTAGGCAAAGCATGTTTATGTACTTTATTGTTTTTACAGAAATTCCTGATAAAATAAACCGTGCTGAAGCCAAACATCTTGCAGTCACCTCAGGATCAGACAAAACAGAAAGAACAACAAAGCGGTCCAGGATATCAACCATAAGGCGGATATTTGACATGGCAAAACACCGAACAAAGAGGTCATCCTTTTTCTCAACTGGTGTGAAAGTTTGCCCACAAGAATCAGTGAAGCAGATTTTAGCCAGTCACCAAGCTTACTATAGATTAAGAGGTAAGATGATTATTGTAGTATGTACTTCCTCCTTCAAAGTCTTTCCTTTAACTGAGGAAACAGTAATTTTCCAGAATCTTGTTCTTCACCTTTAGGCAGTGTATATGCTATTGACTTTATGCTTTATTTTCACATAGATAACCAAATGTTACATGTGCACCAGCAGGGTTCAAGATAGACAGTTACCAGAAGAAAATAAAACAATGTACTCAAAGGACTAATGAACTCAGAGTAATTGCACAGTGTTCTAGCACAGCTGAACACAAAGAACAAATTGTGCTTGCATTAGTGGTGAAAGAAGCACCACCTTTCTCAAAAAAGCAGGTACCATCAGTTTAGGACAAGTATTGGAATTATTAAATGGTGATTGCACAATAGTGTTGGTGTATCTGTAGTTATACTAAGTCTGTGGCAGTGTTGGTATACAATAAACACTAAGATAATTGCTAGCAAGTCATGAAAAAAGCTTAGGGAAGAAGAAATATTTGAGACGTTTTAAAAATAAGACTTTTCAACTAGGTCAGTCACTTCCCAGCTCTTTTTTTTACTTCCCTTGGCTATAGAAAGCCTATCGAGTTACCATACTTTCTCTCTTTACCAATTTTCTCTCTTCCTTCATCTACCCCTCTCAGTCTTTCATCCTGTAGCAGTTCTATTTTGTATTTGAAAAATGCGTGTTTGCACTGCAGCTGGATGGTCCAAAGCAAATTCTAAAACCTAGTCAGAATTTCTGGGATGCAAGTATCTAAGGCAACATCTACTCCCTAAATCACCTTTCCCTATTTTTATCTCTCTATCAGACACAATCTGTTCACATTCATCTGTGTAACCTGGCTGCTCCTCAGTTCTCTTTTGGGGGAACCAACTTGTTCCCTCTGAAATGAGACCTGGAGGTAAAGCTTCAAAAATTTTACTGCACCATCCACTTGCTATAGGCAGCATGAGAGAACTACACTTGTGGCATTCACATACTCTTTGAACAGAGAGAGACATAATTCTGTCTCCCAGGATTCTTCCTGGGGCAGGCAGTGAGAAAACTGAGAGAGAGAAGAGAAAACAATTCTTATCTCTATTCGCTGTGCCTGCTGTTTGGCACATGTGGAATGTGTTGTGGAGCTTGTTTACAGAAAGGGATTTGTTAATTGGACACAGGTGATGGTTGTTTGGACTGATTGACCAATTAGGTCAAAGCTGTGTCGTGACTGTCTGAAAGGGTCGTGGGTTTTTCTTTAGTGTAGTTTAGTATTAGTATAGTATAGTGTAGTATTAGTATGTAATGTAATATAATCTGGCTTAATAAAGTGTTTGTTCAGCCTTCTAAATCATGGAGTCAGAGAACATTATTCCCCGTGTTGGGGTCACCCAGCATTGAGATATGCTAATATCTCTAGCTATTCCTATAGACATAAAAATATTTGATATTCATTGTAGCATCCAATGGGCATTAGACAGAAATCTGAAATGTGTCACAGAGGCTGATCCAAAAAGCATTTCTTAAATAGAAATTAATCCTCAAAGTCCCTGAAACTCCCTGATTACATCTCAGATTGGGCTGAAAACAGCTATCCTGAAACAGACAGTTATCATTAACCTGAACTAAAAAAATTATAACTTTGACCCTTTAATTTAAAAAACTGAATATGACAGTACTACCAGCTTTTTGGAGAGCAGCACATCAGCTGGGATATTGGACTCTATAAGTCTTGTAGTGCAAGAAGGTTTAAACTTAAATACTCCTTTTCCCCAGCAGCATCCTACACTCACAAAATTTTCTAAGCAGATATCATCCAGTTCTTCAACTGAAACTGGAGCACTTCCCAAAATACAAGCAACAAAACACGCTCTGCAGCTAAATAATTTGTACACTCATTCATAAAAAGATGTTTCTGCTCCCTTGAACAGTTGCATATTTTCCATTACAACGTCTTTTTCATCAAAATGTCAAAAAAATTTTCCTTCAAGGAGAGACCAGAACTTCTGATAAAGACTTCTGCCCTCCCAGTTGAGCATGATAATTTATCTGACAAAACTGATAAATGTAAACAAAAAAAAGCTACACTTGAAAATATGGTGATACAAGAATAATCCTTGCATCTGTTACCACAGTACAATCCTTCATGTGAAGGCAATCTGGTGGCCGTGCTGGAGCCTGAGAACCTGGACCCTTCTGTGGGACAATCTTACCTTCACTTTGTGCTAGATATATACTTTCAAGTCCTTTTATGTGTCTAAAGCCTAGGAGATTACCTCTCCCACTTCAAGTTCCATGACACATTTGTAACTGAAAAAGCACTGTGGATCATATCAGTCATCTAAAGGATGACTTTATTTCTGCTAAGAAAATTTAGACAATTTTATCCTTTTTTTTACATATATATGTATTCCGTGCTTCCAGGGATGAGCACACAACACAAAACAGCTCAGATGTAGGAGCTCAGACAGTTGCTGTAGGATACTTCAGCCTCCTGTGACCTTATACCAACTCTGAAGATGCACATCATAGCTTAGGTCACCATGAGGACAGCCCCTGTGCGGGGCAAACTGGGAGAACACGCTACAATGCCTCCTCAGCTGGTCATGTGTCACATTTATCTGGTAACTGGATTACTTATCATCTGATGGTATATCTTTATTCAGCAGTAACTGCTCAGAAAAACAAATACCAGAGAGTTGCAAGAAAAAGGAGATAGAAAGTAGCTTTAATAGCTAGCTCATAATAAATAAATAAATAAATCTCTTCAAAAGATAGCCTGTTCCTTTTTAATAACCTGACCACATCTGCTCCACATGCAGCTGCTCTACTGGGAGGGCAGGTCGTTCCTGAGGTATTATTGAGGGGCCCTAACACAGCTAGGTGAGTACATCCCTGCAGCAAGTTTAGAGTAAACTTACTGCACTAATTTCAGAGACACCCATATTTTAGATAATGCAGATAATGAACTCACTCTAAGCCAAAGTAGGTATCAAGTACTGAAAATAAACATCCCATCTCACAGTAATGAGCTTTGCAAAGTAAAGTGCTAAAGGCAACAGCTTTTAAATTACCAGCAAGTTTTGGTTAAAATGGTGTTTCTGAAAAGTTTGAAAATCCCCTTCTCTAAAAGAATTTTTAAGCAACATTTTGAAGTATGTTCCTTCATCTTGAGTGACAATGTGTAAATGCTAAATCACTGTTAAAAGGCTTCCAAGTTTACTATTTGGTGCAAAGCATCTATCCCCAGCCCCTTTCTTCTTCCTCAGTCTGCCAGGAAGCTGTGTGGGAAGCCTTTCGTATTTTTCTGGATCGGATTCCTGATACTTCTGAATATCAGAACTGGGTTACTGCCTGCCAGAGAGAAACCTTTTGCATATTCGACATTGGGAAAAACTTCAGCAATTCCCAAGAGCACCTGGAAATAATTCAACGGGTAAGGATTACTGACATCTGTTTAGAAACTGGGAGAGATTTCCAAGTCCCTCACCACCTGCTTATTTAAGGGCAAAGTATTGCTCAGGAAAAGGAGGGGGTGTGTCTTAGAAGGAAAACGTAAAAGTGTAGTAAACAAAAGAGATAACAGGCTCAATGGTTGGATACACCCACTAGTAAAATGCTGTTTTTCTTAATCTTTTTGCAGCGAGTAAAACATAGAACCTTCCAGGAAAGGTAAGTAGCACAAGTAGAACCTTGCACTTGATGTTACTGCCTCCTTTGTAAAGATATGTGTAGATGTGTGTGGATGTGAGCAGATATTCAGATAGCACTGTGGCATATTTGGTGTGTGCTGTGAGAGATGTGTGTACTGGATATATCATAGGACACAGTAATTGAGTCACAAATAATGGATATGGCCATGTCTGAGTTACCTGTTCATTTCAAGACACCCCTGAATGTTTTCTCAGACTAATGTGAGCATGAAACCCTGACAGAGGCTTTGCATTAGGCTAGTGTTGATTGGGAGTGTGACAAAACTTGCTGTAATTCTCAAAAGGAAAGTCAGCTTAATAAAAGTTTAGCTGACGGACTACTTTAAATAATAACATGGAAACTCTTTGCCTTCACTTTAGATTTCTCCTGTATTTATACATCATGACAGTGTTAATTGATGTGATACTTTATTCTGTAAACTCTTTGGGAAAAGTATGCTCCTGGTAATGCTCAGAAGTTGGGGAATGGCAGGATTAAAGCTACCATACTGAACTCTGGTTCTCTGTATAGAAATACTACAGTGCAGCCAGAAAAATCACTGTCCACTACTTCTGATTGATGTTTTTTCCTTCAAGTTTTCTCTGTTTTTCAAGAGATTTTCAGGCAAATAATCTTTTCCATTCATAGGTTACACTCTCTCCTGATCATAGAGACCTTCTGTATCTTAATTCATTCTGACATGGGAGATCTGACATATTTTTAGTGATGCAGGGCCTAATTGAACTCCCCTGGAAGTCGAAAGGGAGACCTTTTCATTCATCCTGGTGCAAGCAGCAGCAGCAAGGCATTAAGTGAAGTGACTGATCTCAGAGTTCTTAGGTTCTCTGTGAACAGTACTGTTTTCCCTAGGCACAATACTGAAGGTGAATTTAATTCCATGAAATTTCTTGTATTTTAGCTGGAAATATAGACAGCAATGATTATGCATGGTTGGACTTAATCTTTACTACCGTGTGGCCTAGAAAATATTTTGTATCTTCTGTAGATGTCATGTAGAGAAATCAGTCTCCAAGTATAGATCCAACACATAACTAGTTAACATTCTGAAAACATTGCAAATATTACTTTAGTTCTCACCACACAAGATATCCAGGGGAGGTGGTAAATCGGTTGTCATTCATTCATGGTCTTTATTTATGTTATTAAACATTTATGTTGTTCCTGTAGCTCAGGACACCTTTTCTGTCTATGCTACAAGCTTTATGCTGTCTCAGTTAACACCATACTACACATTTGCAGTGCCCTTATTTCTTTCATTCATGCCAGTT
Organism: Onychostruthus taczanowskii; assembly: GCF_017590055.1. NCBI lineage: Eukaryota > Metazoa > Chordata > Aves > Passeriformes > Passeridae > Onychostruthus > Onychostruthus taczanowskii. Next base: position 769,779 of record NW_024500683.1, read on the forward strand.
TTCACAAATACTCCATCTGTATGCACTGTAAAATTTGAGGAATTATACTTTACTCCCCAATTTCAGGAGAGAAAAATCTCAAAATATCCCTTAGAAGATTCTTATCTAAGAACCTAAATTTTCGCAAAAACTACAAATTAATAACAATTTGGTTTTAAGGCTGTAGACCAATTTCTATTCCAAGTAAAAGAATCTTTAATACATTTATTTATTTTTAAATGTACTTAGAGATGGATACTATTGCTGTTTTTCAAGGAAGCTAACAGTAGCTATTAAAAGTGTGTTCATCATCACATGACTGTAAAACTCAAACCAGAAAATAATTATCAACAAAACCAAACCAAATCCTGTAATACATCATACCCACCATATTCTTACTTGAGTTTTTATCTGCCCTCCTTGGCAACCATGGTAAGCATTAACCTGTGATTGTTACATCCAGAAGCAAATACTAACATTCCTACATCTCAATATAATCTGGATTCAGGAATCTGAGTTCATGCTATAATTATTTGGAAGCATCCTTATGGTATTATAATGCAGGCTGACAAATGAAAAATAAGGCCACCCACTATTGTCTCACACCACACCATATGAAACACACCTGGAACCTGAAATGTCCATTGGCTCTAAAATTAGAAGAATCCCAAAGCCCTCACTGAGCTACCTTGATAGGATGAGAAATAGCAAAGAAGACAAAGGCTGATTTAGGTGACGTACAAGAAGCCTTGCTTCCATTTTAGACAGTGGTTACAACCCTTCAATGACTTCCAAGAGTAACAAAAAAAAAACCAGACAGAGTGCACTGATTTAATCTCTGTGATCCCATCCCTCTGAAGGCATTGATAAAATCTGTCACAAAACCTCATGAGCAGATTCATGACAGGACTGGTAGTCCTTATGCTGTTCCACTGCCTGTTTCATCAGGCCACAAAATGTTCTGTTAGAGAGAGCTTCTCTCATTTAAACTACGCTTAATATAGGGATCATTTCTATATGTTTTTGTTTTACACTTTTGTCATTGCCGGTACAATATGCAGGTAAATCACTCATTGCTATTTGATTGATAGGAAAGATGAAATATCAGCAGAGAAAACAGGAGGCAAAAAGGTGGAAGACATTCCCTCTGTTTCTACAGGTAAAATTAAATCTGCTTGTTCTGTGTCTGCCTGTTAAATAAAATTGCTAAGGCAAATGATTCTTAGGTCTTAGAAGGCTATAATTTAATGAGTGTTGTCGAATGTTTCTACAACAGTTCAGTGGAGTGAAAATGTTTAAGCAAAATAATTTTTTTTTATCTCTTTACAACATATTTGCTACTCAAATGTTGCATTCAGTTTGTCTTCAAATGTATGTGTTTACCTAGTTTCAAACTTGGATAATACAGCATTAATTTTTCTTCAGTTAAAAAATACCATGTAGAATGTCAACTGCTGCATTTTGTTAACCAAAATAAGCAAGCAAGGCAAATAAACACTGACAAGCAAGAAAGTCAGAGTGGTGCCAAGACAATAAATGGATCCATTTATTACAATTAGGCCTGTTGTGTACTTCAATTCTTTAAAATAATGTTAGCAATTCACAAAGTGATAAAAATCTGTAAATATGATCATTTGGGTTCAAGGAGAAACAATCCTGAACATATATTCTTATGAAATATGAAAGAATTTTATTGGGAAGGACTTCCAGCATGGTAATTTGGCCTCTAGGTGGAAAACTCTGTCAACATCTCTTGTTACCTTAAATTAAGCCCTAAAGAAAAGTGGCTGTCATATGGACAAAGATCCCAATTGGCAAAATTAAGCCTAGACACTTGGTGATACATGATGTGGCCTGACAGGAAATGACCAAATATTATTAACTCACACAATTTCATTGTTGCGTAGTTAGTGCTATTTTTGCCTTCAGTCACACACGTGCCACTGTACTAAGGTTTCACCTGGAAGAAAGGTTGTCTATTGTACAAAATGCAGCAGCTTTTCCCACACCCTAAGTCATGGCCACCTTCCACTGTCACAGGCTTGTGCTCAAGCACGCCCTCCTGAAGGAAAGCTGCTCCAGTGAGCTGACCCCTGACCAACACACAAAGGGGAAGACTTTTGATGCGCAAACTGTTCTTTCCTGACTTTTCTTTCTTTCCCCCCGCCCAGGCTCTCCTGGCATACCCCTCTCTCCGTATGCACCTAATGGCACATTGCTCAATGAAATTTTCAATGACACAAAGACTCCTGTGAAGGTGAGGGCAGCCTGTGTTCCTACCCACTTTTTCACTCACCTTTTCCTTTTGAGCTCAGCTAACAGGAAAGAGGGAGATACCTCATAAACAGTGCTTAAAAAGAAGTGCTCCCCTCTGTTTCAGCTAGCAGGACTGAAGGGGTTTATTATATCTGTTATATAATGGAGTAGGGCATGATGCTTTTTGAGTATATAGTAGAAAGTACAAAAGCATGGCAACCAGCTTTTAGGCAGTTTTCATTCTTTTAAGGAACGTTGCCTATTTTGCACCATTTTGTAATGTTGCCCTTCATTAAATAATGCCAAAAAAGAATACCTGCTGAGCTTTCCACGACCCAGGAGATAGGACTGGGCCTTCCTTACCTTTTTCTGCCCAGCCAGCTGTCAGAGGGTTCTCCACTGCTGTCTCCTCGGAGCAGCCATGCAGCAGGACACTGGGGACTGCCCCTCTGCACACTAACAGCATCTGCTGGAAGAGACACCTCTGAGAGAGGGGAGGGGTGCTGGAAGAGGCTATTGTTTTCCCTGTCCTGGCTTCTGTGGTCTCAGCACAGACATGTGGCCTCACAGTGCAGGGAAAAGCTGCAAATACTGTTGGGAAACAGCAAACAAAATACGACAGCTTTTAATAGCAGCAAAGTCAACTGCATTAAAAAAGGTGTATCATGGGTAGGGATAACTCCATTTTATTGTCAGCAAAAAAACAAATGCAAACCTATGAACATGAAACAGCTGTGTGACTTTATGATGATGAAACTAAGACTTGGTAACAGTCTCTGTGCAAGAAAGTGATAGAAACATGTTTGCAAAGAGAGAAGAATTAAGCCAATAGATATCCCTAGGAACTTTCACCTTTTGTGGAATGTAGTTCAGAAACTTATTTTGGGGATGGGCTTAAAGGGGAATATTTCTATTTACTAAATACTGAATTTTGGAGGGGGGGGGAAATATCTCTTAGTTTTATTTCTTCCCTTTTTGTTCTTGCCTTTTCCAGGAGCTGGGAACAAATGCAGTCCCTGAATTGCCTGTGGAGCAAATGGTGGAATTCAGTGTGACTCTCACTGATCAGGAGTACACAGCTGAACTTAGTGACCCCAACTCCCCAGAGTACCAACAACTAGCTGCCAAATTTCAGCTACAGGTAGGGACACCTCATGAATGCAAAAAATGTTGGTTTTGTACCTTGGCTGAGGTTCATACTATGAAATTATCTTCACCACAAAATAGGATTAGAATCTGCTGCCCTCACTTTAAGCAGATAATTCCTGTTTTCTCAAGACCTTCACGTTTTCTTCATGTGCAGTATCAGCTTGGCCCCTCATTTAAGCCATCTATTCAGCCAGCAATCTAACAAGCCAACAAGTTTGACATCAGTAGAAGCTTCAGATAACAGATGAACAGAATAACTTTAGAAATTTTGTTCAGATTTAATCAGGAACTCGTGGGCAGCACTTTGTCATAATTTAATTTCTACAATAAACCTAATGAGAAATGTAATATAAACGTTAAAAGTAATTAGCTACTGTTGTCTGAACTATTCTTCAAAGGACATACACTCATTGTGCTTTACCACGGTTTATGTAAGGATTGGAACATCTGTCATATTTTCATACAGTTAATAATATTAACTGAATGTTCAGCTATCAGTTTAACTGATAGCAGTTAATGATTTGAGGTTCCCGAAAGGTTCTCTTAGTAAAATTAACTAAAGCCTCTCATCAGTTTCATGAGCATTCCTTAGTGGAAGCTATTTCTCTTTCCTGGTTCAGTTCCAGATATGTGTAGAAAAATGGTAAAGGATGCATTGGCAGAGCTGGCAAAAAAATGGTTTCTCTGTAGATTTTCAGTATTACCCTCAGACAGAAGTGCCTGCAGACATTGTGTAGTACACATGTAATGCCTCTTCTATTCTTCTATTCAAAACCATGTAATTATACTATTGTTAACATTAGAATTTAAAATGTATTGTTATTCTGTTTGTACAAGACAGTCAAAACTGTTTAATTTCTAAATGATTTGTCAGATAATCTAAACCCATCCGCAGTTGCCTAATATTTCTAAATAATTAACAATTTACAGGTGACTTGAATCACAAAATTATTCATGAAGCAAAACTACTGAAAATTAAAAAAAACATTTGACTCATGTTGTTTTACTTGCCATGTTATGAAATAGATGATCACTTGTTTGCATAATTACATTACTAAGAAAAGCAATGTTTTGTACTTCTTTTTGCCTATTAACAGGTAATACAACAAGTATATGAGAAGCAAATATTGTATTTGAGCTGAGCAATTATGATACCCAAAACAGCGCAGTCGAGACTGTTTCCTAAAGCTCTTTCTGAAATATGAAAAATATTGTCTAGGTAGTCATTTTGTGATTGCCTTTTAGTCACAGATCTTATGCTGAATTTTTTTTATGGTTTTCTATAGATGAAAAAAATATTTGAGAAACTTCCAGGATTCAAAGAAATCCGTGTGTTAGGATTCAAGTAAGTAAAAAATGGGGCTCTCTTTTTATTGGCTCCCAGGGTTCTACTCTTTCTTCTCATCCTCAAAAAGGAAGAGACCTGGAGAACAGTAGGATGTGTATTGCTGTAAAAGAAAGCAATTTTATGGGAATATCACAGGGACAATATGACAGGAATTGCAGACACATCCCAAGTGAGACTATGAGGTTTTGGAGTAGCAAAAGTAGCTTTGATTCCCCTGAAGCCTGAAGGACACAATAAATTCTTTGAATTTTTTGTTAACAACCCTGTATTAAGGACTTTCTTAAATGACAAGATAAAGAGGGTTAGTAGCGTGATTATTTAGGTAACAACTTTTTGGTTCCCTTCATAAGTCCCAGTGAAGATGCCTTGGCAAGAGAGGGTTGCAGGAGGATATGTGTTCACACATATAATACTTTTTCAGTAGTTCTTTCTCAGGCCTTTAAAACAATTTTAAAAGTTTCACCTTTTCAGTAAATTTGTGTTCTGTCTTGCCATTTCTTTTAGTTTTAACTTCCTTGTGCGTTTACAACTAACACAACCTCTTGTGTACTTTTTCAGAGAATAGAAAATCTATAGGGGAGGGGGAGGACATTGCATAAAAATCAAATAAAAAGCAAATAATAATAGTAAGAAACTGCAAAAAGGAAAGAGAGCAGGGAAAAAAGACAAATTTATGTGGTCTTATGGCACAGCATCAGAAACACTCAGTACTTCTAGCAATATTTAATACATGTTGAAGAACACTCACTGCAATGCAATTTTGGACAAGAACATCCTTCTTCCTAGCATTTCTCTCTGCAAAAATTGCATGAGAAAAGGAGAGGGAAGAGCAAAATAATCTGAAATTTGGTTTCTTGTATTTTTATATTGAAATTAATAAAGCAGAAAGCTGCCTTGTGCAGTACAAGCAGAGAAAATCTGTACTAGCATCTCATAGGTACAACTTGCAGTACCTAACCTCATTTAGTTGTGACTCCAGGAGGCCTGGGATCCATTTTGGTTTCATATCTTGGACTTAGCTGGTATGAAAGAACATTCACCAGTGTGGAAAAATGGTATTTCCATTATCCAGTAATTTGGTCAGCTTTGGGAGTTTCAGATCAGCAAAGATGGGTGTTGCTGTCCATTCTGCCTTGGCCATAGTACTACCTATTTTAGCAGCATTTCCCACAAGGCAATGAAGACAACATCATAGGCTGGAAAATAACTGGGCATTGTGTGTAAAAGGTCAACATAGGCATGTCTTCCAGAGGTAATTAATGGTTCAAGTAACCACTGTGACTACAGTCTGAGTAGACATCATGGGTGGTAGCCATGATCATGGAAAGTACTGCCACAAGTGCCCACTGCCACCACAGAGATTAGCAATGACAGGGCTCAAACTGCACCATTTGACCTTGGAAACAGGAAGGCTGATATTTCAGACTGCCATGATAAAGTAAAATTCCTGTTTCCCCACACATACCACAGTGATTCCCATTGTTGGAAAGGAAAAAGTGAACTGATGGAAAGTAGACTGTCATTTTCACACAGAGATAAAAATTATAGATGATGGATAGAAGATAAATTGTCAAAAGATGGTATGTGACAATGATTTGCCAGTAAACATGAATCCTTGTTTTTCTTTCTTTTGCATTCCTTTCTCACATTGTTTATTCTGCGACAAAATGAAGACAGAAGAAGGAGAAAGATGGGTAATCTGTCATTCATAATTGTTTTATAGCATAACTATAATAATTATTATTATTAATTATTTTATGGTGTACATAGATTAATCATTAAATGTCTTTATCTTGATGTGACAAAGTGAATTGGTTGTGTTCCACCTAAGTACAAAATCTGTGCTATAAATTGTCAGGGACACCTTTAATCTGAATGTTTCATGTAATAAAATTTTGTCAGGATGTCTCTGAAGAAAAGAAAATGTTTGACCTAAGAAAATTCACATTTATATGACTAAAGATTTATACCAGCTGTATACTGAAAGTGAAAAATAAGTAGGAAAACTTTATATTCAAATCTTCATTTTTGATCTGCTGTTTCCTAGCTGTATTCCCATGTACACAATATTTCCAATAAGTATGTGGAATTTGATTTGTTATCTCCATTATCAAGCGAGATAGAATAGCAAAGAGACCAGTTACTAACTTGATGAAATGCAGGGAGATTTTCACTGGTAATACAAACAGCTGCAGAGTCTGTTGTTGTTGCTGCTTAAAAGTGCTGCTGGGGAATAATTTGTCTAGCAGTTTCCCAGAATTTCGCTTTTGCTCATTATTTAAAAGGAAGAATTTTCTAATGTGTTTCCTGAATTCTTGCTATGTCATATAAATGCAAATATATAGCACACACTAGATAAAAGTGAAATTCTTCTCTCTATTGTTATTTGACATTGTAAAAAAAAGTAACACAGTGGAATAGAAATGTTTACAATATACTCACTATTTTTCATTTAATTAGGTGAATTTAACATGTATAAAAAATGATGTATTAAAAGTGGTGACTATTTGAGACTTCTGTTAAGCATGAATATCTAGGGAGAAGCCATACACACCCATTTGGGCTCTAAAAAGCTAACTCCCACTGTGAAAAAGTGATTTGCTTGCCACATTAGCTTGCTGTTCTTTGAAAAAGAGCAAAAAAATTCTCTTGTGATAAGATTTTTGCTTATCTGCGGTTTTATGAACTATCTAATCCCTTTTCATAGGTTCCTGTATAATTAATGCGTGATTATGAGTTCTAATAACCCCAGTGTGCCTTTATAGCTGTTTGAATCAGTAGTCAAGGACTTCAGACTATGTTACCAGCTCTACAGATTTCTGAGTAGTAAGATTAAATCAGATTATGTTAAAAGATTTTTGCAATTATCTTCAATGTGGGAATTTTTATTAAAAGTTATGCGTGGGGGAAAAAGGAGTTAGGTGAAAGGAAAGTAATTTGAAGGTGACAGTCTCATTAGAAAGAAGTAAATTTGCATTACTCTAACAGAATACGTTATGGTTGCAGATTTGTTTGTGCGGAAAATCATTTCTCAGCCAGTGACTGATTTTGCTGCTCTGGGCATTCTCGCCTTTCCCCCTTGCAGATCCAGCAGCACAGTAGCACGATACGTGGTGAACTTTGAGAGAGATGGCTCAGAAACCAAAGGCACAGCAGATGACATCTCAACTATTGGATCTAATAAGGTCGAAAGCGAAAAAATACCAATTTCTCCAGTTGAAGAGAGAGAAATATCAGCAACCAAACTGACAGTGACAGACCTTCAGCAGCTGGTTGCCACTGCACTGCATGAAGACCAGTCCCTGCCAGTGGATCTTGGAACACTTCGGTTTACTGATGGTCAGTAAAGCAGGTGCCAGGTGACAGGCATAAGCCTGGATCTTGCCTTCCCATATTAATGCAATTTCAGTAAGGTGTCCTTTGCGTCTCTAACAGATTATTTTCATCTGACATAGTCCATTCTCCTTGGTGTTGAAATAAGATAAGTTTCATAGTAAAATGTGTCTTTATACGGCCTAACTTGCAACAATATTAGACTTTTTTTCTTGTTTTTTTTGGTTTTTTGCGCACTAAGATCATTAAGAGGAGAAAAATAAAATAAATACTATGAGTATTCACTGTATCATTTTAACTTCTAGTATGGACACTCTCCTTTCTTTAACAAGAAAAAAAAGTGAAATCTGCCTCTAATATCAGATTAGCTTTCTGAAAGCTGTTTTGGTTGTAAGCAAGCCATCTAACCTCTCAGCAGCATCAGAGAGATTGACACCTTAAACAGCACTTGGTCCAAAGATAAAATCAGTAAAGATGTGTTTCACTCACACTCTCAAATACAGAAGGAGTGTAGAAGACAAGCTGGGTGTGAAAACCTCCAGCAGAAGCTGAAGGTCTACACCCTGTTCAGTAATCCAGCCAATAAATAACCCTTCCTAGTTCATCAATGATTTTTGCAAAGCTAGCAAGCTACTTTTGGAGAGATGGGTTTAAAAGGGGGAAAATAATTTTAAATATTTTATAGGCATATTTACTGAAACAACCTCAAAACCCATACCAAATTTTAGCTACAGTGTTTCATTTGTGAACAGCAGCATTTTCTTGCCAAAAAAAATTTATTCAGTTGAACTAATACTTTCTGTAAGAATAAAGTGTCATATTTTAATGTAGATAAAAAGTTCCAAGAAAAAAATTTACATAGAACACTTCAATAATAAATATTTTAATCAACTCTCTCCCAGTAGTTAATTCTGTTAACCAATTTTTGAAAAACAGTTTGCATGCAAGTACTTTTCAGATCTGCTCTGAGAGGTGAAAGGAGCAACTTGAGCACTAAAGCCAAAACACCAACATTAACAACGGTGTAGACTCAGGGTAAAACTGGAATGACTTGAGGCTTAATGAACACAATATAATGAGTCATTGTAGTCCATGTGGATTTAACTGAGGGGTTCACACTTCAGGTGATTTTAAGCATTCCTCTATGGTTCAGCTCTCTGCAGACCTATCCCATTTATGCTAAATAAAGCATATGAAGAATAGTGCATATAAAGTTTGGTTTTCTTCATAATTGCCTTTTTGAATGGGAATTGATGCTTTTTTTGTCTTTAGATGGATTTTTTAAAGCAATTTTTTGATGGAGAACATTTTAGTACTTTTTTTTTAATTGAGTTTATGTGTTTTGATCAGTTTTCAATGTGCTGGTGCTGAAGTACTCTCTGCTATCTCTCTTTCTAATGTTTATGATTTTCTTTGCAGAAGCTATTATACCACCTAGTGATTTAGACAATGATATCCAAGGCGTGGTCACTATTCCTCTGGCAGGCCCTGATTTGGTAGGTTAATTATGTTTTTGGTGTTTATTTATTTCTCCACGGGAAAAGAAATTAAAAAGTGTTAAGAGGTAGATAAACATACAAAAAGTTTCTTGTGCTGGAATAACATATGTGCCTTTTGTACATTCTGTAAGGATGAATGTTGTGTTGTTTTACTGCAACAGGGATACTGTTCAGAGCACAGGTGAATATTACTGCTTGATTATGTTTTCCAGATTTAATTACAAAGTAAGCAGCGTCTCATCAGTTCAGTCATCTTAATGACAGAAGAGGGCAGTTTACAGGGCTAGTTAAAGTCATCTTTCTTTGATCACTTTTAAAATTATAGGAACTGTGATCAGGATCAGATCTACATGCCATTTTACACATCCTATGACTTCGTAGCAGCCTTCCTGTATCTGAAGGGGGCCTGCAGGGAAGCTGGAGAGGGGCTCTGCCAGACAGATCCTCTCAGGACCTGTAGTAACAGGACAAGGAAAATGGGCTCAGACTGAAAGACGGGAAATTTAAGTTAGCTATGCAGTAGATGTTCTGTAGTGTGAGGATGGTGAAACACTGGAACAGGGTGCCTGGGGTGGTTAAGGATGCCGCAGCCCTGGCAGTGTTCCAGAACAGGTTGGATGTGGCATTGAGCACCATGGTCTAGTGAAAGATGCCACTTACCATGGCAGGGGGGGTTGTGACTAGATGACCTCTAAGGTTCCTTCTGACCCAACCTAAAATATAATTCCATGTTGATTTAGCTATTTGCTAGCTCATGTGGCTAAAGGTTACTGCCTTTTTAGCAATGAAACTCAAACATAATAATGAAAGCTGCTTTTTTAAAACTTTTTTAGGAGGAACCCCCACTAGGTTATCCCAGTCCAGCAACAGTGGGCCAAAGAGGAGATGTATTTGCTGAATTTACAACTGAAAGCCCTGCTCTAAGTGAAGAAATCAGCATCCCTGAAGAATTTAATAATTTCATTACATCTGAACCTGATTTTCCTACCAAACCCTCCAGAGAACCATATCAGGACAGATATCCATACACCCAAGTTATTGCTACCGACCACCCAATTTTCACAGTGCCTTTCAGTGCTCTGGGTAGCACCAGCAGTCCTCCAGAATCAGAGGATTCCTACTCACCTCCCCCAGCAGATGACTCGGCTGGCAAGGATGCCCCCGCGGCTGGCGATGGGTCTCCGGTGGAGCTGGCCACCGCGGGCAGCCCCACCACTCCCGATCTCCTGCCCGCCGGAGACGGGGAGAGGGAAGCTGAAGAGAAGCAAGAACTGACTGACATAGCAGAACCTCCTTTCGAGGAAGTGGACCAAGACAGCCTGTCTGGACAAGGTAAGACACACGAGATTTTTGTGTAAGAGAGAGGAGGAGAGGTGCAGCTGTTGTGACACATGCAGTCGCGTGTCAGAGCAGTAAGCATTCCTTTCCATTGTGACAGAAGATTCTCCTTCACAACCAGAGGTGAAAAATGTACATTTTTGATGCTCTCTTCAGCAAAATCCTAACACATCTTTGTTCAAGGTTGTCAAACCCAAAAGATGCCAAAGGATGAGGAATACTTAGTACAGAGTATTATGGTAAAATTTCAAAAAGGCAGAGCAAAAAGACATGTCAGGGGGGGAAAAAAAAAAAAAAAGCTCTAGATTAACATAAAAAAAAAAAATGGTACTTATAACATGGAAAGTAAATTACTTTGGGCTCCACTGACAATTGTGGATGATAGCAGCAAGAGTAGCATGACATAATTTCTTCCAAGCAAAGAGTACCATGGCTCAGGAAAGCTTACATATCTACAGGTCTGAATAATGGGAAAAATCTTTTGAATTTCTGTTTTCTCTATTTGTTTATTCCATTTTAGCCATGCAGTAGTCATGCAGGCACCCATCTACATGAGGAAAAATATAAAATAAAATAAAAGTGAATATAAATACATAAAAAGAAAAGTCTGGACAATGCAGCCTTTCAAATGAAAAATACATGATAGACACATTTCCCACAGCTGACCCTGCAAACTAAAGAAAGTTCAGACAAAGACAGTGGGGTCAGCTTTAGGGCACAGGAAATTTAAGCTTTCCCCCAGAACAGCAAAATATGTGTAAGGTCACTGCTTCCATCACCTCCACCAGCAGCTACAAATCCATACGAGCCACTGTGTGCAGGTAAGTGAATTGTGCAGGGCAGGAGCCTCCACTGGCAAAGCAGGAATAGCCATGACTAGGAGGAGCTGCCCTCCATCTGTCCCAGCTCTTGTCTGCTCCCTCTCCAATCCTGCTCCCTGGCCTGGCCTCACCATCTCAGTGTTAGGTCAGTAAACTTAAATTTTATTTACACTTCAAAGCCTGTACTTCCTGTGTAAGATGCAAGAGGTCACTACAGGCACAAGGGAGGAATTATTCTTGGATGAATATTCATATGTGCTTTGTCTCAGATTTTTGACTGACTCTCTCAAAAGAAGAGCAGAGGGCAGGTAAGCACATAATGGGACTCAGCAGGATTCTTTGATGTCCCCACATAGTCTCTAAGCAATAGTAAAAAATCTGCAGAGGAAAACAAACAAAAGGCAAATTCAGGACAAAATTCCAACAACATGCATTAGCTTGCACAACAACATTCGACACTCTCGGTGTTTCTGGATGTCTGTCATGCTCAAAGCCTGTAAGTTTGCTCCCTGCTGCAGGAAAGTTCCCTGTTCCCATAGGAGGTTCTACTCTGTCCCAGCTCAACCAGCTCCCTCCTTGCTCAGGCCTTGCCTTTGAGTCTCTCCAGAAGTACTCTTGAAGTGAGAAGAGTGAACCCTTCTCCTCCTTGCAAGATGTTCTTCCTTATCCAGCATGTCCAAAGCCAGCAGGAAGGGACCTTCATCCCTGCTGCCTGGCCACATCCTGAAAGGCAAACAGACAATGTTTGCAGAGCTGATTGGAAACACTCCCTGCATGGTGATAACTTCACAATCCTTCACAATGGGCTGCCTGGCAGAAGCGTGGGAGTGGGGAATGTCCATTCATCACACAGCCTGTAGGATTGTTTGTCTGGATCAAGCATATCACTACATCAGTGTTTTAGAGAGTAGAGGATGTAAAAGGTGCCACTTGGGAGAACACAACCCCACTTGGGAGCACACAGCCATCAGCTCCTGATTGGGAAGAGCACAGCACATTTCATGGTCATGTTGTTGCATGGTAATTAATGCACTGAATATGAACTTCCCATTCTATAATCTTGCCTTTATAAACAGATTTCAGAAATGAGAGAAAAATACTTTATGATTAGCAGAGTGAGTTAAAGTTTAGAAAAATCACTTCTTACAAGAATCAGTTGTCAAATATTCCTGAAAATGTTTATGATGAAAAGTCTTACATACAACTATTTTCAAATGCATGCTGAGAAGTCTTGTAGTACTACTGATAAAAGCATAGCATACCGTCAAATAACATTCATTATAACTGTGGAAAAGTGCTACATTTGCAGGGAAAGGAAAGTCATGCATTTTTCATTCTATTCACTCATTGCATTAGGGACTTGATGTCATAAAAAGTGCATAAAGTCACATATCTATTTCCCAATTTCTTAAACATCTCTTGCCTGTGAGCTCCAAATGACTGAAGGGAAGAAGCAGAGGATCCTTAACTCACTTGAACTGACCACCTAAGAAATTATTTGCTGCATATTTAGGTTAGAACATGTCAAGCTGCAAAACAGAACAAAAGCTAGAGATGCAAATAAAAGCCTACCCCAAAATAAGACATCCTATCTTGTTTCACCTTGTTGAACAAAAGTTATGTCTGAAACAAGCACCAGAGTATAAGAATCCCATCATTATTTCTGCAGCTGAGTAGCAGAAGAAAAAAATAATTGTTTCCTGTCTAAAAAGTAGGGATGCTGTGTTAGCAATGACTCAAAGCTGCAGCTATTACATTTTCTTAAGAGCTTATAGTACACAAGGCATACTGCATGCCTAACAGTCAGGAGAGCTGTTGAAAACCTGTTTACTGAGGTTTTAAAATGTATACTCTTTACTCTATAAAACTTTTTCCCTTTTTAAAGCCTTTTTCAATTCTGGCAGAGTCCTGTGTGTACGGTATTTCCTGTAGTCTTTTATTTCTTGATATATTGTGTATTTCATGGGAACTGATGGAATTCAATCTGGAAATTCAGGTTTTATTAAAGTCAGCAGTGTTAGTACTATTAATTTTAATATGGCAAGCAGAACCTACCTGGTACAGAATATTTCACACTTTGTTCCTGGCTGCATTTCATAGCTGCTTTTCTTAGTAGCATTAAAGAAGGACAAAAAAAATCTTCAAACTGTTTTTGGTGTGAAATGGCAGGAACTACTCAGACAGTGCTGTATAAGGTTGGGCAGAGGATTAGGGTCTAAATAGTTGTCTGAAATTCTGCTGTATTAATTTTCAGCCATTTCCCCACCCTACTGTCCAGAAGATGGAGCACATTTTCTTCATCATATGTTTAGAAATCTAACTTAACTCTTCTTTACCATGAAAGGGAAAATTGGCTACCAAAAAAACATAGTCTGAGGTTCTTTTAGCTCTGTTTCAGAGATGGGTTTTATTGCATTGGCTGTCACATGTGTGCGCTGTGGGCTAGACATCACTACAGACTCCTGAATATTGAATGTCTACATCCTACACCAACTACTTTAACTGTGCCTGCCTGAGGTCACCAAGCAAGCAATAAATATAATTTCTTTCATAGCTCCCAAAAAGATCATCAGCCTCAGCTTCACACACATAAATACAGGCAAAGTTCCATATACAACACCTAGAGAAAGGTGAGCAGAAACAGGTGAGAGGCGTCCTTTAAAGCCATGGAAGAATGGGATTTGTCAGGCGTGAGCAGGCAGTGGGAGGGATGAGGCCGGAGCAGGCGTGGGCTCCTTTCAGCCAGCACTGTGGTGAAGTTGTCCGTGGGCAGCCCAGGGGGGATTACAGCACCGTGCTGGCCCCATGATGATGGCAGCTGCTCCACCCCTTGCACCAGTCCAGAAACAGCAGGAAGATGCCAAGCTGTCCTTAAAGTGTTCTGAAAGCCTAGTGTTCTGCGATTTCACTGCAGAATTAGAAGAAAGCCTGGGGCACAAATTTCCAGGGCTTTTATTGAAAAATTCTGAAATGTCTGCATCAGATGTCACTATTTCAACATCTGACACCTCAGAAAGGTTTTTCTTCGCTGTAGCACCTTTAAAATGTCCTCTATTTTCCATTTACAACCAGTGCAAAAAAAAAGGGGTTTTCCCCCTATTGTCTGAAATGATATCTGATCACTTTTCTCCAGCATTCTTCTTTCTTCTTCATATTTCCTCCTTCTGCAGTTAAAAGTCATTAGCATTTCTTCTGTACAGTTACATTTCTTCTCTTTGCCATCCTCCTGCGACTGTCTGAAACAGTATGACAATTCAAAAGGGAAACAATTTATGTAATGTATTAGACAGATGTTATTTCAAAAACCAAGAAAATTTCAGTAGTAATACAAACAATAATATTTGGCTTCCTAAACAGTAAGAAGAAATTTAATTTGAATTTGTTTTAATTGTAGCCGCTAACAAATTGTAAAGTCCAGGTAAATGTTTATCCGAAAATCCTGGCCATAATGGAGGAGGCATTATTTCTGGAGAAGTTATTGCAAAACAAAACAAAGCTGCAGTAAAATCCTTCAGCTACTCAGATATACTGCATCTCAGCTTGAGAAGCCTGGGTCATCCTCAGGCTTTCAAGAAGGACTGAGAGAGACAAAGACTCTGCAGGGTTTATTGCAGGGGTTTCTTCTGTGAGAAGAAACCACTGATAAGGAGTACACAATGGTCACATCTCTGTATGTGCAACTGATAAAAGCCTCCTTAATTATTGCCATAATTAATCTCATGTTCACACAAACCTCTGTGAGTTGTCCCCATTAATGTTATCCTGCTACCCAGCAGTTAATTGGGTGGCACATGCTTCACTCAGTCTTATTTCCAAGTAATCACTAGGAAAAAATCTGAGGGTTTTGCATATTTGTGGATTTTTTCTGCCTCTGGTTCAACCTCAGCTGCCTAAGCACTGTCTTTGCTTAGCACAATTTTCTGTTTGGCAAAACCAGCATTGTCACAGAAAAGAAAACCCCGTTGTTTCTTGCAAGAACCTCTCCGGATGTTCCCAGCATTGGAATCCACCCATTCATTGTGCCAGGAATGCTCACCATTTTTTTCACATCGAAGGATATAGAGGGTAAGAGCTCTTCTGTTTCCCTTGAATATTTTTATGTTTTCCTTATGTCTTCTTGGATCATAAACTGACAGGATTTTCTTGATATTTTTCCCCATCAGCTTCTCTCAGTGCCCTTCTACTTGTCTCCTGCTGCTTCAGATGTGCAGAGTGTTTTTTGTGAAGGTTGCCTGATGTTTGGAGAAGTGAACAGGTAGGTCTAGCAATGTCATTTTCTCAAGCACCTTATACAATATTCAGTAGTCTGAAAGTTGTCTGTAAATTGAAGATGAGGGTGAATAGAAGAGTTCCAGCAGGCCCATATTAGGATATGTTGGATTGAAGGAAACGTTTTGATCAGTTAGAACTGCCTACTCAGAGTATTCCTGAAGAATCCTAAACACATTAATATAAGTTATTAGCATCTGGTCAGAATTTAATGACAGCATTCTGCCCAGTCGTCTCTGTGCTGGGAACAACAGGAGCAATTGGAATAGAACAAAATCTACATCATGTCTTCAAAACATACCTAGAAATGCTGAAATGAAATTACTAATCCAAACAAAAAAGTTTGACAGAAAGTGAGCACTGTCTATTTTTCCAATTTAACACATGACTTGTTTAAATTATTAAGCTATCCAACCACTTCTGTTTTACTTTAAGACTAAGCTTGTCTTCCTTCAATTATTTCTTATTCATGACCTCCCAAATACACAACACAAGTTAACCAAAACAAGTGATAACTTTCTATAAACTCAGTTGGTAATTCCAATGACTCATTAAAATGACTGTGTGAAGTACTGAAAACAATTTATATTGCTGCTAAGAAAATTTGCTTATCCAGATGCAAATCTTCTTGTATAATGAAAAAATGTTGTGCACCTATGAAAATAGCAGGAATATAGACCTCAGTGCTCAGTCACACTTTGTAGTCACACTTTGTAGTCAAGCCTACAAACCCCCCGTAATTCTTCCTCTTTGTTACAGTGCATGAAGGAGCTCTCCCTCTAGGAGGGATATATATGTGCTGCTGCATGTGGTTTAATTCCACTTTGTTCCAGAAAATTAATTTTCTTTAGAACTAAATGGCTAAAACCTTGAGGCAGTTTACAGTTTTTAGACATGATTGCAATAATTCTAATTATCTAATAAAGGCAAATATAAAAGGCAGAAATAAGTTCAGAATTTGAAGGGCCAGTATCACAAATAATTTTAAATGTGTATTTTAAATATATTATTGTCCTGAATAAAAATAATTTAAAACCCCTGGTCTTTGCAGCAATATAATCAGAAGGGTATTTTAAAACAAATAGTACAGACTTCTGTGCTGAGAGTGCAAGGTTAACATTTGATATGTCATAAATGCATGAAACTAATGAAGTTTACATGTCATGTAGTCCAGTTGGAACAAATGTTAGGCAAAATGTCACTGCTGAGACTAACATGCCCTAAATAATGCATTTCCCTCACTTATTAAAAATCCTTGGTCTTGCTAGAAATGCTGGGTTTGAAAAAAAAAAGAAAGTGTTATGATCAAATGGTACTAAAACTTTGACTTTCTAAATTATTAATCTCCTCTCTTTGGAGAATTCAATGTTCTCCAGCATAGGAGAGTCCACACTTGACCTCAGAGTGGAAATGTTTTTAGTCTGTTCCTTGTTAGAGAAAAATCTCATGCCACCTGCAATGGACTGTTGTAAACAAGTTGTAACTTGGGTGCTGTGAATCATCTCTGCTCCATCATCTGCTCCATATCTCAATGGAATTTTGTACCTCTGTCTATAGACAGGGCTTGGCATTCCAGCTTTGATCTTCTCAGCCATCTTGAGATGCCTTACATAGATAGCACTGGTGCTAATATAAATTTAATCTGCTAGTTAGTCAGTGTGGAAAACACTATAGTGTTTAAAACTAACAAACAAAAATACATTAAAATCTTAAATGGAGACATATTTGCAATAGTGTTTGCATTAAATTTAATGTGATTCACGTTTATGAATATTTACAGCTTAAACTCCTGTCAGGGGTGTCACAGACTTTTTGGTTTTTATTGCAATGTGCAAGTAATTTCTGACTTTTGGTTGAAGATAACATACAATTTTTCTCCCAGAAGTCCTTAACATTTCTTTCTCAATTAAACTTTCTATGAAGCTCTGTAGAGGAAAAAACTAAACTCAATTTCAGGTGATGACATCCAGGTGTAAATTAGAAGGACACGAATGGTAAGATCATTACATGCATCAGTAAGAACATGATTAAACCAAGCCTGGATGCAAAATATTTCATTTCTTCTTCATTTTACTGTATCTACATGTTTGGCCTTCTCTTTCATTCTTCTCCAGTTGCTAGACTTTTTAAAATTAAATTATTGTAGTATACAATATTTGTAGAATAGTGGTGCCAATAACAGAGTTTTACAGTCAAAATTTTATACAGGGTCAAACATTCCTTAATAACCATCTTTATTGCCCTGCAATTTGGAATAATGGGCTTTCAAGCAGAGTTGTTTCAGGGAATTGCTGGCACAGATAAGCCTGCTGGGGTTGACTGAAAAAAACAGAAAATATTATTCAAGAATGGCATCTTCATAGCTGAGGATTTCAGTTCCTAAGGTCCATCTTCCCATAACAATTGCCATAGTTTTAATTTATCTTTTTAGAGATTGAAAGGAATGAAGTTGGGAAAATATTTTAACACATTTCAGTCCTTTCTCCTAAATGTATATGTAGCCTAGAGCAGTGGTTGAAGCCCTGGTTAAACTTCTCTTAAATAATTAAAATAAGCTCAAAGTTCCATTCTCATCCCTATTCTATACCAACTATATCTACACCTAGCTATCCCTGTATCTTCTTCATCATTTCAGAATCAGACACTGACACTCCAAAGTGAAACAATTAAAATCAAAATTATGCTGAATAAATCTTGAAGAACTTCACAATATGCCTACATGACACTGCAAAGCTTTAATAATAATGATAAAACAAAAATGTAGTGTGGCCTGAGGAGAATGCATGCCTGAAAGCATCAAGGCAGATGATTTCAATAGTGATATGTGGCAGGGGAGAAGAGCATAGAGTCAGCATCAGCTGCAGTTACAAAAAATAACGATTTATTTTTCTTTTTCCCCTGCTGGTTAAAAGGAGGCTTTGACCTCTCATTAACAATTCCTTTCAAAACTATGGCAAGAAGGTTAGTGTTAGTAATTCTTAGTAGCTCTTTCATGGGGAGTGAAGAGAGTATTTTATGGACAGCTCGTTAGTTATTTTTTTCCTATTGTTAGCTTCCCAATGTACCTGTAAGTTCTACGAACAGCTAGTGTAACAATGTTCCACCTTTGTATTGTCGCTGCTACTCAACAATTGGAAAAATGAAATGAAACCCATGTACCTTAATCCAGTCATTTTATGTGAGAACAATCCCAAATATTAATTTAGCTGTCGTTTTTTGGAAAACTAGCGTATGGCTTAAGACCTCTGCGCCCCAGTGTTACGTGAAGGGCTCTTGAGGGGTTGCACACAAACCTGAGGCCAGTGGCTGTAAGGGCAATTGTACTGCACTGTGGGTTTAACATTCAGCATCCTGCCTGCCCCCTGACAAGAGTGCTCTGGGCTGCTCAGGTCCACAGTCCAAGCACGATGGGTGCATTTAACAAGCCATGTCTGCACTAAGGCATCTGGCCCAAAGTCCTTTTCAATATCAGGAAGATTGAAATGTATTCCTACAATGAAACATAAGGCCAAAAGGATCTTCCTGCTTAAATATCTCTATGTCTCTCTAACAGAGTCACATTATCCTTTTCAAAACTTTGAGAAAAATCAGACTATCTACATCCAAGACACAATTTAGAAGACCAAAACTCCTCATTCTGTAACTATCATTCTATGAACTATTTTCTCATACAAGTGACTACATAGTAAAAGGAGGGGAAAAAAGTATGTTCAGTGTTTTCATTTTTCTTGGCAAGTCTTAATGTGCTCATCCCATGATGAAATTTTAATAGAATGACTGGTTTTAACTTTCTAATTTCATGTTTTTCTTTTCTGTTTTAGGTCTTTGGTCAACACATTGCTTGAATTGTGTCATGTAACTTCTATTTTGTTTTTGTTTTTACCATTTTGTAAACTAATAAACTTTGATACCACAAAACTGTCTGATGGTCCCATCCTCTAGAAAAATTTGCTCTGGTATTTTCCTGTTGCACAGTTGAAAAAAATAGAGAAAATGGGCAGGAATTTGGAGAACACTTTAAGTTCTGAAGGATAAGCGTTGCTACTTGTCAGATTTTGTTTCCAAACATTCCAAAATAAAATAAATCAAAAAGAGTATTCCAGGTTCTCCATTTGGGGTGCTCCAAAACTCTTACAGTGTCATGCAACAGTGTTTGCAACATTTAGATGAATGTCTCTTTATGTTTCCAGGTGTTTGTAAAGACCCAGGCTGTTTTCACATAGATATCATTATTTTAAATTCATGAAAGAAATTTTTCAAATTTAATTGAGAACATTCAACAATGGGAATAAGAGATATTAAATCCTCCTGAAGCTATTGTTTTAAGCAAGAGTTTTCTTATTGGTTTTGATTCTGTTCCTTTGTATATGTGCATTTCTCTTTGCAAATTCACTGCTGCTTGGGTTTGCTTCCAAGATTAGCATGGATGGTACCTTTCTTGTTTAATATATATTTTAATATGATATTACTATGGTAGCAAATAGTGCAGAACTTCAATATAAAATATCTTACAATACAAAACAACCATGGTATCCCTGGCATTTTTGACATGTTTTTATGTAAATGTACTTACAAATCCCCTTACTTCACAAGAGCATTTTAATCTTGGTTGCATAATTTTTTAGGAAGGACTTTACTCAGAAAACTGACTTTCAGAGTAGTTGAGCACTACTATGTAATTTTATCTGGCAATCTCAATAGCAGAAGAGGTAAAAGGTTCTGTAAATGATGAAAGTGACTTGTCACATTATGGAAATAACCTACCACTGACCTGCTGTCCATACAAGGTATCTGATTATGCACCTCATCTTTCTGCATATTCTTATATTCTACTCAGAATTTTGGGTATGCTTTAAACACCAGCTATTCCTGTATTGTTTAGATTACATCTGTGTTTCTGAAATGCTTAATCCTCTAAAACTGCTGAAACATGAGAATGCCAAAGACAGTCGTTAAGGTTCAACATCAGGTTTCTCAGCATATGAATGTGACACAGGTCTATGAAGTAAGATTGCTCAGTTAATAGTTATCTGTTGTATCTCCACCTGTTGTACTTAAATTATTAACCTGAAATCAAAATTGTTTTAAAAAAATATTACATGTATTGATTTCATTGTTTCAAAACTTTACAGAAAGAGTCTTTTTCAGAAATCTTTTAATTGAAGTAACAGAAGTCCCTTATAAAACAGCAAATGGCAAGCTGAATTACTATCTTCAGCCATGCTATGGCCAATGCATGTGAAAACCGTAATCAAAGACAGAATGAATTTTTAATCCCACAAGAAACTGATATTTCAGAGGGCTCTTACAGGCAAAGTGACCAAAGAGGGAATTGTTAAAGGCAAATGTGACTCCCTTCTGCAACAGACTGACTTCCATAAAGTCTAGGGGAGCTTCCATTTCCCAAGGACAGATGGATCAATAAAAATACTGACCCTCCAACATTATGTAAAGAGAATACTTCACCTGTATTGAAAATTTTGTGTTAGTAGAGTAAGACTGGCTGATTTGCACCAGTGAAATGTTTATGGACAGTCAGACTTTAGTGAGCTGCATCATTCTGCTGCTCTCAGGTAGACTTGGCTACTGTGAGGTAAAAGCTGCAGAGCAATAAAAGCAGGCAGGCCTTAGCTTTTTTTTTAATGGTTTGCTCTTAATCTTTATGCATTGGAACAAGTGAAGAGTTCTTTGTTTTTTATTTCCTCAGTCATTGCAGAAGTAAATAATACTGCTGACCTCCCAAAAAGAGTTCATGGTAAAGATCCCAGTGAGATGACAGCAACGTCATGGCACAACCCAAATCAAGCATACAGTCTGTGGCCCTTCACAAATTACTTGGCTAAGCAGGAAAATCAGTAAGACAGGGTTGTCTGGTGCTGAACAGAAGGTTGGCCTTGATATCCATGTGGAGATACCTTTGGTTGCCCAATACCCTGAATTCTGTAGCAGTTTAGATTTTCAGGACTTAGATTTCACAAATTTTGTCTTACTCTTTAAGTTTTCAGTATCAGGCAGAAGTGAATAGTTCTGAGAATAATGAGAGTTTACCATTACTAAGCAGTATTTTATTAAGATAGAAAATATCTTTATTAAGACAGAAAATACTTTTCTTGTGACATCATGTGAGGATGGCATTTATCTTAGAGGCTGAGAACATTGATAATAAAACACAGCTGCAAGGTATGGAAATTTTCAAAATAAGATGAAGGCTTCTATAAGTTCCACAGAACACCACAGTAGTGGAGTGAGTAGCAGAGCTAGAGCTGCACTCTCAGGCTGTCCTATGAAAAGTCAGACTAGTCAAAGAGCTCCACTGTGGATGCTAAGGAAAAAGGTTAATAGAGAATAGAGTTTTTAGAACTGGAAGATGGAGGACAGAGGGTGAACTCACATTCTCTGGAGTCAGGGGGAAAGAGTTCAATGGATTTAGCGGACACTGAACCTCGTTTCTGGAGGGTCCAAACAGACAGACAGAATGACAGTCTTAGATCATTGGGACTCTTTTGGCTTGGCTTTGCAGTCAGAAAGAAGAATGTAATCAGTAATCATGTGTTGGGAGACACTCATTGTGACACATTAGGTTAACGATCCTCTTCTCTTAATTCTCTTAATCCTCATATTACTTGTGCCCTAGTTAAAAATTAAAGGCCTTAAACATAAATTCAGCACTTTGTCTGTATGCAGCAGTCCTGTGTCCAGGGATTTCATGACATTTCAAGCACCAACAAAATATGTAAATTTGAATGCAGCTACCTTCTGTATCCATCTGGTATTGGCATCAGCAGAGCTGCACATAAGGTGATTCTTACTCTGTATTATGAACCAATCGCTTAACTGCACACTTTTCCCTTCTTTGGTTATTTATTTCAGCCAGCAAGTATGCAAATATATACATAGATATTGTAGCACTGTAACTTTCATGCACAGAACATGTGCAGAATACCCACTAGTGGACTTGGAAGGTATGTCAGTGCTTATTATGCTCATGAATGAAAGGAAATGCCAGGACCTCTTAAAGTATAACATTCTGGGCCTGCTCATCAATACAAACCCACTAGGAAAATGTCTCATGACAATTTGACCTTTCCCTAACAATTATTCCGTATTCATGGTCAATTAGAAGGGTTTCCCTCATTTAAAAAAATATGAGGACCAACTAATCAGATAGCTAAAATAAAGTTGTTGAAATGGCAGTTGATTTTTTTCTGATAAGTCAAATCTATGTATTTCTTTCCCTCAGCAGGGGATAAATGCCTATATGGACAACTCCTTTTATAAAGATTTAATATAGCATGGGCACAGGAAATTGCCTCTTAATTTAGTGTTTTCACACCTTTGCCCACGGGTGTTTAATTTTTGTTATAACACTCTTGGTACAATACTGTCCTGCCTTGGCTATGCAATACAAAAAAATATCTGGGGAGTTCAGTGAACAACTTTGTGGGAGGATAAGAGGTGGCTGAAATTTGAGTTGCAGTTTTTATTGCAGACATCAGCTTTTAATTCCATTGTATTATTTAACCTTCATTGTGGTTTCTCTGGGAGTATATTTGATTTCATTGACTTATTTTGTGCCCTCTGTGGATTCCCTGCATCTGAATGATAGTTCTGTAAACTAAACTTTATGCTGAAATGAAATATGCTGAGATTGAGTGTCTAAATCTTCCAAGTTTGTACTTATAGAGATTTCATAACATAATTGTCTTCTGATGTGAAAATCTTATCTCCAAAGCAAATTGGTGACATTTTTACAAATAATTCCTTTGTGATGAACAATGTAAATGCATTTTGTGTTGTGTTGCAAAATTTTATGCATACTTTTATGTGCATATGGATTCACAGATTCATAGAATAAGTTTGATTGGGAGGGACCTTTAAAGACCATCCAGTTCAACGCCTTTACAATAAACAGGAACATCTTCAGCTAGATTAGGTTGCTCAGAGTCCCATTCAATCTGACCTTCAACATTTCCAGGGATGCAGTATCCACCCCCTCTCCATGTTCCAGTGTTTCACCAATCTCATAATAAAAAAAAGTGTCTTCTTTACATCTAGTCTGAAAATCAATATATATTGATGTTATATATAAAACCAACATTTTAAATGCAAAGGGTTGGGATTTTGTTTTTCATTTTACTGACTAGCAGGTCAAGGGAGGTTCTGAACTCCACTCTTGTCACAACGCACCTGGAGTACTCTGTTCAGCTCTGGCCCCCCTCCCCAACACAAAAAAGACCATGGAGTCCAGAGGAGGGCCATGAAGATGGTCAGAGGGCAGGAGCCCCTCTCCTATGGATACAGGCTGAGAGAGCTGGGCTTGTTGAGCCTAGAGAAGAGAAAGCTCTGGGGAGAGCCCTACTGTGCATTCCAGTACCTAAAGGAGGTGTACAGGGATCTTTTACAAAGTCACGTAGAGATAGGACAAGGGAGAATGGCTTTAAACAGAAAGAGAGTGTAGATTTAGGTTAGATATTAGGAAGAAATTCTTTACTGTGAGGGTGGTGAGGCACTGGAACAGGTTACCCAAGTTTGAATGCCCCATCCCCAGAAGTTCAAGACCAGGTCAGACGTAGCCTTGAGCAAGCTGGTGTAGTGGAAGGTGTCCCTCCCTATGACAGGAGGGTTGGATTAGATAATCCAATTAGATTATTAGATTTTCAACCCAGACCATTTTTTGATTCTATGAAATGTCTACGTCTTCTCTGTTTCATCCATAGTTCCTATCTTCTTAGGATTTAATTTTATTGAAGCCTTGTGTAGGCAGAGGAAAATCTTGGTAAAACCAGCTGCAAATTATTGTACTGCTGATTTCAACATGTCACTTGTGTAGGCAAGTCTTACAGCAGTAACACGACACCTGTTAGACAAAGAACATGTCCTGGGTTTGGGACTTCTGCTGTGCCACAGTAGGTGCCCAGCAGCCCTTAATGTGAGCCCATTTAGTAACACCACAAACTGTTGGGTCACTTGCTGTCTGTCTCTTTCAGCTGGAGACACAGTGATTGCTGAGAACTGGCAGCTTTTGAAAACAGGCGATACATGCTCAGAGATCATCTTGGTATGCCCTCAAGGCCTTTTAAGTTACTTTGCTTGTAATAAGAGGATGCCAGAAGACCATTATAATCTATGTATAGACCATATGTGTATATGTACATATATGTACACAGCTGTATGCCAGGCATGCAATATATAGATGGCTGTGTATTTCTGCTTCAAATTTGTTGCAATTTCAAAGCCAGTACATCTTTCTCCTGTAGTTATCTGTCTAAAATATAATCTGCCTAACAAATGCCATCACAATGGTGTGTGCTCCAGTGTGTGCTCTCGTGCTGAGAGAGATGTCTGTGGAGCTGCAGGCTCATCCCATCAGTAGATCATCCTGCATTAATGCCTCAGGCACTAATGCTAGCAAAGCTGTTCTGAGTTCTCTTAACTGACAAGTGACTCTCGCTCCTTATCAGCATAACAAGTAATAGCAAGAGCTTTGTAAACAGAGAACATCACTGGGCTTTGCTTTTCTAATCTGACCATATCCTTAATCATACAAGAAACATGAGGACATGGCAAGAAAAGAGCAACTGAAGCTTTTGTTGAAATGAGGTGGCAGGACAATTGCCACATCATTCAGTCAAGGATATTCCCACTGCAAAGCTTTGCTCTCCTCTCATATTTTCATTGGCCACTGGGAGGAAATTAGGATATAGGGAAAGGAAGAGAGAAAAATTTCTTTCCTTACTGATGATAAGTGATGTTGCCTGAAGGGGGCTGCTAAAAGTTCCACGTGAAGAATGGTGTATCACTGAAAAAGGACAAAGGCACCAGTTGGGGCAGGTAGCTTGGTGGAGGACATCATTTATTGGAAGTTATTGAGGCCAGGTAGCTGCAAGCCAAATTCAGAGAGTCCCAATCCTGACACCTTAGATTTGGATTTCACCTACAGTTATCACATATCCTAGATCCATGCCAAGCCCCAATGGGAATTTCGTAAAAATTCTGCTTCAGGTGCAATAGTTGGCTTCTTAAGGTTTGAATATTTTTTCATTGCTGCTGTTGTCTTTTGGGTAAATTGAGACAGTTTGCATCTAGAAGGGCTGTATTGTTTTTGTAATCGCATTTTATGATTACTGCCAAATAATAGCTTTAACTTTTCGCAGAGGGAAGCAGAATGACTCTGGCATACAAGTGTTCCAAGCAGAGAGCTCAAAGCTCCAATCTCCCCTTTCAGACAATATAAACTGACAGTGTGATTATGTACCTTCAGAACAAGAATGTGCTGTAGAGGTTCAGGAAATACTTGCCAAGCATAACTATTAAACACAGAACCTGCAGAAATCCCATCACTCAAACATGCATATGAGGTATTTTGTTCCAGTAGACCTTCTTGGTGGTGGCATTAACATTTTCATATTTAGATACTGTTAAACTTATTGTTAAAAATGTTGCAGTGGAAATGCCATATACATTTTTTTTTCCATGTTTGATGCTTTTTATGCTTGCTTTTCAGCATAGCTAATTTGGTTTTATCATGTTTTCTGCAGCAGTTAAGATCATGGAAGAACCAGAATCATCAGGTGATGACATTTTTGTTACATCCAGCACTTATGAAGGGTTGCCTTTCTTCACTGGTCCAAGTGATGTCTCTACCGTGCAGCCTGGAGCTGTCATTACAGATGTGCTGCCATCAGTAGCACCGCTGCCCGCAGCCACCAGCATGTCCTACAGCCCCTCTGAGATCATCGAGCAGTCCCTTGAGTTACCAGGCTCCTCAGCCCCAGCCCCTGAGGGCGTTCCTGCGGATGGCACCGGGATGGGCGTGCAGGACATCGCTGCCGAGCTGGATCAGATGGGCGCGGCGAGCACGGCCGCGCTGGACGAGGGCGAGCAGGGCAGCGGCTACATCCCCGTGCTGACCACGGAGCCTGCAGAAACCACCCCAGCACCGGTGCTCAAGTATGTGACTACCAGCTCCATGACCACTGCAGCCAAAGGCAAAGAGCTGGTGGTTTTCTTCAGCCTGAGGGTAACCAACATGCACTTCTCCGATGACCTCTTCAACAGGAGCTCGACAGAATACAAAGCGCTGGAACAACAGTTCATGCAATTGGTGGGTGGAAGTCAACTTGAACGGAATGTGTGGTAGCTGGGTGCAGTTTAAAGGAGTACACTGAAGTGCACAGAATTTTAACAATACTAAATCCTACTAGAGTTCGGTCTGATAATCTGTATTTTAAAGGATCCATAAGCCTGGGATGCTCTTAGAGTCTGAAGACAGAGTTTGTGAAGTCAGTGATGAAAGATTTTACTTGATCAAGAGAACCCAGATATATGCCTAGCATGCAATTTATTTGGCTTTTTCTTAGATCCACGTCAACAGTATAGTGGTGCTGATTATATCTGAGACTTGTGTCTGCTTGTTGCATTTAAAAATAGACTTTTAAAAATATATCATAGCATAGACTGTGATTAGATATGGATTTTCTCTGTTGGTACAATAGGGCACAGGTCAGCTCAGCTATAACATGTCTCTTATACTATGCCCTAACCTGCCTGGATTGAATGTTTGAAAATAATTAAAGTTGGCTTTTGAGTGAGGTAATTTTTTTCTCTTCCAAATGAATAAACTTCCCAGCTGCTATGCATTTCATTACAGGGGAAATTGCTGCCCATCCATCTCAATACATTTTTGAGAAAAAGCAGAAATCCAGAAGAAGATGCTGCTAAACAGAAAAGTTAATTTGTTCATGGAGCTTAACAATTGTATTAAACTCAGGGAAATAAATCTGTGATGTGTGTACTTGATAAGGAAAATTGACTATAAAAGAAATTAATAGCAGTAGATACTGACAGTAAGTTAAAATAAAGGCAAATTTCTGTTTTGCAGTTACTTCCATACCTTCAGTCCAACCTTACAGGTTTTAAGCACTTGGAAATTCTCAACTTCAGGAACGGAAGTGTGATTGTGAACAGCAAAATGAAATTTGCCAAGACAGTGCCATACAATATCACAGAAGCAGTACACTGTGTTTTGGAAGATTTCTGTGATGCTGCAGCCCAGCACCTCAATTTGGAGATTGACAGCTATTCTCTGGATATTGAGCCAGGTAAGATTGCATTACTAATGTATGTGCTAAAACAAAACTAAGCAGACTATCTTTTTTCAGACTGTTACAGCTTCAGAAATATGACTGTCTTGAAAATAACCACATTAACAATATCCTCCCAGTGATAGGGTGTAATAAGACAAAAAAAGATGTTGCACATTCTCTGCAGATGTATTTTCATACTGTAATGAAAAGCTGGGTGGAGCTGTTGGGCTGTGCATGTTCACCAGCTGCTTTTCAGAGACAGAGTCATCTCTAGAATAAGTACAGGGTGAAAACAGGTGTAAGAAATGTTCATGTGCAGTTTGCAGGTCTTGCACTGGAGTATGGAAACATAATTTCTGATGATTATTGCAATGTTGTAAGCATACCATGGTTTAGAGCATCGTTAGATTTTTTTAAAAAGGATACAGCATTCAAAACAAAAGGAGACAACGTGTAGGAATAATTGGATTCTACAGACACTCACTAATTGGGCATGACTTTAGTACTCCATAGATTTGTAATTCTAGAATCCCTCTGAATTTATATCTTTCAAATAAGTTTATAGTCTTTGCTAAACAGCAGAAAGTCAGTAACTACACATCTGGACACTATTCTTATGTCAAAAACTTAGTGTTTTCAAAAACTACATTGTTTTATAAAATTGAAGCCTGAATCTATTTTCAGGTCTGAAATTATTTCAGGGTAGAATTTAATTTCATTGTCGTGGAGAAGAACAACAGCAAAGGTATGCAGATGCCTCAAGGAGTTTTGGTTAAGCTGTCTTTTTATGTACAGATCTATGACAATTCTGGAACAAAAATCCATTTACAATTCAGTTTCTAACCAGTTTTCATTTTACATATGTCTTTGTGGCCACTAAAAGTATAGGTAGCTTGTGGTAAAGAAAGCCAACAAAATCACAGTATTCTACCCTTCAAATAAACCATGATAAATTGATGTTTGATGAGTAAAGTATCAAATTAGTTAATTATAAAGAGTGTACTTTCGGCTGCCATATGTTCCCTGCTTTAGTAATAAATTTCCATTAAATAAAAATTAAAATAAGAAAGATCCTAAAATGCAAATTCAGAAAAAAAATTTAAATCTTTCATCTTCATCTGATATGCTTTACTGATGTGGTATTTCAACATCAATTCAAGAAAACAGAGAGTTCATTACAGAGAGTTTGTGGAGAGAGCTGTTTTTCAAGGCTTATAAGCTTATAAAGTAGTATAGAGTCAAAATATAAGAAATTGTGTTCACAAAGTCAGTATATTCCAGTACAGCTGTGTCAAAGCCTGATGCATTTTAATTTCAGAAAACAAACAAAAAATATAAACCCCAACCTGTGTATCAAGTTAAGGCAATATAAGCAAATTCCTCTTTATTGTGAAACTGAGAGCCATCTAGTGGTAATGATGTTCTACCAAAGTGAAACATGGATGGGAACTGACAGTCCAAAATCTATATCAAGAGTCAGCAGCTGCAAAGGGCTGACTGCCCTGGTCATAAATAATACCATAAAGAAGAACTTTTCAAAATACCTGCACTAAATATTTAATTAGGACTTAATAATTAATAACTACTAATTATTTCTATAATTGTTTTTTTTAAATTTTCATTAATAATTGATTTCTGTGAAAACAGAAAATATAACAAAGTATGCACGTATGTGTTAAGGAAGATGAAATATTATCACAAGAACTCAGCCCAGCCAAATGCTTGAGCCAAGCTCTACTTGTTGGAGTTTCCTTGAGCTCACACTCCCCGTCCAGGAGCAAAGGACATATCAAGACAACATGCACATTGCATATAGCAAAGGGTGCACACTAAAACCCACTAGTCAAGAATTCAAAACAGGAAATAGATATAAAATTATCAAGGGATTATAAGTGAACAGCTCTGATGGATTCATTTCTACCACTGAAGCATATCCCAGTGTGTGTCTGAGATTTCCAGTACTCCTATAACAAATGCAATCCTCATTTTTCATTTAAATTAGTATTACTGAGCATCTGGTATGTAGAGCGTGAATGGCTGCAGGAGAAACCTCTCATCCCAGTTGCAAGCTGCAATATCCAGTACAAACCTTCTCTTTAAACTACATGAAGGGCCACACAGCCCAGCTCATACCTGTATATCTGCTCTCATTTCCTTCTCTGCTCTCTTTTTCTACTTTTGTCCACTTTTTTTTTTCTTTTCCTTTCTGGATTCATACATCTTACTGGGGCTGTTTGATGGCAAGAACAGGATTTGTGTACCCTGATGTACTCACTTTTTGCCTTCTAAGATTTTTGCCCCATAGTACACAGGAAACAGGGTACATCAGACAGGCCAGGTGGATGCAGCCCTCCTCCTCATCACCCCATCAGTACAGGTTGGGTTGGCAGAGAATGGGAAAGGAGAAGCAGACTTGTGTAACAGCTGTCTCTGATTTGGGCCTTCCCATGAACATCAGCAGGGTCCTTTTGCCTTAATCTCACAGAGGTATCCCTCACTAATATTTAAAAAACAAAACAAAAACTAAGCAGGCCTTTCCAATGTTAACATACCACAGCACAAAAATACCTTACCCAAAAAACTCCAACAAACAAACAAAGCCCAAGACAACAACAACAGCAGCAACAGCACAAACAAAAAAATCCCAAACAAACAAAAAAACCCCACCCATGCACAAAACCCAGCACTACAAAGCCTGTAAGCATATTCTGTGGAATATGACAGTATTTCTACATTGCAGGTCTTAGTATTGTGCAATAGTCAATAATCTAATTCCATTCCTCTGTCATGTCCTAAATTATGTGTTTAAGAACACATAATTAGAGTTGAAATTATTCCTCTCACATAAGGCTGTAGCACAGGATCCACGAGTATGATGACACCACTCACAGCAAAAACAGGGTAAAATCATCCAAATGTGAAAATCCTTGTCAGTGAGATGAAAATAAACTCACTGCTTAGCAGAGGTGGGGTAAATCAGGGCAGATGTCAACATGAAGTGGCTGTGTCCTGTACAGGAAGAGGCTGTGCGTCCTTCCATGCCGGACGACATCCTCCCATCAGCACTCCCAAGCGGCAGGCCAGTAAACACGAGCTGTTTTCTCTGGCTGCCACAAGCCCTGCCAAGACCTTAGGGCCAATGCTTCAGTTAATGATTTACCCATCCTTTACAGCTGACCAGGCAGACCCCTGCAAATTCATGGCTTGTGACAAGTTTTCCGAGTGCGTACTGAACGAGTGGACAAAAGAGGCCGACTGCCTTTGCAAGCCTGGCTACGCCAGCCAGGATGGGCTGCCCTGCCGGAGCCTGTGCGAGCTGCAGCCCCATCTCTGTGTCAACGGCGGCAAATGTGAGCTGGTGCCAGGAAGAGGAGCTGTCTGCAGGTAAACAGATTGATGAATTCTGTTAACAGCCCCATAAACCACGCTAATCAGCCAAAAGCTCGACGTTCAGATGCTGTAAGTCACACTGCAAATACCCTTCTGAAGTATAAATAGTCTCACCATGGATAAATCCATTTCTGCCTGTTTGTATACACAGAACATTATGATCTAGTTATTTTTAAAGATGCTTCAGAAATTTATTAGAAATTCAGCATCATTGGCAGTGAAGACACACACAAAAGCATGCATTCATTCAGATTTCCAAACACATTTTGGAAAAATGAAATAACACATTCACAGTTTTGCTACTGATTACATGGTAGTGTTTTAAGAAGCTACATTTTTGTAAGATATATTAAAAAGGAAATCTTTATTCATACAGACTGTGATTCCAGACTACCTGATAAAGCACATGAAGGCTGAAGCTGCTTTCAGGGATTTCTGGGAAAGACTTGAAGATTAGCAGCTCTTCCTTACTGCAAATATATTTCATAAGGATTTTTAAATGGAATTATCTTAAGTAAATACTGAGAACTACACAGTACTTGAACATATTCAGTCTCTTTTCCAAAGTATCAAGTTCCTTCTCGTTGTAAGACTAGACAATTCAGAGCATTATGTGAAACTGTATACTAGACTTGCACACAGTACCTGACCAGCCATGTACATAAGCGAGAATCAAGTTACAATTCTTGCATTTGCTTATTTTCTATCAATACTTTGACTAGAATAACAATACATCTTTTACCTTACTTAGGATTAACATCAAAAATTAAGACCACTGGATAAATTATTCAAATTATTCACTGTAACAACCCAACAACCAAAATTAATTTTCTTCAATGGGCACCACAGGAATTATATTGAATTCACCACAGTTACTGCCAAATTCCTGACTTTCAGAGTCACAATAGAGCAACTGTAGCATTTAGTACTGGAAATCAGCCTTTGACCTAGAAAGGTCCTCTTCAAAACTTTGCTGAGGTAGCAAGGGGTCTGACCTACTCCTCCAAGACTGATGCACTAAGGAAAAAAACCCCTTTCCCCACCCAGAAAAACCCTGAATGTACAGGTTTAACCAAACCATCATGAGGAATTATAAAAGGACTAAAAACAATAAATGAAATTTTTTGTGAAGTATAGCAAGACACAAATTCCCATCAGTGTCAGACTGACAGCTTGTGCAAATTTGTACTGTCAGAGAGAAAATTATGGCTACTATTTGCCCTTGTTCTCCACATAAATTCACTTCCCCCTTGTCTAAAAAGAGGAGTAGAGTTCTGCTATTTGCAGTAGAACGCTCATTTCAGACCTTACTCCCCAGAGTGAAATCACCAGTAAACAGAATATAAGCTTCAAAGTTGTGTTCAGACATTATCTTAAAACATACCTGAATTTCTAAAATTCTAAACCACAAATGTTACCTGTGGGATTAGAAATTTGTCAGAGATATTTAAAATGCATTATTTCCTTAAAATTTGTAGGTCATGAAGGAATATGTCACTGTCTTTTTATTTAAAAATCACTCTTGAATGTAAAAGTATTTTCTTTGCGTATGATCAATCACATTATTTTCATGGAGACACATAATTATTTGTAGTGGAAATAATGAGTTGATATTACATTGCAGATTTTCCTTTCTTTTTGTTTAAGATACTCAGTATTTTTTGCCTTGAAGTTCTGTACATTTTTTCTCTTCCTTTCCTTGTTTTAGATGCCCTGTACGTAGACACCAGCTTTACCAAGGACAGCGCTGTGCAAAATTTGGTCCAGAACCCACACAACCCTTCACTTTTAAACTTCTCATTCTTGGCTTAGGAAGCCTTGGTTTTCTTTTCATCATTTTAATTATTAAGATAAGAAGAAAATGCAAAAGAAACTCTAATTTGCAGTAAGCTGCTCACAATCTTTTCCTTCACATTTCAAAATATTCCTTTTGTTTCTTTTGCAATTTAAAATCTTACCTAAACATAAATATTCTGCGTTGTAGAAGTCCTACTCTCAGCAGCTGCAATTCAGAAAATGCTGTAAGGATTAATCCTGCTTTCGAACACGATGAATCCCTATCTAGCTTTTGTCACACGGCTTGCAGTGTAAGTGCTTGTCTCAGTTCCTCAGAGATCCTTGATCACCAAGCATTACATGAACTTGAAAACACAATTCAACCTGGAGGTAAACTGCATGGAAATCCCTTTCTCATCCCTCAACAAACAGCCCCACTTGAAATAACAGGTCCACCTTCATCTATTAACTCCACAACTAAATCAAACTTGAAGCTACTCTCTTGCTTGGCAGTTTCAGAACTGAAAATACTAATGCATTCATTGCAGTGTAGGTTTCATAACAGCACTGTAGAACTGCTTTTCTTACAGCTCTCTTGCATGGCTCTGGCAGTCTATCCTAGCTGAGTGGTTTTAGTCATTTAGAGAAATAATTAGTGGTTTGGTATTTTTACTCTTGTAGGTCACCAGATGAGTTTACAAAACCAAGACTGACAAGTTAGTCTCTGGAATTCTTCGTTTCCAGCATCAGCCGGACAAAACCAAGGTTTGTCACTATTTTCAAGAACCTTAAAAATCTGTTGTGTCCCATTGTTGATGCCACCAGGGAGCCTCTTTGTAGTAATTCCATACAAAGAAAAACTCAGATTTTTTTTGACGCTTGATATGACAACTACATTTTCTTCTTAAATGTTTTTACGCAACAAAGTTCTATTTTGTATAACCATGTGCTAATGTGGCGGTCACTGGAACATGTGAAGGAAGAAGAAATACCTGAAATGACAAATTAACACAAAATGCAATCCAAAGGAGAGGTTTAAATAGCAGCACAGCTCACTTAAAATCTCAGATCACTCCGTCTGGTTAAGCTACATAGAGTTTGACAAGTAGGAATTCTAATTTGAGCAGAATACTGCTCATATCTCAAGTATTATTTCAAGTTTTGCTACTTGAAACCCCTTGTATCTTTGTGGGGGAAATAAAGACAGAAAGCAGAAAAGCTCAGTAAAACTTCCTCTAAAACTGGCAGACTGTTTCTGATGTATCTGAGTATGTCCTCTTGATAGGTACAAAAAAAGCTTTTATTTTGCCATTTTTCATTTTTCTGAATTACAGCCCAATTAGGAATAAAAAGGTTTTGTTATAGCTGTTAGCATCCATTGTTATTGTAGGGAATATCTGTACAGGACTGCTCTTGGCACTAGCTGGACATTTTGGAAGACAGGACACCAACTACGTGAATCTTGGGCTCCTAACATGTTTGTTGTTATGTAAATAAAGGAACAAGCAGAGATACCATATAGAAAGATTTATTACCACTGATCTTCATCATACCCAGGTCTGGTCTCTTCAAGTACAGTTACAGACTGAGCTGAAAATGGGGGGACTGGAACACAAAGGCAGAGATGGACAAACAGCAGGGAGTAGCAGTTTGGAAAAGCTCAAGAATGAACTCGCTTCACTGGTCATAAAAGCATGAGCACAGATGTTTGCAATTAGTATTTTACACCCACCTTAAAAGAAATGTGCCTGTGGGCAATTGTAGACCAATAAATTTTCATAATAGCTAAACTACTTGAAATTTCTACATAGAAGAGAATTAATATTTTATTAAAGTAATAAAACGGCACATCTGTGAAAGAAAACACAGTATATGTCATCTAGACCACATTTGAATTGCCAAAAGTACATTGACAAAACTCTTCTCAAGATCTAGTTAAGTAAATTAATTTAGTGAGAAATCCAGCAACCACAAAATTGAAATGGGTTTAAAAAAACTAGGTGGCTATTTTTCACTGTTAAGTTCACAGTGAATGTTTACATCACCCTTAGATTCAACATGTTTTTAAAAAAAGTTAACGGCAGAAGAAAATTTAAAGGTAGAACACCTTTCATTAGTTGAAAGTAAGAGGAGCACTTGGATTTCTCAGTCTAGAAAACTCCTTCAGGGCCAAATTTTTTTAAATAGAATATGGCACTTGAACTGAATTTTCAGGATGCAGCTATCTGGATCTTGTAGGCCAAATTGAGAATTCAGTATTTAAATTCTGGTTTGCAATATGTAATGACAGCAGTGACAGCTTTTTAGGACATATTATCTAGAGTAAGTACAGCTCTGTATTTATAAAGGCATATATGAAAATAGGCGCAAAGTTCCAGTAGAAGTTAAATACCCTTCAAATCCTCCCCAAATCTGAAAAATGTCTCCAGTTTAGTTACAGAATCACTGCATGGAAAATTACTGCAAAACTTATTTACCAGAGGGGATTTTGATTGAGTGGAGTTTTATCCAATTAGTCATTCGTGAGCTAACAACCTTTAACATCTCCAGGGATGGTGCATCCACAACTTCTTTGGGCAATCTCTTCCAGTGCCTCACCACCTTCTTAACCACCAGTTAAGAATTCCCTCCTTACATCTAATCTAAATCTCTTTGACTTTAAAGCCATTCCCTCTAGTCCTATCACTCCCTGCCCTTGCAAAAAGTCTCTCTCCCTCCTTCTTGGGCCCCCTTTAGGCACTGGAAGGCCACTAGCAGGTCTCCCTGGAGTCTTCTATTCTCGAAGCTCGATACTTACGATGAACTACAATTATCAGATTTTAGTGTGACCTTGCCTATTAGCTCTTAGATAAATAGTGCACTTTCAAATTCAACAATACTTTTCAAATGTCATATGGGACTTTCTCTTATAGGTATTCAAGAAAGAAGGTCTGCATTATTCAAGACTGGACTTCAGGATGAGTATGAAAAAAAAAATAAAGGATTCCTAAAGATACAGTATTTTGGCTCTAAAATCAATACACATTTAAAAAATAGTTTTACTGAAGGAAAACAAATTACCAAGTTGAGCAGCTTTTGAGCATGTCTAAAATGCCTGGTAGGAAGTTCCCACTATTAAGATGCATGCATTAAGCTTCTGGTGCTTACACATCTTAACTGTTTTATTTAAGAACTGAGTGCTAGAAACAGATTTTGCTGAGATGTGACATTTTTCAATATTGTATGTTACAACCATTCTGGTAAAAGTGTCAGTGGAGCTTCAGTGCATTTCTATACCCCTTTATTAACCTTCCTTACACACACTGATGCAAATAGTGAATGGAAATTACAGCTGTCATTGACCAAAGGCCACATTAAAAAGCATTTGGGAATTTCTTCATTCCCTCCCTGAATGCTCACATAGCAAATCACACAGAAGTTGGATTTAATTTTTCAAGGGTTTCTATGAACATCAGATTCCTATTTTCCTGTTAATAAAGACATCATTTTTACATATGTACATATTCACTTAACTGTTTAATTCTGATGACAGTGAAACTATCAGGTTATCCTAAGACTTCAAACTTTTTGTTGAGGTACAATATATGTAGTTTCATCTTTCCAGAACATGAGATTTGTATTCACAAGCACCCTCCTGGTGTTGAGTAGATTAGAATTGCACATGAGAACCTACACTTTAGAGTCAGTATCCACACAAATAATTTTGAGACGTTACTGCTAGTTTTTGTAGGAGAAATCTAAACAGACAACAGGTGGCCATTAAATATTTTGTAGGCTTATTAACTTATGCACTATGAATCCACAATCCTGATTCAAGTAGGAGCATTATTTTACCTTGAGTATCTTATTCTTGAGTATGTATCTCTATTTATATTCTGTACCAGTGCTGTATTCAGGCACTGGTTTGCTGCTTGGTGCACACCACAAGTCGTACTTACAGCTCAAACTGAGCCTCTACACAGTTCATGACTATCCTGGATGACAACTCCTCATCCAGATGTGAAACTTCCGTGTATCCAGGACAGCAGCTGACACTGGTGACAATTCTTACTTCGTGCCGTGCAGTTACCACAGCAAAGACTGAACTTTGGTTCCCCTTCTCAAGTCCACTCAAACGAACTGTTTACGAATTCCCAACAACTGCACGGGTTTGCCTGCAAAACCACCGGAACTGGTGACTGCGTACGGATGAAGGCAGTGCACCAAGGAGTTTCTACAGCTGAAATAGTGGTTTTACTTTATTTAAGTAGGAAAGAAAAACAAAGAAGAAACCTAAGATGTGTTTTTACACAGTAACACTTCAGAATAAAATTACTTTAAAAGTACTTTTGCAAGGCACTGGAAGTCATCCTTGCCTACAAATGCTAGCTTTTCACTATTGCTCATGTAAGCTAAGAATGCATTAAGAATGCTGATAGCATTCAATTTTTTTCCATTACAAATGTATTTTTGTATGTGTTTAGCGTATTTCAACTTCTGGTAGTTATCATTAGCCAGATTAAAAAAATAAGTAATTTTAAAATGTGTATTTTAATAATGATTATTCATTATTGTATTTATCACTCTCGACTATTAATTACCAAATATATTTGCTGGATGTAAACCTTTTGTATTTCAATAAAACAAAATAAAATAATTTACTTGAAAATTTCACAGGGAATTGAAGTGGTGCCTAATGTTGCACTGAAGCTTATCATGTAACTTTAAAACTGATGTAGAGTTACAGTTGGTAACAGTTTTATACAAGTGGTATAAAAGCCATAAGGAAACTGAAACAAAATTACATTTCCTAGATAAAGTCTGAATTGCTTGGATCTATTTAAATTAAAAAACTATCACTGTGATTTGGCCCTTAAGATGAGAAAGTTCCCCAAGACTCTTAAGAGGAACACAAACAAAACCCCCACAAAAGCAATACCACATCTCCATCCCAAACATAAAGCTTCCCCCACAGCATACACATTCCAAGCAGCAGAGTTGGTGTCACCAGTCACTGACTGACACAATCTAAAATTAAAAGGATGCAGAGTACATAGCATAGCAAATGATAGACATAAATGTTAAGTGATAGCAATAAATGTTAAAAAAATATTGAAAGCAAAAAAATACTTATTTCAACAAATACTGAGAAATGAAGTATAAGACTTAAGATAACAAAATCAGAACTTTCTAATATCTGAATATTATTTTGGAGGAACACATACCTTAGAAAGTAAAATCTTTACTAGAATAAAGCTTTAAAAAGTAGGTTTAAGCACCAAAAATATTTCATGGAAAAGCAGCAGACAGAACAAGCAAAGGAATATTTTTATGTTTCTCATAACTTAATTAACCTTTATGCTTAAACTCTTCAAAGACAAAACAGTAAGAAGATACAAGTAAGATTTCAACATGGAATGTGTTTATTTTTATTTTTAATTTTCAGTACAGTATTAAGAGGTCATTTAAATACTTAAAATAAAGATATTTGAAGAAAAACCCAGAGGATTCAACTAGGTAAAGAAAAACACAATCTTATCAGTGGATAAAAGACAAGTATGAATGACCTTCAGAGTCAGTACTGAAGGATCTTTAGAGTAGCATTCTCAAGAAAATGAATATTCCTGGGTCACCTAGTCAGGAATGTAGCTTATTGTGGTGATTCTCTTCCTATCCTTTGTTTTGTGGAGCATTTTAGTCAATCTCAACTATAATGGACAGTTTCACTGACAGGCAGGAAGAATTATTTTTTTTTTTTTTAATGAAATACACAGAGAACCAAGCAATTGGGCTTTAAAAACCTCTATAATTTTCTCTATAATTATAAATCAGATAGGCATCAGGTCATCCTACAGTCCTAAAGATCAATCCTATCCCCTCCTTTTATATTTCCTCTCCAAATCAACCAACTAAAATTATCTGACACACTACAAGGGACCATGGAAACAACTGGTAGACAGTTAAATATTGCCAGACATGTAAAAAAAAATAAAATAATCTGAAACTAATTGAAAATTAATTTTGTTTCACAAAAAAGTAAAATTAAGAGCAGAAGCTGCTTTTGGTGTGGAGTGAAAAACAAAAGGGGGAAAAAAAGCAGCCTGCTAATGTGCAAACTAGAATACCCTGATTTCTGGAATGCATCTTCTGCTTCCATCAGGCATACTTCTGGAGCAATGCTGGGAGGTGGGAACATCTCATTTGAGATGTCCAGCCACCAGACCCTCTTCCACTATTTTAAAGTCCATTTTATTTTCATGATAGCTCATATTTGTTAGTCATTTAGTAAAGAAAAATTTCCATACACCCCATTCTGATTAATAAATTTTCTTTCCCATGCCACTCAAGGAAATACTGACATAACTAAAGGAACAGAGTGGAAAAATTCAGTTAATTTTATTTAAAGTTCCCTGCAGGTATGTTTACACACATACATACTAAAATATTTAAGCACATATGTGTGTATATACCCACACACACGTAAGCATTTGAGGTTCTTTGCTTACAGTATTCAGTCTCATAAGATCCATGGATTTTTAAAGATATATACACTGAGATGGAATGTGCTAAGTCAAGCAGCTAAACCCAGACAGAAACAAACACAGGTCAGGTCAGTGATTTTTCTTCCTTGGATCACATGAATGAGCACAGCTTCTTGCACTGCTAAGTGTTTGGAGACTGGAAGTTGTCACATTTTGGTTTCAGTGCAGTAACACATTAAACAAGTAATCTAAATTTCACAAGCTGCACCTTTAAACTCACGCAACACTGTACAGGTTTGCACACAACTTTCCAGCCAGCAGTCTGATGCACTTCTCCTTTCATCTTCCAGCCAAAAACAATTGTTTCAATGAAGAATTTGGGTAAAATGAAAATTATTTTCTCATTTGCAATCACATGACCAGGAAGTATAGAGTGGGTCTACAGCAGAAGCTAAGATTCAATGTTGCAGTGGGTGTGTAGAGTTAAATACCACTTGAATATCTACACATTATTCCCACAAGGAGTGCATTTATAACAACAAGCAGACTGTGGCACACAACCACAGTCTAAGGTCAGCAAGGAGCTTTGTCTGTGTTACAGAATCACCCCTCTTTTAAATTAAGTATATTTACGGATTTCAAAATGAACATTTCCAAGAGGTTTCATGCTCAGTAAGGAGTGCAGAAATTATTTCATACTGTAAGCAAACTGCCAATTAAAAAGGGCAAAAATTCATTTTTAAATCAGGCTACATAATTGGACATCAAGCTACTTATATTTTGGATTTCTATCAGAGAGATAACAAATGGTCATGTTTAATTTGTTGAAATAATGGCCACCAAGATAAAGCAATATTCACATAAGTGAAAGAGATGCTTCTTAAAACTGCATGAAATTAATGATTCCCACCCACAAAAACTCCCCAAACAAACAGCTTAATAATGGAACTGTTACAAGCTATGAAACTCGATAGAGGAGATTAATATACAGCTCAGCATCCAAATCACTATGATATTCCAGTACACTAAAAATTGTAGCTATTTCATCAGCACATAGTATTAAGATGCATTATGTTATTGGACCAATTTTTTACACAGTCCAACAAAAGTTATAGATCTTATATATCTCATTACAGTTAAAATAAAGAGGATTTCTGAGGCTCAGGCCACAATATTCAGTTAAGTTATACTGCCAGCAAAAAGCTGAACATATTTCCCTTAATGCTATCCTTAATCTTATATACCTTCAGATACAAAGCTTGGACAATTTTGTGTAATATGTTGAAATTACACTACCTGGCTAAACAAACTGTCCAAGAATTGCTAATAGAAATGTGGTCAGAAAAATAAAGTCTAAAGCAGAAAAAGAAAGGGAAAAATATCTACAAGAGAAGTGGTATAAGCCCTAAAGAGCAGTACATTCTTTGAGGACCTCCAATATTATACTATTTTGATGTATATGAATGCTTTTCTTGTAATGTACAGAAAACCATTTATCTTAAACCAAGACAGAGAATGAATTAAACAGGGGTTTACAGGTCTCAAGTTCAGGAGGATCTCCCATCAGTTTGTGGAAAAACAAAAATCATTAATTACAGACATTAACCAGTTTGCAAATCAGGACATAAAATGTCTCAGGTTATATAAAAGTATACTCCAACTTCTCCATAACAGAAGTCAAAGCTAAGGCCTCACAATTCCAGTTATTAGAAATAGCATATTCTCTTTACTAGGCCACCACTTGAAGCCAGCTACTCAGTGTTTTAAAGAAGGAATCTTATAAAAAGGTGGTTGCAGTGCAGTTCTTTGCAATATGTACCCAAGTATAGACAGATTGCTTAAAAGTGTTAAGAGTTACAACAGAAACTGCTAAAGAAAATGCAACATATAAACAAAATGCAGCAAACTACACTGACTGAAGTTTCTTCAGGGTCCTCATACCTAGTAAAGTTCACTACACAAATTAAACATCACGAAGTACAAATTAACAAACCACATGATTAATAAAATCTGTTCATTTTATATTAAACATCTCTACTCTGATTACAGAAAGTTTAGGCCCTCTGTAGACCAGAGGAGCTCTTCCCTTTGTATTGTGGGCAAGGTTCTCATCTGGAACGCTCCTGTGCCGACTGCCCAGTTATTTCAACAGGTTCTGCAGCATCGCTGTAGCGTAGGTAGGGCGAGCTTGTCTGCTTGCAATTGCGTTTTGGAGATACTGGATGCCTCCACAGCGTTCCCAAATTTCTTCAAACTGTCTCGGTAAAATTTCAGCACCTCGCTTTCGGGTTAAGCCAGTCTCTTCAAGGTTAAGCTCACACATATCCATATCATCCTTACCTGACATGGTAAAGGGAAGAAAACATATTTTACATCATTCAAAGGTCCCATCAATAAAAATTAGATCCTTGTTAATTACACTTCCTTTCTGTAGATCTGGTTTGCTAGTAAACTTCAGAGCTTATGAGGGAGTCCTTAGATACAGGCATTTTTCAGTATCCTGTTTTTTTGTTACACAGAGAACACTAAAACAGCATGAGAATAAACTAGTATCAGATACTGCAATTTACAAAGCTGTGCTTAAACAGCAAGCAAAAAAGAATAAAGGAAAGAAGCTGAAAGACCATCATCTCCATATATTCTTCTGAAACCCATTACAGGATGACAACCACATTTGGATTACATATACTTTCAGTTTCAGGCCACTTCACAGTGAACTGTTTTACCTATGATTACATGTAGCAAAGCAATTAAGAACTCCAGACTTTGGATCAATTAGCTAATCTGTCAGCCTACCACCCAAAACAAACAGTGTTTACCAAATGGGACCAACATAGGCAATCCAATGAAATTATATGTGTAGCTCACAAACTAAATTGTAGTCTTATTTTTAACAGGTAGCCACGACAGCAGCGCTACTTTTAGCTGTGGGCTTT
Organism: Onychostruthus taczanowskii; assembly: GCF_017590055.1. Classification (NCBI taxonomy): domain Eukaryota; kingdom Metazoa; phylum Chordata; class Aves; order Passeriformes; family Passeridae; genus Onychostruthus; species Onychostruthus taczanowskii. The sequence continues at coordinate 812,420 of NW_024500683.1, forward strand.
GGCACTGAACGGCAACAGTTGGTATAAGGAATTCTACTTAAAATCATTTGCAGAAAACAAACTTTTATTGCTAGTAAAGCATAATTCTGAAGTGAAACAAATTGGCTATGGCCTTTCCTCAGTCTCTAAGTTAAATACAAAATCTCAAAACACAGAAACGTAAGCAGCATTTCTCCAGTGTTTTCTCCCCGTTCCTTACCCTTCAGAAAAGGAGGATATGTTTCACTACCAGATAAATCTCTACCTATCCATTGCAACATTTATTTTAAATTTTTAACATTAAAAAGCTATTTTCCCCTACTAGCATAAAAAGGGTAAAAGCATCAGCTTGCTATTAGCCCCATGCTATGGAAAGACAATGTAACATATGCACAAATTGATTTGATACAAACTGCTTATAATTCTTTATAGCTAACCAAAAAACAGTATAACAATGAGTAGATCTTTCCCAGATAAATTGTAATGTTTTATCTTCATACTGTCTCCAGTGAATGAATAATCTCAGGACTTGTAATAATAAAACCCTTTCCATTTGATTTCCCACTGTGTGTTTGGCTTCCCAAATTGAAGTACGTGTACAAGTAAAACACAGGACCTAGTGTCCTAATGATATTCTGAAACATTTGGCCACCATCAACAGCAGTCCCAAATCCTCAAATTCTGCCCAGATAAGAACTGCTGATGAAAAAAAAAAAAAAAAAAAAAAAAAAAAGAGGATACAACTTGTGGAACTTGGAACTTCATCCTCTCTTTCTAAAGTTTGTTATTAATTCTGAACCTTCTCCAAGTTTCAATACCAACCCGCTACAAGCAGAATGGGTGCCTTGTCAGGGTGAAGCTCCATCTGCCGAGCAATCCAGGGCCCATCGAAGTGTGCATACCACCACCCCTTCTTCTTGTTCTGGGGGTCTTTGTACTGGTCCGCGGGGCGGATGAAGGGAATGCGGAAGTAGCGCTGCTGCCGGTTTATTTCAATCTCTTGTTGTCTGCCTGGTAGCTGGGCTGTGGGGTTCTGTTGTGCTATCATACAAAACATCCCCCCAAAAATAAGTGAACAAGACAATTAGAAAACAAGAAAGCCATATTACTTGCTTTATTAGTCAGCACATTAAAAAACAAGCAAACAAACAATACAATGAAACAAACAAGAAAACAAATAAACCCTCCCCAAAACCCAAGAGATTCTCTCTCAAGGTCACCTAAGTCTCAGCAAACCTAAAAAGTACTCCCATCTCATATAATGTGCATTCTGTTAATCGCAACAGCTAAAACACTGGTCAGAAAAGGCTCATGTTAACTGTTGTATCTACATGTTGCCCAATGGCATGTTTAAACAAAACAAAATAAATAAAATAACATATTCTGCTTTAAATCAATATTTAAGGTAAAACTTCCCATATAAAATTTCTTACCAACCAGAAACATTTATCAGTAATTGCTTTAGTTTGGTCCACTTCTTTGTAAAAAAAAAAAGATCACAGTGCACAGAAGCATTTTCAGTTACAAACATACAAATCATCACTTGATGTTTGACAGTCAACACAAAAGGATGTATAATAGTGTTAGAAATTACTAATTCATTAATAGAAATGTTGATAATAAGTACTGCTTATTACAAAGCTGCCACCAAACAATTTTCTGCCTAGATTTCTGTATGTCAAAATCTGGCATTAGAAGCAATTTCTGACTGCTTTCTTTTTTCAAGGAATTCTTTATTTCAGACCATTAAGATCAGCTGACTAAACTTCTAAAGGAGAAAGTCACCTGGAATTTTTTCAAGTTTCATATATATTTTTGGTAAATATTTTCCACATGCATTTTTGGACTTTTTGAGTTCCCCATATTTCAGACTCTGGAGAGAAACTTGCTTTCAAATAAAAGCACATACTCTCTACATTAATTCATCAAATGATCAACCTTGTTAATCTTACATATACACTACCATAATTGTTTTAAATAGTAAATGCAACATCTTAAAAGCAACATCCTTTCCTTTAATAACTGCAAACGTTTATTACTGATCTTGTTTTAGTGGTTTACACCATTGTTACAGATACCCTGCTTAAGAACCTTTACCATCTCTACAGAAGAAAATCAGTATTAACTTTCTACATATTTCAGCATAAAAGGAATAATTAAAACTGAATTAATTTTTTTCCTTGTCTATTGAGCAACGAAGATAATTTCTGAGCTACCATTTAATAATATGAAAAATGACAATTACTTTTTATAACTTATTTTTACAGTCATGAACAAGACTAATATAGACTAGCAACTGCACCTTGAAATTTCTTCTTCTTAGATTCAAGCAAAAATAATTTTTTTAAACCTGAAGAGCAGAACCTTAAAAAACCCCTGTGTGTTATACATATCGAATCTCTTTTTTTTTATGTGTGCATTAACAATAAACATAGAAGAAAAAACACCCAGATTTTAACACGTGAATGCTACTTTTATAGATCAACTCTGATAAAACACACACCTTACAGGGAGACAGAGTATATAAAAAACTAATTCAATTTTCTACAAATCATCCCCATTTACCCCAGCAGATCAGTGCTTAAGTATTGTTGAATACTTTTTGCACTGCAATGATAATTGCTAAGGCTCATTTCTACCCCTAGGCATATCTAAATCCAAGGGCATATCTAGAGAACAGGAATGCTAAGCAGCCAAGGGAGCCTCTGCTTCGTGCTATAGAACTGTGGCTCTCTATTCAGAAGAAACCACCACCTGAATGTTAGTTTGTGTGCTAGGAAAATAGTTGTTATATTATTTTGATTCCAGAGTTTTGCTACAACAAAAAGCCATGTTCAGTCAATAAAAAAATGCTAGAACAAGAATGTTTTTTGGGGGGTTAGGGGTGTGGAAAAAAATAGGAGATTATACCTTCCAATAATTTATGTAAGAAGGTTATTTCACTCTCCCTTCCCATGACTCCTCAAATGGGTAGGATTTCATGAAGACAAGTACACATTTTTAAATTACTAGAATAATGAATAATTGCCATCAGATGAATAACATTGTCATTATTTTTTTTACATTTAACTTTTACGTACATGTGTAGCAAAACACTGGATCAATCAACGTTAGTATAGAGCTCTCAAGTGTTCCTATTCTTCAAAGTTAGCTTAAACAACTCTCTCCTCACTTACTTGAGTTGCTCATAAATGGTGCAAAATCTGTGAACAAATATTACATGTTGAACAAAACATGAAAGTGCTGATCATTTATAAGTTATGGTTTCATTACAACATCAACATTTTTCACCAATGCTGATAACAGAAAAATGGGAATTCTAGTTACAATATAAATGCAGATTCTAAGTATTTCTACTCATTTTCTACTTCTATTTTCATTGGGATTAAACCTCAAAATTAATCACCTTAATAATTTGCAATTCCTGTTACAAAGCTTCAGCGATACATATGCTAAGCACAAATTGCTCTGACAAATCTGCTAGTTAATTAATGTAGTACTTTTCTTTTTTGACATTTCTGCTACAAAAAAAACTTCCAGACCTCTGCCAATACCAATAGTAATATACAAACCAGTGCCTAGCTGCTATACTGAATGCTGAATATATGAATTTAAATAAAGGATACTTATAAAACTACTTTAAAAGATACTGTAAATTACATTAAATCAATGAAGAGATGTACAGAAAAAACTACATCACTTGAAGCACACATCCACTGACATCAGAAAGACTTTTAGCTTAAACACCTAAGAAATCAGAATTTCTTCTTACTACCTTCTCAGATGACTAAAATATATATATATATATATGTGTGTGTGTGTGTGTGTGTGTGTGAAATGGTCATGTGGTATAATTATTTGCAATGAAAGAATTATACTGGCATTAACATTGAGAGTCTCTAAAGGTCACTATCAATTTCTTCTTAACTGGATGGTTCTCTTATTCCAAAATATTATGCCATATTTCAATGAAGCTAAATAAATACAATGAAAAACACTGAAAAGAATGTAGCAAATGTCTGAATAAAAGTGATAAGAATATTAACATATCCTTTGTGTGCAAAAATCCAAAGATCATCTGCTCTTTGATATTTCCCATCAGCAATACTGGGTATGAATATTTTACCCATTTAGCTCCAGAGAGAACATTCAAAGCAATTTACCACTTTGCAGCAGTGCTTTAAATGCCTTTTCGTGCCATTTCATAAACTTTATAAGCACCTAAAACCACATTTCAGACACAAGAACCCATTCTTTGATGGGTCTTGATAATATCTTTGATAATATCTTCTCCAGGGGCCCAAATTTTGCCTGCCACATATCCATACTCAAATTCCCTGAGAACCTCAAACTCAGGTAATGCTCAAGCAATGCACAACTCAAGTAAATGAATCAAGGGGAAGGAGGTGCCTTTGCACATGGACTGAGATTACCTAGGGCACCTGGATTCCCTGGGATGTTTATACTCCATGTCCCAGGACAATGCCTTCACCTCAGGCTCATGTGACTTTGGGGAGAGCACTTTCTCTCCATCTTCCCTTTCCTTTGTCTCTCCCACGAACTGTGTGGCAGGAACACAAATATCAAATACCATGGAACCAAAAGACAAAAGGAATGATCTGACTAAATTATTCCATGGATTTACTGTGATTCTATAAATTTCTTAGATTCTTTTTATACAGATGATCACTAGACTTTTGAGGTGGGATGTTGGGAAAAGAGTAACAGTCCACTCTGTAAATATCACTCTGGAAACCAGGTATGGAATTTTCAGGTCTGGCACTCTTAAACTCCCACACTTTATTGATGAATGCAAAAGAAACTTACTCTGATTAGCATGTTGCTTTGTCAATAAACACCAGCCTGCAAAATCAGTAGAATGAGGGTCTACACAAATAGAAACCAGGGTCTACGCAAAATCTGTCACCCCATGAGCCAAAATTGTAGTATCAACACTCAGATTTTTTAAAAGTGAATGTAACATGATGTATGTAAGCAGTGATGTAAATGACAGAATTAGTAGCACCTTTTAAAAGTATCTACATCTATGTCTACATGGCTATATGTTATGAAATATTAAAGCAGCACAGCAATGAACATTTAACAAAAATACCAGCACCTGCATCAGTAGATCAAAACCTCTTTTTAAAAGATGTCAGATGGATGTGAGAAAAAGTTTTAAGAGAGAGCTGTTCAGCATAAGTAGCTGGGTCTACTGAAAGTGTTTTAATTTCTGTGAAGAATTTGCCAGTTTCAGTATTTCCAAAATATTTACCTTAAATCAATATAAAACCCCCCTAAAAACTCCAAGTTTCTTCAACCTAGCAAACCCAAAATCCATTTCAGAAATGTTCTCTTTAGAATATTATCACCAAAACTACTATAAACACAAAATTATCTCTCCTCACCATAGTCTGTGACTGATTTGGGAGCACGCTGTTCTGTTTCTGCATTGCGTTTCTTATTCTTGGATTTCCAAGCATGATACACCTTTAGCCTTCGGTGGAACTCTTCTCTGCAAGCTGCCAAGAGTTCAATATCTATCCCAAAAAAAAGAGGAGGGGAAGGCATGAATGAGAAAAGTCAGAAAAATTATTTATTAAATGCTTTTCTATATTGGTAAGATATATGATTGGAGATCAAGTTGTGACACTAATATGATAAAATGTAGTATGAAAACCCCTCACTCTCTGAAGCACAGAGCCTGTGTTTTATGGCCCAGAAAGTCCCTGAGAGTTTGATGAATCCTTTTCTGCTTTAGAGTAAAGGCAGTCCCCAAAGTAGCTGTTGTACTGGGACATTTGGAGCAGTAAAATGCTACTGTTGTAAAATATTTCTGTTGACAGTATCACAATGCAAGCAGCACAGAAACAAATTCTAAAAAAAAGATTAAATTGCACTGCTGAACATTATTTTTGCAACTGAAAAAAAAAAAGAAATTTGACTGCTTAAATTTGCATTCTTTTTTCATACATGTATTTTAGTTTTTCTGAATTTCATTATGTTAAGAGATTGAATGATGACAAGGCTTTTTCATTAGATATCTCAGAGTATCCAAGTTGGCTTCACGAGGAAAGAAATCCACTTATTACTGCACCATCTACATCGCTGAAAACATTGCTCCAGTCTTGCATATGTAAAAACACTCAAAGAGAATGAGTTAGTTTCCAATTTCTACATCCAGGAAGAAATTCTGAGTGATCTTAAATCACAAATTAACCAACTGCTTTCAATAAGAAGCAGGAAGAAACAGTAATATCTAAAAGAGGAATAATTCTTATCTGCTTCTATCTTCACAGCATTGAGGCCAAAGTGATTAATGCCCCACTGTAAGCTTCCAAAAAGAAGCTACACATTTTGAAAATTAAAGAATAATAGGAATATCTAAGACAGAACATATTTTTGCTTTCTTTGTGATTTGGTGATGTCAAAAAAATTCTTAGAACATGCAAATGCTAGGTAAAGCATAATAACTACTATTCCCCCTGTGGAAGTACATCAAACTGAGTGAACTTAATTAAGAAGCTATAACATGCATTTTATGGCCCAAGATGTTTATTATCATAAATATATAATCCCTAAAAGACATAACAATGAAATTATGTTTTCTTAATATGCAAATAGCTTTGTGTATTGTTATTTTGGGGGTAAGAGAACTTTTTTTAATGAATTTGTTATTCACTCAAACTGACGTAAACTTTTTATCGTTATTATAGGAAGAAAGTAACACTTTTCATACAACTACAACTTGAACTCTTTCTCGGAAAAAAAAAACCACTTACCACAGGACGTGTTGATTGTATCACGAAGCTCTGCATATTTCCACTTGCTGAGATCATGCTTCTTAGTACCAGCAGCAGCTTTTGTGGCTTGCACTGCAGGACCCCTGCAATTATTTTTAAAATATATATGTATTTTTTCAAGTGTACTAAACAGGAATTGTTTTAAGAAGAGGAAGAGATCCCATGATCAACAATGTATCATATTTATTACCACACAGAATTCTAAGACAAAATACCAAAATATTTTCAAGATGTTCAAATTATTAAGAGAAAATGAAGATATATTTTATGCACAAAATCATATAATAATCTGATTGGCCTCCTAAAGATTAAAAGGAATTGTCATTAATACTGTTCATGTGTGGAAAGACACATGTTCTGTGTATCTCATCCCACATTGATGTAAGTTTTACTTAGAGCCAACCAAGATGCAGAAAACAAAGACTGACAGTAGACATTTTAGTTCCATTCAAAAAACAGACAAGGAAAAATATTCCTGAAGTAGAACAAGGAGAAGGAAGAAAAGGAATTTCCTCTGCTATTTAAAATAGGTCTAGGACAAAATCCTTGTTCCTAACCTTGAGAAAATATTCTGTCTTTGACCAAAACCTAACTTGAGAGAAGAAGCCAAATTAATTATATATTGGCTATCTAATAACAGCAATATTTATTCAGGGGTTGGGGTTGATATTGACCATCAAGAAATATCAAGGCAAAAAAGACCACTCAGACTAAAGGCTGACCAGTAAAAAAAGACTCATTGAAACCCAGTGTTTTACAAAGGCAAAAGTTCTTCACCATGCAGGTAATACACAAGTAAGTCAACAGCAAATGCAAGTGAGAAATTATTACTAAAATCTCAATCATCTTTAGGAAAATGTACAAGGTTTCCAAGTGCAAAACAAACATTAGATATAAACATAAGCCTAAATTTCTTTTTTTCCCCAACAAATGCGGTATGGATAAGTGGAAGAACCTTCCCTCAGGAACAGCAAACTTCCCGTGGATTATTTGCTTATAAAATAAGTTCAAAACACTGCAACGTTCAGTGATGATCAGCGCACCTTTCAAACACTGAGGAATTCAAGAGCAGACACATGATTTTACCAGCCTCTGCTCATGAATGAGAAAAAAAAAAAACAATTCTTTCAGGATCTAAGGGAATTTGTTTAAAAGAAACTAGATCTTTAACAAGGTAGCAAAGTTCTTGATGCAATAAGAAAAAAACAGGCCTTTTTCTTGGAAGGTCTGTTTGTGCAGCAATTTCTTTGTGGGACAGGCACACTATTAATAGGTATAATCTAATGAATATTACTTTAACATTTATTTTTCTACAAAGGCCTCATGTGGTACTGTGAAGTTTTATGTTTATTTTCCTTTTTTAATTAGAAGCCTATAAAAGCTATTATAACCTGAAGGTTTTTTTTCTTTATGCAGTTTTAAAAGCAGAGATAACAAATGCAATTTAAATTTCATTGAATAAACCTAACATTCTTCTTAATAACAACTGAACCATCTCTTCAGTATAATTAAAACTACAGAATCTTACTGTTGGAGTAGCAGCTTAATGCCTACTCATACTACTAATCCGAGTCCACACACAGCTTCCAGTTGGAGTGTGAGAAGTCGGACTTAAAAAATTAACTCTGACTTAGAACTACTCATGACTGTAAAACAAATAACTGGACAAACTTCTTCAAACATATACTTTAATATTTTGTTTTTATAGGCACACTTGTAGGACATTAAGGATTCCTGATAAATAATTTACACTGCCTGGTGTCTATCCTTCTTGAACTTAATTTGACAAATCCTAAGGATCTTCCTTATTTAGCAACCTTACCCACCACTCTAAGAGTTTGCTGCCTAATTTAGTACAGCAGAACTAGGCTGTACCCTCTCTGGTTAAACTAGTAATCTTTAAGAATGCTTATCCAATTGAATGGCTTAGTCTTTCTATTAGGGTACTACTCTGCACTCTGAACATCACTTGCTTGTTTTCTACATGACTTCAATCATAACAGCCTGGCAGTAAGAGAACATTAAATCTTCACTGCTCCTTATGAGAGTTGTATATCATAAACAGTATTTTCAGACTAAAAATACAAAAGATCAGTCTCATGTCAAAAGTTTCCAGTGTATGAAAAGTGAGACACATTTAGTTAAACAAGCAGATACTGAGAGGTATTGCATTTTGAATTCAACCATAACACAGAGCCTCTCATTTTGCCCCAAAATTTTTCCATCTTTTTGTACATTAAAAATTGGCCACTGTCATTGGAACTGTGTCCATATATGCAGTACAATATGGCCATTTAAATTCACGTGCTACCCTAATTACATATTATGTGGTTTATTTCTATTCTTAAAATAACACTGCAGGAGAAAAATTTAGTTACTAGCTGCATTCCAATGCATGATACCACTAGGAAATCCATCAAACATGAGACTGATCATCTTCAGACTATATATACATACTTTAGTAACTTGTTAAACAACAGATTCACTTTCAAAACCTCTAAACATTTTTTCTTCTTCTGTAAGCTTCATAAAATCGATGTTAAAGGTAATCTCTGCCCTCAAGTTGCAGAAAACACTTTCTAATTACTTGCTGATATGGAACACAATCACAAAAATTTCTTTGAACAGAGTATCGGTATTTTACCAACTCGTATATTCAAGACCAAAACCTGTATTTATCTTTCCTTCTGCATTGTGCATAAAATCTTGCATCACCATTCAAGAAATCTCAGAAGGGGATTTTGTTTGGATATCTTAAGAGGGTTTTTAATACGGTCTTACCATGGAAATTTTCAAAACTGCTTTTAAGGGAACTCTAATTAGAATACTTCCTTATTAAATGCACTGACAGTTACATTACTGTTAAAAGACTTCATTAACTTAGTGCTGAATCTGTAGAAATATGCCTTTAAAAGATGTGGAGCCTTGTGTTCTGTTTACCACAAAGGTGAGAGGAGAAGAAAGCTGGAGAAGCATTAACAAAATTACAGGGTACATAAACGATTCTTATTCTTTTTCAATATAATCAATTAAAATAGCAAAGAAATAATTGCTGAAAAATGGTAAACATAATTAATCTGAAATAAATAATTTACTTATCTGCTTATGACTTGAAAAAAACCCCAGATTCCATTACTTTTAATTCCATAATAATTCAACCCATTTCATGTGTGATTTGGTTTTATAAAATTATTGATTCACCGGTGTTATACCTTCTCACCTACCTAGACAATATTTCTGACATTTCTGTGGCCATTTGTTCCCTACAAGAAAATTGGTAAATGAGCACAAACCAAATATATGGAAATAAAAACAGCCTTTATAACTGTGAAAGTGTCTTGACAATCAAACTGAAGTTAAATGAAGTGCACAGGAAATGGCTACTTATTTTAAATTATTTCTATTCAGACACACACACAAACATACATATATACATATACACACACACACAGGGTCCTGATTCTGTAAAGAGCAGTGAATCGCACAGGGCAGTGAAAAATGGATGGTATGTGAAAAACTTTACAGCAATTATAAAATAATTTCTGAACAGATGTTATTTGGTATATTTGATTATTAAAGGGTTTGTTAGACATAAGCAAAGTAGTGAATATAAGGTATTACAAACTGATTTAGACATTACAGATGCATATTAACAAAGATTACTGTGGGGTATTAGTATATAAGAGGACAATATCAATTTCTTTTGATTAATTAGTGCGGCTTTTATCTATTAGAGCATTCAAATGGAAAAAAATGCCATACGCAGTCATTTGTGGCTTTGTTCCATTGGCTCTGCAAATAGAAGACATTTCATGTTAGACAGACTACTGCCTAGTTAATATTCTAATAATATGAAGCAAGAAAAGGTGGGCCATAGCATTTCCTACTCTCTCACATCTTCTTTATTACCTTATTAATTTTTTTTATTATTATTTTTAGCTGATTATATAGACTTCTTTTTGCCTCACAAACTTTCTCATTCAATTATGACTTAAATTATAATCTGGAGAAAAAAATAATGTACAAGTGAAAGCTTCCCTCAGCCTTTCTCTCCTGTCCGATCTTTCAAAATCAGAGACTTTGAGACATGCTGCTGATCTATTTCAGGCTTGGATAAGCCCATCACGAGAAATAACAGCAATCTTCCTGTGGCTGCTCTGGGATCAGGATGGGTGCTTCTTCATTGCAAGCTGTGAACAGACCCCAAGTCCAACTGCTGTACTGGCAACCCACAGCAGAATGCACAGCAGATGCACACATGTAGCACTAACCATGCTACATTAGGACTTTTTTGGGTTGTTCCAATGCAAAAACCAGAACAGATACACTCACAACACTCTCTAAGACTAGCTTCTTTTGGTGTTATACGACATACTATATGTTTCGATAAGCGACATAAAAAAATATTGCCCAGTTGGAAGCAGATACCTATTATTTAAATTATTTTTGTACTTAAGTGCTAATCACTACCATTAATTTACCCCTGGGTGCAGTAAATCACGTATTACACATCCTTTCAAAATGTGGATGAGTAGTAAAATTGGATAAAGCCAGAAGAGGTCCAGCAGATCCAGCACAGAATAAACACATGAAAATGCTAGATCTGTTGGCAGAACAAACTTTTCTTCTTTGATAGAAGCCAACAAATATATTTTTCAAGGAAACTGCTAACACTTATGTACCTTGAAATATCTATGAATGTTATGAAAGTGAATACAGCAAGGTATTGTGAAAAAAAATAAATTACATGCACTCATGTTCAAATATGACAACAAAAAAGTGTCACATATTTCTTAAAACTCAGCACATAAAATCACCTTTTTCTTCCTCTTTTCACTCCACAGTTACAACCATACAATGGGAAATACCCTTTTATTCATGCCAATATGTAAGCATGAAACCATTTTTTACAAAACTGTGTGAAAACACTGCAAAAGCAGTACACTGCATGCATTCATTCAGTATGATGTCACACATGCTTTATCTTATTACAGCAAAATTGAACAGGGAAATATATAGAAATAAAAAAGTCAGTGATTTTAGCATATCACATGCTAATATGTCAGTCTTAAATTTAAAAGACCATAGACTATAACTTCTTTAGACTATAGCAAAATTTTGATTGATATAATATAAAACAAGTCCTGATTGATATAATATAAAACAATTAATTATTAAATTACATAATTTGTTCTAACCAATTGTTTTCATTTCACTGAACTTCGATAGTTACCTTTAAGGCAACTCCTGAAATTATGTGAAAATCCTCTGATTTCAGTAGAAGATACTGAGGCCTGGGTAATGTTTTAGTTTGATTTTAAACAAACCAAAATAAAATAAAATATTAAATGAAAAGCATTCTATTCAGGTTTTGAATGTGAGAGTAACTATTTGAAGAGACTTTAGAAACAAGGGAAAAAAATTTGCGAATGAGATAAAAAAGATCTCATATAAGCAGAAAAATCTATCACTTCTTTTCTAGATTTAGGTATTATCTTGCTCAAGAAATTATTTCCATCACTATGCTAATGTGTTCAGCCCATTTCAGCATTTTCCAATCACTCAGAATGGTCTTCAGTCTCCCACCAGCTACACAGCAGAACTGTACTAGCTACACATCAGAGAGAAACTGGCAGTCAAAGAGTTATGATGACAATTAGTTGACAATCCATTCTGGGATTATACAAGACAGACCAATGCCAAAGTGACCTATGAGCAGCAGGAAACAGAGTGGAGAGTAGAACTTCACTGACGGAAAAGTTACTGAATTCTCTGAGCTCTTGTCTATTGTCTCCCTTCTTTCATATTTAAGAGAACTCTGCCAGGTTACAACACTAGTGATTTTGTGTTTACCTTCAAAGTATTGCACCAAAATCCAGACAGGCAAAGTGGTGAGGCACTGGAACAGTCTTGCCAGGGAAGCTGTGGTTGCCCCATCTCTGAAGACACACAAGACCAGCTTGGATGGGGCCTACCTAGTCTAGTGGAAGGTGTCCTTGACCATGGCAGGGGGTTGGAACAAGATAATCTACAAGGTCCCCTTCCAAACCAAACCATTCTGATTCTGCGAATGGAGCATGTCAGTCTCATCAGAGACAATTTAACAGCTATTGTAGAACTGAGGGAAAAACTACAACTACTTCAGTGGACCTGTCTAAAAGTCAGTACTGAACATGATAAAAAATTACCCACCTATCTCAAGCAGGCATACAGCTATTAAAAAAAAAAAGTATACATCTAGATGAAATTTGGGTAGTAAAAGAAACACATCTGGGAGCTTGACATTCCATGGTAACATAGGGGATTTTCTTGCACTCATTTCAACAACAAACTGAGCAGGGTCATACTAACAAAGTCACCAATAATGTTCATAGGTGCCTTTATGCAACCTGACCAGTAAATACCATTTTTACTGGAACTTCTAAGTTGCTTCTAAGGCATCAAGAAGAGCTCTTGCTTGCAGACAGGCAGTGTGGTTCTGTGTATCCAAAATTAAGCTCTTCTTATTGCAAACAAGACTAACACTTAACATTTGAACCCATCTATGTTAGATATTTTCATTCCACTTGAAAAAAACTTACCAGTCAGGGCCCAGAAATTACTTTTATTTCTGCAAAGAGGGTTTCTTGTTTAAAAAAAAATCCCACACAAATTCACTGTACAAATAGAACCATCAAGTCCTAGCAAAGATGTATTTTATTATTACTTACCACTGAAAAAATTCTATTCCCTACTTTAAATGAGTCATAAAAATCAGAATTCTAAGTTTGCCATCCTTGTTAGAACTCAAAAAAAGAGAACTGCAGTCATATCCACAAGCACATACAAAATTACTGATGTCGAAAGATGCAAAATGAAGGAAGTCTAAGAAAAAGCAATCTATTTCTAACAAATTTCAAAATTTAATTTGAAAAACATTCTAACACACTGACTTAGAAGCTTCATTTCATGAACACGAAGTTCCATAAACCCAACAACAGCACAGTCTTCTCAAAGGGATCAGGATATGGAGAAAAAACCTACAGAGAAGAAAATGTAACTCCTTAGTTCCATACCTGCGCAAACCTAAATCGAGCTGAGCTTCGTCACTGATGAGTTCTGCCTCGCTCTGGGCAATTCTCATTGCAAGCTCATGGTCACGACGCTCCTGTTCAAGCACTGCCTGGTGCTGGGTTTCCTCCTCTCGTTCTCTAGCTAGCTGAGCCTCAATTTCAGCCTGTTTTAGAATAAGACACCTTTAGCCTTACCTACAAAATGCTACATAAGCAATATTAGAAAAAAAATGCTATGTTTGTATATTAGCTTTTGAAAACATGTACAAGTTTACAGAACTGAAAAATTAACAGCATTAGTATTTAGTTTAACCCAAGAAAAATGAAGCGCTTACAAACTGAACATTGGTTTTCATACAGTTTATCAAATATTGTCCACCACTTATATTACCTTTTTTTATAAAGTGACAAATAGTTATTATTTCTTTTTTTTAAATATATGAAGTATTTTCTTCTGTATTATAAAAATTAGTGTTCAGTTTATTAAAACTCAAATGAAACAGAGACTATGGCTACTCCTCCATAGCACTAACACAATACTTCCTTGATATTCTGCTCTTGGCATCACAGGACTTTGCAATAGGCAGCACTTTGGATATAGGTCTGTAATTCATTTTGAAAAGGGATTAAGACAGACACTGGTATTCTCTATGGAACTGATCTAACTTTGAATTTAAGCAAATGGTAAAACTTCCAACTTAGTGCAGTGCAGGAGCAATTCAAATATACTGCCTCAGCAGAGCCAAACAGCAGCAGCAGTTTACCATCATTAACCCACAAAAAGCCTTGCACACACAGTAAATAAAACAGGACCATCCAATTCATACCTTCAAAAGGCACATGCACCAAGTTTTAGCATGCCCAAAAATTAACAAAGGAAACAAAGCTGCCCCCCACTCATCATTGTGAAGTTGCACCACTAAAACACTAAAAAATGTATAGTGACACCAATGACTTTACCCTATAAATCTCATCTTAGATTAGCTGATAAAACCAACTACCAGGAGGAAAGACAATGAGAAATTAACTGTATGTGGGAGAATGAAGCACCCTACAGGATTATGCATCCTCTTGGATCCAAACACAGCATTTTAAAGTAAAAGCATAAATTACATTCTGCATTGCAGATATCCACAGCTCAGAAACCAAAAGACAAGAAACATTGATAAAGACAATCATTATAAATGTTCTTTTTCTCATAAGAGTGCTATCCCAGGTCACCCAAGCAATCTCCAACAAAAAAGGAAAAGAGGGATATAGGGGCCAAACACACCTCAGAAGGAGAGCTCATTATGAAATCAGTAAGAATTGCCATAAATCGAGGTGGAGGAGTGGCGTTCGAGCTGCATGTATTTAGGGTACATGAATGTAGCCAAAGGAGCTACCAAGGACAGTCCTGCATCCTCTCATTATTACCAATGTTCTGAAAGTGTTTGCACTTAAGCAAGTAAAAAACACAGACCAAGCCGAGATACGACTTTAGTAAAAAAATACCAAGCTTGCCTGACATGGATCATACAGAAAATCTTCAAAGGCTAAACTAGGATTCTCAAATGTTGCATATTTTTTAAATAACTTTTAAAACCCTTTAAAAAAAGATGCACCTCCACTCAGAATACCTGAAGTTGCATGGGAACTAGAAATAGGTGATCCGTCTTGGGATGCCCTAAACATGACATTTGCCTTATATTTACTAATAAAGCTACATAAGCTACAAAAAACATTTATAAATAATACATGAATACATGAAAACAAAACAAACACAAAACCCCAAAACCACCACAACAAGAAGAAATCCCCCAAAGCCACACACAGCTAAATCATTAACCTGAATACGCTTTTCTTCCTCTTCCCTCTTTTTTCTCTCTTCCTCTTCCTGCTTTCTCTTTGCCTCAATCTCAGATTTCCTATTACATAAGAGGAGAAGGAAATGAAAGTGTGTTATTATGATACAAGTGAACAAGAAATAAATACACTTAATATTTGCAAGAAATACAAAGACTCTTTCATAAAACTGAATGGTAATCCACAAATCATGATGACAGGATACTACATGTAAGTCATGAAATTTTTCAAGTTCATCTGTATTTCCAGCTGCATCCTTTTTTCCATATGCTCTTCTGACACTTGCCTTATAAATCACTGGGAAAGGAAATGCTTCAACACTGCAAAGATCACCCAGAATACAACCCAAGTGACTCTCTAAGTGAGAGTATATCAAAAAGGACTTCATTAAAGAGCCTTTTCTGTTCTCATTCTGTAAACACCAACTTATTCAAATTCAAGACTCACAGGCGTCTTTCCTCTTCTTCCTTCCTTCGTTTTTGGTCTTCCTCTTCACGTCTCTTTCTTTCTTTTTCCATTTCCTCCTGGATGCGTCGTAGCCTCTCTGCTTCATCCTCTTGCTGCTTCTTCTTTTGCAGTGCATTCAGAAGCTGCTCTGAGCTTTTAACTAAAGCATCATATTCTTTCTGTATCTGTTCTCTAGTCATTATAGTGGTCTGCAAAAATAGTAAGGGAGAAATTCTTTTTTATTTGTACTTCACTTTTGAAGCATATACTGAAAAAATATTAAGTGAAATGAGATCACTGAGCACTACACATAAATCATATATACACCTCAGGGCTGGGAAGCTTAAGTCCATTCTTCCCTTTCTTTCTAAAATCCTGAGGACTCATTCCTCTCCCCTCTCCTATAAAACCATACAAAATCATCTCCATTTTATCACTGAAATTAACTTCTTTTCAAAACATATCTTCATATTTTAAATCTTGCCATTTTAAGCAACAGAAATTAATTCTTAACATGCTAGGATGGAAATTAAGGCCTTCCCATGTGTATTTTGAATTGTGTTCTTATCTTCTTTAGTGGTTATTTACAGCTCTGCTTTTATGTCGTAGCATAAAATAGCATTTCTTTATATTTCTGCCAGCACTCAGAAAAAATACTGCACTGTGTTGTGACTCACTTTTTCTAAAAAGTTATTAGTAACAAATTAGAGGTTAAAAATGCTTCAAAAATAGCCTTTGCTAGACACGTTTTCAAACCTTATTGACAGGTACAATTTAATTTCATTTTACAATTCACATCTTACTAATAAAACTGCAATATGGGGGGTGTGCTGACCTTTTCTGATAGTGTATCATGATGATAATCAAATTATATCATTTTTATTAGAAAAGAGAACCCTAAGTTGACAGGTTAACTCTACCATCTTTTCAACAGTGATTTTAAATAGAGAAGTCTTAATATGGTGTACTCAGAAAGCTAGATTATTGCATGAAACAGGAATTCAAGAAACCAAATTTTTTCTAACATTAATAAATGCCAGTGTGCTTTCATTTTGCCTTTGTGCTTCTGTGGTAAAAACACAGGTGAAAGAGAGGACTACAGACATGAAGCATAATCAGCAAGATGAATTTTTTTTACTACCCAGTCTGAAAAACCTCATAATTGGAAATGTCTTTACTCCATAATAAATGTCTTTATTCTGTGATAAATGCCTTGTTTCAGTCCTTATTAAGTTAAAATATTGTTAATGCTAATTGGTATTCCAATAATGGTAATAATGGTAATTGGTATTCCAATAATGAAAGCAACAAACAAATTATTGAAACACTTGTCTCATATTATCAACATGCATTTTTTCTTTAAAACCTTCAGTGCCAATTTTGACATAGAGATACCAAAGTCTAGACATGTGCACCTATTTTCAGGATTCACTTCCATTATATTTACAAATAATTTTAAACAGGAATTACCCAATGACTGAAAATTAAGACCACTATATTGAAGTATATTTTCTATTAAGAAAAATGCATTGGCCTTCTCCTTTAAATGAAGCTTTTAAAATATTCCAGTACCAAGATACAATTTCTCTCATTATTATCACATACCTTAATTTTGGTCATTGAAGCATCAATAGAATCCTCCAACTCCTTGACCTGCTTGCTTGTCTCTGCTTTCCCCTCCTTCAGAGCACTTACTACTTCATTAAATTTATCAAGTCTCTTCTTCAGTGTACGTACTTTTATCAGGCCATCAATGCTGTGAAGGTAAGACAGCTTATTTGCTTAATTGAAATTATTTTGGAGGGTGGTATTTTAAAACTCCACTAGTCACTCATGTAAAAAAAATAGACAGGGAGAGAAGTTGTGCCTTCTGACAAAACTCACCCTCTTTTTTGAAATTCAAACATTATCACATCAAGTAACTAAGCAATGGAGCCTTTTCCAAGCAGTAAGTAAAATTACTTAGCAAACAGTGACTCAAAATGGAAAAATGTATTATTATTTTGAGAATTAATTTGGGTTGGTTGTTTGTTTGTTTGTTTCCACAATAATAAATCATTAGTATCCAGTAGAGGATTTTAACTGGAAGGGATAAAGGCTGAGTAGTGCTACTTATTAAAAGAGCCATAATGGAATGAATCAGATAAAACTCAACTACACAGCATTACACCCCAGAATGAACACAGTCAAAGGAGTGAGAAAACAAGGCTGGGGAAGAGTTTGTGGAAAACTCAAGAGTTTTTTTTTAAGAACGACTATTGAAGGTCCCACACAGAAGTTACAACTCTGCAGACCATCCCCTAAACAGAAATCACTGTACTGGGATTTGTAAATCAACACACAAAAGTAGAAATTAAATCAAATCATTAAAGACGAGCACCAACTAGCTCAAAATTTTAAAAAATGTCAGAAAAATGTCAGAAATGCCAAGATTCAAAATGAAACATAACTTTCAAAGGATGTAAAAGAACTTATCAGAAGCCCACAACAACAACAGAGCTGCATCTCTGTCAAAGAACATTAAGGTGTCAGCACAGCTTAATTATTGAAGTAGTTTTTCCATCAGTGTTCTCTCCAATCAGATAATGGAATTAATTTCAAGAGGAGACAAGACAGTTATTATTTCTAAGAAAAAATGAAATGGAGCCTATAAAGGAAGGTGTGAATGGGTAAAGGACAACAATTAATGAGCTTAAATTAAATTAGACAGACTTAATAAAAAATTTCTAAAAACAAGGTTGTCACTGAAGGATTTCACGAACAAAGAGCTAAAGAAACATCTTTAGGAAAGGCTCAGATTTAGTCTATTCATCCTTGGGAAAGAGTGAAGGAACACAGAACTCCTCAGTCTCCTTCAATTGTACTTTGCATCATTCTATGCCTTCGGACAGATTTAGTTAAATAAAGTAAACCTCTTCTTACAGTCACTAGAAAATATAATTTAAAACATATTTTCTTCAAACAAGGAATATCTTCTTACCGTGGTTTGTGCTTTCTCTTGCAAAGCCACATACGAATAGTCTTTTGTATTTTAATGCAGGCACTGGCTCGATATTTTATCTTATTTTTCACTGTAAGCACACAGAAGATAGAATCTTAATGTTTCATACAGCTTAATACAACTTCTATCTTCCTTACACATTTTATGTCTCACAACTGTATGCAGACTATGTGTGCTTGAGAGCTTTTTCTATATTGGAACCACAACATTGAAGAAACAGCTTCCCACCCAAATCCAACAGGAACAATGAAACGTGTGCACACTCACACACCCCTCCAGATTCACACATACCAGTAAATTTTGTTAAAAGTCACAGGCTCTAGCAAGCAAGAAACACTCAGCTTGAAGTCTTAGTCCTGTAGAGATAATAAAGTGGCTGCAACACACTGAGCATTTCTGTGCAATACTGGAATGAAAAAAAAACCCACATAACAAAAGCTCTAGCTTTTGTTCTAATACAGTCTTCATCTAAAGACTCTAACTAAATGATTGAGACCAGGAGGCAAGTTAAACAGAGAATCAAGGCACTGGCACATGCATGTGTGCTGAGTATTTTAGAAGTGCAACCATAAATGAGTTTTTACAGATTTACTAGAGAAAATGTAGATGCCTGTGGATCCAGACTGCCGTTAACACATGGTTTGTAAACACAGTGATATTTCATGTTCATTTATTTGACTTAGGTGGTCACAAAGATGTACTCTACTTCTTGTTTATATGTTTCAACTTTGTACTTGGAATAAAATTAGGTTTAAAGTTCCCATAAAATACTACAAAGAAATAATAATCCATATTATTTCCCTGTGTTTCTATTTTTTACACATGGTGGCATACTTTCTGTCCTGTCTTTCTGAAAAAATTAGACTAAATAACATAAATGTCTAGGTCAAAACCAAGATTTTAGTGTTACAATCTCTGATGCTTGAAATCTCGTAAGAAACCAGAAATTCTATTTGCTTCACTATAAAAAGCAACAAATAATAATCAATCAGCAACAGACTGTACTGGCCCAAATGCACAGCCATGTGGCATAAGGCCTTTATGCTTTTCTTCCCCATTCTAATGCAGTTTTCACCCTCCATTGTTATCAGAGATTGCAGACATTCTGCATCAGACCCTTCCCCATCTCCCAGACAGCTTTTCTGAAGCACACCACAAGTGCCAATCTCTCTTCCACACCACCTTATTCCTACTCTGCACAGTAAACTTCAAGAAAAATCCCAACGACCTTAAAATCAATTACTCAGACTTCAGTTGTAACCATCTGCTATACATGTCCTCAGCCATGTTTCAAGGTGTTAATAATTGCTGTGCTGTATTTTAACAAACATTTTGAGTTAATAAAACACAAAACACATACATTTAATCACCGAGAGAGAACACCATTGAACTTTTTTCCAACGACTGCAGATAAGCCAGCGATTCACTCGTTTAACCAGCTCTGCTAAGTGATCCGGATCAGACTTCATTATCTGATCAAACTCTGCAAACTAAATGATAATTAAAACAAGTTTTACTTATTAGGAGGACAGAGAGTGTTAGAAATTATTATTTGAGATCATGCTGAATTAAAATTTTTAACATAAACTGTATGTCATTATATCAGCTTTCAATTAAAGTCAGCAGATAAATTTTATTACACTTTATTGTTTAATGAAAAGAGAAATTACAAGTGCAGATTTTTTATATGTTTGTTTTATGGATGTCCAACACTTGGCCTTTTGAATAATATAACCATTTACTAATCACCAAAAATATTTATTGTCAAAATTTTTAAAAATCAATTGTTTTTCTACATCCTGGAAATGAACTCTGGCGTTCAACAACTTCAATATAATTAGATGTAATCTAATTATATATCTGTGGAAAAAAATAAAAGCTGAAAGCACTTCTCAATTTTTAACCTTTGTATAAGCTTCCCATTGCAGGCAAGATTTTCTGAAAATCCTGCACTTGCTTTTCAGTAATTATAGGAGAGGAAGAGCATTCTTCTGGGATTACAATAATTTTCCTTTCTCATCACAACAGCTCTCAACTTCATCTCCTTACTCTGAATAGAAGCAGCAATGCTCAGAATCACAGAAAGAGATTTCAGTTATAAACAGATTTTACTAGAAAATAGTTCTTGGCTGTGACTTCCTCTTTTTAATAGTCAACATAATTCTTGGAAAACAAACATCGCATTAGAAATACTGTAGCATCAGCAACAAGATTATAAACCCAATTGTATCCGTACAAATTTTGTGGTTTATTCAAAGAAAAGGAACAAAATTATTTATACAAATCCTGGGCAACCTTATTTAGGTTGGCCGCACTTTTGTCAATGTGTTAAACAATGTCACTTTCAAATGTCCTTTCTAACTGAAATTATTCTAAGATTCATAATCATGAACTCCAAGAAAAAGATTACCTTGCCGGGCCTAAAAAACACCTTGGTTAGTCCGAATTTATAATCATTTTCATTCAGTCCCAGGGCTTTAAATAGGGCCTGAAACACAGAAAACATAAAGGATTATATTCTGCCTCCTTCAAATAAACACAAAAGTCAACATCACAATATATTTTTTCTACTGGACAATACACAAGAATTATTTTCTTACTTTGCAAAAAAGCCTAGGGTCCAGTCGAGCCAATTTTTCAGGCAAGTATTTCTTGTACATATTGTATAGTTCATGAAATGAAGCTCGTGACGGGAAACCACCTTGCATCAAATCCAGAACTGACACCATCCCTAAATTCAGAGACACATACACAAAAGCTGGGATCAGTAATATGGAAATTAAGCAGTGAATTTTATGATAACCAATAGGTTTATGATGTGAGACAACATGGGTCTTATATCATAAAGATATAACAACAAATGTCTTAGAGACATTGTTCAGAGACTAAAGCACAAAGTTCAGCTGGGATTTGATCAAGCCTGTAGCATTTTTTGATTATGTGATCAGTCACAAAAAGTTAATACTGAACACATAAGAAAAACCCATGAAGTTTTCTCCCTATTTGAGGGCTAAGTAACACTCAATCATCCATAGGATTTTTCTTCTAATATTTCTTCTAAAACCTTTTTTCTTTTTCAGTAGATTTGACATTTTCATTTTTAAAGGGAAGGAAAAAAAAACCCAACTCCATACCCAAACACCAAATAATGCCCAGGCTTTTATTTTAATCATGTGAATGGTATTTGTGAGATGTGGAACAGATACAACCTCAAATACAAATGCAGTGCTAGAACATTTAGTGCACTTGAAATACCAAGTATCAGCTGCTAAGATGTAACTCCAATGTCCTGAATAATGTTACTACATTTTGGCTGCAACAAGGACATCAGTAAAGCCCAGACACAGTCAGTAATGTTCAAATTACTTCAGCAGCACAGGCCATACCAGTTTTTACCCACGACTTTACACAACCCTATACACAGAGGCTGCAGGTAAGTTTTCAAGTTGGACTTCAACATGTGGTTGCTGCTGCAAAACTCAATCTTCTGCATACTTCCTTTCAATAGAAATTTAATTTGTTTATACTGTCTCTGTTTTTCCAAAAGTTGAGTGGGGCATGAACAAATAAAGCTGTAAATTTGGAAAGCATCTAGCATTTCAAGAATAACAAAGATGCAGCATTTCATCCATGTTAGATTTTTAGCTCCAAATCAAATTAATAGGGATAAAAAGAAACTTTTGAGAAAGTAAACCAGTATAATTAAACTCGATCATAGTATCTATAAAATAAAAGAACACTGGTGTGCTTGAATTATTAGATATCTCAGCTAACACTGACTGCCTCTAAATGCACACAGGAGTTTCTAACACTTCAACTGCCACAGAAATTTAAAACTCTATTGTTCCAGTCTGAACTGGTGCCCTATTAATACTGTGAGCAACTCTTCTTTGCAAGAAGAGTCCTAACACCTAAGATGAATTACTTCTAAAATAAATGCTACGTTACTAAAAATCTAAATAGCTGTTCATAAGGCACAAATAACCTACCTTCTAGAAACCAGCAAAGAAACACTGCTTTCATCCCACATATTTCAAACTTAGGGTAATATGTAATCACCACAGTAAAAATCAAAGGGAAGAATACCAGAACACTGACATTACCTGAACACTGAAGCTGAGAGAGGATCTGTCCTCCTTCAAAGTGGTGACTTGTCATCTTTAGATTAGGTTTGATACAGCGAATAAAGCTCGACCCCTATGACCAAAGCAAGAAGTTAGCAAAAACACAGATTTTTAAAATTTCTAAAATAACAGTTTATGATTTAAGACTTATGGGTGGGGAGAAAAAAAAGATACAAAACAATAGTATTGTAAAATAGAAATGCTGATGTTATCATAAAATCATAGAATGCTAAGGGGTTGGAATGGGCCTTAAAGATAATCAAGTCCAAGCCCCATTCTTTTTCTGTCATATATCAGTTTTGCACTGTAACCTTGATCTTGATGTAACTAATTTCCATGCTCAAGCTATTAATTGGATCCTCAATTCTGTTGAATTTTTACTCAACTATTCTCCTTAACATGTATACAATCTATGATTTATGACTCTAGATCCTACTACCCTCAATATTTTCCACAGTCACAACACTAAAATGCCCCACAGTTCACATCAGCCAACAGGCTACCAGATTCCTGACATCAGAATCATGCCAGATGAACCTGACCTTCCTTAACTTCTACTTTTTACAACTTCTTTTGGCTCACAGCTTCAGTCTCCCTTCCCTGATGTTGTTCCAGTCTGCTCCTCTCTTATGACCATGTGAGGTATGGTTTTGACCACTGCTCTCTCTGATCATTTCACATTCATCAAAGGATAACATTTTGCCAAGCACCATCCAATTATTCTGATTTTCCTGTAACAGGTGACTACAAATGATAACGTTGAATATACTAAAACAAAATTGGGACTGACAAAATGTAGTATTAATCCCAGTTTGTAGAATATTCTCTCTTTTTCCATCTCTCAGCTGGAAAGGAAGGGAGCTCTACATTAACAATATCTCCTCAATCATGGGTTAGCTAAACTCAAGAGTACAGCAAGCCTGGCCACATACTTTTTTTCCCTGGACTCTATTTCAGTTCCAGAATGTTCTGGGTAAAATAGATCACCCTTCAGACTGGCCTCATGACTACAGTAAAATCTTATATGCTGGCTATACTCCAAGCACCTCACTGGTTTTTTTCCCTTGATTTTCTACTTTTCTTTTTTTGACAGAGCATCCGTAATGTGTTAGAACATGTGGTCAAGAGAAACAACACTGTGTTCCTACAGCTCCAAGTTCTAAAATAAAATGGCATGTTGTACATGGAGAATTTCACAAACTATCTAATTACATCAGCCAAATTAACAAATATTCATTAGGGGACTTAGTTTCTTTGACCACCTATGCATTTACAGCCTATCAAAAAAAGCAAAATGAAAAAATAAATTTTGAATGACTTTATGGAACATTAAAACAATAATTAATAATAAATTACTTCTTAAATACCTTACTTCTAAGAAACATTTCTAAATTTTCTGAAAATTAGTTATCAATGATAACCAATGCACAGAAAGAATAGACAAAAAAGGAGATTGCAGCACAGACAGATTTCACATTCACAGATTTTTTAACTTTCATTCTACAACCTTTTTAAAGGTGGTGGGTTTTCCTTTGTCCAGTAAATAAATAACCATTACATGCACAGGAAGATGTTCCCAAAGTGCCATGGAGCTGCAAACTCTAAAGCAATTACTAATCACATTTATTGTAAGCCCTAATATTGAGAGTATCTATTTTGCCTTACGTCAGAAAACTGTGAACCTTCACCTGTATATATACTTACAGTACTGTGAAGCTTCTCAAGGAGCAAATTTAGCTGAGTCTGTAAAAGAAAACAGGTACTTCAAGAGCCTTACCATGGCATATACAGAAAAATACACACCAAACAGAGGTACAGCATTACTGCATGCATGTTCATTGTTAGTGAGACAGAACTGATAAACCAAACATTCACCAATTTCAATAGACAAAATCATGCAAGTGTGCATGAATGGCCCTGAGGAAATTGCTTGTATTTAATTGTACAGCAATACTACATGGACTAGTCACTTATTACAACACAGTTATCAAAAAAAAAACCATGCATGTCCATTTGGGAAAATAAAAAATAATGACTATGTAATAAAATTATATTAAAAAAATTAGACCAATCAGCGATCATTTTTTAAAAACACATTGAAAATTTGTGAAATCCCAAATTTAATCCATAACAAGCATTATTTTTGTGTTACATAATTAACACAAAATATATTCTCAGGCTTTTCTTCTGGGTTTTAAGTTATGTCAATATTTACCTGCAACAATCTATTTTTATTTCCAAATTTCCAACTTTTAAATTCTCTATTGATGACAAAAAACTACAATTTTAAAATTACACTTGCTGAAGTTGCATTTAAATATACTGTGATTAGAAAAGACTTCAATACTACTATTATTTGGAATCAAGTCTTCAGAATAACAAGAGACTTAAAGCTATCAGAGAAAACAGTTTAGAGTTGCTATTGAAAGTAATTGGTAGGGACTTAAAATATTACAAAAACACATCAGAAAAATACCAATATTTTTACTTTAGAGGTGTGCCTGTTTTGCCACATGAATTACTGCCGGGCTAGCCTTTCTAATTTATTAGAAATTTTAAGTATATAGACTGCAGCAATACAAAATTCAGTATGTCCTAACATATTCATTTTCAGCACTAGAAGCAAAATTCAAAGGATCTGACTTTTGACTATATTTTTTTTAGCCAGATCTTTCAATTACCTTGAATCCAAGGAACAAGATTTGCATGGGGTAGTGTGCATCACCTACAGCTGCCAGTTGTCCCTCTGGTAGATAAAATTGGTTTGGGATTTTTTTAACTTAACATGGATATGGTTAGGAAGAGTGCCACAAGAAGCATGACAAACACTAATAACCTCTTGCTCAGTTCTGACTTACACACACTCTTTATATCTCACCTTGATTATAATAATTATGTTTTCTTAAGTCAGAGACACATAAGTTTGCAAGAGACAGACTCATTTCCATCAACAAAATACACTTTTGCTTGAGGAAAAATACCCCTTCCTTATACTCTGTTATTTGACAAGAAATAAGCCAGAGACATTCTCAGGTGAATTTCTCCAACAAAATGTGTATACAAGTAAAGCATATTGCTAAAGCTACTGCTCTTTGAATTGTCACAATTTAATTCATCATCAAATCTTGAACAGATCCGATGATAAATTAATCATTATTTTCTCAACTGATTAATGAGAATTAATTGTAATTAGTAATAAGGAAGGGACGTGTGAAGGATTTAATAAAGAGAAGTCCCTGCAACATCATCTAATAATTTATATAATTATAAGAAGTTATGACTTCAATAGTTCAGAAGACTGACTTACAAATTAATGCACTAAGAATTCTTTTCTTAAAGAGATGAAATATCTAGTAAGATAAAAGACCTTATTTTGATGTCATCTGAAGTGAAATTTTCAAGGCTATTAGTGTTCATCAGCATCACATGCTGTGTCTGGAAGGTAACACTAAATGAATTATTGGAAGTAACACATACATTCAAAATGCCATGAAACTTGAAAACATTGAAAGAATTATAAATTGAAGGGCCAGATCCAAAGAGGACATTAGTTGTGTTTTAGGTGGAGAGGTGAATACCAAAGTTCCAAAAGGAAATCCAAAAGTGTTCCCCACTAAGCTTCTGCTTCACTTTAAAAATGCCTCCCTTTTAATTCACCCCTCTGTGGGCAGTGGTATAATGCACAAGACCACATCACCTGAAGGTGGGGTGCCAAACCTGAGAGAAATTGAAAATACAGATGGAAGGAAGAGAAAATTGTCTCAAAAGATCCCCCAGTTGATTTAATTTTAAAAATACAGTTCTAAAAAATCATGGATCCTAGCTTCATTTACAGCATACTCATGGCTGCAGGGCATGCTCAGGACACGGCTTATCTGTATGCAACTTTTCAGACTACCAGATGATCATGTATTTTATATTAAACCAATTGCTGTACTTTAATTCAACAACCACTATAGAATAGGAAGCAGTTAAAAAGAATTATCACAGCAAAATTCAAGAGAGCAGTTTGCCCAGTTCCAAGCTAAATGCCAAAACCACTACCTTACAAGTCAGGCTCTGTATTCTACTCTTCCTGGCCCCATAAAAATTTTATTTCTGGCTACCTAACCAAACAACTCCAGAAGGGTGTAATGAGAACACCATTAGTCAGACTGACCAATATCTGGGTGCTCAGGAAATAAAACAGCCACAGAACACTGAATACAGTATAGACTTGAAGCAGAATACTATTGCTATAAAAAGCAAGAGTGCTGCTACCATGTACTTCCTGTTCCTTCAGCTCCTTCATCTTTAGAGAACAGTTCCAAATGCTAGCCACAAAATATGATTATGCAAGAAGGAATTTATCCTGCAGTCCTGATCCAGTACTTAACCTTGACATGGATCAGAAATACAGAAACCCTCTTCTGCTACTGGCAGTGTCTCACTCTATGTGCAGGTTTTTTGGATTATCTAACATACTTGCATTCCCCAGGGACTGTGTAAGGAGTCTAGCTAGGAATATGAGGTGGGTTTTTGGTGGCCCTAGGTAAGACAGTACACCAAAACTGTTTCAGCACTTGACTTGAAGGCATACAAATCCTTCATTGGATCTGGCCCAGATGTGTTGAAAAGAGCTCTTGCTGAAATTGCTGCAGCTCTACCAACTGTAAATCCATGAGACTGAAAAATTTACCTGCAGCCCACGATGTGCCTGCTTTTCATCTCTTAATTCCCCTATTGTTCTCTTTCTAGCCATCCTGAGCTGGAATAGTCCAGCTAAAATAAAACTGCTGTATGAGAAAAGGATGCAGAAAACATTTGGAGAAGACAAAGTTTGAAGGTCAGCTTTATAACATCAGAAGAAAGGAGAAAATGAGGAGAAGCATCAGATTCAGGTATTGAGAAAGGAAACATTCAGCACAACGAATATCTTCCTGTGTAAGCCATGATTAAGTATATATTTCAGAAAAGGAAAAACTAAGGTTAGGTTAGGTACTGAATTTTGAGAGTTTGGCCAACTCTCTGTAGGGAATCAGTACATCTCCTAGAAGGTATAATTACAATAGGATGGAAGAACAGATTTTGTCACATCTAGAACATTTTCAAGACCACGGAATCCCAATTTAAATCTCAAAACCCTTTGAATAAAGACTTTTATGTGACTTTGAAAGAGTCTGACCCAAAAATCACTGTATAATCTCTGTAAGGACTGTTATGGAAGATACTTTTGACAGAAAAGCATAACATGTATCTTACAACGTTTCTTATCACTCAACAGAAGAAAATCATCTATTTAACCAAATTTTCTTCTGAATCTCAAGTTACTGCTAGTTCTCCCAACCTTAGGTTCCATCAATTCAAGAACAAAAAACTGGCATATATTATAAGAAATTAGGACTCTTTACTATATGATTTTACCTTGAATTTGTTACCCACGCTGATGAAACTGAGTTTCCCAGCTTTTTGTTTGGGATCCTTGTTGTTGTTAGTGTTGGCCTCAAACAACTGTCGAACAAACTTATCCTTGGATTCACATATAAGAGATTGAAGAGACATGTGCAAAGCATCATTGTTTTTTTCCACAAATTGCATCTGAAAAGACAACCCAAGAGATAAAAGCACATTTGTTTTACTGTCCAAGTTACTTCAGTGTAATTAGAAAACTAAAGGAAACCTAGTTACATACTTAATTCAAAAATCAGCAAGAATACATTCACTAACAATACTTTTCACATAGTTCATTCTTCATCACATAGTTTATTCTTCTCCCCAGGATGTAAACATCTTTTGATACAAAATTTGCAGTATTGAATGCAGGTTGCAAATCAATATATTTAATACTGACACCATTACCTATAGATTTGAAACAAACTTTTACACAAAACACATGTCATTAAAATGGGCTGTGGCTGTATCCTGAAAAGTTAAAAGAAACTGTCAGTTCTGTGGAATATGCAGAAAATTAGTTTCAAACTTAAGGCATACCAATGTTTGAACTTCTGATCACAAGAAATTTTGTCATTTAAGCTATATGCACTGAAAAAATATAAATGTTCTATAAAACACAATAAACTTAGTGTTCCATAGACAAAATTACCGTCTCGTAGCATACGGCTCCTGCAAAGTGTCTGATAATGAAGCCTTCATCATCTCTGATATTTCTGTGAACAGCCAATTTAGACTTTCTAGGAATCTGGAATTAAGAACATGAATTACAAAGAAGTATTGCAATGGAAACTAAAAAAAGTTTATTCTTAGAACACCACCTTGATCTGCCAGGACTACTAAGTGTTAAAAATCACATTTCCTGTCAATACAATTGTGCTGTTCATTACCATTCCTGTCCAAACCATGATGTTCTAAAAAGCTAATTTCAAACTCTTCCACACTCTTAAATACATTGCATTCAAAATACAAGTCACCAGGATTGCTAATACCAGCCAGTTGATTTTGGTTTTGCCTTTAATCAACATTTTCTTTATCATGAATTTGACAGCTGATGAATAACCCTGTTATATGAATAGGATTAGATGCAAGCTCAAGATATGGCTTTAAATGGTATATCTTTAGAGGCAAGCACCCAGCTGATCATACACATACCATCAGAATGTTTCATTGCACACCAGCTTAGGCAAGCAGGATTAAGTGGAAACTTAACACAAGGTAAATGGATGACAATGTTGGTAAATGGATTATATAAATGATGGCTTCCTTTGCTCACATTTTTTTCAGCATTTTTTCTTATTTCAACACAATTCATGGATATAAATTGCAACAATTTGCATTAATCTTCCAGACAGTGCTGCATGTTAAAAAATAAGCAACAAAAAGAATTTTCCTAGTATGATTCCTATATTCCTCTCTGAAGTGCTAGCTAGACTCTAGACATGAGTCAAATGCTTTCCAAAGCAAGAAATTTTTTAAAATAACAACAAAATAACTCATCTGATATGAAACAAATCTAAATTAAAATGTGTTTTTACTTCTTTTTGATGTTTTACATGTTAAAAAACTTCAAATGCAAGTCAAGAATATGGCTTTATTTTCAGCAGGATATTAGAATTGCTTGAAGCCTTCAATGAACTTTTCATCAAATCTAATAACCAAACTTGTCCTTAAAAAAGAAGTACAGACTGTGCAGACTGGGTGGTATGAGATTTCTTATGAAAGATTTTCATTAAATTGAAGTGTTACTATCAACTGTTCCAAGAACTGTTTCATTAAAACAAGACAGACAACAAAAATAAACCTACTGAGAGCCTGAAATGGTCCTTGTGTTTTTGATGCACAACTGAAGTAAAATGTTGGTCACTTGGTTGGGGAAGACGATTTTCTTCATCCAAAATATCCAGTACACCTATTAATTTTGCTTCAATCAAATCTGTTGATAAAAATACCCATATATTTATGGAAACTTAATATATCAACTTGTATCACCACTGAACATTACACACCTAAATGCTGCTGACTGATTCTCTACAAAAGTACCTATGGAAAGCCATTAAATAAAATACAAGAAGTCATGGCAAATCAATTCTATGTATGTTAATAGGAACGTATAGGATATCCATCAAATCTAGGAGTTCTAACTCTTCTGGAACATGGGGGAAAAAAATCAGGAACCGATTGTCTAATTCTAACTCTTAGTCTCAAGCTGAAATTAGTCATCCAAAAAGTGCCTAAGTCTTCTTACAGTATGATCCTAGGTCTAGCTTCAATTGCTGGGGGAGATTTTTAAGCTTTTCATCCACATTTCACCACACATCAAAACTAAAAGATTAATATTTCCATTTGATAACATGATCCAGTGAGAAGTAAAAATTTGTTTTAGGAAAGGCAGACCAGAATTGAGCATACAGTGGTGGTTTCACAACTTTTAACAACTGAATTGCCTTGACCTCTCACACACATACTCCAAAGCCTTTGAAAGCTGACACAGAAATTCATGTTCTTGAAACTATTAGACACAAACTCACAGTTTTGCAACTTTTTTTCCATTCTCTATGAAACTGCTCTTTTAAGAGGAATTTTTACTACAAACTTTTTCCTGTGGAAAGGATGAAATTGCTAATGCTTGTACTGCAGAAATGCCTATGAACTCTTACGATTGTGAATTGAATGAGGCTATATATAAAACCATATAATTACTAGTGCCATGCATATTTCACCTCTTCTGCTTGAAGCTTTTTTCCACATGACAGTAACAAAAAGCTTGACAATTCAAGAAGTACATACCTATACAGTCCTGATTATCTACATAACGAACTTCATTAACACCCAGGCCTTCTTTCTGGTACAGTTCTTGCTCCTGAAGTTGCAAAAAAAAAAAAAAAAAAAAGTAATTGAAAAGAGAAAACACCACTCTTAATTTTTTTTTAACTGAAAAAAAAAAAAAACCCAAGAAAAACCATATTTTTTCTAATAAACATGAAGCAATTTTAAAAAATATAGCATGAATCAACACACATTTGAGAATTTCCTTACACAGCTAAATATATTCCAACTTTAACATCATAATGATAGGCCTGTTCAATATTTTCATCAGGTATTAGTGAATCAGGTGTTATCCAATCTCTGAATACCTCATTGCTGGTTTTCAAAAATCCACATTCTTTTCTGACACAACAAGATGTCACATAATATGGAAACAGTATATCAACTGATTTTTTTTTTCAAACACAATGTGTAATCTTATGAAAAGCAGTGCTTCTTAAAGCATCATATCAGGAAAAACACTTCCTCAAATAGAAAAGTAAAAAACCAAATCCTCGAATATAATATTAAATATATCATACCTCTTTCAGAATTCTTTCATTAAAAAATTGCTGCAGTTTTTCATTACAGTAGTTTATACAGAATTGTTCAAAACTGTTGTGTTCAAAGTACTCTGAAAGACAGAAGTTAAACTTTTAAGATAAAACAGTGTTCCAAGAACGTAACTTAAATAGTAAATAAGAGAAGCTTCGCAATGCTAATATTTAAAGATGTGTTCAGATCCATAGCCATTTCTTTCAGCAAAATGAAATCTTTTACAGATTTCCAAGTTGTACACAAGCCATCTAAAAATACTGCAGCAGATAATATTTCTAAGATAAATGACAGACAGTTGGCAGCAAACCAAATCAAGATGCTACCAGACAGTGAAATTGTACCAATACACCCTCATGCATCCATGCTACAACAGGCTGGCAGTAGATATCAAAATTCTAAAGACCTGAAAACCAAAGGCTGTTCCCTTGGACAAGCATGGCAGGACTAGAGCACATCACAAAACATGCCCTGTTTTGAATTTTCAGTGAGTCAAAGACAGCAAAAGCTTTACAAGAACCATCAAGACCAAAAAGAAAACCTTTCCTCTTCATTACAAAATTTGTTATTGAATCTTTGGTGGGAAAATGTGGCAACTAGAAATTATTTTAGGTATACTTACCAAAACCAGCTATATCTAGAACTCCAATGAAGAAAGAAGAAGTTTCAAATGGAAAACACTGGTTTACCCTTTTCACTACATGATCAAACAGATGACTATACACGGTTTTAGCCAAGGCATCACGAGCATTGTTTGCTTGTTCCACTTTCAACGGTACCCTAAAAAACAAGACACAGATCTTATTTTTCAGAATTCCTTACTGAAAAATGCTGAGATTAGACTCTAAACTTCAAAACAGCCTTTCCAATGCCATAAATTAGGACCTACCCCCTCCACCCCCAATCTCTAGGCCAAGGCAGGAAACAACCTTGCCAAGTTAGACTACGTTACCTGTAAAAAAACAATAATGTTTTGCTACCATCAGTGGAAATGAGATTCAGACACTTTCATAATTGTTTATTAGATAATTAGAAACTCTATTGACAGTTTCCAGAGAAAGATATTTAAAATCATCATATACATCATCATATACATCACCACTGAAAAATATTTCAACTATTTACTTATGATTTGTTATGTTAGAATAAAGCCTGTAGTTCAGTTTTTGCTCTGACACCTTTTCTGCTCCTCACCCCATCACACTAGTGAGGAGGCTGAGGGTGAACAAGAAGCTGAGAGGGGACACAGCTGAGACAGCTGACCCCAACTGACCAAAGGGACATTCCCTATCATATGGCATCATGCTCAGCAATAAAAGCTGAAGGAAGAAGAGGGAAAGAGGAATGATTCTATGAGTTTAAAATTTTGTCTTCCTAAGTAACCACGCTTGATGAAGCCTGCTATCCTGGGGAGCTGAACACTGACCTTCCAACAGAAAGTGGAGAGTGAATTCCTGGTTTTGCATTGCTTGCACTTGTAGCATTTGGTTTACCTTTTAAACTGTCTTTATCAACAACCCATGTGTTTTCTGACTTTTACTCTTCCCCTTTTCCCTTCCCTTCCACTGGCAGGGAGTGAGTGGCTACAAGGGGCTGAGTTGCCCCTTGGAGTTAGATCACAACAGCTTAGCCATATTGCATAATTTCCTTCACCTCCCAGAATTCATAAGCACTAACCTAACTAATAATTACTATTTTTTTATCTTCTCAAGGATAATACTTCTGATGCAGAATCACGACAGTGATGGAGATCACTTTCTACTGTGACTGGTAAGGCAAAGAACCAGAATCTCCATTCCCAAAGGACACTTGCAGCTACATTACATTTGATAGTAATTAGCTTTAACACACAATCTTGTCTTCCACTAAGTATCTATCTTATCTTAAGGTAATGAGTACTGACAGAAATCTCAGCTTATAAATAGAAGGAAGGTACCTTTGCATTTTGTTCTGATACGTTTAAGAGATCAGAATACTAATTCCTGTCAGCTGCAGACCTTTTGCATAATACAATACATGAAAATCATTTATGTTTTTCACTTACTTTTTAAAACAACATGACAAACAGTTGTACTGCTAGAGCATGTATTTACAAAATAGTCTTAGAGTTCAAAATAGCAAATTCTGCCACTGTTAAGTGCAATTCTAAAGACTGCACAAACACTTGTTGTTAAATGTCATAGTATGCAGCAAACACACATGGAAAGAAAATTTAACCCTGCAATTAATTTTGCACAACTGGAAGTTCAGAACCACTAAACAATGCTGAAAATGCCCTGAGACAGTAGATGCACAAGAGCCCCATCACAGAACTGATGTTCAGAACAAGTCACTTTCTTCTCGTTGAACTTGCTTTCCCTCAGCTCTTCCTTTCTTTGGTCTGCACAAAGACAAATGAACCTCTTTCTTTCTCTTGTTTCTTGCCTGAACAGGAAAAGATAAATTCTCCTTCCTCCATTTTACCTTCTTTCCCTCTCATGAATTTATCAGCTAATTAAATGGAATAGAGAAAAAAATTGCCAAATTCTAAGCACGTTGGCAAGGCTGCAAGAAAAACCCTTGTTTGGTCTTCGTGCCAATTTCTTCAGCAAAGTTACCAACGATCTAGAGTTTGAGACCTAGCGGAAAGCATGGATGGGGCAGATTTAGTTCCCAAATATATTCCAGAACAAATTAACTTTACTTAAAAACATGTATAATTTTCCCATGATTGACAACAACTGAGGGAGAGAGCAGGTGAAGAAATATCCATCAATTACTGTCATCCAATATGGTTATTTGTTCATAAATAAAGTAGCCTGGATTAAGTAACCCTACCTAGTTAAATACTCCACATAATTAAAGAATTTAAGCAGCACATTTGTAATTTGAAAAAAGCTAAAGTTCAAAATAGCATAGAAAAGTATTTTTTGAAAAAGTTTTTCCAATGGACACTTCAGTAGCATCACTAAAAAAAATGCATTTTGGTAGAAAATGTACTGCAAAAGAAGCTGAAGGACCTAGAATGATGCAGGTTAATTTTTTTCACATTGTAAAATAATTTAGTTTGTGATGATGGAGTCCCCTGTGAGTTCTCTTGGAAAATAAGAAACTGAGCAAGAGAAAAGCACAGTAGCACATTTACAGTCTAAGAGAAGCAGCAGATTTTGAATCCTAACACATTATTTCTCTGTAAATACACTTCACATGGATGGCAAAAACATCACCCAGCAAGGTAATTATTATGGGGTTTTGGGAGACAAGGATAGATAGATGTAGTGCAGCTGTCAAGTCCCCCAGGCAGTTCACTGCACATGATTATTTAATAAAATTCAGAGCAGTTGCACTTAGCATCACCCTCCTACTGTTCCTTGTTGGCTCCACTGTGCCCAGCAGAACAAAGCCTTTGTTATACTCTGAGCACAGTGATTTCAGCCGAGCTATTTATTCACTGTGACCTATTAGGACTCACATGATCTACTTGCACACAAAAGGTCCCTAAGAAAGAGAGAGAAATGACCAGCTCTTTGGGTTGCTGGAACAAAAAAAACAACATACTTGTCAAAACTCTAATACTGATAGCAGCCAAGTAGTTTCTAAACCACACTACCATGGAAAAAATTGTGTCTATGTAACAAATATGTAAAACAGTCCAATCCACTTTTACATGCAGTAAGCCATGTGAGAAGATGACATTGGTGTATTTATTAGAGCATGTCTGCTTTTAGATGCACAAGTTTAAAAAATGCTAGCAAAAGAGGCTTAATGCATTAATCCTTGACATGTTGTAAGGAGTCTGCTGAACTCATTTTTGATACCCCCAAAATAAAACACTGGAAAAATAAGATCTGCTGGCATGAAAACATAGCTCCTTGTGTTTGCAGACTTTTGAAAATGCACAATGCTAATAACGCTACAGGTTTGTCAGGATAAATTCACTGATCAGAAAATCTTTAAATTTTCTGTAACAAAGCTGTAACAAAAATTAAGAAACCTTCCTTGACAGTGTCTCTTGAGAAGTGATCACATGGTGTGCCTCATAATGGTGCTAGTTTGATATGTCCCACCAAATATTCTCAAAAGGAACATACACAGACAAGCCTTATGTATGTGCTACATGTACAACAGCCAAAACAAATCTGCTCTCAGAGGCTGAATCAGCAGTCCACTGAGAGCATTTCCAGTGGGGTGCCATCTGAATCTGACATGGATACAATTCGTTCAAAGCCCTTCTGCTTCTATTTAACACTTTCACTTAAAAAGAATGTGAAATTCAGGGTATTCTCAAAAAATGGGCTCCAATAATACTGAATTAGGAAAGCAGAAAATCTTGGTAACAAGATTAGCGTACAAAATTATTTTCAAAAAATTCATGATGTAAAAATCCACAAGATAAATTTCAGTAAAGGAAAGTGGGTAGTAGTAAGCTGAGAAGAATTTAAAAATGCAAATGAAAGATGAAGAGTAACCAGGGAGGCAGCAAGTCAACAGAGAAAGATCAGCAATGCATCCCAACTTGAATTAAGTAAAAAATGTTATTGACTTTCAAAATCCGAAATGTTCATATTGCCATGAATTACTATGAGTGCCATCTGTACTGCACAATAAGTAATTTTCTACTCTATTATCCACAATACTGATAGAGCTTCTCCTAGATGAATATATAAAAGATTTTGCTGTCAGTTTAGACATGGTCTGGAAAAGACCACATAGTAAAAGC
Organism: Onychostruthus taczanowskii; assembly: GCF_017590055.1. NCBI lineage: Eukaryota > Metazoa > Chordata > Aves > Passeriformes > Passeridae > Onychostruthus > Onychostruthus taczanowskii. Next base: position 849,163 of record NW_024500683.1, read on the forward strand.
TCAGTCAATATTTTCCACTGGAGACACTTTTTCCTGCAAGACTGACATCTTCCTACACATTAAGCTTGTAATGAAGGGGGAAAATTACTTGTAACACTCCATATCATCTGATAAGGCAGCAAGACAACAATGACTCAAAGTCCCAAATTTCTAGCAACTGCTGCGGGAGAGAGGAGGAATTTACAGTGGGCAGGGAGAGAAGAATTTACTCTCCAGAAATGGACTACTGAATACACAATTAAGAGGTCTAGATCTTCAGCTTTTAAATGAATGCCGAGTAACACATTGCCTTTTCCTGCTCCCCCCAATGTTATTTATCATTTGTCACTGCATTAGGACTTTTTCCATTATAATAATTTATGTAATAAATTCCCATAAAAATAGTGAAGACAAAATATGTAAGGAACATAAATAAAACCCATTAATACGGATAATTATGAGTTTCATGTATTAAATATTCAGTGTAATGTAAATAAAGTATTTCCAATTCACTAAAACAATCTGATTGTTTCCACATGTTAATAAAAAGCACACCTGCATTCTTCCAAATAGTGAATGTTCATTAGCTTCCTAATTAAAAGATTGATACATTCAGCTGAACCCTGAGAATTACTTTAATGTGCTCAAAATTGCTTAGTCCAAATTCAGTTTTTGATGTGAACTCCAGAAAATACTCAACATAGAAAACTAAATGTTAAAACACACAATTCAGTTGCAGGCATCTAGCTAGCATCCCTGACAGCTCATGTGCTAGGAAAAATCTCAGCAAGAGAAGAATTGTGGTGGAAGCTAGAGGTTTTTTCATAAGTAAAAAGTCATTGCATTTTCATAAAACTCAGTTTTGCAAGAGCCATAAATTTCATGGTTTTGAAATGTTATCACTGGTACCATACATTTTCTTTGGTCTTAATTCGTCTCCATGTGCATACAGAAAGGAACCATTATCTCGCTTCTGTGCCTAGGAAGTTACCTGGATAATAGCTTCAGAAAAAAAATGAAGAAAGGCAAAATAATACACTTTCTATCCATGTTTTTGTGAAACATTATTAACAGTCAAGATTAAATGTGTGTTTACCAAAGCCAGAAAAAAGCAGCACATTTCTGGATTACTATCTGCAGGGGTGTTTTTGAAAGTAAAGACTTGATTTCAGAAGAATTATAAACACAAGGACACTGATCACTGAGACATTAAGAGTGGATATACTGCCCCCTAATTAAAGCATCCCAGCCCTAATTATTACAGGGCAGCACTCACGGGAGCATTGTGCAGCCCTCACGAGAAAGATTCAAGTGTCTCCTGAAAAGACTTTAGGCACCACATTAACATTCCTTGATAGAGTGTATCTGATAAATCTTTTAGCATATCAAATTTGCTGTGCAGGCTGTGGATTTAACCGCCTGACTGCTATACTTTCTTTGGCCACACAGTGTACTCACTGACACACGACAGATTTTATACAACACAGGAGTTACTTATTCGAAGTGCTGTAAGCCTGCTAGCCTTCAGCACTGCGATTTCTGTACGACCATGGAGGTGCACCTGTGCTCGGTGAGGCATTAAAAAAGCGCTTTAGACAGCCGCGCTCGGTGCGAGCGCACCGCAATTAAACCCTGCAGCTGGTTACGGAGCTGGGTTCCATTGTGCCGGTGGGTGAGCAGGGGCGGCACGGCCGGCCCCGCACCCCTGTTCACCCCTGCAGCTGGTTACGGAGCTGGGTTCCATTGTGCCGGTGGGTGAGCAGGGGCGGCACGGATCCCACCCCAGCGGGGCAGCGCGGGCAGCCCCTCACGCCCACCCCGCCCCTCCCGCCGGTGCCGCCACTCACTTGATGACCGTGCCCTTGGCGCCCCCTGCCGTGGTGAGCATGACGCGCGAGGTGAGGCTCCCGCGCAGGTCGTCCTCGTTCCATTGTGCCGGTGGGTGAGCAGGGGCGGCACGGATCCCACCCCAGCGGGGCAGCGCGGGCAGCCCCTCACGCCCACCCCGCCCCTCCCGCCGGTGCCGCCACTCACTTGATGACCGTGCCCTTGGCGCCCCCTGCCGTGGTGAGCATGACGCGCGAGGTGAGGCTCCCGCGCAGGTCGTCCTCGTCCAGGCCCAGCAGGGCCGCGCAGCGCTCCAGCGCCGCCTGGCTCCGCGCGCGCGGCGTGCAGCCCCCTGCGGACACACACCGTCAGCAGCTGCCCTCAGGGAGTCTCCTCTGCCCTCACAGCAGTTCGGTGCCAAGGGGCAGTTCTCAGAACCCACGGAACCCCCTCAAAACAAACAAAAATAACACCTCGCCCAAAAAACTACGCATGAAATTCTGTATTTCTAGAACACTGTCCAGGCTGCTTGTAGGGAAGAACTATCCCAAAATGCAGAAGTGCTAACCCCTACAAACTAACTCTAGTGACTTAAAACTTTTGAACTTAGATGCTCCTGTAACCCTCCAGGCTCCCTTGCTATGCAGCAGAAGTGGCTGCTAGGGCAGGCTCCTGGCACTTGCATTTTCCAGATAAGGCTGTGTGCCTGTCCCAGGTGAACAGCAGAGAGGTGCACTCCCTGCTGCTCTGCAGCTGCCTAGGCGCCAGGGCTGGGCCAGCAGAGATCTCCAAGTGGAACACCACCCGCTTTAGTAAAATCTAGCACTTATTTATATGTATTTCCTGGTGCTTGCAGTAGAGCAGCAACAGAACTTTAGGGGGCCTCTGGTGAGAGACTGCCTGCAACAGTTCGAACACACACCCTGTGTGTAGACACACAAGGTAAGGGAAAAACAAAACATATATTTGGAATTTAGAAGTTCAGTACATCCATTTACATTTTAAAGTTCCTTTACATTTTAGAAGATGTATAATTTATTCCAGAAAAAAAAATGGGTCTGAATTTCAGTATTTAGAGGACTTAAGTTCTCTGGTGATGTTCCCTTCTCTAAACCCTGACTTTCCTTACCATCTGTGATTCCCACTCTTCTCATTCATTTCCTCCTCAAACTCACATTTGTGCCTCTTTCACTGTTCAACCCTGTCAGTGCCTAAGTGACAACTCACAAAAGGCCCAAACAGGGAAGCTCTCTGGGAAGCTTACTGGTTTGAGCTACACAAAGCCACTACCCATCTCTACACCTGCATCTGCCCAGATTCATTCTCATTAATCATGTTCATTTCCTTCATCTTTGTGAAGATGGCAACAATAAACTGACACTGGGGAGGTTCTCATTTGATCCAGAGTAGAGAGTGGAAAAAAAAACCAAAACCAAAAATAAAAACAAAACCAAAACAACCCACCTCTGTGCCAACCCTAAGCTACCCAGTCTGAATTCAGCACTGGCCCTGATTTGACTCATGGGGACTGGAGCCCACCCATGATCTCTTCTGAACAAAATGTTTTGTACAGTACTGTGCTGATACTGCACCCAAGTACAAGTCAGGAGCTAGTAAACCTGTATGGTTAGCACTCATTTAATTCATCATTCAGAACACCTTTTAAAATGTTCTTTCGTCTGTTCTTCCAAACAACTGCACCAACAGCTATACATACTGGAAGTAGGACCAGGAGGAACCAATTTCACTCTGTCTTGCAACTCAAGATAGAGTTATATACTTATGTTGTCTACTTTAGTTGTATTTGTAGTACCTTGAGACCCAGAGGAATCAGTCCTTCAGGAATATGTGGACAGCAGTACTCAATTTAGAGAGGCTGATTTCAGTAGTAAGGTAATGAGGACAATTCCCAAATCATTAATTCTCCTTCATCAATCTTCATGCATATTCTGCAATTAAGTCCCAACTACACTTGTACTGTTTCATCTTGTGAGCAGTGGCTTAAAATTAGGAAGTTATAGTTCCTTAGGTTTTTGCTGTAACTTTTTTTCTTCATCTCTCAAAATACTAACATGATGTTATTTTTGGAAGCCAAAGGACATAATGCCTTTCCCTACAGATGGAGTTGTTAATTTCTAGTGTCAAGATATTTTCATGACATTAGAGAGAAGTTGGACTTTAAAGCTACCATTAAAATACAAGTATTGTTCTAAGACACAAAGTGGCTCTTTATATCAAACTTTTCACTGAACAAGTTCTTGAACAATTTCAGTGCAACCCTATTTGCTTTCAGAGCACGTAAAGAAGTACAACTTTAAAATAGACAGGTAAACTTGACTTCGAAATGGGGTGAATTAAGATTGAATTACTCATGAATACAAAGAAGCTTTCAAAAGCAGTAATTCACATGCAAAGGCAATGTCTCTAATCAAGAGGCATTTTCAGTATTTTTACGAAAAACAATTTATATTTCATCTAACCTGAAGTACTCCCAGCTTCCTCAAAATCGATATTTCCAAGGTGAAGGACACCAGCCACTACTCTAAAAAGATCAAGTTTTTCTTCATCATCCAGTCCAATCTTTTTCATTGCTGTGCACATTCTGTTGAAGTCTCCATGATCATCTAACAGTGGATCCTTCAAGGAACCTTCTTTAAGATACTATAAAACAAGAAAAATTAAAAATTCTATGTAAGTGCCTTAGAGTAAATGTAAGCAAATATTTCCAGTCAAGAATAAGTCATATCAAAATGCATACAAAGCATGCCAAACTAAATAGAGATTCGAGTTCTTCATACAATATAGGCTTCGCAAGAACCTTTATTTATTTTAAATTGTTGATACTTGGAAGCATGATCTTCAAACTTTAATTTTACAGCAAACTTCAAACTAGCTTCAGAAAGCAGAAGCTAGAGAGAATGTGACTGCTAAGGACAAGGAAATATGAGATAGTGAGTGAGCAGGGAGAAAGAAGACTTTGGCTAAGGGAGATATTGGAGCATTTAACACAAAGGAATCCTTCTAGCCCCAAGCAGCTGAAAGAAGATGGAGGTCTTTGCAATAGGATGACAGAAGGCCAGGACAAATCAGAACCAGGAGAATTATCCCTATTATAAACAGGCTTATTTAGAGAAATATACTAATTAACTTCTTGGTGTAATTAAGAAACAGTAAAGTTGTTTGTAGTGGTCTATGGCTTAGAAAAATACTAGCTGTGTTCTGAAATACTAATTTAACATTTTGCTGATTTTTCAAATTTAAATACATTGAAAGCTATTTTAGCTATAAACCAGTTTAAATAGTAGAAAGTAACACATCTGCATGCAGTCAAGAAACTATATGAGCATGCACAGAATGAGCTACGTTTTTACACTTATTTTTAAATGTTTTCAATTAAAAAGAATAATTAACTGAATAAAAGCCTTGTTAGTGTCAAATAAGCTAACATGATTTTTATCAAAACAACACACCACATGCATCTGAAAAATTCACTTCACACAACATGTAGGCACATCAATAACATTAAACTACATGTTAGTTATGTAAAATGATCACCTCATCTTCCTGATAAGGAAAACACAAAAATAATTGAAGTATTAATTGATTATTCCAGCTACTTTTATTCAAAAAACAATCTTAATATTTTTTGTAAAATGACAGCAAATACTATATTTCCAATTTAAAAACCTGAACAAGGCAATATATTTCCTGTTTAAATAGCTATAGTAGGTTTAAATATCATTTAACTTGGATCCTTTATTGAGCCTTCAAACAGATATGGTAGTTACATATAAGTATTACAGTATCATATGTTCTGCTACTTCATGTCATACATATTTTTAGAACTATTCTCTGAGTATGTTTTTAATTTAGACAAACACATTTCAAATCAAGTCTTCTCTTATTTCAAGTCCATCAGAGGGCAAGTTTGATGACAACACCCACCTGTAAGTCACATCAATAACAGAAGATAGCACAGGTTCATCTTCCAGAAGAAAAAATAAGTGAATGTTGATACTCTATGCTTGTTCACTGCAATTCTTCACGAAAAGCAGATTGGGTAAACTGAGGCAAAATTCCCCAATGCTAGCCTATATGCTTGACAAGAATGAAGTATCTAGCAGCTTTCTGCCTCACAGTGATGTCAAGTAAGTATTTTTGTATCTGACTCTCCACCATCCCTGATTACAGAAAATAGCCTACATTTAACAATAGAGGTCAGGACTACGTGCTCAGTGTTACAATAATACAACCATTAGAAATCCAGGGGCAGACTTGACAATGTTGACTTAAGGAAAGGAACTATCTGAACAGTCTATTGTAGTTGAGCACGAGCTTCAAGACCAAGTTATGGAAGAGATGGCATGGGCACTTGGTGGAATGAGGCTCTTAAGTTATTTTTGTATTTTTGTCAGATATATATACAGCTTATCCTGCTACTGAATCACAAATATGGATTTTATTAATATTTGAAATACCTTCCAGCTACACAAATGTGAATTTCATACTTTGAGTTGATGAAAATTTTATTAGAGAACAGAGTAGAAGTTTAATTAAATGTTTTAACAACTTCCAATTCATATATACTATCAATTCAGAATAAATTCTTTCATATCCTCATGTGAACAGCTCAAAGGTTTAAGTGCTATAAATTCTGGTAATTCCAGTTCTAAATAATGTAAACAGAGATGGAGCAAGAAGGTATAAATGTTTTGAAGCTTCAGACTTTCATCCAGGAAATTCCATGCTCTGGCATAACTAGAAGTTAACAGCAAGGGGAAAACAAAAACCTTTAAAGTTCACTGAGGAGGAGAATATAGTCATGGCTAGAAGTGAGGTTGCACTATTGATTTATAGAACAGTTTGGAGCATCATTTCAAAACTCCAGGTAGTAAAAATGGCTCCAGAAAAACATTGCTTCTGACCTGTTCCTACCAGTAGTTAAGATTTTTTAAAAGAAAATTACAAAAGTATTAGATTTTTGTTTTCCACAGAAGACAAGCAGCATCAATGTTATGTTATTATAAGAATGAAGGGGGAACCGTTTTATATACGCTGTTCCATTTATGGATTTTATGATGCATGTTAAAATGTATTTCTAGGACTGAACTCCAAAGCAGAGTTCTGAATACAGCAGCTTTAAGAGTACCCTCTTAGACCTATAAAGATGTGTAAAATGAACATTTCATTCCATACTATAAAACTGTAATCACTTTCAACTCTATCTCCATTACTTAACAATATAAACTAAATGAAGATAAAAACATACCTCAGGACTCTTGCGATTTTGCAAAATCTGCTTGTCTGTTTCTTTATTAGCAAAGAATCTGGTACAGCCTCGATTTAAATACTGTAACAATAAAAAAAGTGGAAACACATAGTTAAAGATAGAAGTAAGGAAAACATATGCTTTTATTTAAGGCTTGCCCTCCATGGCTTGATTTAACCATTTGATACAAAAAACATGGTAAGTGTTCATAATTAATTCCTTGGAAATGTATTTATTTTCATCTACAAAATTAAAGAACTGTTACAGTACCAAACTTCCATTGAAGGTTTCTTGATTTTGACAACTAAAATACTTTTTGACACAATATTCATTAAACTACACAATATTTTCTTGTTTTTTGATTCTATTAAACCTATTCAAGGAGTCCAGGATTGCAGAAACAACAACCAAAATTAGGAACCAAAATAATTAATTTTCTGGCCTACATGTAATATGAAACTACTAATTTTTCCTCACCCAATATTTCTTTAGGTCCTAGGAGACATAGTGTATTAAAAAGCCTGAATAATATTTAAAGCTTATAGCGTGGTCTAAGCAGAAGCCTTATTTCAAACCTGGCTTCTGATACTTACCTTATGTTGTATAGTAATCTCAGATTTACTGTTCAGTAAATCAGACTGAATTTAGATTTAAATAATTACTGTTCCTTTCAGCAAAATGGGATCACCAGCTTTTCCTTTCTGATTTGTTCATCTGAATGTAAGAACTCTGTCCAAAAGTTTGGACAGAGCCCTTTGTCTGAAGGAAGTGAACTGATTCTTTACTCTTTGATTGAACAAAGATGTTTTCTAATAGGTGAACACAGACAATCCTACTCTCTGATTAAAATTTACTTGCAAAATTCCAGAACCTCAAAATACTCTTCAAAGCATTCCTAACAGCAGAAGAAAACTTGGTGACAAATTTAATATTAAAACAAAGTGGCAACTGTTCAAAGCTAGTGTTTAACAAAGTACAGAAGTTTTCTTTATCAGGCAATAAGAACGCAAATCACAGTGTACTTTAAACACAACATATCCATTACAGCATTAGTAACACCATCTCAGAAACTTGGGATTTGGTTTGTATGGTTTGCTTGATTTTTTTTTTTTTAGTGAAGTACAACACACCATTGTAACTTTAATGACCCAAAAATAAGGCAATTTCACTTCTCTTCCTGAAATTTAAATGAGAAAGATGGGGCTTTTCCTCCCCATCTTCTGTTCTCCAGGTATAGAATTACTCCAGGTAGAGATTTGCTGTGCAGCTTTGCTTTCCCAGCCATGTGATTCAGTCCAAGGCACAAAGACCTACAAGGTTCAGCACAGGATTTCCTCATGACCTTGAATTTCTGAAAACTTCTGCAGGGCAACCTAAAGCACAAGCTCCCAGGACTGCACACTTTCATGTGGGCTGTGCCAGAGAATGGGCATGTAAGAAACCTGCAGAACTGCAGGGCTATTTGCATAATCCTTGGCCAAGTAAATTCTCACTTCTCCAGGGAACCCGCAGGGGAAGGATGAACTAATAGAGAGGTAATGGCCATCAGCGCTGCTGCAATCCAGAGGACAGGTCAGGCAGGTGCAGTCAATGCAGTGGTTTACATGCCCAGAGCAATGTGTCCCTATGCCATGACGGCCATATGGATGGGGAGGAGATTCCAAAGGATCACTTAAGTCAAAGAGAAGCAAGCCCAAGGATTAAAGATAATTAAGTTATCCTTTATCTTTTAATAATTTTTTGCTTTTTTGGGGAAAAAAAAAAAAAAAACCTTTAAATTTGTGATGGTCATATTTCTAACAAAGTGTACTTTAAAGAAACAAGGCTTGAGTCTTAGAACTCAAAGTGGTCCTAATTTGCACTTTGACTTGATAAGCCATAAGGCTTAAGACAAGGGGCACAATAGGGCCAATGCAATGTGACTTATGGGATGGGCTTTTCTAAATAACCAATTTTAGAGTTTGAGGTTTTTTATTAATATCTTTCTTGTAAAAAAATTAGTACTGATTGGAAAATACTGATCAATCATTAAACTTTGCCTTTTGTAATATCACAATCTATTATCAAATGCTTGAAAGATGCCATTTCTATGAATTCTGAGCCAGACATGCAGTGAACAAAACATGGTAAAAAAAAAATGACACAAGTGTGCTTATTCAGAACCATTTTGTGATGAAAACTGAAGCAGCAAATGAGAACAAAGAACACAAAAATCATCTTGACAAAAGAAATGCAAATTTAGGAGGAAAATTATCTTTTACAATTTTGTTTTCCTAAAAATCTTCCATAAAATAGTACTTGATAAAAATGTAGTGCAATATGGGTAATAAACTTTAAGAATATTTAAGTTCATTTACAAGCTTAAAAAAATGAAAAATATCTTAAGATTTTGTTTGGTTGGTTTTTAATTAAAGATAATGTACTTTAAGGGAGAGAAAAAAGCTGCATTAAACTTTTATAATTTAACATGCAGAGTGGACCTTTCACGTGCAAGAAACTCAGAATTCAAATACTAACTTACGGTAAAGCAATAAAATCCCTAATGGAAATTAAAGTGCCTGCTATAGTCTTAGTAGAAGTCAAAAAAAGGTCACAGCATGACAAGGCTGGTGTGACTACAAACTCTTTATACATGAAATATGCAAGAAAATGTCATCTGTAAAAGAACTCAGGCTGTTAAGTACTATCCTGCATCAGCCTGATTTTAAGAAGGTTTTAAGTCTGACCCTGACATCTACAACCTTGGGTTCTCTCATGAGCAGAATTCTTGATTTTAAAAAAATCTCCAAGAGTGGGTAGGCAGCATATTCTAGAAACTACATTCTATTAACTTCAAGAAATAAATTTTAATGGAAAAGTAGCTGCACAATGAAATCACTTTAGCTTTAAATCTTACAAGAGAATACTGCACAGAGTGACTGCAGAGTAAAGAAGAAAGTTTTGAAAACTAACTCCACATTTTACAAATATCAATGGTGTTGGGTGTTCTTAAGTATTGTGTTTGTTGAGTGTTTCAAAAGAAAAACTTGCCTTCTAGGGAATGGACCTAATAAGCATCAGAACAAGTTTCCATCACACAGGTGAGTACAAATAGAAGAAATATAAAAAGATACAAACTAAGTATTTAAAGAAATAATGTAAGATCTGTGAAGACCCCTAGGAATGCCTTGAGAAAGTAAGGAAACTTGTCCTCGAATACTGTCATGGCTTTTAGACAGTAAGATCACCTTGACACCACAGTACGAATGTACAATGCACACAATGTGGAAGTGCTGCTCTGTACCCATTTCCTGACTCATCCATAAGGAGAGACTGACTTGGCCAAGCCAAGAGGCAGCAGCTGCCTCTTTGGTGAGCAGGGTACCCCACCTTCCCCACAGCCAGTGCACTGATTTAGGTCTCACCTGTGCAACCCCTGCTTTGCACAAAACTGGCAGGACATTTGTATATTTAAAGCTTCTAGCCCTCTGCTGAATTTTGATGAAACTGAGTGCAAAAGGGAAAGCAACAGATAAGCACAGTCCAAGTTTTATTTAGAACTCCAAGTAGGAAGATCAACCAACAAAGAAAACAGTCAGCACAATAACTTAATTCTTTGTTCGCAGTGCTTCTCATCTTGTTTGAGATCAAGGAAGTCTAAAGAGATGGTAGTCATTTAGCTTATGTCCTACCCTTCAAAACCCAAGAGATTTGGTTTGTGTATTTTAGGAATACACAAAATTCTGCTTCCATAATGTTCCAAGCCAAATATAAGGCAAGAAATGGTGAGAGATGGAAACAAATGACAGAACACAAGCAAAGAACTGACTGCTATTTACCAGGAGATTTGATTTGCACTGAAGAAATTCACGCTTTACATCTCTAGAACAGCCCATTACAACATTACTAACAGCTGGGTATGCAACAGTACATTTTCTGGAAAAGCACAGATTCATGAATTTTAAGACAGAGAAAAAATATAGGAGTTCTTCCAGTAAAGAAAAATGTCTTGATTCCAAGATCAAATAGATTTAACAGAAAGAAAATCTGGGGTTTTTAATCAGTCTGTCACAGATAATAAATAGAGATTTTAATATGATCTGTATGAAAAATCCATATATGACGATATGACAAGCTTTACAAATGCTGACTCTGCTACTCACCCTAAAGTTGTCAGGAGAGCTTAAATATAGCTTTTCCCTAATGTCTTCTGGAGCACCAGCACAAAGCCTGTAAAAGATATGATAATTCCTCTCTTCTTTGCCTTGCACACAAATCCTAGATTTCTCCAGAAGGTAGTGTGACACAAATCCACCAACCACCGAGTTCTAGGAAGAAGAAATATTTTTCTGATTATCTGAATATCTGTAGCATTATTTAAGATTCAGGTTTTCAATTTACTTTTGCCTGATCATGACTTGCTCAATAGAAACTGCTCCAGAAAAGATTAAAAGCTATCTATACCTAATACGTATTAAGCCTAGAAAAAAACCCATTGCTTTTACCATTACTTCTCTCCCCGGCTTATGTTTGTATATACATACACTCTTCTTAAAAGAAAGGTCTTCTTCACCCCAAAAAGCAGAAATCCATAGCAGAACCTCAGGAGTTACAGCAAAGAGCATTGCTATAGCCATCCTTACACTTTCTGTATGACAGTGCTATTACAACCTTCTTTAGCTGCATTTCACTGAGATTCTTGTAAAATAAAAGGAAGGCTTAAAATTTTAGAGTACATATTTGGACAACATCTTAGGCAAAATTATGACACAACATTTTATTTCCAACACTTGTACTTCTTTATTGAAAAGGAATTCTGACACAGATTTTTGAGAGCTATTTCTTATCTGGCCTACGATAAAATTCCCTGTGCCTAGAAAAATCTTAACAGCAAGGAAATTCCTGAACTTAATGGCCATTACAGGAATTAAGAAGGATTAACTGACTGACAAATTTGATTGCAGTTATGCATTCGTTCCTTTATTCAGGAGGTCTCAGTACTCATGTCACTTTGAGAAACCAGATTTAAAAAGGTGACCACAAAGTGAGATGTGATGCTGTGTAAAAAAGGGGCTCAAGTAAACAGGCTGATCGTGAAGTGGAAAGCTGAAACAAGCTTGGAAGCAGTTTCTGAAGATACTCAGAGGGCTTTTTGCTTCAGCTGAAGTAACTCAACTGAACCACCATGTAGATGGGTAGATGGACAGATCATTAATCCATCATCAGATCATGAATTTATCATTTTAAGTAAAAATTTTGATCCTTTCCATAACTTTACTAAAATTAACCAAGCCAACAGATAAAGTGCCTCTCCCCACAAAGAAATTTGGTTAATTACTAGGTAAACTATTAACAAAAGCTCTGAATTTAAATTACAAACCAAGTGATGAAAACTTAGGAAAATAAGTCTGCAGGAAAAGAAACAAATTCTTGCAGTTGGTCTGTCCTCAGTCAGAAAGATGAGGAAGCATGTGTGTAATCTCCAGAGAACCTTGACAGTATTCTTCAGCTTGGACATACTTGACCAACCATACAGTCATTCTTAATTGTGGAATGTGTGCATACATATCCCACCCAAACAAAACTACACCTGAACAAAGAAATTTTTCTTAAGATACATAGTAGAATAGTATTTCTATCAAAAAAAACCAATTTCTTGACTTCTGTCACACACAGATTACTATGTAAGGTCCAAAAATTTCATACAAATACATTAAAAAAGTTTGAAGTCAAAGTATGTTCATGTCTAATACACAACTTACAATTACTTGAGCATTAAAGGAATGGATGAATACCTAACAGCAAGGGAGTTAGTCTTCATATGAGAAGACTTACATATGCAATGAAGGGACCCGTTTTTAATCTTTTATTGGTGGAAGCAATTTTCCTATGTTGAGTTGCCACTGCCTTCCAGTAATGAGACAGTACAGTGTGGCTCTGGTTTTTCTTTCAAGGTGACACAATACAAATGGAATCTGTAAGTAGGACAGTGGCTATTTGCTGCAAGACTAGTAAGTCTGTTCAGCCTCCTGCCAGTCTAGCGTTTCCATTGTGTGGCAAAAAAGTCATCACTGGTTATCTGTAACAAAATCCCAGTACCTTTTCATTGAAGTGAATTTCAACAAATTTCCCAAAACGACTGCTGTTGTTGTTGCGAACAGTCTTTGCATTTCCAAAAGCTTCTAATAGGGGATTTGCTGTTTAAAAAAATTAATTTTTGTAGTGTTAAAATTCAGTCAGGAAACTACCAAAAAGAAAGAGAGAACAGATATAATTAATCGGGGAACTTATTTGGAATAAGGTTTGAAAATTAAAGGAAAAATATTACCTATTAGGAATAATACATTTTGGAAATTATAGTGGATATATTGTGGTAGAACATAAAATTAAGTACTTAAGTGTCTCATAACACTGCAATGTACTTGAATCAATACTGCAAGAAATTCAGAGACAAATACCAAAATATTATTCAGTGATGTTCTTCTATAGGAAGCAGGTAAATAACTGATACATAAACTACGTGAGACAGCACAGAATTTGACACATCCCAATTATTTATTATTCATGAAATCTAAACTACCCACTTATTCCACAGATGAAAATGCCACTTAAATGTCATACATGCAATGTATTAGATTGACTTGCAGATTAATAAATATAACATTAGAAAAGTGTGTTGACTTCAAAAACCACTTAACACTGTCTTTCAAAATAGGTCAATTAAATGACTGACTGATTTTATTTTTTACTGGCTGCTGCTTTTCAGCATGTTTCAGCCCATACAGAAAGAGTGGCAGCAAGCAATCTAATTCTCATATCTGTATATATACACACTCATACAAATATCATGCACAGTTTAAACAGTTTGAAACTCCTTATTAATTATGAAATAAAAGGCCTCTGAAAGACTGCTTTTTACTAGCTTTGAAGATCAAAGAAAAATAGTATACTAAATCACATTAACAATAAACAACTAAAAATATCAGCTAGGCTTTAAGGCTTCTAGCTTAAAATAAGCACTGGAAACTAAGCGAGCAGAAACTCATATTTAAAACTCCACTGACAACCATTTAAATATCTGCTCCTACAAAAATTAAAGAATGAAGGAATGACATCAATGCTTCGATAAAATATGGGTGATAATACATCGTGTAACAGGACATGAGAATTAACTTTTTTGTTCGGCTGTATTTTCACTTTCTTAACAATTAAAGTTCATAGAAATGCAATTCTGACTTCTTACAAGGTCTTTGATAACTATTCAGGCATTTTATGTGATATGAAGTTTTAAAGAAAAGATCATTAATAAAACCAGATTGCACAAAGTCTTTCAGCTAGGCTAAAGGTTCCTTTAGTAATACCTACGCCTCAAGCATGTTCATTAAAACCATGCCTGAGAACCTTCAGAATTCATGCATCAGATGCTGTTTTAAATTAAAAATCCCAAACTCTTTGAGGAATACCTACAAGTACCAATTAATTTGCATCAGGCATTATCTAACTCTTGCCCACTTTCTGAGTTCCTTTAGCACACAGTGGATTTCACTAAGGAACTGGTTTAAGCAGACCTAAAGCAGCAAGAGATTAAAGCCTGCAGTGCTTCTCTTGAATAAGTGGCTCAAATTTGAAAACAGGAAAATTTAAACCAAATTATTTTTTTAAGAAAAAGAGTTGAGAAATTTCAAAATAAATTTATGCTATGCTATAGAGGACTTAAACTGATGTATGAGGAATTATTAGATTGGCTGAGGGTTGTTTGCTCTTCAGGTATTTCTATTTTCTCAAAAAGCTATTTTCTGTTCATATAGGAAGTACATGCAACATTAAAGAAGCTCAATGAGAAGGATCAACACAGTCTCTCTTCACCTTTTTTGGGTGTCTACTGTAAAGATAGATACAGTCAAAGTGCTGTTCTGAATTATGTGATTTCTGACAAAAAATGATATAACGGAAATATGATCCAGAATCATAATTTGAAAGAACTTCCTTACTTTATTTGGCTTTTAGAACTTGACAGTGAGGAGCAGGAATTATATTTTTCTGGTACTAAGAGATAGTAATGAAAAAACAATCTTGTCCTTGCAGCTTTTAAGCAGTTTAAAATTCCATTTTGGGTGCCACCTCGAGTACATTATATGTGTAAAGTTCAATTCAAACACACACACAAACATTTTCTAGATAAATGACAGCATCATACTATAATAAATAAAAATAAAGTGAATCACAAATAAAACACATTTAAAACCTGGAATCAAGATCAACTGTAAATTATGCTCTAGAAAGTCTGACAGTATTTCTATGCTACTTTTGTTCACTTGCTGTTGAGTCACATTTCTGAAAAAAAAAATGTTGGAAACTTTAGTTAAATGAAAGAAACTTCAATACCTTCTACAATTCTATCATCAATATCTTGCCCACTGCCATAAGATTCTGTCAAATACCTGTAAACCAAGATAAAAATATCAGTATCACTCATCTCATGTCAGATTTCTTCACTTAAGCAGGGTTTAACATGGCTATGCACAAATACTAACTAATTACTATAGGGAAAGCATTCTGATTTTAAGTTTCAAATACCTATGCACTTTGAAATAAACTTTAACTTTACTTTAAACTTTTAACTTTTCTTTTTTGTTAAAACAAAAATATTCTTGCACACTTCCATTTTTTTTCAATACTCCAAGGCCTGCTAGAAATATTTTTTCAACATGCATACGAAAATTACAGTTTAGTAGAAATATAATTAAACTATTACTGTATTATCTGTATTTATTAATAATCTTATTAAATACATAAAGTTTCATGTTTATTTCCTGAATTTGGGACTGTTGCCATCCATACTGTTTCTGTATTCATAACTATCAGTATTAATGAAAATCCACATGGAGATGTGAGGATCAGAAATTACAGGTGTACAATTAAGGCAAGATTGAATTTGGCAACTGAAGAAAGAATTAGAAAATAAAACCACAATCTACTTGCTCCAAAGTTCCAGTCTTTTTAACAATTTTTTCCCTGCTCACAGGGCATGCTTTCTGGAAATTCACAGGTGAATCTGGGACAAATTAAAAATAGCTCTCGAAAATGGGGCCCTCCAAAAAACTTTAGAAGCGCTAAAAGAGTTCTACTAGTACCTTTAACTTCCTAAAAACCCAAGGGTAAAATCTTCCAGCTTTTAAAACTCAGTTATGTTTTGTACAGGGACTCTATGGTGGAGGGTGGTGGGGAGAAGCAACAGCAATGATATCTGCCTGTTGTATAATGAGCTCTTCCTTTGCTGAGAAGTGGGAGAATAATCTCCCTTAAGAGCATCTCTTGTGAGATATTCTTCCAGTGCCTGCTGTCTTTGTCTGTTACTCTTATCAGGAATAGAGTCAGATGTTCCTTGTAAAAAATCATTACCAACACCTTGCAGTAATTCTTACAGCTATCTATGAAAGGTTGCAGAGGGGCAGCGCGGAGCAGTATGAAGGACAGACAGGCAGTTGTGACAATTCTTCACGGGATGTGGAAAATAATACCTCTGTTGTAGGGAAATACTAGAAAATACGTGATTTTAGGGAAAAGGGAATTAAATATTTGTAGAGGGTAACAAGTCCAAGGCAGGGCACGGGAGCATATTTACACTGCCCACACTGTGCTTCCCTGTATCATCAGGCCACCTATGGCATAGGTGTATTTAAAGGAGCAGTTCTTTCTAGTTACAGTGTTCCAGAGTGATAAAAAGCCATTAAAAGATAATGCAGATATGGAAGCAAGGCTGATATATATCAGAGATATGGCTTTCCATGTAATTTAATACACTGGATTTAGTATTGGTCATACATGAACATCAATAAATAAATAAATAAATTCCACTATTCAGTCTTATTCAGTAAACAAGGGTAAAAAGATACTCAAGCAAACAAAAAAACCTCAGGGAGAACACAGAAATACACATTTATGGCAAAACCAACAGTGTCTTGTAAGATACAGTCAATATGTCTAGTTACATTTTTTATCAACCACAATACCAGATGTGCCAAAATGACTGTATCATAAACCTTAATAACTACATGATGCCACTACAACTGAGTTAAAGTTTCTGTATGTAGCTATTTCTGCACAGTATCATGTCAGCATTTAACTCAATTTCTTGTAATAAAGTGCATGTAGAAACTAATACATATCTTACCGAATTGTATCTTAAACCCACTGATGAGCTTAGTTTGCTCTGCCTCTATGTCCACCAAATGCATAAACACAAGAGATTCACATACTAACTTTGGTGCAAACATACAAACCTCAAAACAAATTTAGTGTTTTCAGTCTTGCCAGCTCCTGATTCTCCAGAGACTATGATGGATTGACTCATCTTAAGCACTTTCATGTCACGGAATGCTTTATCAGCTTAAAAAGAATATGGTTAACATGACAAAAATTAATACTCGGCAGAAATGCAAGGATAAAGTTAAGCTACAATGCAGAAAATGAAAATGTAACATTTTCTGAAATAGAAACAAAATATTTACAATTGAATGAATTACAGTTTATTAAATTCTGTTTCCCTTTAATTTATACTACAGTTGTAATTCTTCCAACACTGACATGAAAGAACTAAAGTCTTGGAAACAAAGGCCTACTCAACTATATCCAGAATAAAACAAAACAAAACGAACCATCTAGAGCTAAATCTTTTTAATTAAATGTATTTAGAAAATAGTTTTCAGTGTTAATTTTATATATTTTTAAAAGGGAAAATTTCAGTTGTACTTTGCAACAAGTAACATCTGAGGAAGCTTGGAAAAAATCTCTCTTGCTATGCAACAGGTACTCAAACCCCACCTAATTATATTTTTGATTTCAAAATAAAACACAAAACAATGAGAAGGCTTTTAACATGTCAAAATTTGATTAAAGTTTCCAATTTTTTTTCAAAAGTGACTGAAATCAGATTTAAGCCATAAATAACATTTGAATGTACTTTCTGTCTGTAACACGAGCATATAAAAGAAAACATCGTATGTGCTCTGCCAACATAATTTAAGGCAAAGAAAATTATTACACTGAAAGACAATGTAAATCATTATTACACCTCTTTCACTTATAAAATTTGAATTTCTTTTTTAGTTTTTTTTTTGTTGTTTTTTTTTTTTTATGGTTGCAAATTATATTTACAGTGCTTAGACTTAAAACACTGGAAGTGCAGAATAACCCTAACAGAGTTGTCACAGTTGCTCATTTCCAAGTTCTTCAAAAAGATGAGAAGATTTGCAATTTTAGCCAGTAGTGATTTTGTTTTATAATAGTTCAAAGTAAGTTAATTACTACTACAGGTGGCAATTTACAGATAACTCTGAAGCATTCAATGTTTGATTTTTTAAGAGACAAATACAGGCTCAATACATACCAATTGCAAAAACATGTGGTGGCAATGTTCCCAATGATCTACCCTGGTACTTTTTAATAGTATCTGAAGAGTAAAACTTAGGTATATCAAAGTATGGATTCACTGCAATAAGAATGTTGGCTACATAGGTCTGTGAAGAAAACAATGAACAGCAAATTACTAGGCATTATCCAAGCAAGTGGTTAACAGCAATTATCTATTACTATTGCAGACTATAACCTCCATAAAACAACTGCATTTATGATCCTCTCCAGCTAATGCAAACACAAGACAGGATATATTTTTACAGTTCCTTTAATTATCTTCTCAGCATTTCTATGAAATTATCTTGGGAAAATTTCCTAACCACCGAGCTGCGGAGTATGTCCTGAATCTGACCTTTCTCCCAGTCTCCTTTTAAATTATTTCCTATTGTCTGCATTACTGGACCAAGGATGGGACTCCAAAACCTGCTGCTCAAAAGCCAATAAACTAAGCTCATGGATAGCATAACACACTGTCCTCCAGTGAGGAGGATAGTTTTTCAATATCTAATGGAAGCAACTCAGCAGGAAGGACTGACAGGATCCTGCCTGGGAATGCATTCAAGCCCGGCAATAAAAGCATTCAGCCAAGAGAAAATTAGCTATAGCTGCTTCTACAGAGAGAAATACAGAATGCAAATGTTCTTTTACAGAGAAGGAATTTGAGAAGAATCTCAGACAAAGGCTGCTTTTTACCTTTCCACAGGACAAGGAAGACTGAAGAGAGGGTTTTTTTAATGTTTCTGAAAGAAATTCTTACAGCTTAGTTATAATTGCCAGGTTACAGACAGGAAAGAAGAGGGGTCAGAATCAAATTAAAAATCAGATTTGCAGGAAAAGATGTGAAGAAAATTAGGCAAACCTTCAGCCTGAATAACTTGTTTGCTTTGTTGTTACTGAGAATGTCCCTAGAAAACTGAAATTTGGAAACTATTGTGTGATACATCAGTAGAAAATTGGATCACACAATATATGACATTTCTTAAATAGTTCTATTTTCAGCACTTATTTCACCAAAGGAAAACTTTCCTTCAAGGGTTGCAAATACTAATATTAATTTTCCTTTTAATAACAAGATAAATATTGTTAACCAGGATTTTTAAAAATGCATTAAACTGTTCACAAGGGAAATGTAGCTAAATTATAAACTGAAAAAAGGGGTTTTTTTTCCTTCAGAAAGTACATGTGTTCTGGACAACATATTAGTAGTACTTGTTTACACTGAAGAAAGGATAGTAGTTCATAAAGCCTACTTTATGAAAATACTATCCAATCCCATGATCAGTTCATATTCAGAATTTTACCTCCTTGGGTGGTTTTATTGTTTGGTTTCTTTAAGGATTATTTTTCTAGAGCAGCATTCAAATGGCCATTTTTATTTATTTATATTTTAAAGCTAGTGCTTGATCTTGAGCCATAAAAAATTTAAAGCTATGTAAATTAACTGCAACAGAAGAAAACAATTATACTTTCTCTTTTTTATACAAAAGGGTTTAGCTAAATTAATTTTATAATATATGCTAAAAGAAAAGTTGATTATTTTAACACAGGCACTTTAAAATGTGTAGAACTGTTTTGTATTATCCCTAGCCAGCTTTCTATTAGGAAAAAAAATTAAGAAAGAAAGAAAACTCTTATCTTCTGTTTCACAGCTGTCAGTATCTGGGCAGATGGCAAGGACAAAATGTAATTTAGTCAGAATTCATTAAGTACAATTAGGCAATTTGATAGCAATATAAAAGATTAAGATGGACATCTGAGCTAGGAGGTGTCAAAGACGGCACCTGTGTGCTTCGTTCAAAAATAATGAAGAAAGAAAACCATCTTTGTTAACAGTGAAATAAGTTACCTGTAGGAACGTTTGTGATACAAAGCTGTGCTATGGTTGCACACAGTCACGGAGAGAAAAACCTATTGCTCTGCCTGCTAAAAATCAGATGGGATTCTGATCTAAAAGTATAATATAAGGAAAAAAAGGGGAAAAAAAGGCCTACAACCTCGACCTTTCCACATTAGCAGTTCTGTTATAGGGAAAAAAAAACCAGAAGTGGAAACACTTGGTGAATTTTTGAAAGGACATCTCTATTAGACTGGTTGTCATGACACAGAATACTTACGTAAATTCTGTCCTTACTGTACCGAACTTTAATATTGTGAAGGAGAGTGGCTTCATTTAAATACATCAGGGAACCTGCAGATAAAAAACAATCACATACCATTAAGAGCTCAGGACTACCTTTAAGTACAGAAAAAAACCCTAAATCTTGAATTAAGGAGAATTTTCTTCCCCTCTCTTTGTTTACAGTTTAATCCTATCATTTCTTCACACTGTCTTGAGACAGGAGTACTGACTCTATATACATTTTAAAAACCACAAACCTGCTCTTAACTGTACATTTGGAGTTACAAAAAGCTGCTGAACAAAGAATTGGACTGCAGAAGCCTCAAATACAGGCTCTGCTCAATGTAAGCTTCTCACACCAGCCTCTAAGCACAGAAACTGCTGCCTCCCAAAATCCCTACCAATGACTATTTCCTACCTTCCAGTTTCCCTCTCCAATCTCAGCCACAGTGTCCCCAGGGTAATGACAACCAACTGACATTCAGAGTAACAGCTGGGGTTTGGTGATTTTTGAATAGATGAATATAAACATCTAATCTGGATCTGGAGGCAGCAACAGCAGCATCACAATACCAGGCACTAACCCATGCCTGCTTCAATTCTGAATTTTGTGAGTACTAGGCCTCCTCAGAGAAACTGTTAGGGGGGAAAAAATGCTAACACACCAAAACCTAGCTGTATTTTTCTCCTTTGTTCTTTAACATAACTGACCCAGAGATTAGCTCATTTGGTTAGAGCACGGTGCTACTAAGACCAGAGTTGTGGGTTTGATCCCTGTATAGGGTAATATTTATCTAAGAGCTGGACTCAATAATCATTGTGGGTCCTTTCCAGATCAGAACATTCTGTGATTCTGTAACTGCTGAAATGTTACAGGGTGGTTGCACCCACAGAAAGGTTCAGACTGTACACGTTCAAATTCTGGCAAAGCTGGTCCTTGTTTTCAGCTACAAAGCACTGGAAAGTGTCAGCAGCCTTAATTACAGAGGTAATTTCCAGTTCCCACTATAACACTGTTAAAAATATTTTCCCTAAACCAAATGAGGGCACTACTCATTACACAGCCTCCATTTTCAAATATGCTCGGTCCTTTGTATCTCACTGTTTCAAATCAAAATGTACAATACTGTTCTGTTTAGTGACAGCTGACAGACTGCCACACTGATAAACCTTATAGTAATACAGTACAAAAACCTGCACACATCCAACTATAGATGGAGCAAGCACTGTACCATTAATGTCTTTTCTTTTTAATGAAAGACTGGACATGGTACTTTATGCCACAGTCAAGTTGACACGGTGGTGTTAGTCAGAGGTTGGAGTCAGTGATCTCAGAGGTCTTTTCCAACCTAATTGGTTTTGTGATTCTGTAAGAGTAACCACTAGCTTACACTTCACACAAGGGTCACATACACACCTCTTATCTATAATGACCAACAAAGTTGTTTTATGTTGACACCCTTTCTCAAGGGCTGCAGTAGCAAAAAAGTATTCTAACTTATTTACACAAATGTGCAAAAAGGGCTGTCAGGTTGTACGACCTAAAGTCAGCCTGCCCAGCCACCTTGCCCCACAAGGATACCTGAAGTTCAGTAAGCAGCTCTTAACATCTCTTTCAACATTCCTCCTGCTGAACCAAAATATACTGGCAAAGGAAAATGGGAGCTTCTCAGAAACATCTGTGTTTTTTGTTTTTTTAACCCTTCCTCCTGCAGTGGACTGAGGAGTGGAGGTGGCTCTGTCCGCTACTTATCTGCACTAGACTGACCTGAAACAAAGTCAGGATCACCAACAAATTGCAGCCTCCCTTTGGCTTGCATAGCTCTGCTGAATAACAGCCCTTCCCTCCATTACATGACTAAATACAGCTTTGTTTCAAATATCTGGAATCATTTACACTTCTCAAAGGACCTTGTAGCTTCTGGTTTGTTCAGAAGAAAGCACCTTCCTCCACAAAACCCCTTGCACTCATATTCCTGTGCTGGCAGGGGCACACAAGGCACGCTTTAGCTTTACCCTAGGTAAACTCTCCCTTTGGATCATAACAGCCTTGAAATTATGGCTGTACACAACTCCTTCATGAAACAGCAGCCTGGCCCCCATGCCCACAGTTCCTCCTGTGCCAGCAGAGCAGACACACATTCCCTCACAGCCCCACAGTCACCGGGAGCTGTGGCAGCCGAGCACAGACACCCGGCGCTGCACTGCACAGCAGGACTCGTCCTCCCTTCCCCAGGCATTCTCAGTTCACATGGCTGAGAAAATGGCACTGGGACCAAAAATAACAGGTCTGCCTTCACCTCTTTTATTGGGGTCATTCCTAGAGAAAGAGACATTAAATGGAAATGGAACAGAAACAGAAACTCCTGCTTGCTCTAATGAAAGTTGAAGTCTCCTTCTGGCCCTCTGTGTGCCTGGGAGGGGACAGCGTGGTAAAAAATTAGCAAACTTCAAGTCATTTGGATCCTCAGTATTGAGATGAGAAATTATTATATAGTAATTGTCTATCAACACCCTTGACCATATCTTTGTAGGAACCTCTCTGCATTCACAGTATTTTAAAGGAAGCAGTTAATCATCAACTTTTTATTAGGTTGCTTATCTCAGAAGCAAAGGACCCCAGATTTCCTTGTGTCCCCACTGCCCTCATAACAATTAAAGCAGCTATACCTGCAGACTCAGTGTGCAATAGGAGCTTGCTCCCCAAGGGAATGCCACCACCACAAGACATGCAAACTAAGGCTTATGTCAGCAAATTCAAAATGCATCTTCTTTAGCAGAAATCCTTTAGAAGAGGCATCCATATCCAAAGGCAAAGGAAGTCACCAGAGAGAATTCTGAATATTCATATGCTCATGTCTAAATATAACCAATATGTTATATATGTGCATTTACTTCTCCATATATTTACTTACACACACACATAGTCCACATAAGTGAAGTGAGGCACTAAAAACTAGGAAATGCCAATGCCAAATTTACACAGTGGCTCTCCTGCCCATACCATGAAGCAGGGTTTCTACTGAAAATTATTTTTTTGATTAATTGCAAGGCTCTGCATCTGTAGAACTGGGGATTTTCTAACAGTCTTATCCAATACCCTGTCCTTTCAGGATTTTTTAGAACAGTGTTATAAGCACTCAGTATAGTTGTTTTTCTTAGAAATCAATGATACTGAACACAAATACTCTCTGACAGAGCAGGAAATTGAATCTGGGATTCACATATCCTGCAAACGAACTGCAACTTGTGAGCAGCAAGTTAGAATATACTGGAAAGTTAAAATAATGTTTGATACAGAAGAGTTTATTAAACAAAGGATTTTTAACTTTTATCTTCTCACAAAGCCAAAGAAGATATTTTCTTTGACTAACTTAGTTGAATAGTATTCTCTTCGAATCTTAAATTATTTCCATAATCTCATTCTAGATTTCAATTCCCTGACCAGGACACAGAGGTGTCAGGACATCTCAGTAAAATCACTGGGACAGATCCACAGAGTAAGTGCATTTCCCTAACAATCACCATGTAGAGAGAATACAGATAACAGCTTTGAAAAGTTTGAACCCACATCTTTGTTGCAAAAATATAAGCAGCTGGAAGCAAGGCTACCAGCTTGGTTCTAACCACACTGCACCATCTAAGTCGGATCATAAGACTCAGATCTCATCTTTTTGTTTCTTATGGAGAAGCTGTAACAGCTGCATTTCCTGTCATGGGATGTAAATACTAAACCCTATTACAGGACAGGAACTGAGGTTACATCACCTAGACCAGAACCCTAGCCTCTATTTTAAACTAAGAACAATAGAAGGTATTTTTGGCCACTATTTACAAAGTCTTCAGTATTTTCACCAAGCAGTAAACACTATAGGAAATGTCAAAAAACTTGCCTTCATCAGTATTCAAGACAGGATTCTGTGATTTGTTCATAGGGTGCAGCAACAGCAAAATATTTAACAATTGTCTAAAAGCTGATCACAGCCCTCACTCAGCTTTGTCAGTATTCTCTCCCCAGATTTGACAACTGTTTCCATCCACCTAACGATAAAATATTTAATAAAATAAAGGCCCTGCAGATCAACAGTGACATTTATTACACAAGCTCACCTCAAAACTGCTTCTCCACCAGCACTCATATATCCAATTCAAGACTATCATTTTCAGTGGTCCTGATAGGTCCAGATTCCATTCCCAGTTTTGGGAAGGTAATCTTAAAACTTATATTCCATTGCCTCTACTTCCACAGGAATGCTATCTGAGAAATTCCTTAAATGCAGGAAAATGCTATACAAATACAGGTGCTGATAAAGACACCGAGTCTTTTGTCACACTATAAAAAGTACAGTTACACCCCTAATGCCAAGTGGAGTATTTCACAAGTCAAGCAACAGTTTTATATGGGAATTATGTATCCATTCCTCTAAAGTGTTCAAATGAAAACTAAAACCCACAATAAATTATATTTTAAATGGGCTTCCTTTAAGAAGTTTAAAGGACTAGCAAAGGTCATACATAAATTCAAACAAAGACAACAAGGAAGAAAGAGGAAACTTGTAAGGAAACAATATTCATTTCATTGCATATATTTTTTTCAAATGCGTAATTTATTTTTAAATTCATAACTTACAATTATCTTCCACATCCTTTTTGCTATCCTCCTCTGCAGGAAACACTTGGTTGATAGCAGCCTGGAAAGTCTGTTAGATAAGAAACATTAACATTGTCAGAATTCCATAAAGTAGAAGTATAGTTCAAAGACATCTCAAGCAATCATACAAGTGAGTGCACTGTAATTGTGCATGATTTCAAATGAAGTCACCAGCTTTACACTTCAGAATTGGAAATTTTACTGAGTTACTAGATGCAGACGAAAAGTGCTGCATTTATATTACTACACTACATTATAAAAATGAATTCACTGTAATATATATTTTAGTGCAATAATATTTGATTTTCAGATGAAAAATTGCATGTCATACTGTGCAATACAAAAAATAAGACTAAAAAAAGTAATGCAAAGGTAACAGCGTTATAAACGACACACAATTTCCTCAGTTTTGCAAGGAAGAAAGAATAAAATGCAAATCATTAGTTCAGTCAAAGGACGGTGATGTCATTATGATAGACTGTTTTAAAATATTCCTACTTAAAATATTAGTGTTCAATACATAACATCCATTGTATCACCAAATACTGTAGCTTTGGTTATTGGTTTTTGGGTTTTTTTCTTCAATAAATCAATACTAAAGTAAAACAAGACCTTCCTTCAACCCTTGTATTCCAGTTATACAAAACAACCATTTATCAAGTGTTCACATCCAACTGGAAAAATTCATAACAAAAGCATCTTTGTTTCTTTTTTCATCTCCAGAAATCATAATTTATATTGCTGTAAAAAGGAAGGAAAAACATCCAAGCAAGCATGCATTACAGCATCTGCACAAAAATACCTATTGTACAAAGGAGATCTTTAATTTTTATTTTTTTTTTGTTTACTGTAGTAACAGCTCGTTTGAGCTAGCAATGAATGAACAAAACCCTTGTTGTGCCAATTAAACACGACAGCCACCATGCCACTGCAGGCACAGGCTCCTTTTCCCCATGGAAATGGAGACAAGAAGTCTGGTCTAATATTTGAAAAGGCAACTAACTGGATCTAAAGAATGAACTTAACAAACAAACATGTTTGCTTGTTTAACATTGTGCTCAGCAAGGTAGTCCCATGAGAAATATCTCACAGGGAAATTTAGGAGAAAGACAGCAACTTGTTTCGTATTTGCTTGAGCACAATAGTATGAGAGGTCCTGGGGCTTACACCATCATTAACAGCCATGAATTGCAACTCTCTTTGAAGTGGGAGGAGTTAAAAATGTCTCAGAGCAGAACTAATTGCTGCCAGACGGAAAGCATTAAATCTACAATATTCCTTCCCTACCAAGTTATCATAAAATATGCAATTTGTAGCCATAATAAAATATATTTTGTCATCCCCTTATCAGGATCTAATGCAAAAAAATATGTACAAGATGTTTTCCTAAGGGAAACAAAGCTGCTCGATGACGTTGGAACATCTGAACATCCATCACACCAACTTCCTCCAAAATATTCTTTATCAGAGTTTGTGAGGGCCATGGAAGCCTTCAATGTCTTTACCTACCTCAGAAAGATGCTTGCTGCTATTCAGAGTTTTAGCAGGGCAGAGATTCACCACACCCTTTCCTCCCTCTCACAGTATTACCGTAACTACATATTATCGTCATAATTTTCTCTACAAGTTTGTCAACAGTGAAGGCAGATCTTGTTTGGCAAAGATGTATTGGAATAAAACACTTCCCTACGTGATTAGTTCCCTGTGCATGTAACAGTGGGAAAGTTTAAAAATTATATGACTAGCTTCACAAAAATATAACTTCACTTCTTGTTCTTGTCTGCTGATGTGTAAACCCATTAACCACTAACAAAGACAGGAGAGAATGAACACAATTCCCAGCTATTCTGTGAGACTGTTCATAAACTTCTGAACTTTAACATTTCTGGAGCTAAAGTCAGCCATGCTAGAACTATCCCAGAAGAGGAATGGCTTTTTCAATGTCCTCACCACTAAGCCTTCTGGTCAAGATAAATTTAAAGGGGAAAAAAAAAATAAAAAGATAATTCAGAGAATTCATCTTATCTGAGTCTATAGGAGTCTTATCTCCTATCTGAAAGTTAATGTTTTTCTGTTGGGCTTTTTTAGATAAGAACATAGGTATAGTTTCAACTATGTCAAAAAAAAAAATCACTGCTGTACATCACATCTGGAATACTTTATGTAAAGTAAGGTACTTGTCATGTAGTATGACAGCTAGACGTTCACAGCTCCAAGTATTAAAATCTAGTATTTTAAACAGAAAATAAGCTAATAATCTAATATATCAATAAGAAAATATCCAAAGAAATTCTTTACTATATTGTCCCATTTTTAAATTTTTTAAACAAACGTTTTAAGGAAAAAACCCTTCAGATACTTGAGAGAAGACTTTTGCATTAATCATAACTTAGCACAAGTTTGTTCTAATGGAGTGGAGAGTGTATTAATCTTATGAGATAATAAAATGGTCTTAGGAAGCAAAGCAAGATTTAGGGCATTCTGAAGGGGTTTTTTTGTTGTCTTTGCAATGAAGCAACCCTTGAAATCCAATGGCAATCTTAACTATTCTCCCAGAAACTAGATGAGTGAAAAAAGATATCTTTCCATTCAAGCAGGATCTTCTTTCTACCATGTAATGCAATATGTGTAACCATGCCTTCCTTTATACCTTCCAGATACAGACAGGAGACATCCTTACTCTCAGCTTATTTCACAAACCAACCTACAGCAGTACAAACCGCGTGTAAGAGCATGTCTCACTTGTGCAAGCAAGTTGTGCTCACTGTTAAAAATAAAAAAAAAAAATAATTAAAAAAAAAAACCTAGCTTGAAGCTCTGAACTTTGAACATTCTGATCCTTACTTTCAAAGTACATTTATTCCTTTATACTTAGCTGGGAAAAATACCTTTCTGGTTATTCACAGCATACCAGAGCAGGTGGCCCATAAAGCCTTCCATGACCCTTCAGAAGTGGCACAGAGCCATAAGGTGTCTCTCAGTCGATGGCAGGAGGGGTGTCACCGAGTGCCTGCAGCACCTCACACCTTCCCAGTGACTGCCATAAACTCATGACTGCTGATGGTCTAAGAAGTGCCTGCCCCCTACTCCTCAGTGCCCCATGGTGCCCAGAATAGCATCTCAAAGTGCAAGCCCTTCCAGTGTGTCTCTCCCTAACCACTTTATTTATATTTGCTACCTCCAAGAAAAGAGTAAATATCAAATTTACTGTCATCTGCCTTCTCCTTGTTTTAGCCTCAAAGAGCAAAAAGACATATGCAACAGGATCCAAGACTACGAATCCCAGTGCATTCAGAAAAGAACACTTCAAGGAGAAATGAAAGCACAATACTGGTTGAGTTCAACAGCTGATTCCCTCTCTACCTGTCTCCTTCCTTGTACCACCAGCATATGACTGCTGGTGGGCCATGGGCCAGGACTGCCAGCTCTGGTACAACCAATCCAATCTGGAGCCCGTTCTCAGGGCAGGAATCCCCTCTAGGTGTGACCCTGCTCATTAGCAAAGCACTCTCCAGTTTCTCTGGCTTTTTTTTCCTGGCATTTATTTTCCAGTCCTGGCATTTATAAACCTTGCAAGCCAATGATCTACTTTTTGGGAAGAGGTTCCCATCCCGTAACACATGCATCCTCTGTTCCAGTAAAACGTTCCTGCAGCTCGCTGTACAGTTCTCGTGCAGGGCAGGCTGGGTGACTCAGATCCCCACCGCCCTTAGACACACAGTTCTGCACAGAACTGTAAACACTTGGGGATGGGCTGTGGTGCCCAAAACTACTGCTGCTGGGGTTTAAGTGAATTGGTGTGTTGGACCTCCACAGAGCCTGAACTGGGTAACTTGGTTAATAATGTGAAGCAACCTGCCACCACAATGGCTTCAGTTCCTCTGCCCCCCTGCCACCTTCCACTGCTTGCTGCCATCCTGAAAACTTTCCACTTCTTCCAGTAGGATCTGTTCTCTGACCTCGTTTGGGATGTCATGCACAGCTCGGCAGGCGGAGCTGGGAGGGTGCCACTCTGCAGTGCCAGAGCTGGCCACGGATGGGGATGGGAGGGAGGGGTTGAAGACATGGTGAAACTGCTGCCTTGCAGCATATACTGCAGTTATTGACAACAGTGTCATAAAAGGCAATCATCAAACACATGCATACACATTTCCTTTTCAGACTGTGACCTCTGGTAAGCTACCAGTGCCTACAGAGAATACATATGACATGGTAATGACCCAGATTAAAAAATAATAATAAGTTACACTGCCGGGATATGTTTACAAGATCAGGTTACTCCTCTCCTCCCTGTAATTATCATGGGCAACTCCAGAGCTGCTGGATCATGCATTCTTGCTGAAGAGCACTTCTGAACTACCATTTTAAAGAAACAAAGTGATAATGAGTATTAATGCTGACTACTTCAAATGAATGGTCTAAGTGCACAAGGACAAAGTCGTCTTAAAAAAGTCAAAAAGCAATGAGAGATGTTTCTCTAAAAAGAAATCAATGACACCTTGAAAAGACTGAGAAGGTAATTAAGAAAACCTTTTAGTCCACCTTTATTAATAGATGGTTAATTAATTAAGTTTGATAGTTTAAAATATAGGACCATCATCTCTATTTAGACTGAGAAGTGTTTGTTCCCTTAGATGAATGAACATTAGGCTCTTAATTGATCTGCTTAATTCAAAACAGCCAACAGCAGAATAACAAACTCCCTAGACAAAAGAGATTTTTTTGTTGTTGAGAAAACCATGAAACAAACTATTTGTATTTTAAGATCATTTTTTGGTTTTTTGTTGATTTTGTTTTAATTATTTATGGTCCCTGAAAGGATCACGTTAGAAATAAATAGTGACTCAGAAATATCATTGTTATTGTTTCTGTTTCAGTGTAAAGGCTTTTGCTCCTTATGGCATCAGGACCATTGGGGAATATAAACAGAAACAGCAGTGGGGGTGAAATTTATTTAAGTCA
The DNA here is from genome assembly GCF_017590055.1 of Onychostruthus taczanowskii. Classification (NCBI taxonomy): domain Eukaryota; kingdom Metazoa; phylum Chordata; class Aves; order Passeriformes; family Passeridae; genus Onychostruthus; species Onychostruthus taczanowskii. Next base: position 879,364 of record NW_024500683.1, read on the forward strand.
TTTTAATATTAGCCATAGATTTGGAATATTTAACATCCTTGTCTGAATAATCTTGCTCCTCCTCAAACTGACAAATGAATACTACTGCTACTACTAAACCTATACACTTTATCTCTCTCACTCAAAAATCAGTTGTTACACTTTGTATTTCTAAGGAAGGCAAAATCAACTTCCTCTCCAAGATGCACAAAAAAGAACATTCTCCCAAAAGGAAGGACTGCTGCATAACCTTTTGACCTGTGACAAGGCATTCTCTCCTACTGCTGACAAAAAAAAAGACAACAAAACACATTGTTGTCTTTTTTACATCCTTGAACATAAGAAAAACCAAAACTATTAAAAAGAGCACTAAAATATATTCAAAAAGACTGAAACCACAACTTTTAAGGCACTGCTAATCTTATTCTAGCTAGTACAACCCAGGAATCTGACCATTTGAATTAGCATAATTGATAGCTTCAAGGTGCTTCCTGTAAAAACTGACATTTAGTTACGACATACTGAGTCTGAAAGATGTCATGATAAATCAAGCCATTGGAACATAATAATTAGGATGAATTAGGTCTTCAATTTAAAAGTTACATTTCTTTTGACTTTAATTTGATGTAGCAATTCCACAGGACTTTTTTCTTTGACATTATATTACTTTTCAAGGTACTTGAGTTAAGAGGATTCATCTCTCAGACTTCATCAGTCTAATGGTGTCTAATCTTAGCCAGGGCCCAGCACACCCCTGTAGAACCCTTCCTATGCATGTAAGGAAAAAGAGATGAGCTAATCTTAACAGCAGGCTCTTAATCAGTGTCTAATTAAGAAAAATAAAGCATACAGTACCAAATACAGTACTACAGAGATCGAAACCTCTTCTCTTTCAAGAGTACATACTCAATGCACGTGCAGATAACTGATGAAGTACGCACTTCTCGTCAGTGTGAGGGGTCCATTGCAATACAAGCTAAAGCTGAACAAAGATCCTTAGCCAAACTTAGAGCAGAAAGCTGATTTTCCATCCTTCAGGCTGTGTGCAGTTGAAGACAGGGACCAAGACCTGGCCTACAGGTAAGGTGGTTCTTTGTATGTTTTTTCTCTGTTCCTTTGTTTGTGACACACTTACTTTGCCTTTCTGATTCAAAGGTTCAATAGTTAAGTTGTCAGGGCCGATGTCCACAATCATCCCCATCTGAAACCCATCAGTTGGGTGTGGAGCCCAAACGGGCTTCCCGTCTTCCATTGTGGGATCTATCCAGTATTTCCTGCAAGAAAAAATAAAATTAAAATTAATCAAAACACTTTGTATACAAATTGAATAAATCAATGGGATTTATGACACAGACTTCAGTTTATTATGTTTATTTCTATTAATCAGTATGAAAGGAGACAGCTGCTGTAGACTGGAGCCAGCCTTTCTCCAACTCGCAATGCTTTGCCTGCAGAGGACATCCCTTGGACTTCAGCATGGAGAAGACTGAAGACCAGAATCATTTTCCATGGGATTCACAGACTGCCCCCTGAAGCTCTTTATCCAGCTTCCCTAACTTGTGAACAAGAAGGGAGTCTTATCTCATTGTCAAAGTAGAAATGCAAGTTAGATTCAAAGAAAAGACTATACTAGGAATGTGTACATACACATATATGGGTACACATGTAAAGATACACACATATATATGTACGTGCATGCAGTGGGTCATATGACTAATGGATACTTGTCTGTACTTGAGCTGGTGTACAAATATTTGTATTTTTGCAACAGCACACATTGAGGCATGTGAGCAGAAATCCAGTCTCTCGACATTTCAGACAAATGTGTTCACTCTTTTTGTGTAGCTGAGCATATGGCTTTCAAATAACCCACAAATATATTTGGTCTTAATTGATTTATCATCCTGCAAGTCTTTTAAGGGCCGACCCTCCTGATACTATAACATTACAGGCCTTCCTCTTAAGGAACTTTATTTTCTATTTAAAAAATGACATGAAAATTGTTTTGAAATAATTTTGATCTGCAAGTGAAAAAGATGCAAAGGCCAAGACATTCAAACCTTATGCTCCTCAAGTTATACATCTAAATAAGCTCCCAATTAAAAGGGAGTACTTGATTGCATGCAATACTCATTGAGCTAACCAGGAAAATTGCCAAGGTTGGCACACTCTGAATGGCTAATGGTGCCATTTTAAATATGCTGAATTGGTCCCTTTCTTAGTGGCTTTTTTGTTGTTGTTGTTGCTGGTTTGGTTTTGGTTTCTTTTAAACCTGCTTTCTAGTCCTTACCCTAACAAGAATAGAGTCCACTCAGCTTAAAAGGCTCACTTCTCCTTGCTGTCCCTTACTCCCCTCCAAAGCTCATTCACATACTAAACTGACATGTTTTAGTGATTCCAAAATTTGCAAAAAGTAATCTCATACCACCAAGGTGTAACTTGCCTCTCTCAGCATGAAAGAAATGAGCCTGCCAAGCAGCAAAGAAAGCACTGGCAACAAACTCCAGAAGTCTAGGGAAAGCCCAGGAAAGTGTCCCACATTTTTCTTTTCCCATATCTGAAGGAAAAAGAAGATCCAAAATTTCTCACAAACAATGAACGCTACTGATCTCTTTGCCATGAGCAGCAGCAAGGAAAAAGAGTGATTGGCCCACCAGAAAGCTGTACAACTACGAGCAGAAAAGGACATCTTTGCCCTCAGAGGATCTGTCAGCACATGCTGCACATAACCTGCTTTTTACTGCCTCCAAGGACAGGTTAGAAAAGTTTGAAAGGAAGGAAAAGGCTGGCTGTGATCTCCTTGAGAATGCTGCTGGTTTTAGTTAACAGCAAGCTGTCTTATTCCTTGGCAACTTTAATGTGAAATATTGATGAAAACTTGTGATTTACTATTCTGCCATGAACAGAACATAGTAACTTCTTTTAACTACACACAGAAAGTTATGTTCTAAAACCTCCAGTGTCACATTTACTTCTACTTACTTCCACTCTTTCGCCACAGCACATGAACTCTACAAAACAGCATCTTCATCATGTGTTGCCATCACTATATGATAAATCCTGTAAACAACATCTGTATTCACTCACAACTGGCTGTTGGCCATTTTTCTTTATTTTATGATACTGAAAAAGGAATTTTTTTCCAGCCAGACCTGACCTCTAGATCCAACTGCCATCGTGGGCATAGTTGCTAAACAGCTGAGTTTATTTCTGGATATAACCAAGCCTTCATGTCTTCACAAACCTATCATTTGCTTTTAAAATGCTAGTTCAAAATAGTAGTTGAACGATATGTCACACAACCACTGAAAACAAGGCTGTCTTTTACACTCCAAGTAGCATGGTCAGGGCTCTGGACATAACCATTTTGCACGAGAAACAAACCCTAAAATTACTGCCAAGACTTCAGCAAAAGTAGGAATCCAACCTCCCCAGTTCACATCCAGATGCTTCTGCTTTGTTGACTGACAGAGCTTTTTGCATTCTTACATATTCTTAAGGCAACTTCATTCTTCATTAATAAATTATAACAGAGGAGTGTCACAAGGTGAAAAAAATCCTCTTGAAGGACAGAGCAGTGATTGAATTCGGCCACCACCAGGAAATGTAAGTTTAAGAAAAGTACCTGAGGCTTTGCAAGCATCTAAGACGCCACTGGATGAAAGGAATCTTGAAATACAAGTGAGTCAGTTATTAATGGGACAATTAATTTTAATAAATACAGTCTTTTAGCTGAGTAGTGACATAAAACCAGTTGTAACATCTTGGGCTTAGCACCAATCCATCTCTGTCAGCTGGGACTCTGGCAGGGAGCACATTGAAACTGGATATCAAAACCTGCCAGCTTTTATCTGCTCTATTATTTACACCCCCATCTGATGTATTGTGCCATTGACTTGAGACAGGTGCAGGAAGCCTATTCCTGAACAAGCTCTTGAATAGCCAGTTTACAGACCAGCATTTTACAGTGAACAGAAACTACCAGTGGGAACAAACTTTTTTTCCCCAATATGCATCCATCGAAATCCAATCTACATGCAGTCCATCACACTGCTAAAGAGCACACCATTGCTGAAAACAACGAAAGCAACGAGACTCAAGCCCAGGCTAAAAGCTCTAAGGCAACAAATTTGATAGCAACACCATGAAACACAAGGAGTAAGCTGAATGATGCTTCCAAAAAAGGAGACTAAATAAGTTATCATCCTTATTTGTATGTGTATATATGCACTCAGCATACATTAATTGGTTTTAAGTTGCTAGATCATTCTGGTCTCCACAATTAAGACATCTCCAAAATGAAGAAGAGAATTTGCAAAGGTTATGCTTAGAAGTGGGAAGCCAGCTGCCCTTTTCTCTTTCTACATAGAAAGACCTCAGGAGTACTGGAGTTTTTCTCTCTCTTGAGCACAAGAGGGATAGTAATAAAATAAGCCTTTGCCTGAAGCTGGTAAACTTAATAGCTCTTCCTTCAAATGTCAGATTTTATTTCTTCATAATTGGTACACAGTAATAGACTTTTCCTTAATTATCAATAAGAGTATTTAACACATTCAGCACTGGCTAAACACTAGAACTAGTGTTCAAACAACTTGCAAGACAAATCACTGCCCAGATTCCAAGAAAAAACACCCACCAATATTTCTGTAACTTTTTTTCCTGCACTATTAATCCCCCTTTTAGAGAATGTTTAATGACATATTTTTTCTCAAAAAGTTATCTACATAACACATTGAGTGTAGGAAACAACTAAGAATTTCTCAGTTGAAAGTTAACACACTATCCTCCTCCCACTTATGTTTACCTAAGTAGTATTGATTTTAAAAGAATGTAATACAACTACATTTGGGTGTTTTAGACTGTTTAAAAGGAAATCAAATGCTACCCTCTGGTGAAAGAATTCTAGAAAGGCAAAATATACTAATGCAATTTTAAACCTGTTGCCAGAGCACAGAGGCATGCATTTGCATGATCTGATCCTACTTACTATGCTATGAACAGTCTGCTATACCAAGGCACTGTACTGATTGCTCAATTACCTAATTAAAACAAATGAAAAATTAGACTTCATTAAACAACCAACAGTAACTCACTAAAATGGCTAAGTCCAAGGAAAATAAACTAATTAGAATACATATAGTAGTAAATTATCATTGTAAAACACAGGGCTTTTTTGATATTAAAACCACCTTGCATTTATGTGTTTAAGAGCTGCCCAAAATTCTGCTGATTACAGCAGGCGCATGAGACTGCTCTGGGAAAGGTCCTATAAACACAGAGAAGAGACTAGACAGAGAAAAACATCCATACATAGTGGTACCTTACTGCCAGACAAAGGACTTTTGCAACCCTAGTTTACTGCTCAACTGAAACTTCTCCAAATCAAAGCTCAGGCAGCATGCAGCATTCTACTGCAGGTGACACAGTATTTCAAATTAACTGTAGCTATAGTAGAGATTTATTTTTATTTGAGCTAACTACAATACAGTTATAGCTCCACTGTTTAACTGAGTATTAAACTGATACCATTTTTATTCTTTACTTTTCCAATTTACTACAAAACTCTGCTCTAACACATTCTAGTTTATCCATGTCACACTGCAACTTTTTTATACCGAAAATAACATCAGCAAAGTAACTCAGTGAAGCAGGGACTTCTGCCAAACTGGACAATGTAGCACAGCACAGAAGTACCTTCAAAACCAACTTGCTTTGAAAATCTTAACTCCAACTTGTGAATTGTCACTACCTTTTGTAGATGTATGCATGTAAAACAAAGACTAATCACTCCACATCTGAGAATTACTAGATAAAAATTTCTTTTAAAGCTACCTGCTCTGGCTGCTTGAGACAACTTGAGCACAACAGCTGATGAAATTATTCTCACAGCATGCTCATTTTCTTCTTTGTGTATTTGCATGTATCTGCATGTTTTCAATACTGAGCAGCAGAAACTGATTTCTGTAGTATTTCCAGATGAACCACTCTTTTGTATTTGTATTCACTTGTATTTAACATTCACACAGGAAATGCCTTCTCTGCTGTTGTGTTTACCAGTCAATAAGAAAAGACAAGACAATCCCTCATGCTTTAAGGAAAGGAGAAATCTTATTTTCTCTACATTAAACATGGCAATTCCCAATCAGTAAAACACAACTGCAATACTCCATATCATTTCTGAAAACACCTTTGTCTGGAACATCCATGATCCTGGAAGAACAAATTTTAAGGAGCAGAAGAAGGGGTGTGGTAGGATCAGGATTAGCCAAAGACCTGTACAGCTTCCTCTAAACCATCTCACCTTCTTGTGTGTTAACTGCTGCTTGAGTCAGTTCACCCCAGCTGCCCTCCTGGCCTTGCTCCCTGCTCTGTGTGTTCCCCTCCTGAGAAGTACTGATGCAGGGCAGGAGATGGTCTGAGCAAGAACATGTACTTTGAAAAAAAAAAAAAAACCATACTACTTTATCTGCAAATATTTAAATGGCTATTGCATCAAAACAAGCTGTTAAAAAGAAGGAATTCTATTAATGGTAGGAAATTTCCCCCACAGCAGCTGAATTTCATGTATGTTACCATCCTGAAAATGAGGTGATACAAGCATTGCCCAAGAACCCTCAGTTTTGAAATATATGTATTTTATGCTTTTTCAAATGCATCATAATGAATCAACCAGCACTTCTGAATGTCTATGCACCTTTAATATAACAAAAATGTAGCCCATTAAAAAACACCTATTGTAGGAAGCTTATCCAAAATAGTTTGTACATCAACAGAACAGATTTCTGAAAGGCCAAGTGTCTTTCAGGTGTTGCTTACTAAGTGCAAAATTCTCAGTATTGCTCAAGAAATAAAAATAAATCTCACATGGACAAGGAAATCTGCCATTGCAGGTTACAGGGAAGCTTCAAAAAATCCAGAGGAAGAAGAGGTTAGGCAATTTTAACAAACATACCAACTCTGCAGATGTGGCAGAGGAAATGAGCCCACAAGAGAGGCTGGGCAAGAGATCTGAAAAGATCAGTTGTGGTACACCAGCAGAGGACAAACAGCAAACATTCTCATGAAATGTAACAAGTTAGGAGATGACAAGGAGTGGGGAAGATGGAAGATCAAATGAGACTTAGCAAAGGAAGACAGCAACATATATGTCATGTTAACTAGCAAATATTTGTCCAATTTAACTACTGTTATACAAGACCAAGATGAATTTTGTACAGCTGGTAAGTTTGTAAAATTCTAATCACAGAGGTTGTGGTCTTTTTTCTATGACCCTGATAAATTATAACTCAATTTGTATTAGAATCAACAAGATCTGATTATTTCCTCTGCAATTCCTGCTCTTCTGCCAGCTTTTTAAGCTACTGTTCTCTCAAAAACATTATTCTTATTTTAGTTCCTACTAAGAAAATAGAGAGGTCTTTGTCCCAGTTCTTGTTCATTAAAATAACCTGAGTTATTTTCTTCCTGACAAACCAAGAATTAAGTATGCCAAGGGGATCTGCATAAGCACTTTCAACCAACAGCAATGCCTGCTCCAGTAATAGCAACAAGCAGAAAGGAAAAGTAGCAAAACACAAAACACAATATCAAATTTGAGCAGCAATCAAATTCAAGAATTAAAGAAAAAGCTCCTTAGTTATTGTCTGGACACTACTTCAGAAGCATTACAAAAGAGAAATGAGGACTAGAAAAAACAGAATTAACAAGGCTATAAAAACACTTTTGAAAGAGGTTGTTCAACTTCACGCTTTCAGGCTTTGCCAGTCAGCCCTAGTGAAACCAGCAGGCAGTGAGAGGGGAACAAAAGACATACCAAGGCAGAAGTCACCAAACAGACAAAGACATCAAAGCAAAATCAAAAGTATCTTAAGCCATCTCATCATATATAAAAAACACATAGGATGCACTTCTGCAGATCAAGCTGGAGTAGTTCAAGCAGAGAAGGTGAATTCTGGAATTAACTATCTCCATGGCCGTAGTCGTGCTGTGTCACCATTGGCAGCAGTGCTCAAGCATAATGGCTTAAATCATATTCCATAAGCAGCCTCAACAAGGTCAAGTAACTTCAAACCCCTTCAGCTAGCACCTTACCAGTGTATTTGTTTATATCCTCATGTGCCACTTTTTCCAAGTGTAAACATGAGAAAGAGCAAATACTTCTTGAAGGTTGAGGATGACTCTCTCTAAGCTAACAAGTTTTAAATTCTCCTCCAGTTATGTCATTTTTCAGCCTTCCCCACCCATTCATCTTCTACATCTCATACTCACCTACTGTCAAATTAGAGTGCCCTGTTTCCCCACCCAGCATGTGCTGCTGCCAAGCTATTGCTCATCTTCAGGTGACCTAATACAAGAACTGATATGTTTATTCCCTTTTAAGCCTATGCACCCAACAGTCTCTCTTTGAGCTTCGTATACAAGGCAAAACAAAAGCAAATTGGCCTAAGTCTACCAAATACAAGGGACCTCACCTCCAGCACAAAAAATAGAAAATCTATTTATGCAAATGAAAAAAAAAACACTAAGAAAGTCCTTAATTTGATTCACAAATACTTAAAAGAAATGGATCACTTATCATAAATATTGGTTATTTTTCATATAAATACCAATACCTGGTCACCGGCTTCCATAATCTGAACTGCAGAAGCTGACCATTATGATAAGCAATCAGGACACCAGAATTTTAATCTTCTGTAGACCACAATCAATACTGGCTAAAGCACATCTTGGTGCAGACAGCAGGGCCTTGAACCAGTCAAAGCAAGCATATATTGCATTTTATACCAGCTTTTGTCCAGCTGATTCAAAAAGAGGCTGAGGTAGACTGAATCCCAGTAATTTATTCTAACTCATATGAACACAGATAAACCCCAAAAAAAGTTCATATCCTCCATACAAAAAAATCAGAATATTCCTAACCACCAATTTAAGGGGGGGAAACCCAAACCAAACAGAAAAATATAAACCGCAAAACAAATCCCACTTTTGACTGCTTTTGAATTTTTGTTAATTCACCAGCAATTCAAGAACTCTGCACAACTTAAATACTTTTTATTAAAATATTAATAGTATTTTCTTTCTTAGTAAAGAAAAATACTTGAAGTAGAAAGCCTACACTACCTAGTGACAACACCAACTATTTTGTACTTTTAGATGAGTGATTGATGCTAAGCCCTTGACATTCAAGCAGCCCTACAACTCCAGCAGAGAAAGTCAAGAGCTGAATCATAAGCCAGAGCCTATCAGTAACTTGGTTCTCCATGGCTGCCTCCATGAATAATTCAGAAAGACCCCAGGGGCTCCTGGGGGTGACCAACACACCCTCTGACCTCTTCTCTGAACCCATGTCTTGTCAAGTTTTGAACTTCAGCTATATAACCCTCTCGCTGCAGAATAATCAAATGAAACTAGGTAAATACAGAAGTAAGCAACCAACCAACCTGCACTGAGTTTTATCAGTTTGATAAATACATATGCATAAATAACTGAACAGAGACACATTTGCCTGGTAAGTTTTTTTAAAGTACAGCTATAAAGAACATTGCCAAACTCCTGGTATCAGTGTAAACGGGACTGATATTTTAGAAAACTAAGAATACATACTCAGCCAGGAGCCAAGTTCAAGTCAAATAAACTAAGCACTTCAGATGGCAGCATCAAAGGCTGCTAGAGGATGTGCAGGAAACCTCAGATGCTTGACCTCAAATCAATACAAAGAGCCTGGGCAGGGAAAAAATATATTTGTACTTTCTGATTTACTACCAGTATAACAAATAGCAAGTAAATCAGATGTTTTCAAATAGTACTAACTTTGATTTGGCCACTTTATTAGAGGAGAAAATACTAGAAACTAATGACAATCAGCATATGTGAATTAACAGGTATAATCCAGGAACTGTTTATTGCCATCCGTCGCTGTACAGAATCCATAACTCTTTCAAAGACAGAATTAGTTCCTAAAAACACTTACATTACCTGTTTCAAACTTCTTTTTCCTCTCTCCGTATCAGCTTGCACTTATTACAAAAAGTATGGGTGTATTTTACAGGCAATGAGCTGAAACACAGACAATCTGCTGTGGACCAGTGAACTCAGGAGAAAGTCTCCCTTCAGAAACATGCAACTAAAAAAAAGAAGATTCTTGTCAAAATCTACTCAAATATTGTATATAAATAAATAAATAGATAAATAAATCGATTAATAAATAGAACCTGTTGCCAAGTTCACAGATCTCATTGATAACAGTAATTCTGAGGGAGGTGACTGAAAGCTTTCTCTTAACATAAAAGATCATGAGAGTCATTTAAGACAATTTTAATAGCAAAGACAAGAAACCTACTCCAAGAAGTGACATAGAACATGTTTTGTCAGCAACTCCTTTGTTTCCTTGGAAAGATGAGTATAATGGACCCATTACTATAAGACAAAAAACGAGAAATTACAACAAAATATAAAGATCATTTACATTATCTCAATCTCAAAAAAAATTTCTGGAGTATATGATTTAGGAATAAAATACACTTAAAACCCATAAAAAATTATCAAAGGGCTAGAACATCTCTCCCATGAAGAAAGGCTGAGAGAGTTAGAGGTGTTCAGAATAAAGAAGAGAGGGTTCCAGGAAAGACTTTATGGTGGCCTTTCTATAAATGAAGCCTATAAAATGGAGAGAGACATTCTGTCAAGGTCCCTAGTAACAGGACAAGGGACAACAGTTTTAAACTGAAAAAGGATAGATTTAGACTGGATGTAAAAAAGAAATTCTTTGCAATGAGGTTGGCCTGAAGAAGCTGTGAATGTCCCATCCCTGGAAACCTTCAAGGGCAGGTTGAATGGAGCTTTGAACAACCTAGTGAGGACAGAGGGGTAAGACTATCTCTTTAAAGGTCCTTTCCAACTCAAACCATATTGTGACTCTAAAATAACTTTTAATTCTTGTAGTGTTCATGAATGCTTTGTATTTTCACAGAAGGCCAAGTACTGTAAAGGCTTGGCATCTGGCAGCAACAAACCAGACAAAATCTGCTATTAGCACTGACAGGATCTTGGCAGCAGGGAAAACTGCAGGCCATAACAACTTCCACATTAGCCACATCCTGACCACAGCTCAGCTCTCATTTTTTGGCAAGACACTGCTCTCTGCAAGGTTTAAGAAAGTTCTAGGCATCCCTAAACCTTGGTACAGGGTCATGCAGATTATAGACTCTGGACTAATCTTTGCACAGATTTTGCCACAGCCAAAGACAAACAGCTTGTTTTTCTTACTACTGATTCAGAATACTTTTATGAACCATGAGTTACAAGAAATCCAGCTCAAGAACATCACACTCACTTCTTGTTCAGAAAATAGTTAGAAGATTGAGATCAAAGTCCAACTGCATTTCACCAACTGATTTTAATCTCAAATAGATTACCTGAATGTTACTGCCCATCCCCATCACGTATAAAATGTTATTTATTAATTTAACATGCATGCTGCAAGAAAGGGCATCCCTGCTCAAGATTCTGTTAAAGTCAACAAATAGTAAAAATTACCAACCAACAACACAACAAAAATGGTTATAAATGTTCTGCCCAAGTGTTACAAGAAACCAGGCTTAACCAAATGCATATTTTAGAAGAAGCCTGGGATAGCTTTAAGGTTTTCAATAGCAGATGTCGTTGTGCAGGCAACAGAGCAAACACACTCTCTCTGCAAAGGCAAGCAAAGAGAACCACCCCTGGGGCTGCAAACAGGCACACACAGTCTCAATACATCTGATGTGAAAGTAAACTGAAAACAATTTATGCAGAATCACAGCTCCCAGGACCAGCCCTTAAGCATAATTACAAATTCTATACAGAAGCTCGTGCAGAGGACAAACCACCACAGTCACATGCTAAGATCAGCCTATTTATTTTGGCAAAGAAGCAAGAAGTGGAGTTAGGAAAGCTGTTAGTCAGGGTATAAATTCAGACACAAAATGCAGCTCAGGTGTTTTTAAATTCAAAACTTCCTGAACAATTACAGCTGGGAGAATGAGCACGGTCATGCTGCCACTGTTATTTCCCAGTTGGGGTCAGCAGCTCAAAGCATTTATTTGTGTCACTTAAGCCTTCATTTCAGACCATGCAAAAGATTTTATACAAAAGATGCATCTCCAGAGGCTAGGAAACTCATCTTAGAAGTAAAACCAGGTCACCAAGTCCTGCCCATGCAGTCTTTATTTAATTCAGCTGCAATGGTCTCAATCTAGATGTTCAAGAACTGTCAATCCAGTGATAATCTGATGGTTAGACATTTTTAAGGGAGTAGTGGATCTAACATCAGACATCAGAGTGAAGCTCTGCTAAATAAAAATACATTGCAATTATCATGGGCACTTTTTTCTTTTTCAATTACATGGATATTTACTTTCAATTTCATTTTCCTCTCTTAACAAACATCCAATAATTTAACATTGTGGTGAGATTAGGAGCATATAACAATAATTTTCAGCTCAGAAACAAAATGATAAATGAAAACACCTATATTATTTTCAGCTCTAAGTAACACACTTCTTTCATTTTTTTGCTTTTTAGTCCTTCCTATAATATTTTTTAATTAAACTGAACACACTGTAGGGCAAACAAAATATGATACGTTGAAAATCAAAGACATCTTACAGAAGACTTGAATGGTCAATTTAAGATATTTCTGATATGGATTTTTTTTTCTTTTTTACTAATTGTAAAGATTTTAACAAAAACCATTATGCCAATAAAAGGAGAATTTCGGGAAGAGAGGGCATATTTATTTACACTTTTTTCTTCAAGTCATTATTTTCCCTGACATAAATCTGAATGATAAGTTTTAAACTGAAGGGATACACCTCTATTAGCAAATAACACAGTACAATAGGAGTAACTGCATAACAGGGAAACAGCAGCACCGAGGGACAAGTGCCCATACTCCGTGCATCTGGAGGGTTTTATAATTCTAGTTTGTATCACATATTTCTAGTCTGGTCCCCCTGACTGAATATGAATTCATAGCTGCAGACTATCAGGTGTTTGTCTAAGGAGCATCTTCCAGGTTCGTTTCATCCAAATAGGATCCTTTGGTGCCTGGGCTTGCAGTGCCATAAGTGCAGACAACCACGAGGTTCAGTACAATAGTAAACTCCTAAGATGAACTAAAACACTAATGGAGACACACCTCTACTCATTCTTTATCCAGCTGCTGATGGTTACCAGCATGCGGAAAGACTCTTGCTCTAATATAGTGACAAACCAGCTTACAGTACTTTCCCCCCTTTTTTATCTGCCCTTCAACTTTATTGTCTTTTTTATCTAGGCTTTATTCTTTAATACTGGGCATGAGTGATCATATAATATCTAGCTACCAATCACACATGATCACTTAACCAGGAAAAACAGCCTTAAACAAAGATAGTTGTTTTAAGTAACATAAACTATGTTTTTCTTCCTTCTTTCCTCCTCAAGGACAGACTATTGCTACTACAACACAAAAATTTTGCCTTAGACCTCCAATGTTCAGTACTTTAAATTTATGCTTCTTAGAGTTCAAACACCAGCTAAGCACAAGTTCCACCCTTTAGAGCTTATATAGTTGTAGTGATCTCACCCTCTAAACACAAAGTATGATGAAAATTATCTTTAGTTCCACCTCAGTTGTCCCAAGATGCTTTGGCAGCCGCCATCCTCTGAGCCCCCAGCAGGCAGCTCTGGCCAGCCCACCCAGGGACACTGCACCCCAAGTGCCTGTCAAGCAGCCCTCCCCTCGTCTGTGGAACTACACACGGAGATACTGTTGTCTAATCAAACAGGTCTCAAAGTAAAACATTACTTGCATGCTCAGTTGGAAACTCACCACTGGCTCCCCATCAGATGATGCTGCGGACTGGAAATGTGGAAGCAACAGCAACAGGAATGCGAGTAAGTCCTGTTCCTGCACGTTTGGACATAACCCTGTTCAGCAGTCCAAACAAAGGCTTGTGCTTACTCAGCCTACAAATAACTTTAACCAGCGTGTTTTGTCTAAAATTGGGTTATAGACCCCTCTCTCTGGTATCTAATCTTACTGCTGCTTGTCAGACAGGAGAGATTTGAATTAGGGCTTTAAGTCAAAAGCACAGCTATCATTTGAAATTGCGCGGACCTAACCATGTGAAAAAAATTCTGTTCAGGTTCCAACATCACATTATAAAAAGTAAGCTTTTATTTCATTTATGGACAATATATAAAACATAAATACAAATTGTTTCAAAACCACACTGAAAGATACTATTAAAAATACTCTCAAGCGGAGTGCAAAAGGCTCACACGCAGAAGCTTATAGTTCCCAAAATACGAGATTCGTGCAGTGTTAACTCTCCCTCACAAAACCACAGATACCACCTCCAAAAAAACCCAACTAAAGATCTCTCATCCCTCTGCCAGGATAAGAGGTATCCAGGACAAGAGTCACATTTCCCATTTCTTGGTGTCCTTCTTCCCAACACAGGCAATACAAGTCCCAGCAACAACAGAAAAATATCTCTGCCAACATGTATGATCTGTACTTCTAAGCAATTCTTTACCACAAGGGTGGGGAGCTGCTGAAACAGGTTGCCCAGAGAACTTGCGGATGCCCCATCCTGAAAGTGTGGCTTTGAACAACTTGGTCTAGTGAAACGTGTCCCTACCCATGGCAAGGGGGGTTGGAACTAGATGAGCTTTAAGGTTCCTTCCAAACCCAAACCATTCTATGATTCTATGTTAAAAATAAACAAAGTAAGTCTGCATGAACTTTGAATTACAGGTAGACTCAAGGAGCATACAATTCTTTTGTAGACATAAAAGTTTCCCTTTATTAAAAGCAAAATATTTGATACAGCAATACAGTCATTTCCAAAATGTTAATAATATTTTCACGATTCAGGTTTAAAACTCAGACCTTCCCAAACCCAATGTTTTTTGCCATAGCTTAGAAAATTTTGTTCAGCAAGTGTTCTTATCTTCCCAACTGATATTAGCTACAACATTAAAAAAAAAAAAAAAAAAAAAAAGGAAAAAAAATTTAAATAAGTCTAAAATATAACCATGGCCTGAATTATTTGGACACAACCTAATTTCAGATATTCAAGGCCAATTCAGAAAATCATGACTTTGATCATCAGAAAGTAAATACAATTTTTTAACATTTCAAAAAGAAGAATGTACATATAGTATTTACCAAACAACTGTATTTTTCATTATTGTGTTTGAGCAACATAAAGGGAAAAAAAGGAAAATGTAATAGAACCTCCATTAGCAAACCTTCTGGAACTTACTACCAAAGTTTCCTTGAGCTATTTCATGTCAAGGATGGTTCACATTCATTGTGTTTCTCAACTGTTAAAGTAGGGCACCTTTTGTAGATCACAAAGATATGGCCCATATAAAATTTAGGATTTAAATAACACTCCTCTAGAACAGTTAAAAATAACTGCTGCTTTGGCAGCCCCTGAAGAGGAGATTAAGAAAAAGTAATATTTCAAAGACCCCACACGTATTAAATTTATGACAGAAATTCAGCAGAATGGTGCTCATCAGAAATTTCAGGGTGTCCAGAAATCAAAGACTAAATGATTTTTTAATGAGCAAAACAGACATCACAGGTTCAAACCATGTCTCAGCTACATGCCTACAAATACCACATGCTGTCAATACACTCAATATCAAAACCCTCAAGAAAGGTAATCAAATGGATTTGCCTATATGAGTGAGGAGCACCAGAAAGCATCAAACAGACACTTCCACTCAGTACTTTTATGTGACATTCATGAAGAAATTTGTAATTCTCTCAACACTAATTCCAAGAAACAGGAACAACCCAACTTAATGCAATCTGCTATAAATCATTAGGATTCACCCAGGTGACTCAAGAGGGAAACCCAAACTTAATTAGATAATTTCAGATCAGTTGCTGTGAAATCCAGGGGTTTTGTTCTTTGGTACATTTAAACCTATTATCCAGTTAATCAATTAGAGAAGAGGATAACGTGAAATAGTTCTTAAGCATGCTTCAAAGATATTTAAATCTTCTTATATTTTTTCTTTTATTTCTAACACCTTCTGTGATCAAAAGCAGGATGTTTAAAGCCTTCCTCCAATTCTAGAACAATCTAAATCAATAGTTTCAAAATCCTTCCCACTGAAAATACATTATTACTAATTTCTAACCTCAAAAACACATCCCTTTGTTCTTCCAAGGTTAAGGCAAGACATCTCCTTGCACAACTTTCCTCTAAATGCTCAGCACCAGCCACACAAAAATTCCATCTGGTTTTAAACTACTCCTTGCCAAATAAAAAAACGGTAAGGGTCAGGTAACCTGTCATGTAATGACAGGTTAAGTACATGTAATATTTACATGGAAAACAAACTAGAATACTTCAATCTAGCAGAAAAAGCTGTAATACACAGCCAGTGGAAACAGAGACTACATAAACTAGAAACAGAAACTATTTTAAACACAATTTTGAAAATGTTTTGAAGAATTACTTTTAACCACTCATACAGATTTTAAATTAAGACTATTTTTTTTCTTTCTAGTTTAATATTTCTCTATCTGATTTACAAGTTGTCACACCTAGTCTGCAAAGCAACTTCTTTGGGTTTTTTTTCAGTATACACACAGACACAGCCAAAGGTAGGCACTAATGCCTTCTGACAAAAACACTTGAGAACCAGATAGATTCCTGGCTGGCTTCAGCATTTACAGATATTCCATGGACTCAGAAATGCTAATGATGTCAATAAAAAAGCCTAGAAAACAGGTCAAAAAGTCACATGCAAAGTCCTCTGGTCAAAAACATTTAATTGACATACTCCTGATTACAAGCAATACCCTCACCCTGCTGATTACAAAATAGTAAACCACAAAACAGTCCCTGTTTTTTTTCACGGAAAACTAATATGTAACTAGTTTTTAAAAGACGAGAAATACAATGCAGAAGAGACTGTACTGCTATTGAAGGAAAGACTGTGAAGTCATGTGAAACTTATCATCAGTGGACCCACAACAAGGCAACCTGTTGCTCTCCTTCTCAAGGCTTTCCAAAGCATCCTCTTCAGCTTCCTGGACCTGTGGTCTACAGTGCAGCAAGCCAAGTTCTCTCAAGCACTCTATTTAGAACTCCAGTCTGGAAGTCTTCGGCACTTCCTATATTCCAGCAAGTACATTTCTTTATTTCAGATAGATTTTTTTTTTCACATATCTTTTCTTTCACCCAAAATTTGAGCTCCATGGGAGCTTAAGCTACAGTGATAAGGAATTCAACACAAAAGTTAGGTATCATTAATTCAAATTCCTCCTTGCAAATAGAAATGTTTCAAATCTGCTTTCATGATGGATATTTCTTCACATGGTTGAATAACCTGAGCACCATCTTGGATGGGCAGGGGGAAGCTAATAGTAAACTCCTCATAGATTTTCTGTATTTCCTTTCTAGAGTAAAAAGTCCTCCTTCGGGATGAGGTTTTGGGTTTGAATTATTCATGGGAACTGAAAAACTAAAAACTTTTAAGTACAGTTGTTTGACATCATCATATGATTAGAGATCTTCTAAGGTCATCTTAGAAAAAAATCAAAGCAGTGTAAAAGAAACAATTGTGTAGAATGTAAGTACAATGAAGATCCTGGAGGGTTGTTACAAGTCAGGCGCTTCCTCAGGAACCCAGAAAACTCCAGTTCCTTTGGTGCTGAGACAGCAACAATCACAGGGGGTTCAGCCTCCTCCCAGTGACCTACGTGAAGTCTTGAGGCAAGAACTCAAGAACAACTGAATTCAAAAAGAGTAAAATGTAGTACAGAGCAGCCCAATAATACAACTTTGAATGCACTGAACTAAAGAAAAAGCCAAAACAAAACACAACCAACCAACAGACCTATTTTGCAAAATGCATCAACATATGAATCAGTACCCATCACACCACTTAATGGAGACTCCACCCCTCTTTACAAAGAGTCCTGTTCCACCCTCCACAATGGCATACCTGTCTTCAATTACAGGGAGGTATGTGCTTCCTTTTATTGACTGAAGGACACAAAGTCTGAAGAATTCTTATTATTTCTATTAATAAATAAAAACATAATAAAAACTATTTCTATTAATAAATAAAGAACAATGCAAACCATTGCATTTTGGTATCAATGTTCCGTTCAGAGGAATTTCACAGCTTCCAGAGTTTCTGCTTTACTTGGGTGATTAATGAAAAGAACTTGCTGGCTATTACGGCTTACTCTAACTTAAAAAAAAAAAAATGCATGCCTCTTGAATAACTCCAATAACTTGGGAACAATAAAGGAAACAAGATTAATCAAATGCCTTCTCAAATGCCTGCACATCCAGTTTCTATGCTGCCTTCAGACACAAGGGTGAAACATGCTGGCTAACTTCCCAGTGTTATGACCTGTGAAGAATACAAATTTAAACTTCCTAAAATAAAAATATCACTGCATGTCTGTTAAGAAATAATAAATGTTTTTTTAGAAGTGACAAGTTAGCAAAAGTTGCTGACATTCAAGTACAAGAGAGAAACACAATTCTAATTCAAAGGTTATTAAAAAAGCGTTTAGTTTTTCAGCTTCCATTCTATAAAACTCATTCAAGTTTTACTGGATGCTGTAGTTTACCTAATTTCTCCAGGCATTCAGCAGCCTGTGCTGTGGGATGATCCTCCTTTGATACAGAAGCTTTTGACAGAATTCTGGGAACGTGTCCAGCATAACAGAAATAACAGCATAGGAAACCCTAATATACCAGGTGTGGCTTCTGAGATGAAGGTTGAGCCACCCAGGAAGTGCTCTAATAACTACAGCAGCCTTTCTGTAAGCTTTTACCACTAAAGGTCTCTTGAACTTGATTTATACTGAAAAGCATCAGGGAGGTATAGCACAGACAACTGATTTTTTTGCCCGACCTGCTCTTCTATTGTAGCAGTGGAATAAAAGATAGGCTTTGATTGTGGTGAATGATTTTCATCTCCTTCAATACTTGGCATCTCCCCTTTCTCCAGGTATCCCTTAGCTTATCTTTTCACCCAGCCTCAAAATGCCTTAAAAAAAAAAGTTTCTTTATAGAAAGAAACTCTCATTTAGAGTTAAAACTGTAATTTAAAAAACTCCTTGCAATGCTCTGAACTGCTTTTTGTTTTGGGGAACACAAGAGGCCCACAGCTGCCCATTTGCCAGTGGAGCTGTGCTAATCCTGCCCTGTGCTGAGCCTCTGAGCCCAGCCAGCAAGGCTCTGCCTGAAAGGTCAATCACATGTGCTCAGCCTCCCCTGTCCAGCATGCACCCGGCTCAGCAGCCACTGCTCCAGATCATGCTTTCCCATGCGGCTGCTTCTGCCTACACCACCCTGCTCAACACCAGCATTCATCATTTTGGATGTCCCCTTGTCGAGCCCTCCTACTCTAAACTGCCTCCTCCTTACACATTAAGCTGCACCTAAAATTAGCCTGAAAAGCAGATCTTCATCTCAAAGCAACAGTATTCTCCACACTTCCGTTTTTTTCAAAACAGGAAGACTGACTTCTACTTTGATCCAGGAATGTAGTGAATCCACATGCATTTTAGGAGGTGAAAGGCATAGGGCTTTCTTTGTGAGGGTGCTCTTGGCATGGTGACAAGGGGCTTTGCTGACCACAACAAGCTCAGCACGTTATCATCGGGTGTAAGGACCACTGCGAAAAGCCAAAGGAGTCCCTGTCAGAGCAGCAACTCACAATAGCCTGCAACAACACAAAGTATTCCTTCCTGCTGATTCGCATGGAGAGCCAACACATTCTTCTGCAGGGCTTCCCAAGGAGTGCTGGGCACACATGAGCAGAGCTTGCCATGACAGGAATGTTCCCTGCAGCAAATGTGTCCTGCACATCACTCCCCAAACCTCAGCCTGATGAGCAGGGTTAACTGTAGGTTGACAGCTTTCAAGTAATTGCAGCCATTCCCAATCCAGGGCTAACTGGTAAGACACTGCTTATTCCTCACTAGAGAAGGCAGAAAACAAAGAAGAAAACATAGATTTTTATTAAACTCTCTTCCCAATCTTCAAATTCTGCTTCTACCAGATGTTCTGCCCTGCATCTCTCCACTACCCTTATGACTAGACACCAAGCCTGGCTGATAAGTAAAGCAAAAGCCAGTATCTCTTTCATCCTCAGAAAACCACACTGATGCAGCCAGTTTTACTTGCTCGATTGTACAAACCCCATTTGCAATCTGATTTGGTATAGGCAGTCGACAAAGAGCCTGCGAAGCTGCATGCTCATCTGTAGGATTGACGCCATGCAAATCCTTCCCATTGCCAGCAAGTTGTGAAACACAAAAGGCAGGATATCCTGGAAGTAGTGTAACATAAATGGAAAACAAAAAAAAAGGCTTGTGTCCTGGGAATAACTTACACAGAGATTCTTTAGGGGCAGAAGCTGATCTTGAAAAAAGAAGTCTGATCCAGAGGGAGACGCATTGTGAAGCTGTCAACAAATTTCAGCTCAGAATCCAGATTGCACCAGAGTGATCCAGGCAGATGAATGACGGGCAAGACACAGTGCAACCCAGGAAGCCAGTCCAGGTGACATGCTAACAACATCCACTGCAGCATTCATTATGTTCTACACTCCGCTGAGCTCCAAATGAATGCTATCACATGCATCTGGGTCAAAATTTGACTGCCATTACATTCAATAGTGCAAAGAGGTGATATCAGCTATCACTGAACCAAGGTCTGCATCCCATTACTTGCTATAGCCTGCAGTGCCCAAGCTCCACACCATGCCATTCCTGTCCCAGCTGGATGGAAGCCCTTGGAAGACAGCCTGGTACCTGAAAAAAGGGGAATTCTTCTCAGCTAAGGGAAGATTTTTAAAAACCCTTTATTCTCCTCCCACATTTTCTTCTGGTTAGTATTGAAACAGATGCAAAGACCTTGACAGGAGTATAATAATAGAGAAGGCACAGTAGTTTTCCTTTACTTCCCTACGTATTAGTACAAGCTTTTAGCTCATGTTAGAAATACAGCATAGTCCGAACATTTGCAGGAGATACTTGAGGGAAGTGATTTGTCAGAAAAAAGGAAAAAAACCATCCTTGTTTTTCAACGGTAGTAACTTGAAGTCTGCTAAACACAAGCTTCAAAAATAAACAGCACCCTCACCAATCAGCAAACATGGCTCACATGCTTGGTAATATTACTAGGCTAATTTTTCATAACATAAAACGACTTTTTCTTAAAAGATGGCCATTACTTCACATTAACTCAGTTCTCCTCTGTCTTTACATGTGTGCAAGTTATACAGCTTTTCCTTACACAAAGGCCTGAAACAATGTAAAATTAAACACTTGGGAAGAAAGTCCTAACACAGATGTGCCTCCTTCATTGTCAGACTGGAGATTACATGTTAGAATTTTGTGGGTTTGCCTGCCTATAAAATGTTCCACATAAAATTAAGCCATGAATTTAAAATTAACCAGCTGATCAAACTGAACGAAACAAAGCTACAGCAGCCTCATGCACAGCTGCATCTTGCCCATTCAAATTTCTCCCTTAAGTATGTACAGTAGAGGAAGTAACAGCTCCTTTTGAGAAGGCTCCTGTCTTACCTGTATCCTAAAAACTACTTGGACATTTCCAACAAGATGACCAATGGAAACAAGAGAGAACATGCTGAGTCCTAGAAAAACATAAGCCAATTAGCTTTCATTAATTACCACTAACCACACCTTGGCACACCTTCAGATGTCACTCCAAAATCTTTACCTGTCTTGGGGTGAAATACTTAGCTCAAATTGCAAGGTCTTGTGGTCTTACACCCACAGCAGGCACACCCAAGGTCAGTGCCTGGACATGTACAGGGATCAGGCAGCATCTTACGGTTGATGAGGAAAGTGTTGCTTCAAAGTCCTGCCCAGGCACGGTAGGAAGGGCAGCCCCCGATGCTAACCTGTTTTGCACAAAAGCAGTAATTTTTCTTCTACTACAATCTTCAAGTGTTTCCTCTTGCTGGGGTCCCTTTGGTCCTCTCAGCTCCTCAGACTTTCCCACCTAGGCATCAACCTTCACTTGTTCCTTAAGAAGGAGCTCACCTCAAAATACTCTTCCTCTTCCCAGTAGTTTCCTGTTCCCCTGCTTCCACCTCCTCCCTTGGGCTAAAGCAGCAGAGTCACTCAGTAAACACGCCAGTGACATGAAGTGCCTTTTGTCTGCCCTCTTCTCTCCCAAAGGGATTTGTAAAGAGACCAGGATTAATACTAAAACAACTCATCTCAAACAGCTGTTTTGGCTTTTTTTAAAACCATATAAATTTCCACTTCCATCCTATGTACTCAAGTAGTCAGTACTTATTACTCACTCAAAATCCCAAGCATTTATTAAGCAAAAACAAACAAAATATCAGGAAATAATATAACTGCATTTTTTTAAGGCATTAAAAAACAACTCTTTAGAAAGAGATCAGTAACTGATCCCAGACTGTAACAGAAGCTGCAAAGAGCAATTTAAAAAACTAGAAAGTCTATGAACCAGCTTTATTTATTAGAACCCTTGCTAGGCTGACTACTATGTGAACACAGAACAGACACAGAACTCTGTGGCAACAGAAACAAAGAAGCTAAACTCCAACAGCTGCTAAAATAAACTATTTTTAGTTCTAAGTTACAAGAAATCTGATGTAATATTTCACAAAAATACATACATGTATGCAAAACTGGGAAAAGCTGCCAGGATTTAAACTGAAAGAATAATCTGTAAGAGTATATGGTCAACACATTATTTATGTTTGTCATTGCTGCTTTGGTGTTGAATATATATGATTTAGCACATAACCCAAAAATAGCCATAGCATCAGATGTCATATCATCGAAAGACTGCATGTGCATTGATAATAGGAAAGATTCCTACAGCCACAAGAAAAGCAGCTACTTAGACCACTGAACTGTAAAATAACGTATTCTGTGGGTGTTGACCTTTTGAGCAAGACATGACTTGTACAGCATGATAAAAGGCTAAGAAACTTCATGGCTAACATTCCTCTCCCTGGGTTGGTAAGAAATAATCTTTTTCCTTTGAAAGGATGTAGAACTTTACAGCAAAACATAAAACAAGATCTAAAATTTGTTTCAGTTTACCATCAGAATATGACATAAAAGGTATTTCAAAAAACATCCTTTCCCTAAACAAAGCTTAAAATTTGTTCTTCCATAAATTATCTTAAAAAATACTAAGGTGTAAGACTTT
Organism: Onychostruthus taczanowskii; assembly: GCF_017590055.1. NCBI lineage: Eukaryota > Metazoa > Chordata > Aves > Passeriformes > Passeridae > Onychostruthus > Onychostruthus taczanowskii. The sequence goes on from NW_024500683.1 coordinate 902,586, forward strand.
TTCAAAACTCCATAGTGCATGTCCAAACACCCAAAGAAAAAAAAAATTTAATAGAGGACACTCATGCAGTGAAGCAAACACTATCTCAAGGTCCAAATAATCCAAGATTAAGTGTCTGACCATACTAATTTCAGGTGTTTGAGAAGATGCAAGAGTACTGTAATGGGATGACAACTGAAGACAGAGATCATCCCACCATCTGCAAAACTGCACGTGTACAAAAGAAACAGAAGTGCTTTGTTCCCAACAGCCCCAATTCAACACAATTATGACAGTCCTCCTCTCCTCAAAGTTTCCCAAGAACTTTGAAATTTGAAGCAATGCTCTTAATCACAGCCAAAAGAAGATCAGCTACTGAAATCTGTAAAAACCATGAGAGGCTCTGTTTTGGAAAAAAATCGGAAGAGGAGGACTGACAGGCCCAGCAGTACTCTCACTGAAAAGTAATCCAACAAGTATGAGAGGAGAAACAGCATCATTCCTGGCAAGTCCACATAAGTAACACTCCTTGCTGTACAGCAGAGAGATAGAATCCACTGCAGAATGCCATTTGTGTACACAAGCACCTGCCATAAAGGCTGCCTGCATGAACACTGCTAAGGCTTTAAAGCAATCAGCAAACACTGAAAAAATAACTCCATAGGAGCCTAAAAAATGAGACAATTATTTATATCACCACTTTTTCTATCTTTGTAAAGGATCCCAGGTAACAAAAAACAAACAAAAAACCAAGACAAACAAACAAACAACACCCCCAAAACAAACTCATTCTCACCCCTAAAACATGAACTAAACCCAAGTGTTTTTATTTTTACACAGTAATAAATGTCCATATTACCCTAGGGCCCTTTGAAGTCCATGATCTTTTACAATCCTCTCCCATCCTACTCTATGACTCTGTCCATGTATGTGACTCTGTCCATGTGTCCCTGCCTACAGAAGGAACTGTTGGAACTAGATCATCTTTAGGGGCTTTTCTGACCCAGGTCATGATTCTATGATTGTATTTAATTTCCCTGTGTATACTCTTTATGTCTCTCTCTGCAAAGGGCTCTGGAGACATTTTGGTAGAGGCAACTTTTGGTAGAGGCAATGCAGGTTACACAGGTCTAAGAGACTGCAGAATAGGTTGTGGCTTCCTGAGAGAGGGTGAGCTGAACAACGACTGATCACACCTTTTCTGCCTCCCCTCCTCTCTGCTGCTCTACCTCTGCAGAGAGAAATGGAAATATGGATATGGATTTTGACAGATATGGAAAACAGAAAGGTGATGGGATTTGCTTTCTGCAGAGCCAGCTGTTTGCACTGGGGTGTGAAGGAGCCCCATTACCGTCCACGCTGCTGGGAAGGGCAAGAAGATGCAGCCACTAAGATTTTCTCCTTTCAGGGTCCAGCAGTCAATTACCTCAGTCCAACTGCTTACAAAACTGCAACCTGACAGAATTGTTAAAATTGAAGTAATCAAAAATGTTTGTCAGATTCTTCACTCCTGAATGCTCTGCTGCCTGTCCTGGAAACTTTGCAGTACATAAGCAAGGCCAACATCACAAAAGCTTACTGCACATGGCTAAACTTTGAACTGGATGAGCAGCTACAGAGCATCCCCCCCCAAAACTCTCCAATGCCTCCCTTCAAACAAGCAGAGTGCCACGATAAGCAGGTTTGGTGTGCCTCCACACAGTGCTCACCTTGACAAGGCAAAAGGAAACAGCAAAACTGTCTCTGGCACAGAGGACTTGGTTAAAGAGTTTTATTGCTGTCAGTTCCCTCACTATAGAGCAGCGGTGATGGACTGCACTTGAAGAAATCAGGAGAGAGCAAAGCACAGATGTGAACTCAGAAGGGGTGTCATCAGCTCACCACAGGCATGACCTCCTGCACAGATCACACCTAAGGACTGGAGAAGGATATGCTGTCCTCCCACAGGCAGCTTCTTCCTAAACATGGCTACTACAGCATCACCTTGTAGCTGGGCTCCTTTGCGTCTGGAACGCTGAGAACGCACGTGATATGATCAAAACCTTGCTGAGTGCATGGCAACAAAGACAATATAGCAGATAAGAGGGACAGAGCTCTGGACCATACAAATCTGAATTTGCTCAATATGCAGAAAGCAACAATATTTCAGTGGCTTCAGCTCTGGCCTGAAGGATCCATAGAAACTTTTAGATATAATTCAGAAAGTTGCTGCTATTTTTGTGAAATACAGCCAGAGATCTTGCTAATATTGAAGAGTTTTTTATGAACAACTGGCTTTGGTAAATTCTCTACTTCTCTTTTTTATCTCCATGAATTTCAAATCTGTCCGCTAAGTCTTGTTAATTACAAGGAAAACAAATTTGCTTGTGAAAAAAATTATCCACTATGTAAATAATACTCTTAATTTGTCTGTTTAATTACCTTTGCAAAATAAATTCAGCAAGCTCTCTAAAGAGATGTTGCTTAAAAAAACAAAAAAAAATTTCTTTTATTATAAATAAGGCCTTCTGTTGAGCACTTACAAAACCAGGGTTCATTCAGACTTTCAGCTCAAGACTGAGAATTTCTCATTAATTTCTCTGAGAGTGGAACAAGCCCTAAAAGATGCACATACAGATGTGGCCACCCCAGTTCTGGCAGTGCTCATGGCCTCTCCATTCGGTGCTGCCAGGACTGGATCCCAGTTTGGAGACTGGCCACATTCTGCACAGCAGCAGCGCTGCAAGCTGTGCATACAAAAAGTGAAGTTTAATTCCGGATGCCTCATCCATCTCTTGTTCCCTGGAGCAAGAAGAAACTGCCCTTCACCCAGACATATGCAGAGGAAGAAGAAGCATTCACTGTATAAGGAAGGTCCCTTGGCTTGACAGAAGTGCTTCAGGAGTGACACAATGCCTGGGTATGACTTGCAGTGCAGCCACAGCAGCCAGACACCAACTCACAATTAATCAAGCGTTCATGCATGCCCTGCTACTGACAGTAGCTGCAATTTAGCTCACAGAGCTTACACATGCCTACAGGAGCAGCAGCCAGCACTGTATCTGCAGGTTAAATGTCATTTGGCTGCAACTCCCTTTGCAGCAGGAAGAAGTCAGGATGTGTAGGTGCACCAAGGAGCCCCAAACGACCTTTTCAAGGCCAGGCTATGCCGTCCACAGATGGCAACAGGCTTTGCCTTGGAGCTGCAGCACCTTGGCACAGTGGCAGGACCAAACAGACCCAGCCCTCCCCAGCCTCATCACCCTCTGCTCTGTTTCTACACACAGCTCAACAACAACAAAACAAGAACTTGCTTTGACTAAATTAGTTTTTTTGAATAGGTAGTCTAAGATGGTCACTTACCAAAAGGCAGCTTTAGCATGCTTTCCCCAATAAAATACATATATTAAATTTATATGGTCATTACTTACAGAAATCAGTCTACCAGACTAAAGTGCCCATGGATTTATCTGTCCTTTTCTTGACATCAGAGCCTTCGTAAAAACCATGAAGGCTGCTGATGCTTCTCATTCAGCTTTGCAAAGCTGCTGGTTTTGTTGGGTTTTTCAGTGGGGAAGGGAAGATTCATCCACAGCTGTCAGTTCAAAAACGACAATTTTCTGTGTTCTTTATATTGATACAGTATCTATCAATACTTCAGAAACACAAGTCACTGTCACTAGCATTTACTACAAAACTACAACAGTCATTCCAAGAAATAACAAAGTAGAAACTTAAATAGATAGCAAGCTATGATAAAATGTTGCCATTTTAAAATGCCTTCTCATACTTTGAAAAGTTGATACAAAATGAGAGACATATGATATTTGGTAATTTTTTTTAAAGTTAGATCTTTAGAAAGCCCTTTTTAAAAGTGTTTCAGACCCAAAGACACTGTAACACTAGGACGCAAATTATGAAGCCACACACAGTATATTCTAGAGTAGATGATGAATACCTCAGGTTTTATCCCTCTGATTTTCCTGGTTTAAATCACAGTATGGTTGTACACCTACATTTCCTACAGTATTACAGGCTATACTCCTAAACCACAACATTTTGCTGTCAAATGCAGTAGTTTGCCTCAACACTAATTATTTTAAAACCAAATGCCTTAAGCTGTAACATGAGATGACCAGCAACTGAAAGATTATAGGATTTTATCAGAGAAACTGTTCGTCTTTTGAGGATTGAAATTACTTTTTTTCCAGATAAACTCAAGCCCAAATACAGATGGCACCTGAAGAAATCATCAAGCTCAAGCCCCTGCATGAGAACAAGTAAAACAGTTTTGAGGAGAGTTTTAATATATCCTTACCACAAATACTATTTGACTTTCAAAAACCTTTGCAGAAATAAGATTGCACAACCTTAGTTTCTTTCAGTTTTCCCTAAGGCATAACAGATTTTAAGAACTTCATCAAGTCTTTGGTGCAAACTAGTTTCATCTTTTTCGATACAGTCACTTTCAGAAGAACACAAACCATTCCTCAGTAATTTTAATATTCTAGTATCTTCCTGTTCTCTCATCTCATCTCTTTCTGCTGGAAATAAGCTTGTCTAGCTTTGTGGAACACACTTTCCAAACACACAATTCTCTGCAAATCCATTTTCCAAAACCTTCCTAAGCCCTGGTGACCGTTTCTGGTAGATGGACACATTTGAATTTATCTTCCTTAACAGGCCGTAGCCAAAACTGAACACATTATTCTATTAACTTAAGCTGCACTAGTACAAAAAGCTAAATGCTGAACTTCAACAGGACTGCATCCCTGTGCTTCTTGTGATCCCACATAACCCTCAGATTTGCTTCCATGGCACTGCTGCCAAGTCGACTTTACCCATTTGCATGATGGGATCTTCTTCCTGAAAACAGTATCTTGTACTCAAATACTGCCTTGGAACTTATCAGAAACTTCTTGTCCTCCAAAGCAGAGCATCAAAAACAGAGCCTGAAAGCCCTACTCAGTCTCCTTCATATTTTGTGCTAATTCTGTTGATCAAAGATATCCATGTCAACAAGTACAAAGGTTCCAGAAGTGCCCCCAGCGCCACTTAAACTCATGTTTGATGGTGACTCACAATCATTTCCTGAGAATTATCACTTAGAGTCATTATCTCTACACCTGGTCCCTTTGGTTCAGCTGTTCTCAAAGACTTCATTGAACAATTTTCCTAAGAGCAGCCTTACTGGGTCAGATAGGCAGGTCTGTTGTCTGCACTATGTCAATGCCTGAAATTAATACAAAAATTTGAGAAATAATTGACGATATTTTCCCAGTCTATTGTCCCAGCTCTGTGCTCAGCTTGGTGACTCCCTGAGCTACTTCAGGTACTCCACACAAGTCAGCCTTAGTGGGTTTTTCTTCCATTAATTTGTCCGGCTGCTTTTCAAGTCCCTGTAAACTTTCAATATCCACATACTTCAGAAAGGATTTCCAAAGCTTAACTAAACCACACATTGGGTCAAAACCAAAAACACACCCCTTTTGTTCATTTTGAACCTGCCAGTTTAATCGTATGCTTTCACATTTTGTTCTGATAAAAAGTCCCTACTCAACTTTGCCACATAAGACTGTCAAAATTTCTAAAACCTGAAATCTTTCCTCAGACCAGTGTTATCAAATACCACAAAAATACAAAGGTTAGATTGGGTCACAAAACCTTCTCCACCCTGGCAGACCAGGCACAAGGAAGCACTGGTTCACCTTCCTTATGAGAACATTATTGTTAATAGGTCAAAATTCTGACCCATTATCAAAACAAAGGCACATGGCAATGCCGGAGGCTGAAGGACACAGTACTTAGTGCAGATTATAGAGGAATGCCCCCTCTGACTAGCAATAATGGGGGTGGGGAAATTAGTTCAATTTAGAATTTCTGCAAACTAATACTGACATGGTTTTAATTCAGAAAGCTATTCAGTCTCACAGGAAAGTTTACTGACTTTATGTTTGCATTGCTGGCTTTATAGTTTTACAGTCAAAGGCATAACTGTGCCTTCACTAAATAGTTTATTAACTGAGACACATTAAAAACCCATCCACTAAAAATACTGTCAAACTAAATCTTAATTTCTGTGTTATTAAAAGCAACATCACAAAGGTTTGGAACTGGTGCTCCGATAATTCTGATATTTACTCTCCCACCTCAACAACACTGAGATCTTTCTTTTGCAGTTATTTTATAAACATTTAAGAGTTAACTTGTGTGTTAACAGTTTTGTTGTATTTAAACAAATACTGCAAGACATTTGCTTATACTTTTAAGTTTTAAAAATTAACATGTGAAAAATTAAAATATTTCTAATTTTGTTAGGCTTTTTTTTTTCCCACTAAAAAATAAAGTTTAAAAGCGCAGATGACATTTAACTCACGAGTTCATCTCCACCCTGTTAATTTGTCACACTTGCAACAGAAGGAAGACTCAGTCCCGTGGCCAACCTTTGTACCCGGCTGGCTGCGAACCCAGTCCATAGGCCGCCCGCAGCCCGGCGATGCCAACTGAACTGTAAGGAATTAGGTCGCCTCAAAGGTCTGTTCCCTCCGGGAGCACCATAGGGCACAAGTCACGACATATACGACTTCTCTGCACCTTTGTAAAACAGGGCTGGCAGACAGCAGTGTTCGCTGAAACCACAGATAACAACCATCCTTTTACAGAACCAGCCAACTCTTAATTCAGCTACCTCCATCCTACAGGCCTTGGTGGCATTTACTAGTTCAGAAACTGAGAGCCAAGTGTTAGACGAGCACCAACAGTATAATTGCTGCGCTGTAAGTCGTATTCTAGACCATTAAGGAGACGAACCTTTTTAAGCTTTCCTATTCAGGAATGGATGCAAGTTACAGGAATGGGGAATTGGTTTTTAGCTGTACATCACAGTGACACACGCTGCTCTCCAAACCGCAGCCTGCAAAAGTACTTCAAGCAGAAATACTCCAGAAGATGTTTTTCCACTGAACTACCAGTCGTACTGCGTTCGGCCAGTAAAGGCTATACAAATTTTGTTTTCGCTCACAAGGACAATCCCACCAGCAGAGAAATGTTTCTGGAGCAAGGGATGGAATTTCACAGTGGATGATACTAAAAAAACCCAAACAAGCCCACAAAGGAAAGAATTTCCATGCCAGTTAATTTAAGGAAGTAAAGAACAGTCCAGAGGGATTCTAAGCTCCGGCTCCGACAGGTCTGTCCCGCGGAGCGCTGGCCGGAGCGCTCCCCGCCCGGGCCCGGCCCGATCGCACCTGCCCGGGCGAGAGGAGAGGGGCGGCGGGGGCAGCCGAGGGGCAGCGCCGCGGCCGGGCCGGCGCCTCCCGCTGGGGGTACGAAGGGGCGGCGGAGGCCGAGAGGCCGCGTCCTTACCTGCTGATGGAGGTGGTGCTGCTGCGTTCGGCGCCCCGCTCGCTGCCAGCCCTGCTGCTGCTGCTGCCGCCGCTGCTGCGCTGCTCTGCGCCGCCCCCGCCGCCCGGCACGGCCCGGCCCGGCCCGGGAGAGGCCTGCGGGCGGCGGGCGACAGGGGCCCCTCTCGGCCTGCGAGGGGTGGGCGCAGGAGCTGCCTCGCCCGGAGCCCCGGCCCCGCGGCGCCCCGAGCCCGCAGCCCGCGCCCTCCGCGGCAGAGGTGGTGCTGAGGGGCTGGCCCGTGTTATTGTGTGTGAGTTGGGTCCCTTCCTTTATTTTTTACCGATGCGGTTACATAAAGGGTCATTTTGGGAGCTGTCTTTGTCTTTACTGACCATCGCCCCACAAAGAAAGGTGCCAAGCAGGTGGCGGCTCTCCTGCTACGCAAACTTCGGAAGTCAGAGGCTGTTTGAGCCCGGTTCCTCTCCCAGGCTCGCCCTGGCCCTGTGCGGTCCCTGCCGTGTCCCCAGGGCCCTGCCTTGGCGGATGGGAGCAGCGGTGGTCGCAGCCGCTGCTGAAGGGCAGACCGTGGCCTGCCCCAGCCCTGTGCCCCTGTACCGCCTGCGAGGCAGCCCAGGGCCAGCCCGGGCTCTGCGGGATTGCCCCGGCGTGTGCCTCACCCAGCCATTCATCTCTGTGGCCGGTGCGCTGCTGTGACCCGGGGACAGCGGCCCCAGTGGGCGGCATTGCATCATGCTCAGCCAGGGTGTCACACCGCTGGTGCTACTCACAGCCACCCCTCCCGTGCCACAGCTCTGCGTCACCTCCCTGTCCCTTGGCTTTACCACGGTTCATTCCTGGCGTCGCCAGCTGGTTTGTCAGCTTTACCATAGCACCGTGCTTCTCTCCCCACAATAGCGCATAAGCAGCACAATCACCCCGGCTGTACGTGCAAACCCTCCTTGTTCTCCACCTGATGGTTCACTCATATATCTTTTGCTGGCAAAGGGAAACAAACCAGTCAATACTTCAAAATCTTGTGTTTTCCTTGATTTTGCAGCCCTTCTTTAAGCAGGAGTGTTTCACAGCATCCTTTTGAGTGTTTCAATAACACCAGGGACATTGTGGGTACAGCCACTAGCTCATAAATAATTTACATACATTTCTTCAAGCCGTAGCTGCCCATGTATATATGATACTCATAACAATGCTTTGGCCTCTTTTAGAGGACAAAGAGAAATTCCAGGGGCTTCTCTAGGGGGAACTCAGGGGGTTCTGTCAAGGATAAGAGTGGATGTACACAAGGAAGGAAAATGGCAGTGCATTAGGTGCATGAGTAATTCCTGCATCCTGGGCAGAGCACGGGTGGAGTTCAGTCCTGTGTCCAGATTAACATTCCTACAACTCCTGAAATGTGCTGTGGACTTGTTTTGGTCTTTAAAACATTCCACTTGCCTGCAAAGTGGCAAGGTGAATTTGGTGGTTGCATCTTCACTTGACATAATTTAGAATGGCTGACAATTTGGACAATCAAAGCACTGTATAACTTCTGGAGCACGGAAGTTTGTCTTTGGCATTACCTTTCAGTACTTTGTATGGTCAGCCTTACTTTTATTTGTAAAAGAGAGATAAGGATAATTGTTATCTGGGGGAAAAATAAGTGAATGGACAAGTAAATGAAAATGTAAATTTGGTGACTGGCTAAAACCACCTCTGTTAGCAAAACAGGATATAATGTCAGGAAACGACCAACAAAATACTTCCAGTGTAAACAATCCAAGCAGTGCTGAGCACTATCTTACCCTCTGATGTGCCTCTCCCTCATCGGAAGAGGCATGTCTCTACTTTCTCCCTTCTTTTCTCCCTGGGAAATTTAAAAATACCCCAAGACACAGCAACATCTGTTCTGTGAATCTTCAGGGAAAATACAGGAAGACTCACAAGTGAAATCGGAGTGCAAGAACTTAAGGGAGGTGCGGGGGGGGGGGGGGGAAGTGGAAAGAGAAAAAAAAGGCAAAACATGTTTTACTGTACTCATTGCCTGTATGTAGGGAGCATTTACGGTTTCATTCCTAGGAAAATTGGATGAACCTCTGTAATTTCAGTCTAACCGAGACCTTTCAGAGCACCAGGAAGAGTGCGGATGGGTTGGAGCTGCCAAGCAGTCTTTAACAGCTGTGTAAGGAGCAGATGCAGTTGGAGGCTGGGAGGGAAGGCCAAGTGCCTTTAGCATCACCCTGCTCCTCCCACACCTCGGTGCACCAGGCAGGGCAAACAGCAGTGGAGAAGCCTCCGCTGCCAAGTGTAACACACAGAGGTGGCGTGTCAGCACTGCTGGAACTCGGGGCAGGCTCACACGGTACACACCACAGCAAGAGGGTCTCTCGTGAGGAGCCAGAGCTATAAAAGCACTGACTTCAATGTGCAAACTCCACGTTCTGGATGGCCTACTGGGAATATCACAAGCATTCCAAAAGCAGAAAGATCAATAATACAACGCAAGGCATTTTGACATGCACATGCACCTCTTGTAACCCTGCCACAAAGAACTGACAATATTTCAGAAGTCCAAGGTGTCTTCACTCACCAGGTTGTTATGGATAGTAAACAGCTTTTGTCATTAAAGTTGCCATATATTTTTAAAAAATATGTGTTATTGTAGGGACCACTATATTTTGTCAGAGCTGTTGAATGGTAGTCTGGAAGAATGAGCAGGTGAAGGACCCTGGATGATTTCTCAGAAAACCCTGAGAGGCTATTAGGTTTGTGTTCCCAGAAGCACAGAATGATTTGGGTCGGAAGGGACCTTACAGACCATCTAGCTCCAGACCCACTGCCATAGGCAGAGACACCTGCGTGACCAGGCTGCTCAAAGCCCTATCCAGCCTGGCCTTGATGAATGGTAGTTGGAAAAGTTGGGCAGGTAAAGGACTCCAGGTGATTTCTCAGAAAACCCTGAGAGGATATTACCTATGTTTTCATTTCAAAGAATATTATACAATGTCCTACTTAAATTTCAATGAAAGTGAAATTCTTGTGTGTAACTCAGTGGATCAGACTTCAGACTATTCAATATAAATAGGAAAAGGTAAAGGCCCTCGTACTTGCATTAAAAGTTTCACTCCTGAGAGGGTTGTTCTTAAGTGTTTAGTATCATGACTGCTCAGTTTCTCTCCTCATACTTTATGATGAAAAATTAAATGCAGAAGTCTGGTTTGACATTGATTTCAAGCCTTTACTGTATGCATCTGTCCAGGTGGAATGCTTGTGTTTGAATCATGTTAATATTAGCTAGCTTTCCCTGGGGATTCTACATAGCTACAAATGTTTTACACGTCACATGTAATGGTAAAGTTCTGCCTGTAAAAATGTCCATGGGCACTGACTTAAGTCACAGCTGATGACTTAATGTGGGGCCAGAAGTTCATTTGCTTTACACTGTTTTGTTGGCATACTCTAAGTGTACATGAGTGTGATGTAATGACACTGTATCTGTGTAATGTGGTCACGGTAAAACACCTCACAGCTTGCCAGCAGCAATGCTCGGCATTTCCTAAGAGCTGAGTATTCTGGTTTAGCACTTAGATACTCCCCAAAAATTATTTTATAGTTTTACACTCAGTTTCTGATAAAAACTGAAGTCACTGGTTATAGAACAGTTTTGGACTTACCAATGCAGAGTTTGCAAATGTGGCTACTGAAGCTGCCAGCACAATTTATCTATTATTTGTCTGGATAAAGAATAGCTTGTTCATATGTTTGCAAAAGAACCTTTCTAATTTGGCTCAAGGTTGAGCAGCTTATGTTCAGAGAAAGAACAAGAAAATTTGCTGGGATTTTAGCAGTAGTAGATGACGTTCCTTCCAGGATCAATCTTTGGTTTCTTTCCAAGCAGGCTTACTCTAGATAAGCACCATTCATTTCCTTATCATGTAAATTATTTACTGGAAATAAATGTGTAAGTCTTATTTTATCTGCTCCCTTTTACTTAATGTTATTTGCACATACATAATTCTCCAATTTTGACAGTAGTGAAAGGATCCTTTTTTTTTTTTCCTCTTTCTGGCAGAGTTTACATAAACATCTATTTTGACTATGCCTGAATATTTTTTAATATTCTAACTTTTCCACAGGCCTTCTGTATTTCAACAGCTTCATACAAGTTACAAAAAAAATTAGACATTATTTTTTAAAGTAAGGGATCCTATTTAAAGTCTTCTTGTTACATTTCAATTCATGAGTAGTTTTTTCTTGAACAACATGTTAGTTTAGGAAGATCGATTATTTTGCATTTTCACCCCTAGCAATGTGTGACTGGTTTCTGAGGCTGTTTTTTGACTGAGAGTAAGTCTCTTGGACTGGCCCCATTTTCCAATTTCCTCTCCTTAAAGGGTAATTCAATTAAGCAAATAGATTATTTTGAATTGTGGGTAGCTCCAGAGAATAAACCTTGCATAAATAATAGCATGAAAGGAGGTAAGGGGAATCCCTGACTTGTGAACTTGCAATCCTTCAGAAGTCCACTGCTTTTTGTTTTACTTTTGTGAGTGAATTCATTCTATAAACTCAAATGGTGAGGACAGGAAAATGAGATTACAGTACCCCAGGGCAGCTGGACGATATTCCTGGAGCCATCCCAGTGTTTTAAGACAGATGGATTCCATTCCTGGTGGAACACACCCCATGTCTCTGGGGAAAGAATTTTCTTTTGTTTCTGCCAGAAGCTTTTCTTTGGCAAAGATATCATGGGCCCACTCTCATGCATATTTAAAAGGAGAATGGGCCCCACCAGTTTAGATACATCATCTGGAGGACAGGGAGGAGCTCTACTGCAGGAAAGAGAACCCGGGAAAAGCCACTCAGATAACACACAATAGCAATTACAACAGAGTTGGTTTTTAATTTTAGCTTCCTGCCCCCACTCTCCCTCGATGCACTCTGTGATCACCTACATGGAATTCCTTTTCAGTGATGAACAGCAGCTGCCAATAAAATAACCACAGGCTCATCTGAAAAACAAAAGTAGCCTGCAGTAAATAGGTGACCTGTAGATGTCAGGAATAGGGCTGTCCTTCTTACATGGAGAAGAAGGTACTCACCTGCAGTTAAATGCACTTCAGTATGGATTCAGTACTGAGATCATGATACTGAGAGCTTCTCACACTTCTTGGAAAGGGAATTCTGTGGGCTTATTAACTAACTTGTAAATCTTTCTGTAAAAGCCACTGTTCATCTAGTGTGTTCCTGAACAATTATATGCTGTTAAACATACCTTGAGGACTTTTTTTTCCACCCCATTTCAGACTGCTCATTTTAGGCATTTTTAGCTTTAGTTTTTGAGCTAGTCTTGGGAAAGACAATTTTAAGAGAAATAAGTAATCCTCTTGAAATTCTTACACACTTTTTGGGCAGGGACCAGAGGAGGTCCTAATTCACAAAATATGGGGGTCCAGCTGTAGCTCTCCTAAGCTTCATATTGATGTAAGAAGCAAGAAAACAAAAAAATATGGATGAGAAAAATGCTGAAAAGGAAGATTGCTAATGCTACTAAGGTAGGAATGCAAAGCTCTTGCAGGCACCACCCTCCTGTCTAGCCTTCACTTATCACTGTAGGGTTATTATACAGAACAGAGAGAGTTTAATTTACATTGCTTGTTGAATAAATCCTCTCTAAAGATGTGAACTCTGTTGATGCTATCCATCTGGGCAAACCACTTAACAAGCTTGCTGGGGGACCCCTGATTACTCTATGAACTCTTTTGCCAGAAAAATAGGCTGCCAAAGCAGCACATTGTTTCAGCTCTCTCTATTCCTCTGCAGCACAGTTACACATGCACTTGAATGCTACCAAAAGCACAGACAGACTCAAGTTGCTTCCCATACCCTTCCCATATGTAGGATAACTAGATTATCTTAACTCTCACCCTGAGTGCTTTCCTGGTGGTGAGCAGCCCTTGGTTTTACACCCACACTTAAATTCCATCACCAGCTCTTCAACCCCTTGTGGTAGGACTTTAAGTGCAAGATAAGGCAAACTTCACTGACAAGTTACACACTCACTGTAGCATGACGTTCTCTCCTGGTATGCTTATTTGGCCCAGAGAGTGCCAAATTGTCCAGTTCTGACTTAGCTACTAAATATGCTAATAATCTGAATCCCCTATCTGTTCACAAACAGCTCTAGAAATAGCACTACTACTCAAATTACTCCAGAAAAATAGCAGGTATCAAAACCTGCAGCATTTAGCTTTCAGTTGCTTATAATACCTTCACTAACCTTTGGCTGCCCAGTTTAAAGTTTTCTAAATTAGGTATTTGCTGCAAATGGAATGCTAGCTAAAATGCTTCTGCTCACATAGTTAAAGAACAGTAACATGATTTATACTTTCTAATAAAGTTGCCCAGAGACTTGTAGCATAGATTTAAATCTGGCAAGCAAGTTGTGTTTTATGCCAGAGCCGTGCCTTTTGCCAACACTCTTGAAATGCAACCAGATTTTGTGAAGATGTGAACTTCTGATGAGCATCAGATGTGGGCTGGCCTTGACCCCTGTAGCTTCTTTCTCAGAACATCACACCTGGAACTGCAGCACTCCTACAGCAACACTGCCTGCTATTTCCTCTGCAGCACCAGCCAGGTTTGTCACACCAAGTACAGGAACTCAGAGCAAACTCACAGAAGCACGGAGTGGCTGAGGTCAGAAGGGACTTCTGAAGGTTACTTGGCGCAATCCCCTGCTCAAACAGGGACCCTTAGAGCCAGCTGCCCAGGACCATGTCCAGACAGTTTCTGAGTATCTTCAAGGATGGAGATTCCACAGCCTCTTGGGGCAACCCATGCCAGTGCTTGGTCACCTTCACGGTAAAAAAGTGTTTGCTGATGCTCAGAGAAAACCTTTTCTGTTTCAGTTTGTGTCCATTGCCTCTGGTCAGTTTGTTACCAGCCTCCAACTAGATACTGTACCATAGATCACACCTCCAGTTCAGATATTCAGCCCTTAATACATCTGTCTGCTCATCCAGCCCATACTTCCTCAGCTTCTCTGCTGAGGAAGTTGGCAACACAGGATCATCGAGGGAAAAAGATAGCAGTGGCCTTTTTTCTGGAGTGTAGATAGAAAACAGAGCTTAGAGACATGATAAAAGATTAACAGCTGTAAGAACCAAGAGAGACTGGGAGAAGATACTAGGGATCTCATCAGGGATTTGGAAGAAGAGAAAACGGCACAGGACAAGCGATGCTTGGGTAAAATCTGTAAAAACCAGAAGAACAAGGTCTCCTCTCACATGTTTTCATCTAGATAAGCAAGAAAATGACAACACACTATGACTGCTTATGGAGAAACAAAAATGAGAACTGTGGCATCAGTTCTAGGAGTGGCCATCATATACTGACAATGGAAGTCAGAAAAAACAAAGTGTGCACAGTGCAAAACATACACTAAGCCAGACAAACATAAGCACTAAGAAGGTAGAAAGCATCCAAAAACTTTTAGACTGTATAAGGAGTTGTAATTTAGTCCACTTCTGTGATCACACTTTCTTCAGATACTACTAACAGAAGCTAAGTCTGTTAGAGAACTTAACAGTGTTTAGGGAACTTAAAATTTCACAGTAAAGACAACTATGAGCTATATGATTCATATTGTTCATGAGAATGTAATTAAAAAAAGTATCATTTTTAAAATCATCTTAAGTAATGGTTTTCAAACACGAGCACATGACCTATTGCTACAGAAAAATTATCCATTTGACAAGTTACTAACAAATATTTTCCAGCTACCATTAGCTACATCCTTATTTTCAGGTGCCCAATTTGAGATGTTTAGGGTCAGATCTGCCAGAGTTTCCAAACCCAGAGCAGTCAAACAACAGCTCTGTACAAGTACAGTTGAAAGCACTTCACTGTGTAAAGAACAGCAAGAAACTGGAAGACAGAATTAAACACCTTCTTCAACATTGGCTTCAGATAAATCTCAGGTCAATAGAATTTCAGTCTAAGCAAACAGTTCTAACCACAAAACTGGTTTCTTTCAAGTAGCTAAGTAAACAGCAAGCATCTTTTTAAGCTTACTTTTCAATGCTCCCAAGTGACAGTAGCTGAAGCATGAATTTCAGCAGTTTAGAGTAGCTTAGCTTAGTTAAAATGTTTTTAATGTCTTTCCCTGAACTCCAGCAGTTAACTTGCAATATGGAGATAATGATATGGAGCAACTCTGACTGGACAAAATAACAGCAAAACCAAGTTCACCCCACCTATCATTTTACTGGCCTGAAAAAAATTTTCAAGAAACTATTTGAATTCAATAATGTCCCTAGGAAATAGGGAACTTCCACTGACTCCACAAACTTACTTGCTTTACACAGACAACCAAGATACAGGGATGCAAGTGAGAAAGTAAGCTAGAAATCAGGCTAACTATATACAGCATCCAACTTCATTACCATGCATGAAAGGTGGAGAATAACAGAGCAGAATGAAAAACTCACTAAAATACTGTACAGTAAGGTGTAGAGCCAAAAATGAGGTAATAAATTCATCCACAGAACACTGTCCTTGCAAAACAAAGACCTGGCTTCCACAGAAGGAAAAAAAATAAAAAGCTATATGACTTTTTAATTAAATATTGAATCATAAGCTGTCTGTACAAACACATTCAACACTGTTACAGACATTTTCTTAAAAATGTCTTCTTGATTCTGGAACCTAAACATTCACTTGCAGTACAAATTTTGTTGGAAGTTTAAAAATTTCAGTGGTTTGATAGGATGGGAGGAAGCTGTGCAACTTCTCACGGCCTTTTAATGCCCTTTTGTGACATGGAGATATTATTACAATATTGTTTACAAAGCAGTTTAACTTTCAGGACTGAGGAACATTTAAGTAAAAAACATACTCCATTTGTTTGCATTCCAGTACAATTTATGAGCTATTTAGTGCCATTTTCTGTGAGAAACATGCCATCTTGTAATAGTGCTCTTTTGGGGTTAGCCTGACTTTTTTGTATTACAAAACTGACACACCATCTGCCATATCACTGATGTATAGTAAGAAATAAATTTCCTGGCCTGAACATGCAAATATGAAGTTCTCTAGAACTAAAATAATTACTGTTTTCACTCTGCCACATAAACAGGGCATTCATCAAGGCCAGGTTGGATGGGTCTCTGAGCTGATCTAGTGGGAAGTGTCCTTGTGCACAGCAGCCAGGTTGGAACTACATGATCTTTAAGGTGCATTCCAAGCCCAACCATTCTATGATCCTAAATATTTAGATCCTAGAAACCTGAAATTCCAAACAAAGGAATTCCTGAGAGTTCCAATAATTAATGTCATAGGTTTGGTCCAATGTATAACAATGTCCCTGTCCAGGCTACCACTGCATTTCTAACATACACAAAAAGATATGGGAAACAGGCTAGTCTTTCAAAATTTAAGTTAGGAAGGAGAAGCCTGATGTAAACAGGCACTGTCACAGAGCTTGTTTTAAACAGTTACATCTGGAAGACAATGGGGTAGAGGTTTGCTAACAATTTGCAAACTACTGCTGTGAGACAACATTGGTATCTTTAATTATAGTATATGTAGTTGAGATCAGTATATGTGCAAAAGTAAACTAAGTTCCTAAACTTAGAATACAGTTCTAAACAGATACAGTTTGTGTAAATAGTTGATAAATTCCTCAGTGGTGTACCTTAGGGAAAATCTCACATGCTTTAATCTCTGATGTTTAGGCCAGAGTCTACACAGACTCTGCAGGCAGGAAGCTCAGGCTGGCTGGGGCATGATGCTTTTCCTCCAAGTGGATCCTCACAGCTTATGGGGGATAAATACTCAGCTGAGTCAAACTAGTCTGCTTCCCATTACCCTTATCCAGTCAGGTAACAGTAAAAGAGAACCTGGTCCTGAAAATTGAACTTTTAAGTATCACCTAAAATGACACTGTGCAAACAGATGTACGATGTGGATTTGGATATTCTATTAAAACAAACCATCTAATTATACCGTACTTTCAGCCCTATTGCTGCAGATATACAAGAATCTTTTATTTTAAAAATTGCAATAGTTTTCTTTCCTGCCACTGCTGAATGAATTACCTGATGATTGTTTGGGTAAAGTCATACCCCAAAGAACTCTAGAGAGTTACATAATGACTAATAAACATTAACAACTAAGAAAGAAGAAGGGAAGACAAAAAATAAAAAAGCAGGTAAGTCAAGTCTGTCTCATTTACTAGAAACTGGATACTTTTAAATCCAGATAATCTTCTGTTCATATATATTCATGTATGAACGTAGCTTATCTATCTTCTTAAGCATCATGCATTGCAAATAGCACTGCTTACTCTCCTCCAGGTACATCAACTATCAATCTCACAGGGGAAAAAAGAAAAAACTAAGGGAAAAACCCATCAAACAAATGGGTAAATATACACTAGCACAGAAACAGGCTAGTTATTTGAATCTAGGTTGTGGCTAGCAATTACTCTCAAAACGGAATACGGAATCCCTAAGAATGGTGTACATTACCCAGTTTCCTTTTGTAAACACAGGGCTGCATAACTCCAAAAGCAAATGTGTTAAAACCAAGCAAAATTAAGGCTGTCAGAAAACTACAAGAGACCACAACTGAGAGAAAAATCACCTTGCTAGATTACATCCTCCCTTAACCAGACTGGAGCCTAGAAAATAGAAATCTTTCATTTCACCTTCAGCAGGCATTATTGAGTAAAGCAGAATGGATTTACTTCAAAAATACGGTGGTGAGAGGTAAGTAAAATGGCTGTTGCCTCACTCTTACTGTTTCAAAGCTGTGGTTTGTAACATCAGATTCCCTTTGATTTCCAGAAGTAGATGGGGTAAATAAAAAAAAAATGGGAGAAGCACCTTTGTGAACTCAAGTCACTGTACAGAGGGGTTCTTTAGGGGTACAGAGTATGCAGTACTGAAGAAAGACTTATAAAAAGTGTTGCACCAAAATAAAAATAAAATCCTTTATCAGAGATTCCATTGATAAATACCTCCACAATACCTCTCACCATTCCCAATAATCATGGCTGCAAAGAGCAAGCATCTTTATAACTACTTCTGTTACATGATAAAATACAAGTGTCATGTTATCAATATAAAGCTTTAACCAGTGACCAAAAATAAACTCTATTTAAAAACCAGAGGGGGAAAAAATATTAAATGAAGGAAACTGCTGCTTGTTTGTTTGTAAAAGAAGTCTAGTATTTCAGAGGTACTATATTAATAGAAATTAAAAAGCACACATCTTCTGCTTTACTCGTTTGCTACACAAGACATTAAAAAAAAAAATAATAAAATCAACACCATAGTTTCCTCACCTTGCTGTAAAGCTTGTTTGATTTTTCTCTCTTTTTTACTGAATGTTTTGGAAGTCAGATTCTTTCTAGACAAGAATGTAGTGCAATCTCAAAAATCAAGTGTGTTTGAAGTCTCTGGTTTTTAAAGAGTGTGCTCAGTTTCCCAGCAGGAAAAACAGAAATGTCACAAGGGACTACTTAGATGTCTCTTCTGCTTTTGCGGCTATCCTGCAAATGTGCACCACAAGTACATGCATTTTTTATGCTAAGTAATCTAAAACCTTAATAGGAATTCTTAACTGTTATTCTACCCAACCTGAAAAACAATACAAACAGATACATTTAATTAGGCGGCCATCTGATCCCTTACACTGCAGAATGCAGGCAGGCTACTCCTAAAGCACTTGTAAGCTTGACTCCTCTAAAGAAATATACAACATATACTTTCCATAGAGTGCATGTGTTGTCATGTAATTATTAAATAGACTTATCGAGTCCCCACCCTACTAGCTTCCACTGAATAAATCTGATTCAGAAAAGGCACTGGTAAAACTTGTTAGGATTGCAAAACATTGCAGCATTGCCCACCATCATGTTAATAAAAAACACTTACCAAGCACGTGCAGTAGTGAGCTTGTTACCAAATCAGGAAGGTCTTAAATAACTCATTCTTAATTCTGTAGTTTTTCTATTAACGTCACATTTTATTAAAAAAATAAGTTTCCTATATTTAACATGTATATTAGCTTGCTGTATGTGACTGGAGATCTTGAGACCTTTAACATTGAACGACAGTAAATCCAACACTTTCTTCACAGCTTTGGAAAAGGGTAAAAAGGGAGGGAGGATGAAAGGGAGGGCAGGAAAGAGAACGAAAAAAGAAGAAGAAGCACCAGGCCATTCCCATTAAGAGAACCAAATAGTTCTACAGCATCAAAATATGAACCTGCATCACAAATATCAAAAAAAAGGAAAACTACTGTATCGATGAAATGTGGATATATTCCATATACTTTAAACATACCACTGGGAAAGCCTAGACTAGGAAGGAATACATTCTACCTGCAATTCTCTTTCCTCTATTTCAAAGAAATTATTTTCCTTCCCTCTCTTGTATAAACTACTATTCCAATATGTCCGTTGCACTAAAGCCAGATACACAAGACCCTGCATTTCCAAAATCTGGAACTATTTTATCCCTATTTTTCCCCACCCACCAGTGGCAAGAGTACTGGATAAAAACTTGAAGGAGGAAACAACTCAGAGGTGTGCACATTACGTATTTAATTTGTAGTCCAGGAAATTGCCCCCACATTCTTTCAACAAGAAAACTGCAGGAGTCATTTCTAACACAACACATATATGTGGTGCTTACATAATCTCCATGGGCCCAGGGTTTATGCGAGAGAAACCAGGGAATGAACAACTCCCCTAAATCCCACAGGTTATCTGTACAAAAGATGAGCAGCCCACAGTTGTATTGCTCTATGTGCAACCACTCTGCCTTGGTGAGAGAACCCCCTGTAAACAGAGGGTGTCACAGAGAGCCCACTGTGCAGGAATGCATACCCTGGAAGTAACATCATTAGCAGCTGCATTTTCAGGGTCTAGTGAGAATAAAAACTCCTGGAGGCCATGAAGCACTGGGTTAGACTTGGATGTTGTGTACAAAAATAAAATCTCAAGGGGCCCAGAGTTCTGCTAATGAACTCTCTGCTGCTTCTCTTTGGGAGAAGGGAACAATAAATGACCTTCCAGCAGAAAAATCAGGAGAGAAAATATTAGCTGCAAGGAGAGACAGAAGATCCCTCTCTACTCCCACAAATTCCTTCCTGAGAAGTGACACCTTCTGGTTCCCTTCAAAGATATCTGTATAAGTAGAAAACTGGAGATAATATATTCTTGCACAAATCTTTTCTTACTTTCCTCACTTCAATGACAAAGCCTTTCTAGAACAGGGATGAAAGGCTACATTTGCAGTTTAAGCAACAATGACATTTTAGATTGTTGTAAAATCAAAATACACTGGAAATATCCAAGCAAGTCCCTACATTAGTCTGATGCTACGTAAAGCCAAGAACAAACAAGCAAGCAATGAACACTGGTATTTTGGTTTTTTGCATGGATATTAGAAAAAATAGTAATCATACACTTTTTTTTCTTTTAAATGTTCATTACTTAGATAAAGCACATATGAATGTAACATTCAGAATTGTAACATAGAAAATGTAATGTGGGCAATCTGCTATTCCAAGTACACTTACCAAAATACAATTTTATAATGAAGAAAGTCTCAAAATACACCTGTACAACAACTGGGATCCACAAAATATGATTTAATAGAGTCACTCAAGATCACTTCATTGAAACCACTTTTATAATACTGTTTGAAGAGTTTACCTCTGGTCAAAGAGCACTCTCCCCCCCTTAGCCTGCCCAGTAAAGCAAGGGTGGAATTGTAATTGCAATGCGTATCTTCTAAACCCCCAAATCTGAAGCAGTCCTATGAATTATGACACTGCCTACACTTAGATCCTGGGAGGATGGGAATCACCCTCCCAGAGGCCACGGTACATTGAGACACTTACCCATATTATTGTCTGTAGCGCAAGCAGAATAATCTCGTAAAGGGCAACTAAATAGGGTCAAAATATGAATTAATTCTCTCACTACCAAATCATTCCCTATGTGTTACTTACGCATGTAACATTAAAACTTAACTGAAAAAGAAAAAGGTAACCATTTCATCCTATATTTTCTTTATTTCCTTTATGTTTAGAAGTTGCTATTTAAGTTCTATTAACAGAAATACATAACAAAAGCTCCCTACCAAGTGGAAAAAAAGTAATTACAAATGCTGAAAAAGTTGGCCTCATTAACATATGTACAGACTCACTTAATACACATCTTTGTGGGAATTAAACCATTTTATGACACACATTTATACAGGCATTAAACATTCCCAAGTAACTTTGAGCAGAGAACACGCCAAATCTTTAGTCTGGGCAGACAGAAATGTAAGTTTCAGTTTTGATTGTGGAGCTAACATGCAACAGATACAACATTCAGTCTGAGTTGTTGTTGGTAAGTTGTTCTGTCTTTTCCTGCAAAATTGAATTTGGGTCTTTCTGTCCCTTCTTATCTTTGTTCTGCTGTTCCTGGAGAGTCAGGATTATTTTTCGTATTTCTTCTCTTTTGGTTTTCATTCTTGGGCGTGGAAACCAGTCTGTTAAATTCATTGGTAGCTCAAAACTCAAAATGGGATTCTGAAAAAAAGGTCATTTGGATATTACAGTTAAGAGTTATAACCTAAATGACTGAAGGAAACTATAGTGAGGAAGACTACATTCTTCCTCACTTCATTCCATGAGCATGGAACAAAATTTCTACAATTTCTGTGTTTTGTACATGTATAATTATGGTAAAATCAATCATGCTTCAGTATGTTACAGACTAAAATCCATCCAGATCACACTCTTGATTATAAGGATGCCTGAACAATCTACTGTGTTTGCTACAAATTTTAGACTAAGCATTTGTCTACATAAATGTGTATCCCAATTTTAAAAAAGGAGAAAAAAAAAGATTGAGTGAGAGAGAAAACTACTACAAAGATATAGGACATTTTTAAAGCATCAAAATCTAGAGCTGTCAGGAGTCCAGAACATTTCTCTTCTTATAAACAGCCTTTAGAATCATGACCAACTAGGCAAGACAGATTTAGATTTCACCCTAGAAAGCAAAGCTCCTGCCTACCACCAATGCTTATTATACTTACATTCTGTTTTCTTGCTAGGTAACATTCATCCAAATAATTACGATAATTATTATAATGAAGCATTCTCTACTCCTCTTCAGTGATACTGTACAACAATTCCACCCTAACCAAAAGACAGTCTGGGGAACAGTGCTGTCTCTCAAATAAACTCCTCCCTTTCTGTATTCCAGTTTACATCATCAGGGTTCTTTAAGAGTGAACTACATTCATCAATGAGGTAAGATCAGCAAAACTGCCTGTGAAAAAAAACTACCGGCATTCTTCGCAGGGACGTGTCAGTTGCACTAGCCACCTTTTTTTTGTGTTTGTTCAGTGCGGGGAAGAGAAGCAGTGCCACGGTGAGAGGCCAGCTGTGCTGTGCTGTGCCGCCCCTCGCCCCGCAGGTCCTCGGGAGCCGCGCTGCCCCTCCGGCAGCGGCCCCTGGCGGCCCCTGATGTTCACAAACATCAGATTCACACCTGCTCCCACATACTCTCCTTCCAAGTTTGTGGAGCTGGTGCAAAATGAGACTGTGGGCAATTTTCCAAACACAATGAAGCTGAAATTGTTCGCTGAATAACTTCAAGACAGTCTAGTACTGTGCAGCCAGCTCAGGTCTCTCCCTCCCCACTGGAGTTACTTCTGAGCATATCCTGTGATTTGCCCTCTGACACATGTATGTATCACGCCTATTCTCTGGCAGACAAAGCTGCTGCACACTGCTGGACTAGGCAGGACAAGAGATTCAGCCTGGCATAATCCAGCAAGTATCAAAAAGGAATGGACTAGTAAAACTTGGAGGAAGTTTTATTAAACCATTCCAAAAAGGAATGGATTCATAAAACTTGGTTGATCCTCGTACTCCCAGTGAACAAAACAGGAGGCACTTGGTCTAAGCTCTCAGGAACTCATCAGTAAAGCAAAGCTTTTGCCTTCCATTTGAACGAATGCATTCTGCTAAAGCCTTACTGCTCTTGAGTAATGTATGAATGGGAGGGAGGGAGGGCTGAGGAATGGATAAGCTGCCAAGCTTTTCCAGGAAAAGGTTAGCTACAGGAGAGTTTAGAAATGCTCTAAAGCACCAGGGATTCTAAAGAGTTACAGTCCCTTGCAGGCAGCATCTCACTTGACCATCATTTCTCCTCCCAGTCTAGACCAGAAGGTACTAATGTCTCCCTTGTGAAAGGAGCTGTAACTTGAAGACCAAGTCAGCTTGCAAGGAAGTAAGCAGTCAAACAATTCCTTCAAGGGAAACACGATGTGGCATTCAACTGTAATGATTTCACTTACATGTTTTCTTATAAGTTAAAAACCACCCCCAAAAGAAACATAAATCCTCTACCTCTGTCACATTTCTGAATTTATTCAGTCACAGTTCTCAGGGGAAAATTAAGCTTTTTGTAGTGCATTTTTAGTTTAGATTTTGAACTCAAGTTCTTACTGGATGGTTTTAAAGGGTACACAGCAGAAGAACAGAAAGGAAGACTCCAAATGTGTTTTCGTTACATTCTCTAAAAAAATTTCATGGCTTACAATTCTTTTATGTGCTTGCAACTAAAAAGGTCACTTTATTTTCAAAAAGGTTACTCTGTGTGTTTATGCATAAATTAGTTTATAATGCATAATCTCATTGATAGGTATTGAGCTACACTAGGAGCTTTTTATAATTGTAATCATTTTCACAGCTTATATTTGACTGTTGCAAGAATCAAGAACAGCTTCAAGAGCATACATACCTCAAAAAAGCTCTCCACGTACTGGAGGATGTACACTCCACAATCACTGAAGTTGTTCTGCTGTGGCACTTTTGGGTTGGAACCTTTCATGACATCTTTGGAAAAGCTTCTTTTGCTGCCTTTCCTCACTTCCCATTCCACCTCTAAATATCTACAATAAAAGACCATGCAAATTAAATATTTTTTTATTCCTTGAAGAATTTCCAGAAAAAAAAAAATCCAAACAAAACCCACCAAAACCCCAAACCAAACGGAAAAAAAAAAAACCAAAAAAACCCCCCCCAAAAAAAAACCCACAAAAAAACCCCAAACCAAACCAAACTAAAGAAGCCCCAAAGCACCAGACAGGAAACTTACTCCCTTAGTGTTTTCACAACATTTGACCGGGAAGGGCCTCTCAGTGAGTCCATAAGCAAAATGCAGGGCCTAACAGAGAAGAACACAAGTTTAAAGTACACAGTATTTTACAGCAGCTTGAAAAACACAATGTTACAGAGAAATAGTTTGTGGGGTGGCCTTAACAAAACTAGATCAATACTGCAAAGTTCTGCCAGCACTGCTGTAACCTCCTACTAGGGATAACTAAATAGCAAGTTATCTTTATATTTAACCATACACTAAGTACACTTAGGAATGCACTTAGAAAATATAGTACTGTCAGACAATTTGTTACAGTTGCTTAAAACACCTCCAGGCATCTAATGCTCTTTTAGGTGCACAAGGTATCTGGGACACTGGCAAGAGGAAGTAAGGCACAGAGCCCACAAATGTCCTGCTGGAGTAGCAGCTTGAGGATAGATGGGACACTCCACAGCACACTAGAAGAAAAGCATTAGGAAAGCATGTTCAAGAAGTGATTCCAGTCTGGATATGAAATCTAGCTGGTAGTTATACAAAAAACACCCACCAAATCTATTAAGAAGACTTTAAAAAATAATGTATCTATAACCAAGTACTTTCCAGAGAACCAGGTCTGCTCAAGTCCTCTCCTGCACACTACAGATGCTGGTATCCTATCACTCGATCCAAAGCACACTACCTTTTCAAGAGCCACAAGCACAGCAATCTTATCAGCCACCTTATATGCAATTTGGATTTAAACATCAAAGCTAACTCATACCAGAGTTCAGAATTTCAGCATGTATGTAGCATGTATTTTGAGGGATAAATAAATGCAATTACTTTGCACAAATCTGTTTTTTCTTATCTAACAATAACACATACACATTCAAAGTATCGTTTGAAGAACTTTCAAACTAGAAAATTCAGACAAAATATCTGCATGCATTTATGCACAGGTGTGTTTGCATTTATAAACTAAATTGCACGTATGAAATTTTTTAGGCATAAGCAGATAATCACTTCAATAATATTTGATTGTTTTAATTTGTGATAGAAGTATTTCTATAGGTATGACTCTTTAAAAAGCATTAAATGCTCTTTAAAATGCTCTTGTTAAAAAAGTACTTTCCAGGGGGAAGAAGTGACGACCTTTTCAAGGTAATTTTCTATTTTATACAGAAATCATTTTAAAATATGCTAATAATAAAGTATTTAAGTGTTTTTAATGACTTTTGATACTTAAGCATCAAAGATGTTATGAAATTTCACACTGGATTAAAATACTGTCTGCTGGAAAGTATTTTGTACAGATAATCTGTCATCAAAATGGGACAAATTTAGCCAAGCTATAATCAGAAGCTCATAAATATTCTTAAAACACAACACAGATGGACTCTTCCTTGAAAATGTATTTAGTCATATGTTCCATAACATATATAAATCTGTAATTCTCTTCTGCCTCCTAAGAATGTACTGTGAGTACTGTGAAAGTCTTCACCTTTCTAGTAAACCTTGTATTCACAAGAAAGGATATACAAAAATAGATAAATCATGAAAAAAAAAAACCCCAAAGAAAACTGTCAAGACAGCAATACTAGTAGCAATATTTCTGGATTTCGAATCATGCATCTGTCACACCGTACGGCAAAGAACTGCACTAAATATTTCCTAAGAAATTATTTCTGGGTATCAAATATTAAAACAGAAAAGTTTTCAAATCCAGAACAGATAAATATTTTTCAAGAAGTGTGGAACACTTTTATTAGAGAAAAAACAAGAGAGAGAGACAATAAAGAGGAACAGCTATCTTATTTAGGTAAGAAAAGGGGACAGTTAAAAATTACTCCTATTTTCCTTTACTAATTTGAGCAGTGATAAAAATATTTTCACTAATAATTTAATTATTTAATTTAAAAACATTAATCTGCTTTTTAATATAGGATACATTTGAACATGCTTCTGCACCTTGTTTTTGTAGGAATCCAAGTGCAAAATACCAAAGAACAGCCTTACTGGAAGAAACAATCTTCATTTGCCTGATGCAGCACACAGGCTTAACAGAAACCAAAAAAGCTATTATTTCACTAGTAGTTTCACTCAATAAATTTTCTGCTCACAGAAGATTTTAGTATAAAGTTCTCTCTCAAACCCTAACAGCATGCTGATTAATGTTCATGTATGACTATTTATCAAAATTATTATCTTTTATATTTCATAAACTTCTATGAAATCTCCATTTTAACTGTTTTAATACTTACTGTTTGCAGATAGTTGGCTTCAGGTACCATTGTCCCATTTCTGAATTACAGTTATCATCTACAAGGCCACCATCATCACTACTGTCTTCCTACAGAAGCAATGTTGTTACAGGTGTTTAGAAGCTAATACTGTTTTTTCAAACAGATGCAAAGGAATTTATTGTTACATTTAATATTTTCATTCAAGACCAGTAACTGAGTTTAAGGAAGAAATGATAGCTTTAATCTGAAATTGTTTACTGTTTGTTAAGTTGACCAACTTTTAGTCACATGGTTTCTGAAATTCATGCTAGAACGACATGGATTGAATGCTGCTGTTTATTTAAGGACTATGAAACTATAAAATGCAAGTGACATTTTCAAAACACCTCTGGCTTAGAAGAGGCGAATCTCCATTATTTGGTTCTAATCCAATTATCAGTGCTTTTCCTTGCCAGTCAATACTAGAAACTTGCTTGGCAGTTTCGTATGTAAGTTTTCTTCTAGGTGAAATGAGACAAGATCTGCAACAAGCTGAGAAATAAATCTCTATTTTTGCTCCAAAATGCAACAACTTGGTTCTTAGGGCAAGGAAAATTAATCCACGATACACAGGACTATGGATTGCAAAAACAGTCACACCACAAGCCTGGAAATATCCTCTGGCCTTCCGATTTCAATACTGATTGCTGTGAATGATATGGAAGTTTTATGAACAAAAGCACTAAGATGTTGTATGTAAAAGAATCCCAGTGATCCATAGTTTTTCACCCTTCCATTGAGTTCAACATTACTTCCACAGATCACTGCATTATGGGGAAGGAGATCCTTTCCAAAAATGGGAATCCCTGTACCAGCATGATTTATTAACATTTTTGTGTGTACTGTGTACATTTCATTAACACACAGGATCTTGGCACTGAAATCCTCAAGCTATGTCATGAATATGTTATCATATTAGGAACTACTGCCTAGCTCCTTGTACACTTCTTTTTGTTGCAGCATCAACTCCTTTTTTGCAGTTGAAAAGGTTGGTCCACTCAGCTTGTCATGGTCATTTCTACACTTGTTTTGTGCATTCTAGAAAACAGTGACTGTAACAGCTTCTGCCTGAATTAAGTTCTAAGCTACACGGGAACTAATGAGCTTGGAATTTGTTCCCTTCCTCAAGGAACATAGCTGGCCATGTACTTGCTTCCCTGCCTTCATGCCATGTATTTCAGACTGGAAGTACTGTACTACTTATTCTCCATCTTCTGGAAACTCTGCTACAAAACAGACAGGCAGTTTCACCAGGCAAAACTCAGAATGTTTGCACAGGTGGCATGACAGGAGACATGGGTTCAGTCCAGCTGAAAACAACAGCTGGTTTAGGTTTCAACATCAACTGGAGCTTTAATGTGTATATATGTGTACACATATACATAGCTACTTGGAAGTCATTGCAGAGAGCTGCAGATTGAAAAATAATCATTTGTTCTGGACTCAGAGGTCCAGAAAAGGTCATACACCTGGAACACGAACAGGCAAGCCAATTAGGAAGAGCAAGCGTGTAACTTCTGGCCTGCTCGCACTGAACTTAAACTTACAGAAGCAGCAGGTCTATGGAATTATGCCCTCATATCCAGCACTGAGTGAGTCAGGGACATTTTAATATTCAGTCTTCACACAGCTTTAAAATCTACATGTTTTCCAATATGAACAAGAATGGTACTTGATTATAAATCCATGCTGTGTAAATCTGATTAGGAGAAGCACCAATGAAACAAAACAACAGAGTAGCACATGCTTATAGATGTGTCTGGTTATATCCAGGAAATGCAGCTGAAAGAAGAGTAACTTGTTCTTGGCTTTAGTAGATGAACATGGAGTGAGGGAGACAAAAGATAGAAGTGTACTGACTTTCAGAGTTCCCACTAAAATCACTGTGTAGTATTGTCATTACACAAAAGACTCACAAAATTAAATGCAGGATCAGTACAGCAGTTTTCTATTAAACAGTTAAATGAACAAATGTATAATCCACTCTATCTGCTAACCTGCAGTTTTTGTAGGTAACCAGTGCTTTGCACTTGACACTTGTAAAGATAAGTAGCTTTAGATAATACACATTCACAATCTGTACATCGCTTTTAAGCTGTCCATTCAAAATACAGCATAACAGTTCACATTTCCTAAATAAAATTGCTAAATTCTTTACCTGGTTATCTTGGTCTTCAGAAAAATCTATAAGCTCATCTTCATTTAGTTTATTGCCATCAGCTGAGTCTTCACTATAGTTTAGTCTGATTTTGTGCAATCCATCTGTATCAATCACAGACAGCAGAATATTTAAATATCAAATACTATGTCATCACTGAAGACCAAACTCATTTTAAATATCTCAGATTTCCTCAGCATTGTTCACAGTAACTGTGATACAGCTAAGATATAATAATTTACTCATGCATATGAACAAAAGTGAAAAGCTTTTTCTAATAGCACAACAGAAACTGTTTCTTATTGTGTGAAACACCTAAAAAAACTTGAAACACCTGGACTAAAACCCACTACGAAATTTCCCTGTAGTTCCATGGAGCCTTTACAACAGTCTAAACTGGTACTGCTACCACAGCGGCCACTCTGATATGCTCTCTAAAATGACCATCTACTCCTATCCCTTGCTGGTTCCTTTCATAACATCAAATACATCCACACACACAGCGGATCTCACTGAAAAACGTAGTCACTAGCTTATTATTTTTTAACTGGAATAATTTCTTCCACCAGTTCACTATGCAGTTATATGAAGACTTGTGTTGGTAAAAGGGGAAAGGCAGCTTGGGAACATACCGGTGGGGAGGGCAGAACAAAGGATCAGCTCTCCTGGGAGCAGCAGCTTAGAAATATTTCAGTTTGTTATATGAAAGATTATCTGTAAATTCACTCTCAACAACCTCTATATATTTAGTCACGTATTTAGTAGCAAACAACTAAGAAGAAAAAGAAAAAATGAATGTTCTAGCTCTACCTGTCTACAAGAAGCAAATACAGACAGCTACAAGCTCACTAGTCTTACTACTAACATATAAGACTTCAGAACAGATTCTGATGGGAAAAACAGTAAACTGTGGAAATAAATTAAACGTAAGTAATTCATGCCAGCAAAACTTGAAATCCTCCTAGAAATGGGCTATTGTAATATGTCTAAACAATGACACAAATAATATTGGTTATGGTGTCATTGGAGGACATATTACCTATTAAAGGAAACTAGAATTTCTGTAAGAACAGTAAATAGGGCATTGAAGTAGCTAGTGGAAAAAAAAAGGAGAACATACACATTTGAGAAGAACATTTCAAAAGAGATGCTAAAGTAACACTTTGGAAAGAGGTCACCAGTGAAGCTCCACAGGGAAAAACTTGGGAATTAGTCTTACTCAGTACCTTTGAAAATACCTTAGCATAAGAAGTAGGTCATATACTAATGTGACTTATTGCTGACAGATTTCAGAAAAAATAAGTATTGAGACAAAAACACATCTTGCTCAAAAACTGAGCAAAAAAAAAGATTAGATAAGTAATAAAAATAGATATATTTTGGATGATTTCAAAGTTATTTAGGTATGAACTTCTACAGATTCACAAGTTCAACACCAGGATTTAGTTTGAGATCAAGCCATCTGAATTTAGGCTCCCATGTACAGTTAGCACCTAGGGTCTCCATGTCAGGAACTCATCATCAGAGCACAGAGCTACTTAACTGAACAGCTACTGTATATCTGCTGTAAGATGAGAAGAAAAAGTCTCTTGGCTTCACTGACTACACTATCAGAGGCACATGCAATCTTCTGAGACATCCTTGGATATCCAGGACTTACAGATGGATTTGGCAGTCAAGATCCACACCCTTTTGGAGCAACAGATGAAGGTTACTCAGATAACCCAAGGCAGAATGCCTACCTTCCATCTGGTTGAAATACAGTGCCTCTAAATTTAGCTGCCTAAACACATCCTTAGAGTCAATCTCACCCTTAAATCAGGACTGTGTCCCCTGAGAACATCCATTTTAATGAAAGGGTGCACCATCTTCAATAGCTGAGCAAGAGAATCTGAGCATCCAAGTTAGAAAGAGAATGACCACCAGCTGCCAATACAATGCAGCCAGAAAAAAACCCCAAGAAATGCAATCCTAGCAAAAACCGGTCATAATGCACATTCCAGCTAACTACAGACAAGCAACAGTAGCAACATCCAAGACATGAGACCACATCATAGAGCAGCAATATCGTAAATGGTACAATCATACATGAAATGAAAAATCGACTCGAACAAGAACACACCTACATGCACCACCAGCACCCCTCCAAGACCACCTAGGAACAGTGACAATGTTAACACAAATTAATATATTTAGAATAGAAGTTAGTACTGTTTATACCCACAAAGATATTGAAGTTGTAATTGCCTGCAGTATACAGATTAAACTATACAACTGGTAATAGTTTCAGAACTATACTTGTACTATATAGAACCTTGTACTATAAGGTATACAATTCCTTACTGTATAAACTAAGTCAGTAGGAATACTACAGGTGACTAAAGTAAAAGCTTTTGCATAGTCATTTTCCTGCTTTATGCCTTAAGGAGACCCAAATGTTGCAGTGAACAGAGAAAACAACCCTTTTCTAATTCCTCCACCTGCCTTTAAAAGTATGCCAGCTCCTTTGTTCACTTGGGTACAAACTCTGCTGCAGATTGGTGAGCTCAGTCTCCACACGAGCAATGAATTGAGAAAGCCTCCCTACATGTAACACAGTGGAGGAAATTTTTTTTGTTTTTAGAATTATTTTCTTCTTCCTCTTTTTACATACCTTCTTATCAGGACATTAAAGAAATTAACAGTGTTGAAGCAAAACATCAAATGATAAAATACACAGATATTAAGGCTGTTCACATAATCTTAGGTCAGCTTTACCCTGCACATACATTATAAGGATCCAAGGTCAACTACTACTCTTTCCTTAACAACTGCAATCTTCAGGGATGTAAAGTGGTATCTACAAAATTATTTTTGTTTGAAAAAAGGTCGTAGAATTGAAAAACTAATCTGATTTCGGAAAATGGTGTTTTATCTCCAGCCCTTTGCCATGAGAGTTAACAGCCACAAAAACTTTTAAAATGCAACAGCTATGAATTACTTATATTGCAAGCACTTGAAGTTAAGCCATATACTATTTACACCATTGTATTTTATCAGAAGCAGTAACAGATCTAAAATCTCCAAATATTTCATTAAAATCTGCGTATTTTTACATTTACATACCCACAGATTGGCTAGCAGCTGTGAATTCACCCTGTATACCGTTTTCATCCAGAGTTCTATGGTCTAGTTTATGGCATGCTGATTCCACAGTGTTAGGTTCTTCCACATCACTGTCTGTTTGATTCAGTTTTTTAAAAGCACTTTTCCCCCTACAAGGACTTCTTCCACAACATGAAGATTCGCTGTCCTCTATTTCAGTGTTTGGGTCGGTTAAAGCTGTACTGTACTTTTTGGTAAACGTCTTCTTTGCTGTAGACTTGGAAGGCGAGTTTTGTGCATCTAACTCATTTGGCAAAGGAGATGGTGTGCTGCTCTCTCCATCTGAAGAGGAACATTTCATCGGCATTGCAGCATTTTCATGGAAATGGGGATTTGGTTCATATTTGGGTTTTTCTAAACCAGGGAAACAGATAACAGCCAAAAACCAGTGGGCGCTGCAAAGAAACAATGAAAAACTTGCAATTACATTAATGCCCCCATAATTATTCAAAGATAAAGTATACTAGCTGTTCACTTTTCTGACCAGGTTTTACTCAAGTCTTCACAGGCTTCTGTAAAAATACAATTTCTCCATGCAAATAATCACCAACAAATTAATTAATATGATGTAGTTAGTTGGAAACAGGTGCTGTCTTAAATATTTATTTCAGTTTTCTCACACTATACATTTTTTAAAATTTCTCTGAATTGAAGCTTATTTCTTTTTTAACATTTTCTTCATTAATGCATTAATTAAAGATTGTAGAGTTCATGTTTTATGGCTGTTTGAAGTTTTCTAGTAGTTCAGCACTAGCAACACAAGTAGTCAGATCTAATGGTATGGCTGAATTGCCCATACTCTCCCACCTATGTGATCTTCCAACTGTATTTAACACTCCACATTTTTAAAGAAATCTTGTCAACAGTGAGTTAAAGAAGGAGAAAAACAAGAGTGCTTCTAATGCCATCACTATTGCTCTGCTGTCGTCCTCACCCTTCACAGAACTTAAGATTCTAACTTT
The DNA here is from genome assembly GCF_017590055.1 of Onychostruthus taczanowskii. Lineage (NCBI taxonomy): Eukaryota > Metazoa > Chordata > Aves > Passeriformes > Passeridae > Onychostruthus > Onychostruthus taczanowskii. Next base: position 935,589 of record NW_024500683.1, read on the forward strand.
TCCAAATCAAAACCAGTCATATCCCCAAACACAAAGTGTAAGTTTTGCAACAGCCTCCTCCCATTTTCCTGCTTCTTTAGGCTTCACTGACTTGCCACTCAATCAGAACTACAGCAGCAGCAAATTTAGGAACTGAGGCATTACAAGTGGATTTTGATTGTCCAATTAAGAAATTTTCCAAGGGATCTTTGACTGTCTACAGCAAATAACAGAAGCTAGCTATGTATTATACAGGTGAAGTCACATTTCAGTGTGTTTTAGGAGACAAAAGAAAAAGCAGTAGTTAAAAATGCATGTCTAACTGACATGCTAAAGCAATAATTAGATGGTTATGAAGCCCAAACTGCATCAAAACTTAATGGCAATTAAAGTAAGTGGCCACTGAAAGCAGCATGTGTGGTATGGTTTGTCTTGAATGATTCACCACATCTAATAAATGAACGTATTAAGTACTACCCAACCCTGGAAAGTGTGTGTATTTTATTAACAGGGACTGTATGTACCAATTATGTCAGCAGACTAGCATATTAACCTGGATGTAAAAAGAGAACAGCTTGTTACTTTTAAGAGAACAACCCGTTTTCACTGGAGACCTGAACAAGAAGGACTGTACAGCCAAAGGACACGGATGTAGTCACGGTTAAATCAAAACACATTGTTCTGAAGATGATTCTGCCCTGGAGCCAACCTGCCCACCTCCACTTACTGCAGTTTGACAGCTGGTTAGATGATGAGTCTACATTCCCAAATCTAGTGGTTATGAGATAGTCTGGAAAAACTTGTTGGAAATAGACACCAAAACCCAGCAACTCCCCATCAAACCACCACTTTCATCTCCCTAGCTACCTGGTTATTTTTCTGCTCTGCAATATTCTTACTGTACCTACCAGGAAACCACTGTTGCAAATGAACGTCCTACCATCACCACTTGACAAGCTTCAGCTTATGGTGAAGGGACAGTTCTGAGAAGTGTGAGCAGGATTATATCCAGGTGACAGATGCACACCAGGAGTACACTTCTCATGCTCTAATCACAACAGGATGAGGCATGGGACCAAGCTACTCTAACCCAAAATCACCAACTCACACATGGTGTCAATGTTAAACCTTCAGTATGAACTGTTATGTTCTACATGCTGACAAAGACATTGCTTTAGTTCCTTGTCAGTAAACGAACAAGACACTGAAAACTAATGTGCTTTAAATTACTAGCAACATAAATAATTCTTATAAAACCACAGAACTATTTTTTTTCCTTTTCAGGTGACTTCTAATTCATACTCATTTCTCCTCTGCATAACCTCATTTCTCCCATGCATAACCCACTGTGCATATGTGAATGACACATGTGAGGATGGTGGGAAGTGAACTATATAACAAGTGCAAAGGCAGCTTAAAATTTAAATGACACACAGTTCAAAGTTTTGGTACTTGAAGTTTCATGGGAGAGGGATGGCAAGGATGAAGTCTGCAGTGGACAGGGACCTGCAGTGGACCTTACACCTGAGTCATTAAAATCCCCTACATCTAGAGGATGTCTTGCCAGAGGTCATGGTACATCAAAAACGAAAGTTAGTGCTGATGAACACCTTTGTTGGGGAAATACAACTTTATAAAAAGGACATATCTACGTATGGCCAGTTATCTCATAACTGCCTCTATACTGATAGCCTCAGAATTCAGCTGGAGAGGAGGCAGCAAAATAAGAAGATTTAGAAATTTGCCTCCCACTGTGCAATGGCACAGTACTGAGATAAACCATGTTTTATTAAAAAAAAAAATCTCTTTTTTAATTTTTGAAATATCAGCTAGATATGCCTATGAGATGTTAGAAAATTCCTATCTGTCCTTATTTTGTTTTTATTGCATATGTTTAAAATACAGTACTGTAACTTTCATAAATATTTTGGCTTAAGAACTGTTTAGATTATTTCTGTGAAATACAGAAATGTGTTTGTGACAACTTGCTCTGATCTTAAGGAAAGCAAGCATTAACAAAGTTCTCAGCAAACATTAGAATGTTAATGGCCTGCTTCCTGATCCTTAACAAATAGCAGGACAAAGGGATATTAAAAAAAAGAATAAAGTTCTCAAGGCAGTAGTGATTTTCAATTAAGTTTTCTTTCAATATCCATTTATTGTAACTGAAGATGATCCCACCTATACCAGAGAGGTCTCATTAGGAAGGACTAAAAAAGATAAATCCAAAAGTTATCAGTGTCAGAAGCTTAGAAGAAAGAATGCAAGAGATTGAGGTAAAACCTAGAAAAAGTACTCAGAGAAGTTAATTTTTGCTGTCTTTATATTGTCTAATAATTCTTATACTACAACATTTAAAGGTCTTACATAACTACTTAATTTTTATCACCTGAAAAAAGATGTTTATTCTCTTAATTTTTAAGTTAAATTCTTATTATAATGTAACTTTCAATTTCAGCATTATGAAGCTTAAGCATTTACCAAATGTGATAAAAAAGTATGTTCACTTACGCTTCATTAAGGGGAACAAAAATGAAATCTTTCTCAAAAATATCAACATGTCGTGTCCACGTTTTTACTCGCCCATGTCGCTTCTGTTGTATTCTGAAAGAAGAAACCAACATACAATTTGTAGGGCAGCTTATTTTATTTGAGGGAGCATTTTCCAGATATTTTCACCTTAACAGGTTGTTAAGATTTTCAAGGGATATTCTATGTCTGCTACAGGTCTCAGCTCCCTAGAGTGTAGCTGGTCTTTCTCTCTGTAAAGCATCTGTTTTTAAGAGTCTTCATTGCACTTAGCTGTATGTTAAACTGACTTATCAACAGACTTACGTCTGGTTTGAAGTTTCATGAATATTTCTTCTTTCTCTTTGATTAAGGCGTTTATAAAAGAACGAACTGAACACATGTATTCTATCAGCATCTTCTTTTTTCAGCTTTTCAAGTACCAAATACCTAATTAGTTAAAGAAAAAAAAAAGAAAATAAAGAAAAAATAATGGAGGTTTTAACTCAAAGTACTCAGCAACAGAGTAAAAAGGACTGTTAACAGGTGCTCCCCACCAAATTGTAGCAGCTTCTCACAGAATAGCTATTTGGAGCTGACTACCCACAAGAACTAATTAATGCAAAATGTATGTAAATATTTTAAGATATCAGCATTTCAAGGTGTTATTGCTCTGCTCAATCAACAAGCTGTTCTGCTGCTATTAGATTTATTTTTGTTTCATGGCAGGAAAACAAATTTTCAAGGAATTTGTTACATAAAAACCTAAGAGATCTGTATTTTGTATTTGAGCCACCATATCTCCAAACAGTCCCAAGAGTGACACACTCATTTGATTTTCTGCTTCTAAAACATCTTAATAGACCGAGAAATACACATACACACCTTATGTGTAGCGTAAAACTAGCAGCATGTAAGAATTTAATATACTTCTAACATCTGTAGTCTCAGATACAGCACAAAATCAACTTATGTATTACATTAATCAAAACAAATTAAATTTCAGGAAACAGAGATACTGCAAAAAGGACAACTGAACTTTAAAAAAGCTTTTTTTCCCCCCAGTTAAATCTGCTCTTGAGATGTTTAAAAGTTCATAGAACCTTTATCCAGGTAGGAACAACGTCACCATAAAGCAGGACAAGAGAAGAACCAAACTTTCTTGCAAGATCAAAAAACAACCTTTAACATTACAGCTACACATGCCTGGAGACCAAGTGTTACCAACTGACCTATGGCAGAACTTTTCAAGTTTCAAAGTAAAAGACAACTGCAAACTGATGTGAAATAAAACTTACTTTAAATAAAAATCAATAATAACATCATTTAAAAATTCTCCTTCATTTAGACAATGGAGGTCTTCGTTGGTCACAGAAATACCACCTTTAGCTGGAGAAGGTGGATAAACTATCAACCTGAGAAGAAAAATACATTCAGTAAGAAGTATGAAATGCCAAAAACCCCTCAGAGAATTATTACAGGCAAAAATAAATATCTTACTTTTCTATAGGACCAATAAATACTGTATGTGGTTCGCCAATTTCTTCATCATCATCAAAAAATGGTAACTGTTTATTTCGCTGCTGCATTTTGGACTCAGAAGCAACCTTAAGAGAATAGAGTCAATATTAAATTGAATACTGTGCTCAATTTTATTGAAATTGTAATAAAACTTTGTGAAGTCCAGCAGTGTAATATCTGGTTTTTTTGAGAACTTCAAGTCTGTGGGTTTTCTTACCTCATCTATTACATTTAGGTCTTTGCTCATTTCTTGCAGAATCACAAAACTTTCTAATTTTTTAAGAAGTTGTTTGTTTAATGAAAGCATTAATTAATTGTAACTGTAACAGTGCAACTTAATTTCTTGTTTGAAATACCATAATTTTACCAGTTGGAAAAAGATATGTTTTCTGATTATAGTAAAGATTTCTCATTCCTTAATAATTTTTAAATAACAACATTACTTGTGGACCATTGTATAACTTTATAATCAAACTAAACACCCTAAAAAGTACTATGAATGCACAGACTACTTCCCATAGTTTCATAATCCACCATGGACCAGTCTGCGAATTTTCATATAAAAGCCATCAAAAGTTGATGAAATTTTTTTTGGCTGACTAACACACTATCCTTAGTCTATCTGTAACCCATATAATACAATGACTTAGTTAGAAAACAAAAACATAATTACATTTTTTATTTTGCTTTCTCTGTGAGATGGGCTTCCTTTGGCATTGTCCTCCAAGCACTTAGTAAATGCAACAAGCCTGGCATTGGCTTCTTCAAAGGAAATTTTCACAAAGAAGTCAGAAATGTTATTTCTAATACCAATGTCCATAATTATTTTTTCAAATATTGAATTTGCATGAGGATCAAGACCAGTTTCAAAAATTAGAATTATGTACTGTTCTTCCTGACCTGCAAAAAAAAGAGGGAGAAAATTATTCATTTAGGAATAAAAAAAAATACAGCATGTTGCAATTATAAACAGGTTTCACGGAATTTTAGGCCAACACGAGTACACACTGCTGATAATGTATGTAAGAAGTAATACAGATGTGAGCAGACAGAGAAGGACTAACTGCCAAACCTTTCTTATCTGCATTTGCAAAGAGTGCATTAAAATTCTACCATAATCAAGAAATGTTAAATATTGCATCTGATAAATTTTTAAATGACACTAATGCAAAGTCAAAACATATTTTGAAATAACATCTTCATTTACAGAGAGACAGACTGTAACCAATACTTTCTCTTTTTCTTACTGCAGTTCCTACCCTGTTGTTTCACTACAATTTCAAAAATTGTATATTCAGCATAATTTCCTCTCTGATCCTAGGAGACTATGCTATAAAACATCACAGTTTTTGAAGAAGTTGGAAAGAATTACTCAGATCAATCAGCTGTTACATAAATATCATCCACTTATATGATCTGAAAAATGAAAAAGCAGTAAATTGCACTAAAAGGAATTATTTTACACAGTCAGAAAAAGGAACAGAATTCAGGCTGCAAATCCCAGTCTCACATTGCTGCCCAACACAGAGCTGCCAGGACCTGTTTTTCTGTAAGAGGTGTTTCAGACACAAGCATTGCCATTTCCTTTTGGTCATTCTTAGCCCAGCACGGTAACTTTTGTGAAAAATAATTCTTCAGCAGCATAATTCCCAATTCACTGCACACAGAATTAAGACATCTAACTGGCTTTTGGGTGCTCTGTTTTGGGAGCTAGGGATCTACATACAATTGCTTACACAACTCTGGATGCAGGCTTAAATTAATTTCATTGCTTACAAAGCAGAGAGCAACTGTGTTATCACAAAGTGCTCCTGCATATCAAATGCAATAAAGCAGTTGGATGTAAAACTCTCTATGCCACAGCCTCAGGAGAAAAGCTGGGTGGGGGCACTGCAGAAAGCCATTCTCACACAGACATCCTGAAAGCTTCTTCCTTTTTTTGTGACCACCTGTATCCACCTAGGGTCTAATTCCTGCTCCCTGAATTGTGTCCAGGTCTCCTGCATGCTCTCCAATTACTTCTGTAATTGTAAGACTCCTTACAGCTCATACTTCTTACAGGACATGGATGAGACTATTACACAGTATTATGGGAGCGTTCAATTCTAAAACTGCTGAAAGCATTCTTCCTCTGTTTGAATGCATTCATATATATACAAAACTGTAAGTAAAAATAACCACGAAATTTAACCTGAAGAAAAGCCTACTCAGAAAGGGAAAGAGGACTCAGTGCTATATTTAACAGGTACGCATATTAAGATGCTACGACCTTGAAAAATATGTAGACATTCAATTTAATTTTAATATACATGAAGATAATCCACATATTGTCCAAGCAGGTATTTGTCTATCTCACATCATCATGACAAGTATTCTGGAGGAAAAAACCCCCAGGCAACCTATACAACAGTTTCTACTAAAGCTAAAGCCTATCAGCAGAACAGCACAGACGGCAGAAGCTGCCATATAAATGTAAAGGCTCCTATACAAAAACTAACCAAACCAAACTGCTTTCATTCAGTACAAATATTAGTGAAAAAAATTGTACTAAATTGACTGAGTGTTGTAACTAGCATGTTTCTGGACAAAGATGATGCCCAGCTGTTCTGAACTGTACTCTTTCTCAGCCTGGGTATGTAGTAGTATCTGAAAAAACACTACACCTACACCAGCCAGTGATGACCCATTTAGTCTTAATGCACTCACTCATGACACAAAACATGAAAATACAATTTGAAGTGAATAGTAGACTGAAATTGTTTACTTACTGTCTCCTTTGCATTCGTACCAAACATTATCTTTACTCATTTTCAGTTGATCTCTCAGACTGCTACAGGTTGAAGGTACTGTTTGTAGGAAAACTACTGGCAATTTTCGGACACTACACCATTCACATTTAGTAAGCTCTGAAGTTTTCAGGTTAATCTCTCTGATATCACTTTCTGATTCTATGAGAAAGAAATGACATATTAAAATATAATAAATGTCTCTAAGTTTCCTTTACAATTTCCCCCTTGATTTTAACAAGTAATCATGTTAAATCTATGTGCTCGTAAAATTGCTGAAATACTTAAAACGTTAAAATTAACAGACATGCAAGAAGTGATGGCTCTTCATATCTTAAAATTCCAAGGCTAAATTCCAATGTCATTTGTCAAGAAAGGCATTAGAAACTGTTTTCTGCCCACCAACTCTTTTTATTCCACAGAAAATAATCCCCACAATTTCCAGCAATTTAAATTTGCAACTATTGCTATGACACATTTTACAGTAAGTTTGTAAAATTTTCTTTGTACATTTATCTTTGACCAAGGTCCCATATGAAAAATAAATTTAAAAAGAAGAACATAAACACATGCAGAGAAATTATCTGATTGCCTGAGGAAACAAAGGACTACTCCTAGTTTATTCCCCAAAAGAAATGTCGGTAACACAGTAGAATTTTAACACTGCATCTGATGCTGCCAATGCCAACGTTAAGTTTTTTACAGGTTTTACTGTACTATAAAATTCGATATAGAAGTGGATATACAGGCAAAACTAAAAAAAAAAGAAAAAAAAAAAAGAAAAAGAAAAACAACAACAAAAAAAACCCACCAAAAAAACCAAACAAAAAAAACCCACAAAAAAAGCACAAACACAACCCCCCCAAAAAAACAAACAACAACAACAAAAAAAAAAAAAAAAGAAAAGAAAAAAAAAAAAAAAAAAAAAAACCAAGAAAAAACAAAAAACACACAAAAAACCCCACAAAACCAAAACAGAACAAAAAGTAAAGTGCTATGTGCCCCAACAGACACATCATTTGATGAGTCACCATTTTTATGCTATTGACGAATTAGCTGCCATGGAAGTAACTGCACCACACAGCTGTCTTAACTAAAACTTGATAGCTATTTTCTACAAATTAAACTAAGCTCTTCAGCGTTTTGCTTTTAAAAATACATTTAAAGCATGAAAACTCAGTTTCTATGCATCTGTATTTTAGATGCAACATAAATACTTGACTAAGCAAAGGCTACACTTATCTTTACAGGTTGTGAGACACTTTTCTGCATGTGATAATTAGAAAATACAATAGTTCTCTTTTACAAGTAACAACAGCAACATTCAACAGGACTGGGTCTTAAGAATGCAACTTAAGATTAACAAAAGGTAACAAAGCTTTCCAGGCCCAGAGCAAAGCTCTACAAAAGAAGAGAAAGGAAACAGAGCAGGACTTGTAACTCACCCTTTCCAAATTATGTCACTATTTCTTTCAGTGACATGAAATATACAACTTTCACACTAGAGACAAAATTATCAAGAGAGATCTAGACAGGAAAGGTTTAAGAAACCAGTGTGGTTTTTACTGTCTACTTAACACATCTGAAATAAAAAAACTAAGAAAGTTTTTAAACGCTAACATTTCACAGGAGGGTTGCTCTTGCTTTTTATTTTTGTTAATCACTTTTTAAAGGGCAGGTCAAATTTGTACTCTCCATTTTCTTCTCTCTTATCTGACTACAGACACCCAGTATAATTTATTACATAAATGACAAAATGAGAATAAACATTAAATTAGGATTCATTTGTTAAAACCTTTGACAGAGTTTCTTAATTCAAAATAAATATATTGAGTACTAACATAAAATAAAAAATGTACTCACCTTCTTGACTCTCTAGGCGTATTTTGATATAATCCAGGCAAAACTGAAAGACAACACAATTTTAAGATTTCACATTTTCTGCAAATTTTAATTGACTGAAAGCCTTTAAACTGTTAACAAACACATTTCAATGGACTTAGTATGTAAGCAATAAACATTAAAAAATTAATATTTAAAATGCAAGTTTTAAGACAAAACAAAATATACAATTCAGCACAACTCGAGGTAAGCACATTCTTTGCTACTCTAGTCTCTTTCAATCATACTGATGGTTTAAACTTTAGATCTTTCTGAAGTACTCAGTTTTCAAAAAGTTCTACAATATCCTGAAAAATACACGAATTCTTTTTCTTCAAAACAAAATGTCGTCTATCAGCATTTAGGTAAATCAAACAATAGTGTTTTGTAGAGAGGTGGAAAGAACAAGTAACAACACTCTGCTGTTTCTGTGGTTACACTGGCAAGAAGTATCCATTCTATTCTGTCTGACGGCATACAACTAACATTCAAGGACTCCTTTAAAACTCCACGTAACTTACAAGGCTGACCCAAAAAAAAATCTGTACAAAGTAAAATTATTCACCTCTAGGACAGTGCTTCTTCCTTGTGCCTATCAACTTCCTGTAGCTGCTGCTTTCAATTTTTTTAACAAATGCATGCTAACCCACCACCTCCCCCCAGCAGGCAAACAAGCTCTTTCAGAGGGCTGCAGCACAACATTTCTACGAAGAACCAGAGCTAGACTGCATGTGTTAGAGCACAGCAGTAATTCGAGGTTCTCTGGAAATCACAGCCTCTGAAATTAGAGACAAACTTACTGTTCCCCAGACAAAGGCAAAATATTATGTTCAAACACAAAGATACAATATCCATCAAAACCTGAAAAGAAAGCTGTGAAAGAGCAAGGGTACTTACAATCACAGGCTCCACCACCATTCTGCGCAGCATTCCTATTCGTATGCTTCGGCAGTTCAGAATGACACTTTCACAGGAGTTTTGGTAATTTAGAGGTACAGCCTCGGTTACCATCTCTTGAGAAATAACTTTGCGTCGTTTTATTGGAGTGTTAGACACAATGTTCCCAAACTGAAAAGTAATTTTCAGGTTTCAGAATGTCTCACCAATGTTTATTGCAAAGCCAAGCTTGCTGAAACCAATGGCTAAATTTTTAGCTACTTTTCTGTTGATCAACAGGATTACTTACTAGAGCATCCATCTCAAACACATACAGAAGGGAGATAATTCCTAAAAGACTTTTGTAACACCTGAGGATGTTATTGCTATTGTTATTCAACAAGAAAATAAAAGGTAACTTGACACTTGTAGACATTTTACTGACATTTCCAAATCATAAAAAGTGCTTCTAAATTGCCAAAACCAATTAATTTTTATCTTTTGGAAACACTATGCAGTCTAGCAAAGCAAAGTTATTTTATATACATTCTATTTAGATAAAAAAGCACTAATGCTGTAAAACCACCACAATGCTAGTGGTTTAATTTTTTTCTTTCAGTTGTTGTTAATCCAAGGTTTTGGTGACTAATTCTTGAAGTGCATTGCATCACTAGATTAGCAGAGTACAGTCCTCAAGAAACATAAATATATAAGACCCATCAAACTTCCTTAAGGCATCTCTACAGAACTAAGATGGTTTTAGGACAGAGTCCAAGGTCAGAAGACTAAACATTGAAAGAAGGCCATGTGGTGTTTGGCCCCAGTTCAAGAAAAGTCTCTAGATGCTAACTGAAGCTGTAACCTCAATGAAGTATCCTGTCAACCAACAGAAAAATCTTACCAAAAAACCTACTGCAATGAAATAAAGCCTGCTGATAGCCAGCCTATAAATATATTTATTTCTTGTACTGCTTATATAGCTCTATTTTGTTAAAGGATTTTCCGTACATTAATCTTTTCTTTGGTATTTATATTGTTTCATAAAGCTGCCCATAAATAAACATCCTTTTTTGTTACAAAATGCAATTAAAATCCCACAGAAAAACATTCTCAACAATTCCTTCTAAAGGATTTCTGTTAAGACTAAATCTCGAAAATTATTTCAAAGTCCTGAATCACTAACCTATTTTGGCAATAATTCAAAGTCTAGTTTTGGATGCTTCCTTTATTTTATACACTGGAGAAGATAGGGATTCTAAATCCCTGTAATTAAAATGTTTTCCTAGGTCTCTTGTTGAAAAGAGCTTTTCCTTTTTGTCTGCTGGACTGGCTAAATGTTATTAAAAGCTCAAAACAAATCAGAGACAAACAACAAAAAACAGCAAAATCTGAAGTGATGCTATATTCAACTAGTCTCTTCAGTAAACAATTAATGAATATTCTGAGAGAAAGACAGCTGAATAAAGCTTTTTCTATTATATCTAAGAGAACTGCTGTGATAGCTCCAAATCTTGGCAGGTTAATTCAATCAATATAAAATTCGTGTTATATTTCACAAAATTTTTTTTTATTTCACCCACTTTCAAATGTAAGCTCAGACTCCAAAATAATCTAACATACAGTATTACAACTGGTTTGTAAAGACTAGTGAACAGGAACATATGGATATACAAAAAAAAACATTTGGGAGAGTTTCAGAAGTCAGACACCAGTGCGTTCACAATGCAATGCTTTCAATTAATTCAGCACATACCGCCAGAATAACTTAATTCAAGAACTATTTATAATCCAAGCTTTGAGCCTTGCAGCTTTATTGCAGGCTGGAGGTTCACAGCTTCATATTGATAGTGGTGACTAATTATACAGCATATTATAAACATCCATAATTTCATTAACTACAGCACTAATTGCTGGCTTCTGAATCTCAACATAGCAAGAAGGTTTTGGCATCAGTACTTTAGTGTTCTAACTCAAGGAATTTGAAAATCTGATCAGATTCTCCTGTTGAATCAAACTCTCAATAGTGAAACTGGACAAGTGAGTCAAGAATTGTTTTCATCAGCACTATTATTTCACTACCAATTGCCACAAGGAATTTATTCATCTCACTATTGAAATGGCTTTTAACACACTTATGAAAACTCTCCCTTTTGGCCACACTTAAGGTATGCTCATGGAGTATTTTTTTGTCTTTGCTTATCCAATTCTTACAGCAGTACTCAACTAAAAAACACAAGCCCCATCACAAAGTCCTAAAATAAGTGCTATTAATTGGGACAGTTGTAGAAGCATTTTAATTTTAAAGGACCATTATTGATCCCAGTGTCTCTTTTCACGTTTAACTTCAGAAAGTCTCAACAGGCAACAGCTGGTACTGACATTCTGCTGCAAACTGAGACCTTGAGCTTCACAGAGAACCCCTGTCCAGTCTCAAAGAGTAAACACTCAACACAGAAGTATTTTAACAGCATAATTAAAATCATTATGAATGCTTGTAAAAATGTAATGAACACATTTTCTTATGTTTCCCATATTAACTATGCAGAGAGACTACTTGATGAGCTGCTGAGTAAGAAAAACAATCAAATACAGTCAACTTCTGACAACACAAAACAAGCCTTTACATATTCCATTTATTATTTGATTCTGTTTTCTTTAAACAAAGCATTAAATAGTACCTGATCTTTCATTCTTGCTTTTCTTGGTAGTGTGACTGCAATTTCTGTATCTGTTGTTATACTACCTATTCTCTGTTCTATTCCACAACTGTTCTCCTTTAATGCTGCTTCCACCTTTCCTGTAGAAGGAGCTGGGGAGGAGCGGGCTGAATCTGCAGGACGAGGTGAAATGCTTTCCATGCTCCTAGTGCTGCCACTATTCTCGTCCTCATCATCATCACTAGACAAAACAACTAAACAGAAAATATTACATTCTCAACCACTACATTGTTCTGTAAAAAATGTCTTTTTTTATTTTTGGCTTTTCTTGCTAATGTGACGGCAATTTCTCTACTGTTTTTATACTACCTATTCTCTGTACTATTCCACAACTGTTTTCCTTTAATGCTGCTTCCACCTTTCCTGTAGAAGGAGATAGGGAGGAGTGGACTGAATCTGCGAGACCAGGTGAAATGATTTCCATGCTCCTAGTGCTGCCACTATTCTCCTCCTCCTTCTCCTCATCACTAGACAAAACAACTAAACAGAAAATATTACATTCTCAACCACTATATGTTTTTGCAACAGAAATTTCTTTTCAAGTAATACCTTAAAAGTAATTTATGTAATTGTCCTGCAGTGCCAAAAAAATCCACATGTATATTTATATTATGCTTTTACTAATGTTTATTTGCAATCTGCTTGCAAGCATTCTCTGCCTTGTTTTTCATTTATTGTAACTAACTATACAAAAAATTAGTAACATTAATCCACCTCTAGGTAGAAGTGAACTTGGTTCAGTCAAGAATTGACAGTAATACAACCTAAAAACTGACAATAGAAATTATGACTAAAATCATTCAAATCAGTAGGACAACATGGTCTAATAAACTAAGCACAGAACCAGAAACATAACTTCCTTTACTCCATCCTTCCTCCTTACTTAGTTTACAAAGAGAAAGCACAGAAATTAACATTTTACAAATTATGACATTTAAATAGATAAATAGTTTAGAAGAGGAAAGAAAACACAAAATAAAACTCAAATACTGTCTTTCCTCCTGGGAGAATGAATGATGGAGTTCTGCTAAGAATACTAGTTTTTCCAATATCCTAAACGTAAATATTTTTTAAAATACAAACTAAAGGAAAAAAGTCACAAAATAAGTTTTGTTTTTCCCAATGTTCGCCTTTCTTGAAGAGTACCTCTGCATATGAAAAGGAAATCATTAGAAGTTCTGTCCCTCTTTCCCAAGAACACACACAAAAATATCCCATGCAACATCAGTAATGTAAACCTGCACAAACAGTTCTTTCACTATATAATATTCTGTGTTTCCAGCTAATGGCTATATTCATAAAAAGGTACTTACTTGGGTCATTTAATTCAGATGGTCTTGTACTCCTCTGTCTTAAGCTGCCTGTAATTTTAGGATTTTTTGTCCCAGTTATAAGACCAATTTTTCCATTCTGTCGTAACATAGAATGTCCTACAACCTCATTACTCAGTAGAATATCCGCTGGACCTTTTCCAACAGCAGAACTATAAAACTTCTTTGTGCTGAACCCTGTACCTGAAGATTTTTGCCCTGCTGAATTCTGATGTATTGAAGAACGTGATAAAGGTCCCACAGATTCACTCAACGTTACAGTTTGTCTGGAGACTCTTTGCAAATCCTTCAGAGAAGCACTTTCACAATGTTGGCATTTGGTCTGATTTTCATTTGCCCTCCCACAATTTGGGCATTCAGTAGAATAATCAATCTGTTCCAAAAGCTAAAGGAGAAACAAACACACAATCAGTAATTGTAAGCAGAAAGACACAATTTCCAGAACTTGTACTTGATTTCTGTTCAGAATTAATCATACAATCACTTAGATTGGAAAAGACCTTTAATATCATCAATTCAAATTATTAACACAGAACTCCCATCACTAAACCATATCCCCAGGTGCCACATCTACATGTCTTTTAAACATCTCCAGGGATGGTGACTCAACCACATGCCTGGCCATCCTCTTCCAATGCTTGAAAACCCTTCTGAAAGGGTGAAAAAATTTTTCATGGTATCCAGTAGAAATTGAGAACACTACATTAGCCATTATAGTAAAACACAGCTTAATTTTTTATTTCATTTAAGAAAATGAAAAATGTTCTAAAAGGAACATGTCATTTGTAACAATTTTTTAAAGTGGTTAATGTTGGACAATTCAGATTTTTCTTCTTGTATTTTCTTCCATAAACAAAACCTTGCACACTGTTCAGATACATATATCCATCAGCAAGATGGTCCAGTTACATACACCATTTCTGTAAAAAGAGTTCAATGGGACAAAATAAAGTAACCTACAGATTAATTTGCTCCTTAGAGCAGTACTGGAGAGGATTTGAAGAAACCTTGTAGGTCCAATTTATTTGTCCCTCCAAGGTATCTTCTAACAGCCCTGCAAGGCATGCAGGCAAATTCACTCCTCAAGGGAGACGAAGAAAAGGCAAAGTACATAAATTGCTCTACAGTCACGTAGAGAAGAAAACAGGACTTGAGGAACAGGAGTTCCCCAAACTTTCAAGACGCAGGCAGGGGCTACAAGGGAAAATGTATCCTATCACTACAAAGATAGATGCCTTTTGTTTTTCTCACATTTACCAGGCCCCACTTAATTTTGTATGATAAGTGTAGAACTTGAACTTCTATAACATATGAACTACAGAACGAATACTAAAGTGAATACAGGACATCTCTAGAGATTACAATTTAGTGCATGTTATTGTCTCCTGGAGCACTGAATTCAAATGGCATAACCACTGTACTGTCAACTACTGAAGGCAACAAATACCAACATCCCATCAAAAACTTTCAGAATCTACTTTGAAAACACAGCTTTCACAATTTACACCTCTCCCCACTCCCAGCCATGAACACGTCTCCAAAAGAGGACTTCCACAGGTGAGAGAAGCAATTTCAAACCCCAAATTTAAAGACAAAAATCATACAATAAGAACATATTATTTTTACAAAATTTCTGCAATTTAACAAAGCTGCACATACTGTAGAGAAACAGAAGGAAAAAATCCCAAGTGTATAAAATGTATCAGACATTTGAAATCTGAGATGTGGGATGACAGCAAATTAAATGTAAACCAGCATTGTGCCTCAGTGCTTTTACAGGATGTAGTTCTTAGAAAGATACTGCTTATCACATTGAAGAATTTCAATCAACAGTAAAAATATTCAAGAGAAGGCACCAAGAGTACCTGAAGGATCTTAAGGATAGAGTAATTGCACCCTCTACTTCAACCACATGCCAAAAATTTTAAAAGCAGTTTTTTTATTAACATCATATTAATTAACTAAATGAGCAATGGAAATGCCAAAGAGTGGTACCAGGTGTTTCAAACAAAAGCTAAGCATATACAAAAATCATAGGTCTATAATTATTTTTTTTTAACCAGGATCTCCTTACAGGAAGTTTTGCTTTGATAGTGAAACTATGTGACCTGTATGTGTGCATTATGAAACTTCCATAGTAGCCTGGGAAGCTGATAAAAAATACAGAGAGCCTTAAAGCAATTTCCAAAGTATCTTACATCTGATATTCAAACAAGGTCCTGACAAAAACATCCTGCTTGGCTGCATGCAGACCAGAGAATGCCACTTGGATACCTAAGGAAGTACTCTCACTGAAAAAGTGAGCAACTTAATAAAAAATACTTGTATCTTTGCAGCACTTTACTCTTTTGAGTACAGAAAATCATGACACTGAAAAAAACAATCTGTCAATGTGCAAAAAATTGTTCCTCTATTTCAGCAAATTAAAATTATCAATCTCTGGTTTATCAGTCAGCTATTCAATAAAATCGAGATTCCTTTTCTTTTCAGTGCAGCCTCTGTCTGTTCAAGTCAGAAGAGTAATATTTCACAACTAGCAGCAATATGATCACTTAAGTATCTCTATCACTGTAACTTTTTTTAAATTATGTAAATCTTCCTCCCAACTCTACGGATTTTTAAAACCTCAACCTGTTTTACTCCTGAATGTCTGTTTTTGAAATATGCAACAACTTTTAAAATTCAACAAGAGTTTACAGATTTTTGAAATATAACCCACCTTTGACTGAGTTAAGCATTTTTTTGTAGCAGTAGATGGACTCAAGTCAGATTGATATGAATTGCAATGACCTTTCTGTCGCACCTTTCTTTTAACGTCAGATTCTGATTCTGAGTCATCTGTATTCTCCATTACACTGTCTAGAAGGGAAAGGATGCAAAAACATCAGCAATACAGGTCCACTAATATACTGTTATAATTATCATCATCTTACTTTTTTACATACACTAACTTGAACCAAACATAAACACATTTTGAAAACTCAAAAATCTACACTGTTTCAAATGTTTCATGATTTGTTGTACGACTAAAAAATAGCATTCTCCAAAGTAACTTCAAAATATAGTTTTAGTAATACTATTGCAGGGTCACTCACTGACTATTTTTATCTTATATCTTTGCAAGAAGCTTTGGATTTGCAAATTTGCGCTAACTTCACCGCAAATCAAGTGGAGGGTCTGTTGCCAAAAACAGGAGAGGATGCTAGATTATGCTATTATACCACAAAACTTTTTTTAAGACTCTCTTTTTTTAATATATATGAACACTTTTTCAATATCCATACTGTTGGTCTCACAAACATCCCACTATGAGAAGACATCTCAAAACTAAAGAATGGATCATTTTCAAAAAAGAATTAATACCAGGTAGGGTTTTTCTCTAACTTAGAGTAGTACTGCTGAAGATCTACTTAACATGAACTTAAAATGGCACAGCCGAACAACTTGCCAGTGCAGGTGACTATGCAGCTGAACAGCTGGTTTACAGACTGTATCTATGCTAACAAAGCTTAACAAAACACAGGGTATTTTCTTTTCCAGTTTCACAATTTCCACACCTGAAACCAAACTATATTTTTTCTACTGCATGTCCAACAGCAAGGTTATTGCATCTAACAACAAGGTAAGAGCATATTTCAGCTGAGGTACAGAGCTGATGCTGGTTCTTTTATTAACATCCTCAGTGTATGAATACATTTCATACCAAGTGGTTACTAGGCAGCATTTTTCTAGTATTAACACTGCTACAAAAGTTCCTCAACAATAATTCACAAACAAGCTGGGAGTTTGGGCTCAGACTAGTTAACTCCAGAGATCTGTTCCACCTCCAATTTTATGATCCCAAATATTCCCTATTTCTGTTGCTTTTAAAATAACTGAAGCCTAATTTAAAATTATTACATGACTGAACTAGTTACAGAAAACTGTCAAGAAGGGCAAAACCATCCCTTCATGCACAAACTTGTACAAAACTAGAATAACATGATCTAAGGCTCTAAGTAGATATACTAAAGGTTATGTAAGGTTTGGCAACACACCCATCCAAATGAGGTATTAAAAAAATTATTCTGCTTATAAGAAATGAGAACTCTAAAGATAACTTACCCACTCCTTGACACCGTGGTAATCTAATGTGGTCTGCCTCCACTTTCTGAAGCTGAGGTGGGTATTCTTTTCTGGAAAACGAATTAGACGTATGGTTGTTCTTTTAACAGACATCATTACAATTTGGTCACAATTATACATGAACAAAACAAACCTGAAATGAATCTGAAAGCTACAAGTAAGTAGCTTCTCCTATTACATGCTATTTGTACACTTAAAAAGGTATTACCAGAACAACAGAAACAGCCACAACAAACACCTTGGAAGTGTTTCTGATCTAAATCTCCTCTGTAATAATCAACAGTTCTGGAGTCTGTCACTTTTACACACAAGTTTCCAAATACTGAAGCACGCATCTTCTTCTCCTCCTCATTCATGAAATACAAGATAGACACTTGACAACTATTATTTTAATATTAAAATAGATTCCACAAGTTCCACAACTTAAAAAACAGGAAGAGAAGATGCAAAACAGAGGAAGGAGATCCGATGTCAAAAACTGTTGTGGCCAAAAATCAGAAAGAACAACACAGCAGAAATGGTTCCTACGCATTTGTTTTTAAAATATTGTAATACAGACAAATTATTGAATAGTAAGTATTTTGTTGGTGTAACTTGCATAATATAGATATCATGTATTTTTGAGCAAATTCATGTAATTTATGGCATTATAGCAAGATTTGAGTCTCCTGAAAGATGTTTTCAGTTTACACACATGTGTGTCAAATCATGCTGACAGCAAATTAAGATTCCTGAAGCCCAGTGCATGTGGGTTACTGTTTGTAGCACTTGTCTTTCTCAGCGCACTGAGCACTGCAGCTCAGATTACTATTCTTGTCATAACAGAGGATGGCACACATCTGAAACACAGGAGGCCTTGTCAACAAACTCACCAGAAACTGGTTTTATTGGAAAGTTAAGCACTGGCCTGCAAATAGGTCACACATGTCCCATACTGCTAGCTCTGATTACAAGGACATTAATCAACAGCAAGAGGGCAAAGCAAACAGCTGCAGGTAGTAACATCACCACTAACAGCTAAATTTTGAGGACCTATCTGACAAAAATTTGGCTATGACTGAAGTAGACTTTAGCTTCAGTTGTACGATTTTATTTCTTTCAGCACAGCATTTCCTAATGCATCAAATTATAAAACCTTTGAATTTTCGGCATTTCTAAGAAACATTATTAGGTAATTTGGAACAAGATTAATCTACAATGTCCTTTGAGACACTTCTTACCTAATACCAAACATATCTGACTGTGTCGATAGGCTGCAGCTCTAAAGAAAATTCTGGCAGAAAGAAGAATTGAGAAACAAGCATAGCTACTCAGAATGTAGGGCTGTCATAGTACTTTATCATGACTGCTGGCAAGCATATCACGGATGACAGATTAGGTAATTTATTTGTTACTGATTGTGTCAAATGTGTTTCAGGAACAACCCTTCTCCCCCAGAATTTTTTAAATCAAAATTGGAAATGCAGTATGCATATTTATTCATAAATTCAATGCATTATTATTTTATATAATTTTCCTTAAAAATTCAAACATATGGAATTACTCTAAGGCAGAATTAGTGGAAATAAAAGGCAGAGCTCAAACTCATCATTATGAGAAGCTGTACTATCAAAACCAATGCTCGTGACATTCTAAAAAGTAAAAAAAACTGTAATCATTTTAGATTTGGAAAATATAAACACTGCAGTAAGGGTGTGCAAGCTGTTGTGTCACACGTCGTAACTATCTTTCACTAGTATTTCACAACAGTAAGTCTTGTTTTGAACATAATTACTTCTAGAAAAATTATTTTCTATAAGATGTCTAAAATATTTAAAACTTAAATGATATCTGAGAGAAACAATATTGAAACTACTTGTCATTTAATTGAAAGCAAACAAAGCAAATCATACGGCAGATTTAGAGTACTAAAATTTCTTTTAAAATGTAGTTTACAATTCAAGGTCTGGACATTTCTAACTTACAATTTTTCTTCTTAGAACAATATATTTATATTACATTTTTAATATGGAAAATATATTTATCTTATTAAGATGATAAATTCATTATTTATCATATAAGGCTAAGTAATTATTTTACAATCAATCAGAATGCACTAGCACTATCTAATTTTGTGTTAGCAGCACAGACTCATAATTATAGCTGTTAAACAGCCAAACACTTGCAAGAACACAGAAGCAGTAGCAAAAAGTCTGTCTTTCCTCTCCCACAACATAGAACTCGTACACTCACAATGAACCAGTAACACCCAAACACAAGGCACAAAAAATCAACTCAAACACAGCTGAGGCTTCCAACACACTTCAGTGTGGTTAGCAATTCAAGGTCAGGCTTGAAGTTGCTTTGAATTAGAAAGAAAAGCAAAGACAACTTTGAAGACTATTTAATTTGAGATTTCAGCTTAAAAAAAAAAAAAATTTAAAAAATGCTTTCTTGGAGACAGTGACAACCATTCCACAAAAGGGCAGCAACTTTAAGGCACCTTCTACTACTTTCCTTTCCTGAAAAACCCACAAAGAGAAAGGGATAGCACACCACCATGAAATTTTTACAGACTAGAAAACAGAGTGTTTGTTGCTGCCTGAACAGCTGCAGATCCATTAATACCTTCTCCAGTAAAACCCTCAGTACACTGAACCATTCAATTGTAAGTGCAGAAACAGAAGGGGAAATTGGTTGTTTTTTAAATCAAACATTATATCTACCTTTAAAAGGACTATCTGGAAAAGAAAAAAAAATCTCAGAAGAGATTTAAGAACATACAACACTTCCAAACAAATGCCTTCTTTCTGTTAAACCCTGACCAAAACTAAGTCTTCCATTTCAATTGGAATAACTGAGGATCAAACAGCTGAGCTGATCATGATACAAGATTACCTATATACTGTGTCAAACAGTTAAAAAAACAATGCTCAGAGGTGAAACAATTTTAGGCATCTTGTTTATGTCCTAGATTATAAGAACTTCTAATGCCTTCAAGTACAAGGGAAGTAGACAAGTATTTGATAAAAAGCCATTTCAGGAAGTAGTAAAGCATCAAACAGCAAAACACTGATTACACGAGCAAGAAAGATCAAGGTTTTTCTACAACACACCGGACTGAAATACTCAGTCTGGACTGTGCAGCATCATGAATTTTTGACATATTTTAAGTGCTAGACTCCACAATATTCTTGAGTAAGCATGTTTTGCCCAGACAGAATGGTGTCATTGATTTCGTATTTTCAGCAAACATTCATTATTACTGCTATGTTCTCTTGCTGATGGAATTGGACCTTAGTGTCTTTACACAGCCTGGTAGACAGACCTTTATGAAATTCTCCAGACAAAGTGACATTTTCACTTAAAATTTCTTCTCTAGGAAAACAAAAAACAGAAATGTGCTGGGGGGAATGAGGGGAAGGGGCAGGTCCACAATTTCTGTCTATGCCAGAAAGCAAATAAACATGAAGAAACATCTGGATCTCAGAACTTGGGAGGAAGTGCTACCTACAATTTTGTACAAATCACATCAAAAAGACCATTCCTAATTTTGTTGAGGTGCAGGGCTTACACAAGAGCTGTGTTTAATTCACAGCCTGGCTCTTTGAGAGGCCACCTTATCCAGCCTTTCCTCTGCTTCTCTATGCCATTATTTGGAGATGTATCACTGCAGGCAGGCTGTTGGTTTCTACATCATTACACAAAAAGAGAGGAAAGCACAGTAAGATTGAAGCACAAAGCGGCTGAGGTGAGATTTACCTTCAGCACGTATTAGAGGAAGAGCAGAGTACAAAAGCCAAAGGCTGAAAAGAGAAGCAGCAGCGCAGGGAACAGGGTTTTCAGAACACAGGTCAGCAACCCCATTTGGCCCAGAACGTCAGGAGCTGCTGCTGCACTTATCATGACAGTAATGATTAAAGCTAAATTTAGCAGCTCCTGCCTACATCATCTTCCCCTGCTAGGACAACAACAAAAAGTAGGCAAAGAAAAAGGAACACATCCAGTAGTACTGGATGAAGAAGCAGCAGGTGTCCCTATGAGAACATTAAGATCACACCAGCATGGAACTCAAACCTTTTCTTCTATGCCAACAGTGACACTAACTGGCTGATGAGTATCTATTTGATAGTTATTTTAAGAAGTAACAAAAGGCAGTAAAATAGAAAGGCTTGATTTTCTGAATTTAAAATAAATACAGAAACTCCTAATTTCAGAAAGATCAGTGCTATTTATATCATTATCAGTTAAACATTATATATACTTTTAAACAATTCAACCTGGTATCAAGCTCATACTGCCAAAAGCCACCTACACAGATGGGATATTTACAAAAACTCAACGACTTCATTGCTGTCAAAAAACATTTTCACTAACATAAATTTAAGCTATATATGAAGAAAAATAAATATATGGTATTTCATACTGCTAACAAAACATTAACAGCAGTAAACCATATGCAAAACCAGTGAGAAATTAGCCCAAAATGAACAATAAAAAGCCAGTGTGTCAGGTTTTGCCATACATTTTCTGTTAACTGCTTTAATATATGTACTTCATGAACAAAATATACACAGTACTGCAATAAAAACCTTTAATGCAATTCAAACCAAGCTTAGATGATGGACTGAGAGCTGTTAAACAGCCCAGTAAGAGCTTCAGAATCATTTTACTAAGATGCTTCAGAACAATTCTATTACACAAAGTTTGCTGCTCTACAAAAAGAATTAGCACTAAATTCTTAAAAAAACAGAGAATATTTATGCAATTTTGCACTGGATATATAAATAAATTTCCAGTGGAGAATTATCCAAAATTCACAGTAACAAAGCATTTCTTAGAGATAGATGTAAAGTGAGTAAGTGAATCATAAAAACAGAACTAAAAACAATTAATCCCTATCACATATGAGTAGAAATGACTAACTGGATTGAATATTCTTTAACTAGCATTAATACAGCATTCAATCAGTTAATTTTCTTAATGCTTATTGCCATGCTCATTTGATCAACAGTAAGCTTACCTTTCCTTTCGGTCCAGATTGCTTAAAATATGAAAAAAGAAAAAAACACATAAGATGTAAAGCCCCACACGTGTTGCACATCACTAAATGCAAGTTATTAAATATAAATTGTAATTGTTTCATTGTCTTTCACTCACCAGTCTAATTTTCAAACAAGCATTATAATTTTTTCACCACATTTTTGTCAAAGTAATTAGAAATGTACAAACACTACTTCAAGACAGCAACAGTCAGTGGTCTAAATAGTACATTGATTTGACTCTTTTTCAATGCGTAGAATTTGATTAACTCTCAACTTAACCTGGTCATCTCAATTCACTTACAATGCAGAAGCCATTAAGATAGAATTCTAACACACTAATTATAATCAAGCCTCATTTCCAACCACAGAACCACTAAAGTTGGAAAAGACTTCTAAGACAGAGGTCAACCACTAAATCCCTGACTGCCATGCAAAAGAGAAAAAAAATTATGTAAGAACTTGTTTCCAACTAATAAAAAATATCTAAGTGTTTAAAATGAGAAACAAATTTTAGCAACAGTCCTCTAATATTTAAGAAACCACATGGAAAGGCTAGAGAAGGATAAATGGAAACCTCTTCTGAGGTTTAGGCCAAGAAAAGAAATCTCCCAAAAGAACCTAGGAACTAAGGCCACTAGTTTACAAGCATCTCCATTAACATGAGTTAACACAGAAATCACTGTAGCCGATGCTCATAATTCTGGTCCTTTGCACAGCAAGACTAATATAAGAATAAATCTAACTAAGCTTAGCACACAGACTATTTGAAAATAGCATCTACATATCTTCTGTCTTCTCAAAATTTGCAATATGGAATGCTGTAAGCTTTTAATCTGTGTGACTCTTCCTCCCAAACATCAAAAGCCTAACAAACCTCTGACATACATGCATTACATTAACTGCATTCTAAAACAGAACAAATTCAAATTGTTTCCTGTTTTACTTCAGCCAACCTTAACAGAGTAATGATATTTCACAGTAATAAAAACTCATCCTCCTTTCCTTTTTACAAACAGTACACTCACAAGAATAGGGCAAACTAATTCTCTTGTTACTCAGAAAACAGCAGGAGTAGAAGCAAAGCAGGTAAGAATGCAGTCCTGATAATCCTACAGAGTGCAGTACGAAAGTACATTCCATCTCCATAGTGCTCTGGGAAGAGAGTAAAAGTGAATGTGACCGCGGCAACTCCAACCTGGGGTGGCAGGAAATGCGCCAGTCCTGTGTGAAGGTGGAGAATTGCTCCTAGCTGGAGCTAGCCTTTTCTATCAATAAACACTGCTTTTGTGCAGGCCACACCCCAGTTTATCAATCCAGTCAGATCCAAATCATGTCTGGATGGAGCCATATCCTGTATCTTTGCATCCTTTGCACAGTTAGTATGTAACTTGGATTAACTGTTTACAGGTGCTTCACAGAGTCACTCTGTTAAGGAGCACATACCTAATGCTAAGGAAACTTAATGGCAGGAAAAAAAACTTCAAGAATGCCTGATACTATGCAGTATCATTACATCAGATGCCTTATTTGTTTTTTTTTAGAATTCCTCACCAATATAATGCATTTAAAGGAATTCTCATTTTTATACCTCTGGAAGATTAAGAGATGAGAATTCTGGACTGATCACTGTCCCTTCATGCAGCTCATGCATAAGATTTGTTAAACATGCAGTACATACATGCTATTTCAATGCCAAGTCTGGAAGAACAGTCAGTCAATAGCGTAAGACAGAACTAAGCTTGAAATGAAGCAAAATAGTGTGAACCAACTACAACACTAGAGCAAGCTATATCTGAAAATCTGTTGTATCAGGCATTAACAAATTTTAATTTAATCCCCAGATTCCACTAGAAAAAAACATGAATATTTATAATAATATTATTTTGAAATACCGAAGTCTGTTGTGCTAGAAACTTGCATTTTACATATGAGTGCAACAGATACTCAGACAAACTTTAAATTAAAATGTACGTGCAAAAAAATTGCAGGAGATTAAGAAATGCAGTACAAATCATACACAAATTCAACTTGATAGAGATTACAACTGAGTTCATAATCAGCTTGCTCCATGTGACACTATCCCCACCCAAAGAACTTAGTGTAAGTCACAGAATCTGTTACATCAGTGCCAGAGACTAATTTAATAACGTTTTTATTTTTGGTTATCCTTTCAAGAACCTACCATTGATTTATGTACAATATATTAGATAAAATTGTTTTCTCTATTTTGCTACTGATCACTACACCATAAAACAATCTACAAATGCAAAAACTTAAGAGAACACAACTTTGTGCCACCTGCAAATTAGCATAGGAAAACAAAATCCAAACATTTAGAGCTCAATTTCCATGCTATCAGCTCTTCTGTCTTTTATTCTTGATTTGCCACTCACATTTTCTGCAAATAGTCCTTTTTGAGGAACCATCACCAGCATTTACTTTAAAACTCAACTTTTGCCTACTGTCAGTAAAGACTAGGAAAAAAAGATATCAAAAAATTCCTACACAAGTAAAAATACGACCAAAATATATTACCCAGTTTATATGGTCTGAAATTTTATACTATGGTCAGTTTTAAATAGTCCTATTTTAGTTGGCTTTTTTTCTGACTATTGCCTTCTCACTCAGAAACCTGTGTTTTCAACATCAAGTAGCCCTGAAATAGCTCTTCTTTTATTTATTTATTAAAAAAAAAAAAAAAAAAAAAAAAAAAAAAAAAAAAAAAAAAAACGCGCGCCGGGAGCAACATTTTTTTNNNTTTTTTTTTTAAAAAAAAAAAAAAAAAAAAAAAAAAAAAAAAAAAAAAAAAGCCTGTCAGGAAGCCACATTTTAATAATTTTCAATCCTCTAACTCAGAAACAGATTTAGAACCTCTTAGAAAGAAGTGAGTTGAGTCAGAAGCTACTGGAATTAAAAATCATTGCAAAGTTCCTATGTAACGCTCACCCTCAGTCAATTAGATCACGCTGGTTCTGCTATCCTCCAGTAACAAAGCACTGCTGGGACTGTTATGACTGTTTCCTGCCTTGAAAACTCCAAAAATATTCCTAGCATAAGAGTTAATTGTCTGTTGCTAATGTAAATGAACTACAATAACGATCCTAAGAGAAAACATATTTAGAACACTCAAGATGACTACTATCCAATTACTTCATATAATATTCAGCTTGCCTATGTTACACATCAGTTTTCTGTGTTGTCACACACGCCAAGTCACTACCTTTTTTTCCTTCACATTATATTGTAGGCTTATAAAGAAGTAAATCCCACAGGCAAGAAAGGCAAGCAGGCAAATCTAACATCCACTGAAGATTAACAATCTCTGGAGCAGGTTGAAGAAACCTAAGGCAATGAACTTGCTAAGATGAATCCATTTTGACTGGCTGTTTGAAGAACCATTTCACAACAAAGCTTAATCAAGTGCATGAGAATTATCAAGTTAACAATCAGAGCAGTCTTGTACGATTTTGCTTACTTAAAATCATTTTCATTAGCACTGCAAATCAAAATTTTATCCTTCAGAATAACAAAAAACCCCACAAACAAAACAACTTCTCCCCCACAAATAAACAAAAGCAAGCACAAACAGACACAAACCAAACCCACCAGAAAGGTAAGAGCATGAATGCTTAGAGATGCCCCACATTTTCCTCAATGGGACACTGAACAAAAAAAATTCTAAAAAGGACTTCATGCAAGCAAAAGCACAGCTGATTCAGCCTAAACCACAGTGATAACATCAACCCTATCTTTCAGCTTAACTCATGGTAAAAACTGCCAATCCTTTGTAGTCCTCAGCCTCACACTGATGGCAAGAAATGTAAAGAATTGAAAAGAGATACCGACTACTGCATCTGCTATTACTAAGTGGAAGGAAATGTCCATTCTATATACCATATATATATATATATATATACACACACCTATATAGCATTTACAGACTACAGTACTGTTGTCTGTAACAGACAGAGGTAAAGCCTACGTCCTCAAGGACAGGATAAGACAGCAATCCTCCTGGGAGGAAAAAGCTGCAAGAGTTGGGGTTGTTAGCCTGGAGAAATGAAGGCTGCAGGGAGACCTTATTGTGGCCTTCAGTACTTAAAGGGGGCCTAAAAGACAGATGGGAACAAACAGTTTAGCAGTGCCTGTTGCAATAGGACAAGGGGTAGTGGTTTAAAACTAAAAGAGGGTAGATGCAGACTAGACAGTAGAAGTGTTTTACAATGAGGTGGTGAAACACTGGAGTGAGCTGACCAGAGGAGTGTTAGTTGCCCCACCACTGCAAACATTCAAGGTCAGGTGGGATGGAGCTCTTGAGAAACCTGATCTAGTTGAAGATATTGCTGCTTATGGCAGGGGGATTGGACTAGATAGCCTTTAAAGTCCCTTTCACCCCAAACTGTTCTATGAGTCTATTATTTTGTGACTGAAAAAATTCCTTTTTCTGTCTGTTTATTCAATGCCAGATTACTTTAATACAAGTTTGGATCACATGATTCATTCACATTAGAATATGGGCTTTCTTTTTGGAAAGTCAGCAAATCAAACTGAGGGAAGCAGGATGAAAAAAAAAAAAAAAGGAAAATGCCTGTATATGGTCCAAAAAAATCTATACTTAAAAACAGAGGAAAAAAAAAGGTGGCAGAAGAAGGAAGCTACAAAATGCAGACAGGATAAAGCACTCATGGAGGATGGTGGAAATCCACAGAACTCATAAACAAAAACAGCTCTGAATGAATAAACTTTGAAAGAAAATTCCTTAAAACAGTTGCAATCTCATGTTTGTGAAACAGATTAGGTATACAAAACAGCTAGAACCAACCCTACAATTTACAGAAGTTTGACAGGGTTTTAAGTTTCAAATCAATGAAGTTCAACTCAGCACAGTTCAGTAAGTTTCCAGTCATCCTTTCTAAAAATCATTTACATAGATGCAAAACCTTGCTTCTGTTAGATGTTCCAATTTATATGTTTTACACTATATATACAGATCATGTACAATCTTCAGATCTATGATTTAATGTTTACATGGATCTCACACAAGCTGAAGTTGCTGTGACTTAGTAGCTGCTGATCATGTTGTCAGTTATGTGAATTTCTACAGGAAACTATATTTGTCTATTTCAAAGTATTTTCTCAAAATATTTGTATTAGCATGTGCTCTCCTACTACCTGCCACTGTTCTTTAAAATTACTAAATTCTTGTATTATATGATAGTAATTCCTAAATGGTTTTATGAAACTTTAGTAATTAAGGTCAAAGCTCATAATCAAGAATGCACCCATGTGATTTTCTTAAATCACTTCATAGCATAAGGAAAATCATTACATACAAAACCAGGGAGAATTTTTACAATTGAAACACCTGCAGAAACAAATGCAATTAGTCTTACCTTTGGGCTGCTGTTTTTACTACGGTTGTTTGTGCATGTGCGTGGTGAAAACGTCTGCCATGTACCACAGTTACAGGACCAGATATATTCTGAGCATTTTCACTGCAAACATATAGAAAATGTTTAAGAAAAGACTCTGGTGTGTTTGTACCATCTTAGGTAAAAGATGTGGTGTCCTAATTTTACAAGACCAAGTATTAAAGTATTTCTGAACCAATAATACATATTGTTAGGATCATTTCACAGGCATATAAACATTCAGCCTTATAATAAAATGGATATATAAAAATATACACAATTTTTCTTTCCCGGGAAAAAAGGTAAAGATTTTTGTACTCAACCCTGCACTGTGAAAAGCCACTGCCTTTTTAATGACTTGTAACCATTTATAACTAATTTTATACTTTTATCTCTCATTTTATTGAGGCATAATAACTTTTGTAATATGACTTAAGGGGCAAAATGTGAACAGACTGAATTCAGGAATGTCACTCATAAAAAAAAGTGAACACAGCAAATTTATGGATGCAAGATGACTTGCAACTGAAAAAAATCAACACATTTCAAAAAGAAAAAACGAAGGATTCTCAGGTGCTGGTATCTCAACTGGACTCTTATTCACCAATGTATCTTAGCATTTCTTGGGTTTCTTCATTTGCTACCTTTTATCTCATTATTATGTAAAACCACAATCATGGAGGGAAGATTTCTTACCATTACTCTCTCTAGTAAAAGCAGACATTAAGATACAGTAGATCAACAATACAGTGCCTCCTTCAGAGATCATTAAACCTAAAGAATTATCCTGCACACTGCTGTGATAGGACATACAATACTATGCTTGGAATGTTCAAAAATCACACAACTTTTAACAGACAGCATGTTGATGATGCAAACAGTTTCAAGCTATGGAAATACAGTGCTTAAATTGCGCTTTTCAAATTGCTTGGTAATATTAACTGCACTAGAGAAAATTATGTGAAAAATAACTCCTACTAATAATATTTCTCAGAAATATTAACTTGCCATTTGTCCTGTTGTGAACAATGAAAAGAAACCAGAAGTACAACAATTCAAAAAAAGCTGGCAACCAATTCCTAATCCCTCCTTTACACTCCCCCCAAAAGAAGAAAAGGAGTAAACTCTTACTGTGCTTTTTCATTTTCAGTTTAGCATTACAAACCCTTTTGGTAGCCTTACATAAATCAAGATGAGAAGCTTTCAGAGCATTTCTGACTGCCCCTAACATAACCACAAACATAACAGAATTACTTACCAAACCCAAAGGGTTAAATCCTCTTTTCTAAATTATGAAAGTTAAAAACATAATAAGCCATTTGAGCTAACAGTCCAACATCCTGAAAACTAGTAGTATCCATGCAAACACCAACCTCCTCAAAGTAAACACACTCATCTCACATGCTTCTAAGTCAAGGCTATGCAACTCCAGCTGGTCAGTCATCATCCAGATCAATCTACAGTCAACCTTCCATCTAATATGCCACCTCAAAAATAAAAAGCTGACAGCTACTTGCCCTAAATACTTCAGAATATCTCAAATCCTCTTTGGCTTCCCATTTAATGTCTTTGAAAAAGATACTAGAAAAAAAACCAAACCAAAAGCAGAATGCAGGAATGCTCTCTCAAATACTTAAGACCTAAGGACTTCGAACAAGCAAGCAAGCAAGCATATGTATCTTCTGTTTTACCACTGTGTTTGTTGGATCTGACCTTTGCCAAACTATCATGATTGTGAAACTCTGTCGTGTGCCCCCACAGCAGAAAAAAAACCTGTTAAGCAGCACTTTTGCTTTTTGCCTCACTCACATAGTGAAAACGCCAGTAGGTGCTGGAATAGAGTATCACAGACTGCTCAGGGATCAGATTTGAGTCAAAGCAGACTGTTCTAGATGGCACACTTAAATGGCTCATATGGTGTCAGACATGTTTCCAACTAGGACAGCCCTAAAACACAATCTGTTCTATAATCTTCTTCTCTGAATGGAACATACCCAACACAGAAGAAACACCAGAAAATACAATCATAAAGTCCTAGCAAGTTGAAAAACAGGCACATCAGAACTGAAATCTGAGTTGGCAAGTTTCAGCACAATTTCTTGAAAATTAGTATAACACACTAAAAGCAGGGTGATGTAATGGTCAGAAAGTTCCTTGAAAGAACAAATGTCCTAAAAAGAACTTAAGAGTATTTTAACAATAAATGTATCATTAATGTTAGCTCAGAAACCACAGAATTATTTGAAGCCTAGGAGAAAAACAAGATTTTACTATCACGTGCTATCAGCTGATACCTAGAAAATTCTTAACACCACATATTCAAGAGACAAAACAAAAAAAATCTTGCACTGGGCAAATGGATTGAGCTAGAAGTAAAGGAAGAACAACATTTCAAAAACTCACAACTACAGACTACATTAATTCTGCTGTTCTTCAGATAATGTTTTTAACAAAACATTATCAAAGAAAATCTAAAAGGGCCTTAATACAAGTATTGAAAGCTAGCAAAAATAAAGCTGTTTAAAGTACATCCTCGTGACTAAAAAAATACAACCAAAACTAATTGGGTTAATAGTTTGATGCTGGATTTGCTCAACCCAGTAACCTTTTGCTTGGTTTAAATTTCTCTGACAAGTACAGCAAATATTTCTTCTCATTGTCCTTGCATATCCCTTCTTCCTCTTATTCTCTGAATTTTAGGGACTATTGTACAAGAATAATACTCGTTTGAGTCAAGCCCCATTGATCTGAAATTTTTAGTCCTTATTCTGCAGATCAGATGGAAAAAAAAGACTCCAACACTGTGACAAAAATCACAACAGATAAAGAATATCAAGCAGCTGATCTCCTTGTATTTAATCTAGCAGCTTATCTGCATGATCAACTTTCAGAATCTTCTCTAGCTGAGGAGTCTAAATATTGAAAGAGTAACTATTAAGCACCTTCCATTCTGCATATCGAAGTGAACAAACCAGCAATCATCACTAAAGTGACTAGATCCCAAACCTTTACTGACACACGCTATGAAAGGTACAACAATATCCCAGTGTCATTAAACTGACACTGGGACTCTATCACTTGGAGCATAACCACAAAATGCAGTGACCAAAATGTGACAAGCAGTCACAGCAGCCTATACACATCCATTATTCATAACAAAGTCCTTCATTAATGACAGATTTTATTTTTTTAGTTGAATTTTATAAATCCTACTAGATCTTAGGTTTACACTGCATTATTTTTCAAGAGAAGGCAGTTCCAAACCAGGCAACAGAATGTCTGAACTACATGTGTAGACCATCTAAAAAAACCTCAGTAGTAACTATTTACCTTAAAACAAAAACTTTAAAAAAACGTACATGTACAATATGTATAAACATACATGTAGTCAGGTATGACTGCTTTAACAAAAAAAAATTACATGGTAAGGTTGGATTTCACTACAAATTCCATAGCCACACAAAGGAAATTCTAGCTACCAGTGAATTAGAAAAATCTTATTTTAAATGTGTACTCAAAACAAAGAACAAGTATAATGTAGATGCACAGATTTCTTCAATAGTAAAACAGAGCAAAGGAGCCCTGACACACATGAAGGCAAAAGTAACAATTACAAATCTGTGTTCAAGAACGGAATACTAAAGAATGGAAATGACCAGGGTGATTCTGTAAGAACCGGTGAATTTGAAGATGTGCAAGGCAGAAGTCTGGATTTCATCTTACTAATCTCTTGTGTGTACAAAAAAAACAAAAAAAAAAAAAAAAAACAAACCCCAAAACCCAAAGAAACCCCAAAAAAAAAAAAAAAAAAAAAACCCCAAAACCCAAAAAAACCCCAAAAAACAAACAAACAAAAAAACCCCCCCCCACAAATAAAACCTAAGACAAAACATTATTTGCATACATAAATCAAGGACAATGAAGTACCATGCTAATTTGTGTAAACATAAAAATAACCTATAACAAAAAACCCTTTTCATTAATAAATAAATTTTATTTTTAAGAAAACTTTTTAAAGTTCCACATAACAGTCAAGTCATTTATCTTAGGAAATTAGGCTCGAAGGAAACAGCAGGAGAATATATATCACACAGAACTTAGAGGATTTATTTTTTTCAAGTGACCATGGTAAGATGGTCCCACAAACTCATAGTGCTTACAGCATACAAAAGTCCTGACTGCAGAGAGGGGCCAGAGCTTGCGGCTGTATTGTGGGCATGGCTACATTGCTATTCTGCCCCTGTGAAATCATGGCTAGGGGTTGTGTCAGGGGGAAGAATAAGGACCACATCCTCAGATGTGTGCCATTTTTGTCTCACTCTCCTCATCAGGGCTGAGTTGCTGGGATCAGCCCTGCAGATTCCATTCTCTGCTGCTGCCACTCACCACCTTCCCACTCCTCTGAGATGTGACCCCAGGATGTGTTTCTGAAAAGCAGCAGAGCTGTGTGGAACTGAGCCCAGCAGAGGTGTTCCAAAGCAGCAGCAGAAGTGAGCCTGAGCTAAGCCTGAACCCAAGCCTAGTGCAGTGGAGCAGTGGTGCAGTAAAGCAGTTATCTCACTTCTAGGGTTTTGTCTGTCACTGCTTTCCATTGTCTCAGGTTCAGGGAAGGGGAGAGCTAGCTGTCTTTCTCCCACTGGCCACATGGAACTAAGTCAAAGTGGCAAACACCTTTTGGCATAAAGCACCTTCCTTTATTTCTGTATGCTTTTGTTATTAATATTGCTGCTGTCACTGTGCATTTCTTACTCCACTGCTGTTTGCTTTCAGTAAATGGTTATCTCAACCCATAGTCTCTGCCTTTGTCCCTCTCTTACTGGAGGGGGCAAGAAGGCAAGTGGCTTATT
Organism: Onychostruthus taczanowskii; assembly: GCF_017590055.1. Lineage (NCBI taxonomy): Eukaryota > Metazoa > Chordata > Aves > Passeriformes > Passeridae > Onychostruthus > Onychostruthus taczanowskii. Next base: position 968,595 of record NW_024500683.1, read on the forward strand.
TGGAGTTTAGTTTCCAGACAGTGATAAACGATCACAAATGAAGACAAGGACATCCCTCATGTAGCTACATATACATTGGACATTTGATGACCGGCCCATCTATAGCTGGGTATCTTACAAACGTTTCCTTCCTGCAAAGGTTACCAACCTTTAAAGTGAGGGCACTTTAGCAATATATTAAATACCCCCTGAGAAAGTCAGGTGAATATCACTTTTTATTATATACTAAATAAAGGAAGCAGTCTCTTACAAGTTAGGGACAACAGTAACAAGCAAGTACAACAGTGAATGCTTAAAAACTGTTCCTGTCTGCCACAAACACAAGTAACAGTCTCAAACTATTCTATACAAGTATGGCTATTTGCTGAATCCTTTTAAAAAAAGTCTGTGAATCCAAAATCAAACTATATCTTGCAGTAAGAAAACCAGAAAACATATCCTGAGTCAACCTTGGCAATTCAGCGTCACAGAAAGAAGTGAATCTGGATAGGGATGTGAAAACTATATTCCTACCTGCTGTCACTGTTAGAGGGAACAGCAACACATGCAGGCAACATGGGTAAGGTACTAACAAATATGCCACTGAATGCCCTAAATCCATTTTAACAGCGTTCTGGTACTTTACTAATGTGGTGTTAAACATTTTATAAGAGAAAAGACCCTAACAACCTAGGTTTCCCTCTTTACTCAGAAGCACAGTACAGTACAGCTTCTTAAACTGCACAGCACAATGTAAATGTAAATGGACTAGAAGTTCTGTTTATCATGCATTGTTTTTTATCAGTGATCAAAGAAAGGACACACAAATGAAATGTATTACCTCAGTTTCTTGCTATTTCCCATCATGTTGAGGCCGATTGCGTTCCCTTTTAAAAGTTTGAAACCTCCAGCTTTGCCTCGCCTTGCATACGCTTTTATGGCATCACTGCTGCTGCCGATAGTTCCAGGTCGACAACGAACGGACTGTCACAACAGAATTCACATACATTAAAATAATTGTATAATTGTGCAGAAGTTAGAAGGAGAAAATGAATGCAAAATATTAAGATAAATATTACTTTGGCTTCATTTTCAAACTGCTTTTTTATACCAAATTTCATGGAAAATATACACCGTCTACACCTATACTACGACATCTTACTAAACAAAGTACAATATGTATTTTATATTTAGCACAGTATTTATGATAATTTTCTAAACTTAGAATTAGGTACTCTTGCTCATATTTTTCAGAATACTATGGAGATCAAGAGGGGAACAAAAACTTTAAGAGTAGACAGATAAACAGCTTGAGCACATGTTCCTAAAACACAACAGAAACTTTCATTTCTTTACACTGCACACATAGCTATGCAATACTGTTTAAGAACCTAAAAAGCTTTAAAGATAAATTTTCACAAGATAAACCAACTATTTACCTTTTTTTCTTCACTGGGACTGAAAGACCCATCACTGTCATCTAAACTGAGCAGATTTGCCTCGCTAGACAGGTGTGGGAGAGAAAAGCACATACACTGTAATCCAACAGAGCACACACAAACATTTTAAATGCAAAAGGCTTTTTTATCCCCTTCCCTCTACATTTAAATGCATCATATACACATTGTATAAATATGCATAAAAAACCAGGAACATGAAATGAACAACAGAGTGATCAGATGCATAATGTGAACCTGAACTTAGAGTGCACATCAAATTATTTTGCAAAAAACAAAACTAAAAGATTAATCCAAAACAGACAATGTTATTGAACCTTCAATATGGTTACAGCAATATTACTGACACTATAAAACACTCTGCATAAATTGAGTCCAAAACTTCATTAACCTATAAAACATGATCTGACTTTGCTTATGCCTAGCAATGTTCAAGTATGTGGTTTACAACTGCAAACTTCATAGTGCTTTATGAGAAGAACTTAATGTAACTACATTTTACCCCACAGCAATTACTAACAAAGTATGTCTTCCTAAAAAGAACATTCAGTTTGTTCTACCGTTTACTACAATGTGTTTCAATTCAGTATCTGTAGTCCCCAACCATCAGAATGGGGAGGAAGACAAAAGAAAAAAAGAAAGCCACTCCATGACACTCTAAAAACATTCTTTTCAGTAACAGGCAGCTATCTTCAAGTAATCTTAACTATTTAAACTGAAACCCCAATCACATATTTCATACTGACAGCAGCTAGATCAGTCTAACATATTTTTGTGTCCAGGAGAAGCAGCCTGCAGACAATCCCATCTCATCAATCCTAATAAAGTTACTCCCATGCTGGCAACAAAAAAATTACAACTTTTAGCCAACTTGTAATTGATGCTGCCTTGCAATACATACAGTGACTTTAGCTCTTCATTTATAAAAAAACTAATCAGTGCCCCATCCCTCAAGTTCCTAACAACTTTTTCCAGGCACAGTACTTCCCTTCATGTTACAATTCATTCTTCCATCTAATGCAATACAAATATCCCTAGAGCAAATAAAAATAAAATAAAAATGTTGGGTGAGATCTACAGAATCTGAAACTTCAGGAGATAAGACTGTGAATACAGTTGATTTTGGAAAGGGAAGAATGATGTAAATGTGAACATATAGCCAGTGGCACTGTTGTATTTTCCTTTCATTTACAGAGCACCACGATTCTAGGTGCTCAATGGTGATACAAATAGTGTAGTAGATTCATCACTAATTTCAAATAAAGGCAAAAGAGTACAGCTGTACTTCTGTACACACTACACATGGATATTAAATTTTTTACATCCTGCAACATTTTTTTAAAATTCTCTTTCAGAACAAATCATCCTTTCAAGGGAGGAGGCTCATGGAGCCCTCTCAAACATTCATCAGTAGACAGAGAGTTTAACAATTTCAGAAATTTTCCACTCCTAAAAAATAAACAAAACCCTGCAGCATAGACATGAGCAGCAACCTACAGTATCTGCAGCTCTGGCATTTGCCTACAGTGCTGCCCTAGTCAGATCATTTCACCTCTAGAAATGTTTTTGTTCTTTAGCTTCAGTTCATACAAAAATGATGGCTATTTTCAAAACCCCTTTGTACTGTGTTGATACTTTTCGGATTTCAACATGCTTCAATACTGCAACCATTTTAACCAAGGGCAATTGAGGGGGGAGGTAAGAGAAGGTTAACACATTGCAAATGACCAAACACTGAGCCAAGGCTCAAATCAAAATGAACAAGAGTAGTAACTCTTACCACGCAACATGACTAGAGCAGTATTAGCAAATTGGAAGTTTTAAATGAACCAATACATTTAGATCTCAAGGAATGTGAAGCATATGCATCAGAACCAGAAAGGTTGTTTTTTCAGAGAGCAGAATACATAGCAACCAAGCAATGTCTATTTGCTCATGTATCACATGCTTCCTGCTGCCTGCTTCAATGATGCAATTTATACAAGCAGGAAAAAACCAAAAGCAACCCAAAACAAACACTGTACCACTCCCCTGACATACCAGTCAGTAATATTTTTAACATCCCTGAAATGAAACCTCAGTTGTCTTGCTGGGAGGAGGTCTCCCCACTCTGTCACTTTTAACCAGAGAACCATTGGTTTCCTGGTTATTTTCACATTGGAACAAAATTTCTAACTTTCAAATACATTCTTTAAAATTTTATAACAAATGAATGTTATCTCTCTACTAATATTAGGGGCAAAAAATAGAAGCAATTTACCCACAAAGAGTTCTTAAGGCAAGTTCATAATTACACATTCATATTTAGGCATTGAATAGGAAAACAAAAATTTCTGTTTACTTATCTCTAATCACTTGCCATTTGTTTGATGTTTTAAAACATTAAGAACTATGTAATAGTTAGTTAGACAGCTATGTTTTCACTATCTACAAGCAACCCAAACTTTAAACCTCTGCTGACCACTGAGGTTACACTCTAATAAGCTGCAAGCACATCTCTATCAACTGATCCAGTCACATTTCAAACATAATTGGAATTTCTTTCTGAAAATGATTACATATAAAACCACTAGGCTGACGTATTTGCCCTCACAGCACACTGTGTACATTCTTTGTTTTAAATTACATAGTGGTAGGCAGCACACTAAAAAAGCTGCACTATCAGAGGCACAAGAGAAGTATAATTATTATTATTATTAACTCATTTACAGTGCCATTCCATTAAAATTAGCCCTAATTTTAAAAGTTTTCATCAATTTAAAAGCTACAGTGCCCTACTAATGGGCTTAAAAAAGAAGTATAAAACATCTATATAACTATGGGAGGGTTTTTTGACAAAGAAATCCAAATTTTATAAGCAGTGTAAAAAAGCTTAATGTAAATATTTAATACAATACAATGCCCAATGTAAATATATAACACAGTACAATGCTTTTTCATCTGTTAACACACAGAAAAAAGAGGTTTATTCCTCTAAATGGAAGGGGCAAAAAATAAAGCTTTTTGAAAGAAAATTGTAGTTAAAGAAAGACACTGTAGTGCAAATATATTACGCCCATGTATTTGTATTCCTTGTTTTTGATAAGGCTACTGTTATCTCAGTGGAAGGCAGAAGTCTAGACTATAAAGAAAACAGTATGACAGCCAAAAGAAATCTGGGCCCATTCATTTACAAAACCACTGTGGAGCATACTGATATATTTCAAAAACATTTACACAGATATTGCAAAGCCAGTAAATATAAATTTTCCAAAACACTTCGAAAGAATTATCTGTAACCCCAGAAAGCATCTTTTAACATGTTAATTTCATGAATCACAGAAATATATTACTCTGGCCAGGTTTGCTTAAGTCTGCCATCCTTTCATATCTTCTGCTACACAAGATCAGCTTAATTTCTACCATTTATTCTGTGGTAGACGACATGTTTCAGTGTGCTCAGCTGACCAACTGGTGTTTTCTTCTGTTGTTCTCCATAAAGGCAGACCTCCTATGGGACCTCTAAATACAAAGCAAGGAAAGTCTCAAGCCACTTGCTACTATCCTGAGTAGATCAAATCTTTTAGAACATTACAAATGTTACTTTTACTCTTTCAAATGGATGGAGTATTATCTGCAGGCATTTACTCTGGGATAAGATACATGTTAATCACCGTTCTCAATTTCTATAACTCTTGCTCCACGCTGAGTATCAACTCTCGCATCAGTTTAAATTTATATAGTGTTGGGTGATCATTATTTTTCCAAACCTTCTTCAGTTCACAAATATTCTTTAGTCTTTTTGGGTTCATTATTTGATGTCTTAACCATTATGACTCACCTCACCTACGTCCAAAGTAAGTTAAATGACACCTTTCTTTTAAAATAGTCTACCAGTTCTAAAAATTGCTGTGGTAGGAGGTCATTAACCATACTTTGTTTTCATCTCACTGAAGAAAAGACCATCCAAGCAGGCATCCAGTGCTGACTAACATCATTAGCACAGGTCTCAAGGGTAATACAAGAATACAGTCATTCCTTTAAGTGCTGAGATGTTATTCTTAGGCTAGTTCAAAACAAACCTATTGTGTGTCTGCCATTAAGAGGGAAAAAACTGCGATAAAGTCAGGCATTGTAACCCCAGTGCATCCACAACAAGCAGGGGATGCATCCAGCTGCTTGCTTCAGACTCACAGCTCTCTCCGCAAAGAAACCATGTAAGAGCCAACACTGTAGTAAGTATCAGCACACCATAGCATATACCTGCTTACTGCACAATATACCCAAAATACTGGGAAGGACACAAAGCTTTATTCTGGAACAATTACATGAATTAAAGCTGCTAATCTTTTAAATGCTCTACTAAGGGTAAAGGAAATTTAGAAATAAAAAAGAAGGAACATTTACTGTTACTTGTTTTCTAAAGATTCCCTTCTGTCAGTGTTTTGCTGTATGAAATAAAAATGCATCAAAAAAGCAAAAAACACAAATTATTTCAAAATGCTAAAAGCTTGCTATGTCTTTAAGATAAACAAACCCAGGTGTTACCAAAAGTAAATACGTGGGGAGCTTAAAACATGTGGCAGTTTGGAGGGAATAAGAAATTGCCTCAAATGGTATCAGAGAATGGGTAAGTAAAGAAGACAAGATCTCTGGTTTAAATCAACTTTCAACTACTCTTCTATTTATACTTCACAATAAGATTCTGCATAATTCACAGATATAAAAGCAAATCAAAAATTATCTAAGTAGGCAATAAAAATTCAATTCTAGCTGTGGGAAAACTGCTTATTGTAGAGAATATTTGAAAGAAATGAAAAATCACCTAGACATACAACCTTAAAATCAGATACAATTACATGAAGATTACATTTCATAATAATTTTTCTAACTTTTATTTTTATTATCATTACTCTATACATTTTTCATTCTATGTTCTTAAGTCAACATCAGCTGGAGACTGATGGAGAACAGCAGTAAATTACTAGTAGAAAAAAAAGCTGCTATGTTTTCAAATGTGACTTATTTCTGAAGGCAAGTAAAATGGAAACAGTAACTGTATGGTATGTACTGCCCTTAGAACATATTTGTATGCACTACAAATGGATGTAAAGTTGCTAGGGAACAACACGACCTTACATTTATAAAACTAAAATGCCCTTAGTTTGTGAACCCTTTAAAAAGTGTTAACTTCCAGTAGAGTTCTGTTTTGACAAGAGCTCTTGATGCTTACCTCATACTTTAATGAACTTCTGCATTCATTTTTTGATTACTAAAACGTCACATTTCTTAATGTTTTATTAAGATTACAGCATAGCCTGCTGCTGCAGTCTCTGTGGTTATGTCTACTTTCCTACTTCCCTTCCAATGCATAGTGTTTGGCAGAATATCAGATGATACAAATTCATATATGAATTATTTTTGTACTTAATCACAGGATTCAGCAACTTCTTACTAGAGAACCACAGCATACTTTTAAATTTGCAGAGTCTACTCTCCAAATATCTAAGAACAACAAATAAATTGATAGGAATTCTTTGCGTATGACACTTGTTCTTTTAACAATTAATTAGTCATTTTGGAAATAAATACGTTCATATTGAGAAAATATATTAGTAACAATAAAATGTCACAAGGACAAAGTATGCATTCATACTATACACAGGGGATTCAAGTTTTAGCCAAAATCCAAACATACCAAGTAAAGGATTAAGTTATACGGAAAAAAAAAAAAAAACAGCCTTAACTCCATTCAGTGAAATAACACAGAGGAAGAAAAACCTAGAATCTTCAAGCTCAGTTTAACTTGATGAAGGCCTAAAGCCACTGCAGAACGTGAGCCATAACTGTCAAGTTCTGAGTAGCATCATCATTAAAGAAAGGAAAAGTTGAAGCTGCTTGGATACCCTACCTATCAAGTTCATTATTCTGCATGTTCACATCTTGCTTGTCTGTGTTCCTTAGACTTACACAGAAGCTCCAAAGACAACTGCAACTCTTGTGAAATCTACTGTGCCCCATGTTGTAAGCCCCATTTTCCCAATAAAGCTTACATTATAATAAACTCCTATTTGGCAATACTATTTAAAATAATAACTTATTTGAAATATTCTTTCTTAATCACTGAAAGTTTAAAATATTAGATACTGTTTCTTATAAATAAATTTTAAAAATAAGTACTTAATTATAAATAAACATTTATACTTTAAATAGCCTAGATAAAAGCATCCTTACTCTTTCTCTGCATCTCCTTCACTTTCTTCTGCATGATCAAAGCTCCAATTACTTTTAAAACCTCCATCTCTCTTGGACTGTGATCTATCCAAAGCTGAAATGAGAACAAGTTAAGATAAGTCTTGATTTCAAGCTGAGTTACTAATCAACACAAACTAGAGGAGTAAACCAGATGCATGTATTTTCCCCCAGTAATTATTTTATTGACGTCAGTGTTTAACTATCATTTGATCAGTAAGTCCATCAATGCAGTGGTGATTATTATTTCCCTAAATAAATAAAAGTATCTGTCAACATCTCATTAGCAGTAAGTTAGCAAGCTATTAAAAATTATGACCTGAGATTGTGTAGTAGCTATTTTCAACTGTTTTACTGATACCCATAAATTTAAGGCTAGTTTCTCTGATATGAACTCTATGCCACACGCAGAAAGGGTCCTAAAATGTACTGCTTACATGACTAATAACCAAAAAATACTGAATTTTTCCATATAAAAGCAACAGTTCCGAACTGTCTGAACTACAATTTCAACTTAATGTGCTGGATTTTTAATTCAACATCTGTCACTGACCTGAACTAACATACAATGCAAATTAAAATTTCAGTATTAGCATCAACTAAGTAAAAACCTTCTGTCATACTACATAAAATTTCAGATCTCTCTACTATAATATCCACCCTTATGGAGATTTTCATGTAATATCACAGCATGGGGTAATCTTAAGTGAAGGTGTTCCAGAGCATGGAGACAGCACTCATTAAAGCAAGGCACTGCTCCCCCTGGGCCCTGACTACTGCAATTAAGCTCTGTCTCACACAAATTCTGTGTGAGACAAACTATACAGCTGCTTTGATTATGGTTTAAGTGTGGTTTTTCTTACCACATTTGTCTTTACACTGTTGAAAATGCATTTAGAAATAATGAATGAAATTTATATACTCTGACAGGAAAGAGTAAGAAAATCACAACAACAACACATGCCTAGGATAAAGTATAAACAATGCATACAGAAATATTTATTGCATATTCAAGCTCTGCTTCCAACTACTTGCACCTACTGCAAGCTTCCTGAGCCATGGGTGAATAAGTTAAACACATATTTTAACAGCTTTTCCTACCTTTTTCCTCTCCCTGCTTGTTTTTTAATCAAGACTGCTGTACAGAACCAACAACATCTTGCAGCAGAAAGCACCTCAGCTTAATTACAGGAGTATCTCCTTTTGCTGATTCTGATTCAATCTGGCACCTTTTGGTCTTAGTACTCTACTTCTCCAGTCCATGTACTCAGGAAGACAATAATAAGTAACCCTTCCCTATTCCCTCATGATTGCATAGATTCCTGTTGTGTTCTTCCATGGTCTTCCTTTCCCAGGCAGAACAAGAAAAAAAATGAGTCAGCTTAATTTTTTTCTCATGTTAAAGCTGTTTCAAGTCTTTAAATCCCTCTTTATGATTCTCTTTGAACCTCTTCTAGTCTACTGTACCCTCTTGAGATGAGGGTACACACACCATGAGGAATACTCGAAATGCATACATCTCACTAATTTCTACAGATGCAGAATGTTGTTTCCATTTTGTTCTTTGTTCCTTTCCTAGTAAATCTTTACAGTGGATTTGCTGTAAAGATTTACAGCAAAGGACATCTGCATTGATCTTTAGGTACCAGGTAATTCCATCTCATGATTGGTGAAGAAGCACTTCAGAGCCAATTGTTACCTTCAAAAATGCCCCTTTTTTACTTCTCATTGGCTTAGATTACTTTACATTTACCTACACAGAATTTCATGTACAATTTCAACCCACATAACTCAAAACCTGAGCATTTACAACGTTTTTTAAATAGCTAGACATTATACTAACCCAAGTATATTTAAACATCTACTAATTTGGTCACCTGGCTATCATACCCTTTTCCTTGTAACTGTCCACCAATGTTAGAGATCCTTGTGCAATTCAACTGGTTACTCCTATTAACAAAACAAACCTTTTTTGCCCTCTTTTTCTAAATCTTCCCAACTGTTTCTTATAAAATTTTCCATTTTATTCAGAGGTAATTCAGCCTCTCCCAAAGCCTTTGATAAATGACTTTACAGAGGGAACAATGAAATAAATTCTAGTCTCCATTATAATTTCCATGTATTCAGGTTCCATGGTCACAAAACTCACTGATGTAAAGTTCCTCAAATACCACCACTGCCTTTTTAAAATGCTGATATCACGCCAGCTACCCTCTTTACCTGTAGCAGAAATATGATGCTAACCACAAGCAACACACTGCAGTCATTAGCTCCTTTATCCCCCAGCTCCTCTTACAACACTTGGATGAATGCCATTTGATCATGCTGCCTTGTTCACAGTTTGCTCAATGTACTGCAATTTCTTCCACTGATGCTTCATTTTGAGTCGTACACTCTGTCACATTCCTTATTAAGAAACATTCTGGCATGAAGAGCTCTCTAAGTGTTGCCAAAGTGAGTGCAAGCAATTCCATTATTCAGCTCTGACCTTATATACTCCAAAGCCACCTTTTTCAATTGGGTTGTCTACTGATCCTCCAGACACTCCTCAAACTTTCCTGCTGAATTTGAAGAAATACCTAACAATAGTTTTCATGTCTGTTGGGAGTTACTAATCAATTTTTTTTCCCACCTCACTATAATTGCAGGTTAAATCCACCAGCTTTTTTATTATTCTTTATTTTCATTACTCAGATAAAAGATCTGATTCAAGAACTATGAAGTTTATTTCAGATATTATATATCTTACTCTGTTGCTTAGCCAGGCATTTAGCATTTGGGGAGCCTTTTGAAATCTACATAAATAAGTAGCATGCATGCTGTAAGCCTCCTATACCTTTAAATAACTCCCAAGCTGGCTGCATATTTTCTTTCTGTTTCAAAAGGTTTCTTAGTATTTTCTGTAATTCTTCTTTTAATTAAGCATTTTTATATTGGACAGTTCATCCACTGCTATTGATCAGTGCAGCCATCCATGGAAAATGTCTCAGCATCCCAGTTCTGCTCATTCAACTCTGGATCAATTTGCACTCTCTCTAGCACTCTTGGTCCTAACAAAAATGTAAATCTAGAAGTATACCATCATGTTAGCCAGAGTGTTCACCTGAGTTACTTGATCTGAACAGCCACTTGGTATCTGATTCCATACAGGATTTTTAATTGTTTTAAGTGGATAACAAGTAATCTTTTACTAAGGCTAAGCTGCTGACTGTTTTGTACAAAGACTTAAATTTGGAATCCCAATGATAAAATTTTCATTATGTGCACTATTCAAGGTCTTTTTAATCAACAAGGCACATCCATACTCAGATGTGAAAATATTCAAAAAAGCAGAGGTAACCCTAAGATACTATGTCAAGAGAAGGAATCCCTGTACCTCTGCTAAAACAGGCAGCATGCTGGAGGCAGATTTCACTCTCATTTTTCCTCCCACTACTAAATCCCTTTGGTGCTGTTACACCAAGGGAGGTATCAGTTCCGAGCCCAAGAAAGTACCTGCAATTTAACTAAAGAAGTTACACAGGTGTAGCCGACAAATTTCACTGCTTTTTTAAACAACAGTTACATTGTAATTTCTAACTAGTCAATTAAAAAATTTCCTGAAAAAAATGGTGTGTTTCATTAGGACATTTATGTCATTATTAACCACACCCTGAAGCCACACTTTTAAAAATCCCCACACAGTCTTTTTGTGTAAAACACAATTATCACATTTTGGATTAGAAAGCAAAATATGCCTGTAGGAAAATGTCAGCAAGCTGATCAACACATTTAAATTACTGTGTGCGGACACTCTTTTGTAAACTCCTTCAGCAGGAGTTACTGTCATTCAACAGTGTCACTAAGCAGTTCCGGAATGGAAGGAAAAAAACTTCATAGTGAATATCCATTAAACGAGAGCAAAATTTTGCAGTTGCAAAAAAAAAAAAAAAAGAATCTGTTAAAATTCTGCCTAAAACACTAAATGAGAAGTGACATACACAGTATTTAGTAAAATGTTAGCGTCCAGCAAAAGACATCACCCTGGAAGACTTGGTTTTTTTCATGTCTTGTACCTTGTGCCTCTAAGGCAAATTATTCCGTACCAATCTATACTACAACTCACTAGAAAAACATCCCTATTGCTTTATTGTTTTGTATGTGATGCTGTATTGGGTTTGTGTGGCAAGATTTTGGTAGCAGTGGGGAGCTGCAGAGGATCAGAGGGCCTCACCTCTGCCTGGGAAAACCATGGAGCAGATCCTCCTAGAAGACAGGCTAAGGCACATACAAGACAAGAAGGTGACTCAAGGCAGTGCCCACAGCTTAACTAAGGGCAAATCATGCCTGACCAGTCTGGTGGCCTTTTATGATGGAATAACAGCAATGGTCAACAAGGAAAGACTGACAGATGCCATCTACCTACACTTCTGTAAGGCCTTTAATATGGTTGCACATAATGTCCTTATCTCCAAATTGGAAAGACATGGATGGACTAATTTTTTTAGTGGGTAAGGAACTGGCTGGATGGATGCAGCCAGCGAACTACAGCCAGTTTCCAGGTGGCAGCTGGTGACGAGCGGCATCCCTCAGGTCTCTCCTGACTCCTGAGACTGGTTCTCTTCCATGTCTTCAATGACATGGTGAGAGCAAATGCAGCCTCAGCAAGCTGGTAGGTGACCCCAAGCTGAGGGGTGCAGCTGACACAGTGGAAGGACATGATGCCATCCAGGGGGGACCTGGACAAACTTGAGAAACGGGCTTTCCCTGGAAATTCAGCAAGCCAAAGAGCGAGGTACTGCACCTGAGTTGGGGAAATCCCAGACATTTCTACTGGGGACATCCCAGTGATTTCTTCTCCCAGTACAGACTGGGAGAAGAAATCACCGAGAGAAGCCCTCTGGAAAATACTTGGCTGTTCTCATGGATGAAAAGCTGGATATGAACCAACAGTGCTCACTGGTAGTCCAGAAGGCCAACTGTACCCCGGGCTGCATAAAAAGCTGAGTGGCCAGCAAGTTGAGGGAGATGACTCTGCCCTCGTGAGACCCCACCTGGAGTACTGCACCCTGCTCTGAGGTCCTCAATGCAAGAAAGACATGGATCTGCTGGAGTGGGTCCAGAGGAGGAGGACAAAGATGATCAGAGGGTGAGAGCACCTCTCCTACAATGACAGGCTGAGAGAGCTGTGATTGTTCAGCATGGAGAAGACTTAAAAAAGACCTTACTGCAGTCTTGCAGTACCTTAAGTGTCTTATAGAAAGGAGGGAGAGGGATATGGACAGACAGTGATAGGACAAGGGACAGTGGTTTTAAACTGAAAGAGGGCAGGTTTGGAATAGATGCACTAAGAAAGAAATGCTTTGCTGGGAAGGTGGTGAGGTACTGGAACTGGTTGCCCAGAGAGGCTGTGGATGCTCACCCCTGGAAGTGTTCAAGGTCAGGTTGGATGGATCCTTGAGCAACGTGATCTAGTGAATGGTATCCCTGCCCACAGAAAGGGCATTGGAACTAGATGCTCTTTAAGATCACTTTCACACCTAATAGTTGTATGATTCTCTCAGATCAACTCACCAAAGGAGCCAGATGCATTTACTGTCCACACAAAGATCAACTTTTCTAGGAAAGTAACCTTTTCATATATATCACTGGTTTGCCAGAATAACTCCCTACCACCACTCACAACACAATAGCAGACATTTCAAGGTTTCTACTGCACACATAGAAACTTCTGTAAGTCTTTCATCTGTTGAAATCTCATCTATTTCTGTGTGTACAAGAACCTATTCTAAACACACAATCTAGATCAAAAAAAGGTTAGGTTCAGGACCACATGCTTTTTCAGGAAGACTTGAAGTTTACATTATTTTTCCCCAGTTGCTGGTAAATTGTGTACAAGAACCAATTCTACACACACAATCTAGATCAAAAAAGGTTAGGTTCAGGACCACATGCTTTTTCAGGAAGACTTGAAGTTTACATTATTTTTCCCCAGTTGCTGGTAAAGAAACACTGCAAGCCTCATCTCACAAATGCTTACACCATCACAACTGCAACCAACTTATCAGATACTGCAGTGCTCACACAGAAAATGTAAATTAATTTAAATGTACTCAGAATCATTGCCTTCATCCAGACTCATATTTAAATAAATGAAAAAGAATGCTTCTAAGCTTTCTAATCTGTTGCTCATTTAGAGTCATCAGATATATTGTTAAGAGGATACAAGTACTCATAAAACTCTGACACAGAAATATTTTTTGGTTTACTTTCCCCATTGCTTCATTATTCTTCCAGACAGGCTTCTATGCAAAACAGCTTTTTATCTTCCAGCTTTGATACCATCAGCTCTACTATATCAACTGTGTAACCACAGTGAGGTTGCATTTTCACAGTCTGAAGCAGCACCACATGAAGAGTTTTACAGGCCCCCCACTCTTCCTAAGAGTTGCTGATTTTCGCTCCTGTCCTGCACCCTGCATATGTCAGCACTGACAGAAAACCTGGGGAAGGAAACTAATTCAGGCAAGAACCCCTTGAGCAGCAGGGGAGGGGAAAAGTTATTTTTCAACCATATCAGGTCCCTCCTGCTGTTCAATCACACTAACACAGTGAGCTGTGACAGCACAGCAGAGGTAAGGTCCATCCAGGAACTGAAACTATCCTAAGTACTATGGACACCAAGGAAATTTCTATGGAATTGTAGCCTAATCTACATTTATAAGTACAGATTTAAAGATCTAGTGCTTAAAAGATGCTTTAACTTTCTACTCCCTAAATTAGCTGCAGAGGCCAAAAAAACAGTCAAAAGCACCTCTAGTAACGGGCCGTAATCATAACCTCACAGTAGCCAAGATATTACATGAAGCAGAGAGTTTAATAATGAAGTTCTATGATACCAGTGTAATGGATATCAAGGACAGACATTCCTTTGCACGTGAAGGGAATTCAGTCTCTTAGCTGGCTAACAAAAACACCCACACCCTTCCAAGAACTTGATGTCCACAGAAAACAAATGATAAATGCAGAGCATTCATTCCTGGACAAAAGTGTTCATGTCCCTGAAAAGCAAAAGCATTTTTGTAAGTTATGTACTTTAAAGATGGAAATCATCTGCATATTCTGATAAATGACTGGGTTTTTTTCAGGGCTTGTAAGAACACTGGGCTGGTTACATTGCAGGTTATTGCACTGATGACAGGACTGAAGAACACAGAACTGCCTAAGTTTGATCATTTGCTGAACTGTTTAACATTTTTTAAGTAACAGAGGAGGATGAAAGGATAGAGCTTTGAAGTATGTTAAACATTTTCTCTGTGATGCCTTTGAAAGTTTATCTGTTTAGACAGCAGTGATAACCACACAATGGACAACTAATGCTTCTTCACCTTTTCTACTGATTCTCTCAACAGAGGTGTAGAGGTATCTACCCCAGCCAAGGATGGTGCCCTTATGACAGCATCAGAAAACAATGCAAAACTACTTCAAGAGGCCTTCTTTGTCTACACCACCACCAAAAGGAATGCTACAGAAAATTGTGGGCATTTTCTGCTCAATGAGACAGAAACATAATGACAAAAGACATTAAAAAAAAATTAAGAAGATGATCCATTTTTTTGTCATCCCACATTTCACTGCTAAGTTCTGTCTTCTGACTTCACAGTTCCTCACCTCTATCAGCAGAATATCTGAGAATGCAGTATCACCCACTGTCAAGGAAGATGTGATTAAGGAACACTTCAGCCAGTTGTACCCAAAGACTGGAAAAACATCATTGCCCTTCAAGAAAGGCAACTAGGATGACCTGGTGAAGTACAGGCTAGTCTGCAAAAGACAGAACTTACTCTTTACCACGTGTGTGCTCAAGAGTAGACCACATTGACCTGAGAGGCAACAGAGACTGGACAAATCCCTGAGCAATCTGCTCTAACTGGGTCTGGCTTGAACAGGATGTTCCAAGCCATCCGAATCGAGTCAGGTAAAACCAGTGACTGTTCACAGGTGCAAAGTAAGCCCTAAAGCAACTGCACGCCCATCACAAGAACTTCCAAAAATGAGTCTTCACAGTCACTTTTCTTCTTTTACCTCTCTGAGTAAATCTGAATCCCACTCAAACTTTCTACACAAGTAAAATAATTTGAGTAACGTCAAAAGCAGGAGCCAACAATAAACAGGGACAAAAGGAGAAACAAACAATAAAGTAATTTTTTCATCTTTAGCATTATGAAGTCTTTACTTACCTAAGACCTCTATTGCTAGACTTGGAGATACACCAAAAATTCAGAAATTAGGAAGGAAGTTTTGTTGTTTTTAAGGAAAGTTAAGTCTAAGAGAGCGATTTTCTTATTTTATAGATAAAAATAGAGGATAAAAGGTGAGGTTAGCCTAAGAACAATTTCTGAACTGCCAATTCACTCTCAAAATATGAAAAATTATATGAAGCTAACAAGCCATTTCGAGAAAGACGACAGTTGAACGAGAATTCCAGAATACACTTTCTGTGGCAAATCAGTATATTACATTAATCAAAGATGATCTCAAATTCTGAACACTGGAATAGTTTTAGAAGATGAGCAAAACACAGCATGAAACCTTATAGTATATTATGCATGTGATTTGCACACTTTGTTATGCACCATGGGATCCATCTTCACATAAAACCTAAGCTTGTGCAACTGAGAATACAGCAGCACTAAACAAATGGCAATCTATTTTTAGAAAGTGCTGAAAGGCACTTACATACAGAGCAAGATTAATAACCTAGCCAAACTACCTGGAAATTAGGCGACTGACACTTCGAGAAAGTTTCCACGTTTGCTGCAGAAATTGGAATATCAGGTTGAAATAAAGCACTGTATCTACATACCAAGAAGAAGAAGGAAAAAAAAAAGAATTTGTACTATTTAATACTTCTGGTTTTATCCTGTGAAGTTTCATAAATGATGTCAGATAGATACTATCCCCTTTATAAAAACATACAGAAATTAAAAGTCCAGAAAGGTTCCACAATCTCTGCAAGGACTTAACTTGCATATGCAGGACAGAAGAATCACAGAATGGTATTGGTTGGAAGGGACCTTAAAAATCATCTATTGCCAGCCCTGCTGCCATGAGTCAGGGGGGAGACATTCATCTAGACCAGGCTGCTCAGAGCCCCATCCAGCCTGGCCTTGAGTACTTCCACAATAAATGTTTCTTCCATAAGAAGAAAGTCTAAATGTACAACTGAAGTAGAAAAAAAGAGCGACACCTCTTTGATGTTGTCAATTGTTCAAAATTCACATGAAACAGACAGCAAAGAAAGCATAAAAAGAAAATGCTCAACAATCTCAATTAAAAAACCTCAAATATTTGGTCACATGAAAAAAGCACATTTCAGATAATAATTGAGTAGGGAAAGGATGATGAAAGAGTTAGTTAAACTATGTGGCAAGAAAAATATTTGCATTTGCCCTTCTGTAAAAGCTAAATACCTGGAGTTTTCTCCAATTCCTAGAGACACTGGCAAGCTTTCATACCCATACAAGGCAGCAGTCAGCTGAGGTGGGTTTCTAACATGGCTGAAAAGGAACAGACTAGCTCCACCAACACCTCTCCTCACCCCAAAGATTAGTTTTCTGTCAATGCAGTTCCTCCAGCCAACCTGCCATGAAGCCAGTGAAGCGCCAGTGCTGACTGCAGCACAGCTGGAGCTCACTGTCTCTGGAGGGGCAGCAGAGCTCTGTCCCTCTGAGCAGCACCCGGCAGTGGGCCTGGCTGTGTTGTCAACTGCAGGCACAATTCCTTGCGTGGCCACACAGCATGGCCCCACACACAGGGTCTTGCTATGACTCTGCAAATTCACATACAGTTAAGATCTATGTACATTATGTCTCTTAAAAAAAAAAATCAGAGAAATGCAAAACAAATATAGGCAACAACCTTCCGCTCAGACTAGATACACTATTTACTTTAACTCCCTTTCAATTAGCAATCATCAATGCAGCAAGGTGTGAAATAATGCAACTAGAGTACTGCATTAAGATCACAGAAATCTTTGTAATGGAAGTACCAAACCTCTCCAGACCTAACAGCAATGAGTCTGAGGAGCACTGACAACTGGTAACTGTCACAGTACACTAAGATGCACTAAGCAGGTTTTATTTTTTAAAAAGCTAAAAAATCATTTTAACATCCCATGAAAAACAAACATTTTCTCAGTAACTACTCATATAAGCAATAAAAATGAAGATGGGTTATGAATTCATTTTTAATAAAATAACACATGCCAGCCTGCTAATTGAACCTAGTTATAAAACTAATTTGCAAGAAAGAGCGCTCCAAAGACAGCTAAAGAACACACTGAACTCCTTAAGTGACCATCCTGCAGCCAGAGTTTCAGCCACCTCTATCCAAAGAAACATTCTGCTTACCTTGATCTATAAGTTCTTTCTATCACAGGGCACACAGCATTTCTTCCACCTAACGAGCAGTGCCTTTTTCATCTAACATAGGCTTTGCTACATGACAAAGAACTTTTTACTTTATCAGTGACAGATAGTTTTTTGTTGTATTTATCAAGTAAAGATTCAGCTACAACATACTTGCCTTATGGCAGAGCTGTAAAATCTCCACGCAAGTTTTGCTGTCCCAGGGCCAGGTATAGACAATCACAACGACCTGGGCCAGCGTAGTCCCAAAGTTCACTTTGGAAAGTTTACTCCCAATTGTAAAGGATCCTTAAATTGTTTCTTAAGCAGTAAGCCTTGGTAGAAATAAAATTACAACGAACTCTTGTAAATGTTTCTACAAGTGAGCCTCAGAAATTACAAAAGCAATTCTAAATATGAAACCTAACATCTACTGCATAGTTCAAATTCTCATCTAATGGGCTCTTGAATAATCTTTCTGTTAGAATGTCGTATTAAATTCTGTCATCAGCAGGATACTCATATTTTGCTAAATGAGCCGTAAAAATTGTACATGTCAAACAAATACAGCATTATATCCTATGACATTAATAAAAATACATCAGTAGAATGATTTTTAGTACAAATGAAACAACTGTCTGACACTGAACAAAAACATACTCATAAAATAAATATTTTGCAGCTGTTTCTTACAGACATAAATTTCTAAGATTACATATTAATAATGTCATAGAGTAATAAGTTTAACCACACCAGTAGAGTATTATTGGTATTTTTCATTCCTAAAACATTGTTGCGACAAGTCTTCTAATAAAAATAAACAAACAAACAAAATCTCACAGATATATGAGTAGGGAGACTTTGCTTTCAGCTCATATGGTCTGAAAACAAACAAACAAAAAGCCAGGAGGGCTTAACACAGAGTTTTGAATCATCACTGCTCTTCATCTACAATCACTCAAGATTAACTCAAAGAAAGATACCCCAAAATCTTTCACTCCAAATTCTTCTTTCATAGGAATTACTGGGACACACATGCAGAAATGTTTCCTTTCCTCATGCAGTGCTTACATCCCTTGTCTGTTAACAAAAACTTTTTAAAGGCCTGCTGACCAACCTGGGAAGAAATAACCACAGCCTGTTAATTTATTCCCTCCAGTCTCCAGCCTTCACCATAATCTCGTCCTTCACAGAAGATAACCTGCTATTTAAAATAATTGTGTCTCCTTGGGCAGAATAAAGCTGCTCTTATACTAAAACACTTATTACGAAGTTGAAGCTATGTAATACCCCTCAGCCTGACTTAACAGATCACCAGGCAGAGATGGAACAGGAAATGTCCTATTCTCCTCACATGCAAAGAGAGGCTGTATGCTCTCCCCCATCCAAGCCATTGCCCTGCATCTACCAGTTACCCTTCAATGAGCAAATTCAAAAGGAGTCTGGCAAAGTGCCAACCTGGCAAGACAGAACAGAGCAAGTTCAATCTCTCTGGCAAGAAAGTGGTTAAGTCTCCAGGGTGGTGGAGAGTACAAGCAGCTCTAATTCCAAATTGGAGTCGCACCCACTAACATGACATTCAAACACCAATTCTGACTTAATTACAGCTTCAGGTCATCTTAACCTGAAAATATTAAGCATTAAGCATCCTAGGCTGCTGAACACAGAAACACAAGTTAGGAACACGTGTTTTAAAAATTAAATGTGTAAGATAAAGCTGCCAACAAGTTTAATTCTATATAATA
The DNA here is from genome assembly GCF_017590055.1 of Onychostruthus taczanowskii. Taxonomy (NCBI): domain Eukaryota; kingdom Metazoa; phylum Chordata; class Aves; order Passeriformes; family Passeridae; genus Onychostruthus; species Onychostruthus taczanowskii. Next base: position 988,395 of record NW_024500683.1, read on the forward strand.
AGAAAAATAATATTTTACTAATGCTTTAATTTTCTTCATAGAAAGTACAGAACATTAGACAGGTTTCAATCTATGTAAAACTACCTCTACCTTAAAAAACTTCCAAACTGAAACCAAGTGAGTGCCAAAACATGGGCCAAAAGAAAGGAACTTAACACGTGCTCCCCTCACCCCCAGTGCAAGTGCCTTTTAGAACTGCCAAGATAAGAAAATTACATTTGTCCTTTTTCCCCAAACCCAGATTTGTTCCTGGTATCTCTACAATATCCTCCACCACAACAGCTCCATTTTTGTTCGGTTTCTCAGCCTACTGCAGCACCTTAAGCTATCCTGCACACTCTTCTTTGCAACACACACAGATGAAGGTATATGCTGTCCTGTGCCAAGTCCTCTCGCTGCCCTGACCCCTGACTGCTCAGCCACTGAAGGAACTAACACCAGTGAGCAGCAAACTGAACCATGCTCAGGCAGTACTGAAATCTTTGCTTTAGGGACACTGATTTTGACTTCCCTGCTTAATGGAGTGAGCAAGTTTCACAGAACTTCTGTATTTTTACCTGTAAGGTAAAAAAGTAAAAAAAAAAAAAAAAAAGAAAAAAAAAAAAAAAAAAAAAAAAAAAAAAAAATTGCCTTTACACCTCTGAAATAAGAGGGTTTTAAGTTTCGGAAAAATAAAAGTTATGCTACCATGTTTGTTACTTGTAAGAAAGCACCGGCCAAGGACACTAAGGGTGGTAAGGCACTTGCAGAGGTTGCCCAAGGGGGTTGTGGATGCACCAACTCTAGAAGTGTTTGAGGCCAGGTTAGATGGGGCCTTGAGCAATTTGGTCTAGTGGAAGGCATCCCTGCCTATGGCAGGGGGTTGGAAATAGGTGATCCTGTTACTGGGAAGAAAGAGGGCAAAATTATGAGATGACTCAAAAAACCTTCATATTCTTACAAAGCAATATTTAAAAGTGGCAAGTTCAGTGGCTATTCTCATATTATTGGATCTCCTACAACACAAAACACTTTGATACTCCTCAATTATGAGACAAAGCTAAAACTATAGACTAGGTGAAATCTGATGCTGCACCAAAATCCATGTACAGTCATCCAGAAACAACAGTAATAAAAACCAAAGTTGCTCTCAAAACCATTAAAATAAATAATCCATTTTGTTTTATCCTTGTACATAAAACAAGAAGGGAAAGACTGAAATATCTAAACGGGCTCATATCTGTGCAAGCATGACATCTGCTAACTGTTGGTTTAATGTCTGCTATCCCACCACGTATTAATGTTACTACTTTTGTTACTACTATTGCTTTTTTATTTATAGTTACATAAAGAGTGTAAGGATCTCTTTTAGGAACATTCTCATTTAACTCAATTTTTTTGCCACTAAAACCCACTAGAAATTCTGTACTTTTTCTGAGGAAAGAGTAGCACTTTACTTCCAAATCCAAGAGCCAGAAAACAGTGAATGAGGCATACCAAACACCAGAAGCTTCTATGTCCCACTTTGAGAAAACTTATAGAGCACCAGTTACTTAGGAAAAACTACCAAATACTAAATGCCTCCACAATGAAAACCAGAAAATTGTGCACAGATCCTTTACACTTCAGAAAGCTCAGGACAACCCTGGGCTCCTAGAATCCTGTCTCAAAACTAAGGAGGTGATGATGTGGAAGAGGACTGGGACACAGGCTTTTACCTTACAATGTGCTCCCAAGCACATTGCAACATATGTTATAGAGCAGTAATAAATAAATTAGGTTTATTTTTAGTATCTTTCTACATACTTTAAGAAGCACCCTGTCTTTCCTAATACTTCATGCCACCTATCACCCAAGTTAGTCTGGCATGTATAAAAAAATAAGACAGTAAGAAATGTTTTCAATTTGACTTTGTTGAGAAATAGTTCTCAACAAGTGAGTTTCATTCATAGAAAACCTGTTACTCAAGCCAGAAGGTTTCCTATTCTCAAAACCACTGGACAGGACAGCTGAACATTCTTCAAGTCTAAGACGATATATGTGCAGTGCTGGAAAAAGTCTGAATGGGTCAAAGGACTGGGATATATAAACAAGCTATGGAAGTCACAGGCTTCACACTTTGTCATTAAAAAAAAAACCTCTCAAGAAAAACAGAAGAAACAGAAGCTGTCTGGACACTGATGGGACAGATGCAAACCAGAGAAGAATTCAACAGCATAAAGCAGGAGTTCATATAGACACAGAAGATCAATGACACCTGAAACAACTATTCCCCACATTTTAAGCTAATCACAATCTCCGTTAGATCACAAACAAAGCACCAGAGATTTATCAGAGACAATTACAACAATTAATAATTAAATTTCACTGTTAAGAGAAAAATGAAGAGAAGCGTCTTGCAGGTAGAAAAGTCTGGCAGGTAGAAATGTTTCAAGTCTTCTATCTGAATATCAACTCCACTCTACCCTCCTAATTTGTATTATTCCAGTCAGAGATCTCTCGGGATGATTAAAAACAGAAACAAAAAAAGAGAGGAGGGGCTTACCACCACTTCAAAAGGTAGGTCTGGAACTCTACACTAATACACAAAAGCTGCACGTTTCTTTACCACTCCAGAATCTCAGCTACTTTTAAGAAAATACGTAAGTCTACAACTCTTGCTTTGGTGAAGACAATTCTTTACATGTGAACTGAAAGAAGAACAAAGCAGTCTTCTGGAATCCTCTGGCAGACAACTGTGAAGTTTATACTACTCCTGCTAACAGGTAGACCACATAGTTTTGTTTACTGTTATTACGTAACCTGTAGCCAGGAAATAGGAATGAAAATTGAGCAAATTCCTGCCACGACTGCACTGAAATACCTCAACAGCTCTGAAGCTAGGGACTGGCAACATTCCTTAGAAAGGATCTCCTTTCAATTCTCCAAAATTCAACACTGGTTCTCGGCATCATTACTGTAATCACCAGGAGACCGAAATAATATGAAAGACTAATACATTTCTCCCTTATTCTGGAAAACAATTTGAAGTTTACCTATTATCTACTGCACAAACATAGGTAAACTTTAAATTTCATGTTGGAAAAGAGAAATTATAATTTCCTTGTAATTCAGTAATAGTGAAGGAGTCAGAAAACAAGAGTTCCTGCAATTTTTCTCCAAGGTAACGATCAACAGTACTCTCCAGTCCCACATGTTTAACATCCCTCCTACCCTAAGTCCAAATGAGTTTGCCTGCCATTCTTTATATTTTAGATCTGACTATCAATTAGAAAACACAGGAACTGCTGCAGACGCAAATTTCTAATCACTAAACTTCTCCTCCTCCACACCACAAAAGAATTCCATGTAAGAGAAACACTTTGTTAGTGCAATTTCTCCACGTTCGGCCCATAACTTTGACACATCACTTTAAAAAAGCAAATTCAGAACAGTTTTACTAATTTCACTTGCATCTAGATTAAATAACAAAAATAGAGTACTTTCCACGTTTCTAACAGTCCTGGCACTTCAAGTGAAGCAGGCCCTGTATATCCACATATATGCGATCAACTATTATCACTGCTTCAGAACGTTAACAAATGCAGCTTTAAAAAGAGTCCATTATGGTCCCAGGGATCTTTTTCACATTTATATTAAACAGTCTATATAATACAGCATAAAAAATTATGCACATTAGATACACAGAACTGGACAAAAAACATGAATCACTATGAATCACTATGTCTAAGAATGGTATTACCAGAAAAGCAACAAATCAATCATTCTTTCAGAAAGACCATTTTGTTTTTACTGGAGAAGAGAATAATAAAAATGTTAAGAGGAAGCACTTTTACAGTAGAATGACAGACATAGTTCGTCACAGTAACATCTGTTACACTAAAGGAAAGAAAAGAAGAAAAGCAGTATCTCACCGGACATGTGGAATCAAAACCAAAATTCTGAACAACTGCCATACTGCAAAGTAATTTATTTCACTTAACTGCACATTTTCTTAAGTCTGACTGATAGTCAACATAAGCAGAACAGCACCAGAAATGTCTGTGTACATGCATGCATACACACACAAAGGTAAGTATTTAACAGCACAGTGTCCCTCAGACTGAGTTTAACTGGTGATAGAGCTGACATCCATTTCGCCCACACTTCTATTGTGCACATTTAAGGCAATGATGGACAGAGGAGTCCTGCCCATCCCCTTTGCCAGCTTTTGAGAAAACACTTCCAAAAACATTAAGTAAACAATTTTTAGTTGCTGCTTACACAGCCTTCAAAGGAGTCCAAGAAATATACAGTCAGACAAGTCATAGATACAGCTCTAGGCTCACGTATTAATAACCATCATCCGGCAATAGAAGTTGCCATATTTCCTGCTCTGCACACTTCAATCCCCTTTTCTGTCCCCACTATACTTGTTTCACAAATCTGGCACTCTCTTGCCTGTCTAGCCTTAGGGTAACTGTGCTTCTAGGTAACATCATTAGGTTGATCTAATATGCTACCCTTCCAGACTGCAGATTGCCAAAAATCTCGTGTATATATACGTATTTATAGATTTCCTATGCCTGTACTTTTTCTATAAATATCTCTAGTAAGTACCTATCAAATAACATCTGAAAACCTTTTCCCTTTACTTCAAATCAGTACAAATTTTACCAGCTCTTACTAAATCTGCCCAAGTATAACTGTCCCACTAGGACTTGGGCAACCCCCATTAATTTTTTGTCACCACCATCTACACTAGATTTTCTTCACATGTGGCTGCACTCTTAGTGTTTCTATCACATCATCAGTCCTAAAATGAACATGTCTCCAAACAATGGGAAACACAAAACCAGCTGATAACTCAGTTCATCCGTTGTGGAACACCAAAGCTTCAAATGGAGATGCTATCCAGTATTGTATTGCTCCTGCTGTTGGAATAAGAATTTGTAAGCAAAAAAAGTGTGAATATTGCATATGAAATGCATATTCTCTTAGCCACGTGACCAGCCAGCAAGTACTCAAGGTGCACATAGAAGACAGTGACTAGTCATCACCTTGACACTTTTAGCTGTCTGCACAAACCTCATCATAGTCTGTGGAGACTTCAGAAAAAAAATGGGGTGTCTGCATTTCACCACCAAATCCTTTAAAGGTATAAGGGAGGTAACATGACAGCTGTTATTAACAAGAATTTCTGAACATCAAAACTCCAGATTAATTATTCAAAACAACAAGCAGTATTTTGTTCACACAGTACATCTATTCCAGTATATCTTGTAATAAAAAGCCAATATCCAACATCCTGCAGCAAAAGAAAATCTGCAAGAGGTTATGTTCTGTGCAATACAGGTACTACAAATCTCCCATGCTAAACTTATTTCTGACTTGAAAAACTCTGCTTATGAGGAGTACTTAATTTCCTTTTTTTTTTTTTTCTCATCATCATGGTAATTTGGCAGAATTTACCAGACTACTGGTCTATGCCATCAGAACATGTGCTTATAGCAATTTTGCAAGACTACAGCAGTAAATTTTTTGATGTATCAATGAAACTGTAAAGACTCAACAGTTTTAAAATATCCCCATTTCAGGAGGCTTTTTGCATTTTAATTAAAAGCTTTATAGTGACAAACAAAAAACCCCTCAAGACACCTAAACCGTCTAACAAAAAAAAAAAAAAATTTAAAAAAAAAAAAAAAGAAAAAAAGAAAAAAAGAGCGCTTTACAAACGCAAAAGGTTTCTTTCAAATGCAGGCAATAAGGTTCATCATCCCCTTCGTAACACAATTATAATCATTACCCCCCTCAAAAAATTAAACTCAGTCCCAAACCTTTACAGGAGCCTTTTAGGAGCAGGCGAAGACTTATTTTATGGTGGGGCCAAAGAATACGGGCTAGGCCGGGGCCTGGGAGCGGACTGAGGGCAGGGCAATGCAGCCCCGGCGTCCTCCCAGGCAGCGCTAACCCTGCCCGCCGCCCCCAGCCCACCGCCCGCCGAGCCACGGCTCAGTCCTGCCGCTGCACCGAGCCCGGGCTGCTCTCGGCGCTGCCCCGACAAAGGAAAGAAACACCGCACTCCCAGCGTCTCGGAACAGTAAAAGAAAGAAAGGAGGAAAAAAGAAAAACGAACCAAATCGCTCTCACTAAGCCCTCCCTGAAAAGCAGGTCTCTTTTCACCAGACCTCACCACGGCAGCCACCCTTCCCCCACCACGAAGCCACCTCTCATTGTCGTCGCACCCAAAGGGGACCCATAACCCCCACCCCCCACCCCATATGAACTCACACGCCCCCTCCCCCATTCCCCAGTTTGTGCCGTGCCCCTTTACTGATCGCCAGAAGGGAAACGCGGCTCGCGGGCCACATTTCCCTCCTCGCAGCCTTGCACGCACCTTCCAGAAACAAGCTGTCTCTGCAGCCGCCGCCGCCGCCACCGGCCATCTTCCCGCTGCCGCGCAGCGCTCCCTCACTCCATCGCCCAGCGCGGTGGCGGGGCCCGGCCCTTCCCCCGGCCTGCCCGCCCCCACTGCGGAAGGCTGGGTGGCTGACCCGCAACGGCGGCACTACCGCCGAGGCCCGGCCCTCTCCCGCTGCCGGGCCGCGCTGCCTTCCGGCCCCCGCGCAGGAGGAAGCGGCGGCAGCGCGCCCGCTCCTCCCTCAGCGCGCCCGCCGCCGGCACCCGCGAGCCGGGCCCGTTGGCGCCCGTCGGGACAGGCGGGCCTGGCCCGGCTCCGCCGCACGCGTCCCCGAGAGCGCGGGAGGGCGAGGGCACGGAGCGCGCCGCCGCCGCTCTCCTCCGTGAAGGGCGCTGGCCTGCCCGACCTGCGGCTCGCCCGCCGCGGGAGCCGCCGGCTTTCCCGGCCCCGGGACGATAAAATGGCCGCAGCAGCGCTGCGCCCCGCAATACCTCGGGCTCTCCCGCTCCCTCCTCCATCAGCCTGGAGGCAGCAGCTTTTGGGAGACGAGGAGGTGGCTCGGGTAAAATGAATGAAGTTAGAGGAGTGCGGGAGTCCATGGCGGAGCGCTGGGGCCCGCCGGCCTCTCACCTCGCTCGAGCTAGGGGAAAAGGTCTTCGCGAGATTCAAAGATTCCTCTTGGTCTTAAAATCTTCTGTGGCCTAATCATATTCAAATCCAAAAGTTGGACTTTGCAAAATGTAAAGCGTTGCCACGCCAACTAAAGTAAAAATGCAAGTCATGGCCTCAGGTACATTTGACTTCTAGCTTGTATGGATTTTACATTTTAAAAAGCTTTCCCGTGAAGCCAAAATACAAAAAAACATGCATCCTTTAAAAACTAAAAGATAGTTTATGGTAGTCTAACAGCTAGGGAAAACCAGATACTTTCTTCAAAAACTAAAAGATAGTTTATGGTAGTCTACAGCTAGGGAAAACCAGATACTTTCTTTGACAGGTTATCCTATCCCCCTCCCCTTCCACTTTACAGCAGAATTGGGGAATCCTAATGTCTGAGATACCTGGGTTCCCAACATTTCTAATCCCTGAAGAGTGAGCTTCCAAAAATGCTTGAACTGAAGACTTGTTTGTAGACTGAAATCCTGAACTAGGTAAATCAAAGCACCTGGTGCATATGAAGATTAAAGGCTAGAAAGAGGAAAATTGTTGTTTTCCTTTAAGTCTTCTAAATTTGGTATTTTTGTTGCTGAAAGTACCTAAGCGTGTTTTAAAATACTTCCGAGAGTGCTCAGTTTTTACACAATCAAGAGGCAAAAAGCGGTCTGGAAGACAGCAGGAGATGTCAGACTGCTCCTCAAGTGCTACGTCACACCACCAGAGCTTGCGAGTACTTAGAAAGAGTCCCAAAAACTTTAACACTGCTGGCAAATCTACAAATCTCAGGCTTCAAAATCAACTTGGGAAAAAAAAAAAGGCTTGCTGAAAGAGAGATCACGAACTATCCTTAGTAATGAGATTAATGGGAAACAATTAGGAGAAATTGGTCCCAGCTAATTAGAAAGAAACCAAGACAATAATCTGTTCAATAGAAACCTAATAGTTAAAAAAAAATAAAAATTTTAGAATCTAATTTTCAAAAATACCGTCTTGTATTTCAGAGGGGCGTTGTCCAGTTAGAGGATTTACTGGTGAGCTTACAGCATTAATCCACAAAAACAAGTTCTTATTGATGGTTGAGACTAGACTGATCCAGGTCTACACAATTCTACAGAATTTTTTAAAAACTAAGGATTTAGAGTTATGAATTATTGGAATAAATGTTTAATGCACAGTAGTGGATTCATTGACCGAGTTATCAAATACAACTTCAGAGTTTTAGTGAACTGAGATGCAGTATAGATTAAATTACCCTTTTAAAGTAAAAGGGATAAGGGAATAAGCTATCAGCGTTAATCTAGAAGCATGGTTGATTTTGGACTTTCTGACTGATAATTTAATATATACTTTTTTTACGGAAAAGACCTGCCCAGAATTACATCTCATTGCACTGTTCTTTTTCCCTTTATTTTGAAGCTCTTTAGGGATGCAAGAGGATAGAATAGAGTCAAAATTCTTATTAATTAAACTTTTATTAGTTGTCTGTTCTCAGCCTTGGAGTGGTTTTTTTTTTTCATTTGAGAAGTATTTGTGAGGGAATGCAATACTGAGAGCACTCAAGTCTTACAAAATCTTTTCAGATCCTCTTAACTTTGCCTGGAACCAGAAGATTTTCTTCATGTAACAGAATGAACAGTGAGAAGGAGAAAGTTAGCGTTCTCCTTCCTGCTGAGGGAAATCTTACAGAATTTACTGAATTTTCTTTCTCTCTGAAGGAAGAATTCAATTGTGTTCACAGAATAACAGCCCAGGGATGACATGCAGCAGGTCATTGCTTCCTGCCTTTAGCATCCCCTAGAAGTTGACCAGTCCCACTGTGGGTAGTTGACAATCACAGGCCAGTGTAAGATCCAGAATTTACAAACACTTGCCTGTGCTCAGCTCTGTTGGCACAGCTCTGTGTAGGGTGGAAAGCTGATTACTGCATTAGGGAGTGATGAAGAATTTTTGTCTCATCTTAGAAATCTATTTTTTCCTTTTCTTTCCACAATGAAAAAGTTATTATTAATGGATGTGGCTTAAATGATTCAGTACAGAAAATTACAGAAACTGAAATTTTTTTTTTCTTTGTATTTCTGATTCTTTCCAGTTACTTCTTGTTTTCTCTATGTTTTTGTAAGGTTAGGCAAGAAAATGGGGTTATCTAGTCCCTAGAAACGCTAGTTCCTTGCTTAAGGAATAAAATGGAATTGGGATTGCAGTTTTACAGCTTCTGTTGTGGTAATGTACATTACTTAGCTTTTTGTACTGGTATGTAAATTGAATATAGACATTTAAGGGTATTTATAGGCACCTTGAATATTTTTTTGTCATTTACAACCGATGAACCTGCTCTATAGACTATAAATAACTTCTATTTAACAGTCCCATCTTTCAGGAAGTAAGTGTTGCGGGGTGAAGTTAATTTTCACTCTTTTCTATTGTTGTTCTTAGAACTGTTTCTTGAATATGTTAATGAAACACGGTCTGTGTTCTCAGTTTTAAAAAAGTAACTGCCTTCTTGCTGTCCTCATGACATGCTGCCTAGTTTTTTTCTTGGCATTGTCAAAGTAAAATCAGATTTATTTCTTGCATTGCAATATCTTGTTCTAGTTATTAAAGTTATTGCTTTAATTTCAGGGGTTCTCTCATACTATTCCAGGATAGCTGGCATACTGCAGGTAGCTCTTCAGGAATGTTTCCAGAGGGAAGAGTACTATTCATCTGTGTGCTAGGACTTAGAGTGATACATCAGGATGTGGAAAAGGTTTTTTGTTTAACTCTGGTATCAAAGATAGAGTGTCCACTAGGTAATAAATAACAAAGAACTACTTAAGATCATTGGGATTTTGTCTAAACTATTTTCCTAATTCTTTCCTTGAAGGAGACCTGTTTTTTGAATCTCACCAACTTACCTCAAAACTCAACATTGTGCTGTTGGAAAGTAACCATAATAAACAAATACCTTTTAGGTTTTCTGCTACTGTTATAAACATTTTGAAATTTAAGATGGCCATTATTCGTTTAAGTATCTTTTGCATTTGGTCATTATTGCACTAGACGTATTCAGAGAGAAACAGTTTTGCTTTAAATCTGCAAGTTCTCTTACTGGACAGTGAGATAAAGCAACTGTGTTGGGCTATAAAGCATAACAACTAATTAAGCATCAAAGTGAGTTTTATAGGTATAAAAGAGTGATTGAGGCATATGTCAACATTGTTATCTACAACATAGCATTAGATATTACTTTTGAAAATAAAATTTCTTTTTGCAGGGTTGGGGTACATTTGGGAGGTCATTTTTATAGAGAAAAAAACCCCCAAACTTAGAGAATTTGTTGCACAGTCCAGAACCATTACATCATTTACATCTCTTAAATAGGAGAATAATTATGGTCAATGAGGAAAAATAAAATGTTATAAAGGAGAATGATTTCAAATATATGCATGAAATGATGCTATAGAAGAAATAGCCAGTTATAAATCAAGTATAAAATATTATTTTGGAAAAATGGGGGATAATCTTTCATATTTTAATTATTTCCTAGTGATGTACATAAGGTAAATGTACATTAAATCTTTGAGGCAAAGATTGATCTTTAATTAACAAAAGACTAAAATGTTGATAGTTTTCTAGGTGTTAAAAGAGGAACATATAAAATGCTAGAGAAAGATATGTTAGATTTAAGATACATAGAATATACTTATGTATATCGCTTTATCATATTTTCTCTAAGTTTCCTGTAGCAACAGTGTTGTTAATCTGAATTAACTTTTATTTCTTTCTGGTATTTTTATGGTGATGGTCTAAGGGAAATAGGGTTTTGCCAACAGTCTGATGAATACATTTATTGATTGCATTTCAACTTTAAGATTAGGCAACAGCATAAATTTTTCTTTGTCTTTCAGTGTAACTCTTTTCATTACTTTACTGATAAGAGCAGAAGTTCTAACTGATTTAAAGAAGGAAAAATAGAAAATGTTTCATTTGTCATCCTAAGGCATGACCACAATGTAATCTTTCATCTGCTAACAAAAAAAAGAAGTGTATCTACAGCACAAAATGCTAAAATAAATAATAAAAGCACAGCAAGACTCAGACGGTTACTTAAGGCATGTCAGGCATCCAAAAACGTCCAGCATACAAAACATACATTTGTGCACGGGGTCACATCTTGTCTGTCTAATCTCTTGTTCTTCAAATCAATGGGAAATATGTCTTAAGTCAACTTCCAAAGTATGTTTAAACACATTTAATAGATACTGAAACTTCTGTTGTATGACGTTTTGCCAAAGTCATTCTCATGATCACTCGTGGATAGAAATACAGGTTCTTAATTGCCAGCTAGCAGAACTTGCAGATGGCCTTCCTTTAAAATGGTCTCACCATTAGAAAGAGAAACTGTTTTGTAGCTGATATCCTTGGAGATCCTTTGTCAATAACCATTGGCTTTAAGAACTTTGTTAATAGAGATGTCTTATTTAAACAAATGCGTGTTATAAATAGAACATATCTAATTGATATATTGATACATTTCAACAGGCTCACACCTCTTAGAGGATGATCACCTTTTCCCTGCCTGTCTGTTTCATTAGATGCCTATGTGTCTGGAGCTTTAAGAATACTTATTCTTCAAAGCAATTAAGGACATCTTTTAGGAAAAGTTGTTTTGTGTTTCGTACGGGATACTTTTGTATATATTGGAATGATGTTTCTAAAAATGAACTACACCAAGGGCTCATAAAATGGCAAATACACATACAAGCAAAAAATACATTCCAAAGCACAGAAAAAGGTGGAATTTCTGTACCTATGAACATGACCCATGGGGTTGTAGCAATCGTAATGAAAGCAGAGGTGAAAAAATCACAGCATCCTCCCTGTTCTCAATTTGCATAGCTTACTCTCTTATTGCTCATGCTGCTGGTGAAGACACCAAGTTTGTTCCTTGCAAATTCCCCTTCTAATCAGAAAAACTTCAGAAATCTCTTTCTTAATGTATATAGGAGTTCAGAGGTCTGGGCTGGGAAAATGGATGTGCTCCGGTCAGTGCGCTGCACTGGTTAAGTACTGTACTGGTTCTGTCTCCTCTGGGAAGTGGAGCCAGTTAAAGCATACATAACAATAACCATATTGCAAGTAGTAGAATCCACATAATACAGGATTTGAAAGAGGTAAAGGGATAATTTCATGTGTCCTTCTGCCTAGATTCATGACTTAAAATGTCACTAGTGTATGCCCTTAAAAGTCTCAGTTTAAGATTGATCTTCAGTCTGCACAGATAGTATACTAGAACGGGGGTGGGGGGGGGGGGGGGATGTCCATATTAAACTAAACAATCTTTACTAGAAATAGCTTTCTTCGTCTTCAGTTAGAATTCACTGTGCACTTTTTAGTAACCTCTCTATACTGTGAGATTGCTGTTATCTCAGCCTTTTCCACAGGTCCTTCAGCCTTCTTTCATTTATTCCTGGAGTCTCTTGAACGTGTCTGTATTTAAAGGTGGGGCATTCAAAACAGAATGCAGTACTAATGTAGCTCTCTCGAAAACTGAATAGAATGACTGTCTCCTACTTCTGGCGTGCTGCAATTCCTTCAATATATCCTAAAATATTTTTCAACAACACCACACATCATGGTCAATCTGTAATTTAGTATAAATCCTCTGTCCTTTTCTGCAGTGTTGTTCCCTAGCAGCTGTATCTCAATTTGTATTACTTCATTTGATTTCTCCATCTAAAGTGTCTGATTTGCTAATTTTTTTTTTTTGCTGCTTTTCATCTTGCTGGTTTAAGGAATTTCTCTTAATTCTAATCCTGTCCTTAACCCCTTGTTAGGTGTTTGCAGTACTTGTGCTCTGACAGTGAAAATAAAAGAATTACAGCTAGGATAACCTGTGTAGGATAAGCCTGGGTAGGATCAAGTGCCTCTCTCAGACTGTCAGGGAAGCACACTGAAAGTGCATTTTTCCAGCCTTTTTCCTGGTTCAGTTTTAAGAAGTCATATACAGCAGTTAATATCTTACTGGAGTCAGTATCACCTGCTTTCTCTCCCTATTGATCCTACATGCCAGCTATTCCAAAGACGATTGACAGAGCTGTAGCATGACATCAGAGCTTTTCAGTGATTCTCAGGAGACTGCAATACAAGTCCCAGAAATCTGTAAGAAGACATTCACATCTGTGTAGAAGTCCAGAGTTCTTTGATCTTCTCAGTGTTTCTCCTCAAGATGAGAACGACCTTCTGAGACATTATTACCCTCTGTTAGAAGGATGTGCACTGCTGATGGAGAAGGAAGACTTGTACACCAGATGATGAACAACAAGTCTCAAAAGTTTATTGAATAGGCACACACATTTATAGCAGTGTTAATAAGGCTAATGCATATTGCAAAAATTGAGCTCATCATTGGTTAGTCATTTATCAGTCAACTACATCTACGTTTACATTCTTGTGTTCACCTTGTTATGGTTTCTTCTATTGTTTCTTCATTCTTGCTAGCTAACAAAGCTCTCCCACAACCTCAAGTTTCGGCAAGGGCACAGTGACCTTGCCGCTTTTATCCTCGTCTCCTTCTTGCTTCCAGCATGATCTTTGTTAGCTAGCTAACTATCTACAAAATCCTCTACATTTCCCCTGTTTGTATCTCGGGCAGATTAATCTGGCTGTGGCCCTTATCCAGGAGCCAGCTTGTTACAAAGCTCTCAACACACTGCTGTTTTTGAAGATGTCATTTACATTCTTTAATGAAGTTATATCCTAACAGCACCAGTCTACATGAAATACTGTTATATATGCATTGTCAAATGGCAGAAGGTGTGCTTGGAAGTCTCAGACAAGAAGAAGTTTTCTCCAGAATTATAACTCAGTTAGCCCCTATGAAATAAGATACAAGAAGTATTTGTGGTGTAGAGTGTGGCCCTGATGCAGTCTGCAGAGAACCTTGATTGATATAAAGCAGTATGAGCCCTGAGACAGAGAAGGTAAAGAAATTAAGAGTTACCAATGTGTGCCCGAAGTTATACTGTATAAGGACATCTTTGTGGGAGGGGATGTTCTAACTCACAGTGACTCGTGAGATCTGTGGTATTTGTTAACAAGCTGTACCAATTTGTAAAGTGGCCTATCACAAGCATTTGTTTTAACTTTAAAGATTCTCCAAGTCTTATGCTCTTTGATAAATGATGATGTCAGTCATTAAGTGTCTGTCTTTGATTCATTCCAGGCATGTATAATCCTTATCATTAGCTGCCTGTATAAAAACAAGATGAATCTGGTTACTCTTGGTGTGTTATTCCTAATGGATACCATTAGGTCATGTTCTTCTTCAAGGAGATGTAGCTGTTACAAGTCGGAGGCCAAGAAGTTAAGAGATAGTTGGGGCCAGGGAGTGGCTGCTGCCACTGTGAGTCCTGTCACAAGTCATTGGAGCCCCCTATAATAACACAGTCGTTCACATTAAAATATCAGTAGTACTGCTGTTGGTTTCATCAAAAGCTGAGGGGAGCTGCGAGCATAACTGTTATGTGACTGGCCTGCAGACTTTTACAGGAGTGGTTTATGCTGTGTTTGGTGTTATTGACCATTTTATGCTAAAAATGCTTGAGAGTCACTTGAGTAGTTACTTGTCTTTTCTGAAAGCCTGAGGTCCACATCAGCTTGCAAGCATATTGTGAACATATGTAAGCATATTACTCAGACTGTTTAGTGCTCAGAAGAAAGATAATGTTCCTTTTAATATTATGAAGACATTAATCTCTATTTCTTTTTGAGAAAACCTTGTAACTTATGATTAAATTTGCTTACTTTAATACATGGAACTCTGTAAATTTGTGTGTAAATAATCTAGATCATAAGCACTGTTTTCCTTTGTTTTCAGAAAATAAAGATAGAAAAAGTAAATAGTTTCAATCAGTTTGAAGATATGTGTATTTTGACCTAGGGTCTATGGTTGCTAAGACAATGTGAAACTTTTAACAGACTGTTTAAATTATGGTTACCATATGAGAACATTAAAGTGGAGCTGACCTATTACAAATGCCTGTCCTGTTTGTTGCCTGGTAGTATAGAAATTAAATGTATTGGTTTTCAGCATAGAAAAGTTTTAAAGTGCTGTATCAGTTTTCATCATAAAAATTCCAGACTCTGTACCACCCATAAAGATGCATAAAAATTGTAATCATTCTAGGGAAAATTCAGCAAGTTAAATATAATCTTCTTAAGAATAGATAATGCAATTTAAAGAAAAGAAAATGAAATCTTATTCATGACCCACAACTAGTTTTACAAGAGGAAAATAGTAATTGAAATCATCGTCATGACACTTGAAACGTCCTGTGAAGAAATTCAGTGTTGTAAAATGTTTTTAGTTTGAAAAATGCATGAAATTTTGTTGTTTTCATATAGCAGAAGATTTTAAGATGCCTTGGAACAATATATATGCTATCCTCATTTGTAGGACTGATTAACAATATTTTCGTAATTTAGGGGTATTTTGAGTTATATTACTATCCAAATTAGTTTATTTTACAGCAACCTGTCAGCTACCATTTTCTCCTCCCCAACAGACAGACTCAACCTTGTTTTCAGAATCTCTTTATCCACTTTCCTCCCTGTGGCTCCTGCACTAAATGCAGTCCTTCAACTTCTGTCATTCCTCATTCTTCCCTTCCCTCAGTCTCCCCTAAAATCCTTTCCTCCGGCTCTTTCCTTTCATTCATTTTCTGTTTTCAGCTTCTCTCCATCTAATCTCTCCATACCAAAATCCCTCCCATGCCTCCAACAGAGACTTCTCCAGTCCTTTTTGTCCCACAATTGCCACCTCATTCTTGGCTTTTGTTGTGGTTCCCTCCCACTGCTGCTTCTGCTATATTAGTTTGTTAGGATCCATGGTCCATATTCAGTAATGGAGGATAGTGTTATCTGAGATTTAGCTAGATGACTAAAAAGAAAATCTTGCCTTTATTTCTTGAGAATATTTTTCTCAATGTCATGACTCAGTTTGGTAATAAAACACATTCTTCTCTTATGTATTAGCTAACACACATAATTCTGTTTTTAAAAATGTTGCATACATACATGTAAGACTGAAACAGCATGCAAAACAAATTTCATACTCAGTGCAAAGAAGCTCAACCAAAACATAATTAATGCAACACAATGTTTGAGATTTTAAGCCAACAAAAGCCAGACCATTTAGAGCTAAGGTTCCCATAGCAACCTTATTCTGTCTCCTCCTGTGTCTGTGTGATAGGGTCTTTTTTTACATGACCACATATTGCTAGAGAATGAGTTGTATTATTCCATAAATAGAACATCAGTTTAATAGGTGAGTTAACTGCACAAGGTTTTGTCAAATTCTGTGTTTTCAAAGGAAGTTGTATCATTTTGGCTTGTAGAGCTACTGTACATATATAAATACTAGAAAAAAATATGTAAGCTGCAACATGTTGTTACAACATCATTAACATAAATCCTGCCTGCAAGTGAATTTTTGCCATGTTTTTAGTTTCCCAGTTATCTGTTTGCCTGTGTATAATGGCTAAATAGTTATGGGAAGAAAATTGTTGGTATTTCTTAAAAAATAATACAAGGAGACTGACCAATTATAAGTAATTATATTTCAGGGTAGGCAGCTGCATAGAAGCATGTGGGAATTCAAAAGGGGCAGACTTCAGGGCCTGAAATCATTGCATTTAACTGTAAGCACTTAAAAAATGGGGCCAAAGTTATATGTACACCTCACAATTTCTCTACAATTTAGGGAGGTGGAAGAGTGTCTCCAAACAACGACCCAGTCCTCCTGAGGTGTGATCTGCCCTCTGCCTGTCTTCCTCCACTGGCTCTACAGTAGGCCCAGAGATACCAGTCGAGATTCCTTCCTTGCTTATTTTGTTGCTTCAAGTCAGATAAATCCAAGCTATGTTGTCCAACAAAAAGAAGTGAGATTTTCAGATAATTCTGAGTATCTCATGTGTCTTACGTGTTAGATCCAGGAGTCTCCCCAGACTGCACCGACAGCAATGTCTAATCAATGATTTCACATTCACTTGCCAATACAGATATGCTCTGGATTAAATAGGACAACATAGACCACCTCTTTTGAACAGATCCAAAACAGTACTTTGATTATTCAGAGTTTACATTGACTGCAGAAAGATAAATTATACCTTATTTGACCTAGTACTGAAGTGATGCAGACAATAACACCTGATTTAAGCATAAAGACTGTTGGAAGACTTTAACTTTGTTTATGTGTGTGTTTGAACCAGTAGAGACAGTTAACATTGATTCCACTCTCTGCATTCTTCAGCTGTGAGATTTTTGATACAAGACTGTCTCAGAGAACATGGAAATATATTTTTACAGGCATTGGTTAAGGTTCCTCAGCACTCAGCTCATGAGTTTTGATTTCTACTCAGGATGCTGGGTCCAGGCACTGCTGCTCAAAGGTAATCAAACCTTAAATTTTTGTTGGTTCTGGATGAAGGTGAAAAGTTGAGATCCCTGGCAATTTTTCTGCACCCTTGAAATGTATGTTTGGAATTGGAAGTGTTCTGTGTGGCACTGATATAAAACTGTGGCAAACCAGAAGGCAATCTAGTAATTTGGAGAGGATTTTAAAACAAGGATAATACAAAGAAGAAAAACTCTACCAACACAAAAGAGAGAAATGTCATCCATTTCCTCAGTTCTGCTGCAAAATATGTCTTTCCATTAAAAAAGACCTACAAAGACCTGATTAATATTTTGAAGGTTGTTAGAAGTGAAGTGGATGGATACTGCTAGTGTTTAACCTGTTAGCTCTGAAGAAATCTGACACTCAGCAATTAGATGACTGGCAAATCCCTGAAGTGTCTGGTTTTCTGTAATAATAAATAGACAGCAATGAGACAATGTGTCCAAATAAAGGTGGGTATCTGAAATATTGAACAGTTCCCCATAGATACTGTAATGAGAATTCAAATATCCTCTTTCTTACAGGAATGTTACAAAGCAGTAATCCCATTGTGCTCTGCTGGATTGAATTTTCTTGGAACTAGTACATTTAATTGAAGATAGTAGTGAGAGAAAGTTAAGATTTTTTTTTTTACCCAAACAAAAAAGCGAACACATGAGATCCTAAGGATCTGAATGGCAAGAATGAGCAGCTTTCATCTAGACAGTTTGGTAAGGCAAAGTGAGGAAATAGCTCAGTTGAAAACACATAAGTAAGAAACATAATGGGGAAAAAAGCCTGAAAGTTTAAAGTGTACAAGTGTGTGACTACTTACAGGCTCATAGCAACTGCCTGGAGAAAGTGAATTTTGAAACAGGACAAGGAAGTATCTTACAAAAATCCCTTGTTTGGAGAGCCTTCTGGTGGGATTTTCTGGAGCAGCTCCAGGTAATGTCCACTCCTGGCAGTTGTCCAATGTCACCTCAACTGCTGCACAGGTGCTGCCAGCTCGAGGGGCATGAGAGCCCTGAGTGGGCACAGCACTGCCTCTCTCCCCTCCTGTAAGTGCTGGAAAGTGGAGCCACACCTCAAAGAAGGGCTCTGGCATTGCTCTGCTCTGGCTGCTCCTCTTTGGTGGTAAAGGGGGAGGAAAGATGGAAAGATCTTTAACTGAGTGCAAAAATGTGTTTGCAACTGTCTAATGAAACCTGGGGTTACTGCTATGGTTAAATATAGACACTGTGTTACTGGTTGCCATGTTACTTGAAGAGAGCAGTTTGCTAATCTAGCAAACATAAGCATTATTTTTAGTTGAAAACTCACTAACCTTTTCATTTTTTTCTTAGGCAGCTGGTCAAGCCATTCTTATTTCGCTCAAGCTATTTGTTACGAACTTCATAAGCATCAACATTTCCCTACCATTATTCATCATGTAGGATATTTGTAAGCATATTGGTCATAGCACTTAGATTGCTATAAATAAATATGTTAGCCTCCCAATACTTAGGTGCAGATATGTATATGGAACTGGTATTGTGAACAACAAATGTAGTATTCAATTTTCTATAAAACAGTAGTAACCCATAAACAAAAACTACTGAAGAGTATTTTAAATTACCCATAATTTATATGTACCTGTAAGAAGATGTACTGCCAAAGGTAAGTGCAAAGAGATAGTTAACTTTATTGTCATCATTTGCCTGTCTTAGGCCCTGATGATGTTCATGATGCTTTTGCACTCCGGGTGTACCATCTGCAGGACATTAGTAAGCCATAATGTAATGGCTTTCTGATACAGATCTCTTTGGTTTAAGCAATAACCCCTGCTTCTCCTTAAATGAAGTCAGAAAGTAGCAACTTAAGTTTCAGAGGTAAAGGTTTGTGGATGCCTTTCTTCAGCAGAGGTTGGGATTAATTTGCTAGAGATCTACCATCAGTGACTGTCTGAGGCATGCCTACTTCTTAACTGGATCTGCTGGTACAATAATTGCTATTCTGTTTGTAAGAATGATGTAATTTTTAAATAATTTGTTTTCACATAGATTGAAACACTAAAGATTAGCAATGAGGTATCAGTGCTGTAAGATAAATTAACCTGGCACCATGAGATAAATTAACACTTAGAATACTGTGACTAAGAACCAGCAGTCAGCGGGGGAGAGGAAAATCCAGTTTAATTCTAACCTAATTTTAAATTGATCACTAGTACCAAATCTTGAAAGAAGTTGGTAGAGGTAATTCGTTCAAGTTTCAGACAGAAGTGGTTGAACTCTTTGAATAGCTGGAGCAAGGAGTCAGTGGATCCTGAACTGGGAGGGGAAAGATAACAAGAATGACAGAGGACCAAGAGATCGAAATAAAGCTTTTAAGGCCTTCATCTGGAACAGTTAGTAAATGTTTTGGAGAACTGAACAATTTATTTGGGCAATTAAAGATGAAGTCAGAAAATTAGTACTTGGTCTTTATGTTTTTACGAGACAGCTGCATAATACAGATAATACTGACTGATGTTTGTGAAATGTGTGGATAAAGCCAGGTATTATTAAGAACAAAATATCTCACATATATGTAATTTCAAAATATTTGTCCTTAGAAGTAAGAATTCTCCTATTAATTCCATTATAGAAATAAGTGTCTGTTACAGCTAGCTGGCCCCTCAGCAATCAGTCTTTGAACTATTCACAGCTTCTAATGCCTTAAAATTCTCTTAACAATTAAGAAATACAGTTACCCTCACTTAAAGAAACATAAGCACTGACAGGATTTGTCTTTCATGTTTTTAGATGAATGCAGAGCTGTAGTCTACATCTAAGCAGGAGCTCTGTCATTCTTTTATGTTTAATGGAGAGAAATAAGCACTTCTGAGGTATGACTCATTTGAGATATATTTAGCTATCTACTTTAGAATGAGATGAATTGCTTCCTTAAATCTCCTGTTTCTTTTCATTTACTATGAAGGGTATCTAGATGTCTAGCTCAGATGTAGATTTCTGTAGTGTAGGAGTCCCTATTTGAATAGATGAATTGTATCCTGACAGACTTAGCAGAAAATACAGGCTGGCTATCTGACTTCCTGAATCACATATAAATCCCTACTCTTAAAGAAGGAAATACTGGATAATGTTAGAATTCTGTGCCCTCTGCAATTGTCTCCAGATTAATTTAAATTTTTATTCCTCTCCTCACTGATTTTTCTGGGCAGTTGTAGGCATACTGCCATGAAACATGCCATGAGATACGTGAAGGGATTACCGTGGGCATGATGGCTTTCTGATGGGCTGACAGGTAATCAGGCTGAGGCCTAATGACCCTTATCACTGCCATGGGAGACTGATACTAACTTGTCACAGATACTCTCTTGGGCAAGACCCACAGCGTATGTAATCTCTTTTTGTAACTATTTTACATATAAATAGTCTTCCCCTCCCTTCCCATCTATAATGGGACGAGATATTTGACTACAGTCTCACCTCCACTTCTGCCAAAAGTGTGAATTGGCATTTGAAATCCTCCACGTCAAGGGACAGAAAATAGGATCACCTTGCAGACAAATTGATGAGCTTGCTCCTCTGTCTTCCCCAAAGCAGTGATGCCTCTGTTAAAATTTGCACCTCTGACTGTGTGGGAGTATACTCCTGAGCACAATGCTCTTACACTTTGTAAATGTAGTGAATCTGTCACCAGCAATCTTGATTCTAATAATAAATTAAGCTTAGCTACACCCAAACACCTTTAATCTTCCAGGACTACCTGGAAAGCAAGAGGGTTTATTTTCTGCAGTATTTCTGTACTCTTAATGCAACAACAGGTTGTCCCCTAAGGCTTTTGGACTCAGATTAATATTCAGAATATACCTGAATGTCAGGCTGTGATTAGACAGAGTCTTTCTGTGCCAGTGCTGAAAGCTGATTCAGCCTCACACCACAAGGGTTCTGAGCCAGCTGAGAATGCCTGAGTCCAGGGCCTGGCTTGGCCAAATAACCATGCCACTGAGCAGCCTGCTTAGCCCTGGAATGGCATGACTTTTACTGCACTCACCTGTGTCTTGATTAGCACAGAACATAGGCAGAGGGGGCCCATCCAAAGGAACCATGTAGGCAGGGCTGCAGGACACTTCCATCTGTTTTTTTGCAGAGCAGTTCACAGTCTGCTGCTCACCTGATTAGGATTATATCTGTGTAATAGGGTAGATCATTGCAGGTAAGTAAAATAGAAAAGGCAGAATGATGCCTTGGAATTGGTGATTTTTTAAAGCTATTCATTCTTTCTTCCATATAAGCTGATTGAATCCAAAACTCTAAAGAAAAGAGTGTCCAGTTTTCTAGATAAGAAGAATCAAAATTTGATGTTACACTGGTGTGAGTAACAAGGAACTAACAAGCTTTTTTTAAACTTGCAATCAGACTAATTAAGATTAGATGTCCTATAGTGGGCAAAGGATATTATGTACAGTCATTGGAGTACAGTGAGATTAAATTATCCACTGAGTTGGCTTTTACTGAAATGATGTGTTAATCTCCTCAGGAATTTCAAGTGACAGCTACACCTCATGCAGTCTGCATCTATAATCATTGCATCCACAGTATCATTCTCCTTTTTTATTAGCTTCATCACTTACTGCAGAAACAGCTATATGACATTTTCCCTTAACTGTTATCTCCTGAGAACAGGGAACTTAGACCAAATTCTTTTGTACCCTGCCTCATATAGATATCATTTTACTTGTGGAAACAGAAGCTTTAATAAATTTTTTTAAGACTTCTCTCTTTTGTCATCTCTGGAATGAAAATTTTTCAACTCAGAAAATGTGTTGTTATGGCAATGTTTTATAATGCTGACCGATGCATTTGAAGAATATAAATAAAAAAATTTAAGCAAACATAAAAATTTTTACTTTACTTGTCTGTGCTTCGGAGTGAAGTGGAAGACTGTCCTTCCACAAGATGTTTACAAAGTAAATTAAAGGATTATGTTCATTTGATTTTTGATTCCCTTGTAAAGTTGAAACTGAAGAATGACCCTTCAAGTTTTTGAGGGATTGTTCTAATTAGTGAGCTGAGGAACAGTTCCTAAATATGTCAATAGACAGTCTTGGCTTTCTAAACTACACATGTGCAATAATAAAAGAGCAAATCTCCTTAAAAATTACTTTGTCACCTTTTCAAATCATGCTTTTAGAACTATAGTTTTAGGCAGATGAATTCCAGCTGAAAATATTTATTTTTTATGAAGCTGGCTTTGTCCAGATTGTGCCTTTAACATAGAAGAAAAAACCTCCCATCTTGACAGTCTTTATCTTAAAAACAGGCGAAATTAACCATGAAACCATGTATGAACCTTTCACTCTTCAGAAGAATTTACAAATCTTGTAAAATACCCTCTCATATCAGTAAACTCTGTGACACAAGGGACCACAGTATTAGGATAAAAGTAGCCAAAGTGGTGTAAGGCTACTTTTAGCAGTCTGTATTTAGTCATGCTATATTTCAACAATAACATGGAGAACCTTTGAGCCAGCCAGATAACTTTGATTCCAGTTTCACTCACTGAACGCTTAATTTTGTTGGTTTTTTTTTTTTTTTTTTTTTTTTTTTTTTTTTTTGGTTTTTGTTTTTGTTTTGTTTTGTTTTGGGTTTTTTTAGCGGGAGGACTCCAGATTTTATTAACCTAGCAATTTCTGCTAGTCTGCCACAAGGAGGCAGATCAGTGCTGTTGAGCTCGATGACTGCCCCCAGCAGTGAGCAGGACCAGCAGACTCATCACTTGGGAATTCTTAAAACACATTGCTGTCTGCAGTTTGATTTCCTTATCAATATTGACTGGTAAGGGGCTTATTTAAATATTCCAGTCACAAAATGAATGCTCGTTCTGGGGGATTGTATTTGTAACTTTTTAATGCAAGAAATGAAATTAAACAATATATTGTCATTGGATTTTCCATTCTACTCAATACTCACACAGTGTTCAGTCGACCACCGCAAACTGTTAATTAATACTTTCATAACTTTATCATTTAAAAAGGCAAGTGAGAAATATTTGATTAATTAAAGCTTGTTTTCAATACTTCAAACTCACAAACCACAGTTTCTGGTTAATCATGTGTTAACACTATGTAGTATCCTTTAAAAATAAAATTTATTTATGAAGATAAACCAGTAGAAATATAGTTCCATAAATAAAAAACATAAACATAAAAACCCCCCATAAAACATTAAAAAAACTTTATTGTCTCTTTTAACCTTGTTATGGAACTCAAAGTAACAGCATCCAAAATTATTTACGTTACAATTAGGCTTCCCTATGTTACATATTACTTGAAAAGGAATAGTGGTCCAGCTTACAAATTTGTCAAGATCAGTCTGTGCTCAAGATCTTAAACACTTAGTACATGCTAGTGTCTAAGTCAAATGAGCTGTTAAAGAATCTCCCAAATTTTTACCTAGAAAATAAACAACAAAAATTTGCTTTGTGTACCAGAGAAAACCAGTAATAATTCCATGGAATTCTACTTCTAACCACATGTAACAGAACTGCTACCAGTGATGCCTGCTGAAAAGAAAGTAGACAGGTGATAATGAATCAAAGTACATCTAAATGCACTTCAGGGATGAATTTCACCAAAATACTCCATCTTCCCTCAATATAGAGGTTGGTCTATACAGACAGAATCTTCTGTCTGCAGAACTCTTAACAAGCAGGAACAGTTTTAAGTACTTGCCTCTTAAGCATGTGCAAAATAAGATAATTCAGAAGGTTATAGTTTGATAACAAATAGTGGCTTTACACTGTAAAAGCAACCCATCTTCAGAAGTATCAGGTCTTCTATGTAAGACAAGATTAAAGAAAAAATCTTATTTCTAGCTGAGTGGCAATTAATCTTTACAAGAGGATGGCAAGATTTTTTTTTTTCTGAAATAAAACAAATCAAATAAAAATAACCTGAGCCTGAAACTGAGATCACAAGTAGAAGATGTCAGCTCAGATGTTTAAGGTAAGAGAAAGAATAGGAAATAGAATCTAGCTGGTAATTTCACATTATTTATATATATGTATGTGTGTGTGTGCGTGTGTATGAAATATATAGATGTAATAATAAAAGCTGTCAAAGGAAATGGCATTTGATTAAAATATGTGACATTAAATTCTGATGACAAATTCCAACACAAATTATTTAAATGGGTGATGTATCTTCATATGTATAAATGCACATCCTCAAATGTCTGGCTTTGGTACAAATGAGTGAATGCCATAGATCTCTTTTCTCAGTCTGCAGGTCATATGTATGTGGGATGAAGTACAAAGTGGTGATTGTTCTAAGACCAAGTGAAAGGCATTACAAAGCCTTGTTGTTGAAATTTATGCTTTATTTTTAAAAGAGTGAGATGTCAACTTGCCTTTGACTTTTTCTTCTTAAGAACAGCCTTATTTACATTTCCATAATTGTTATGTATACCTCTTGTATTTTTAAGAGCCCTATGGTAATAGTTAATGAGAGAAACAGAAATGTGTTTATTATGCCAAATATTTATTCCATGCTACCATTACTCCTACTTGTATATCTGGTGTGTACTGACCTTATTCATTCTGTTCAGGACATTATGTAAGGGAAAAATATGCATAATGTTGTTGTGGACAGTACATTCCACACTTAAAAGAGAATCAAAGTCCTCTTTAAGACATTTTCTAGAATCTAACCAGAAACACAGACCAGATGGCAAACATTCAGCACGCTGTGTTTGCAAATTTCAGTGTGCCCTTCAAAATCTTTCTGGATATGAATGGACTTTTTACTTCTTACAGACTTTAAAACATCATTTAGGATGTGTATCTGATTTTTTCTCTTTGATTTTGCTTTTGGTAACAAAGTAGAATGACCAGAAACTTTTGGAAAACAGTGACAAAGGTGATGGTAAGGAAGTGTGGTTTTTTTAAAATTCAGTTTTATATTATAGTACATATAGAATTAAAATATTGGAAAATTAATTTTGAATCTTAATTCAGTAGAAAAAATAGAATCTACTTATTAATAGCCTTTCAAATATTGACCTTTCAAATACAGTATGAAAGAAGATCTGATGTAATTTATGATATTGTTAAAGGCTATGTTGTTTGACTTGAATTTTTTTAAAGTATATGCTTATATATATATGTATATATGTAAGGTGCATGATAGTAAGATATTTTGTAAATTTATTACAGTTAGAAAAAATAATTTCACTTCTGAGTTTTAGGAGGGTATTTTTATCACTGCTTCACAGATTTTGTGGCAGAAGATTATACATTTCTACAAGAAGGCAGAGAGCACAAAACTGAATTGATTTGATTTGGTTTTGGTTTTTGGTTTTTTTTTTTTTTTCTCTTTCTCAAGAACTGTTTTCATATTTTGAATTATGATTCCTATATGTGAAGGAAGTTCCCATCCTGGAAACTGTAATGTGTGTTTAATTCAAATTTAGCAGTTCAAAGTAAACAAAGACTGAAGCCCTCTAGTACCACTAGATGTCATCCTGTGGTCATTGAGGATGTCTAAAAAGGAGCAGACTCCTAAAAACCCATACAGGTTACCTGAAAATCGGTAGAAAATTGAAAATGGGTGCACCACAACAAATATTTTTGGTTAAAAATAGTAATAATAATACCTCATACAACTTTAAAAGGTATCAGTGTAAGTCCGGGAACTAAGATACATTTGCATATTGTTGTTGTAACAGCATACCAATAATTGCTAGTTTATAAACTCAGACTAGCAGTTCATGCACACTTAAAATGATCTCAGGGGTATTTAACAATATTAAAAATGGAGACAGATGATAAAGGCATTGTGATTGCAGTGCAGTCATACAATCTAAGGTTTCTTCTGCAGTGCCACCATTTGTATTCAATCTTGATTTACTGCTGCAGATGGGTTTCACTTAAAACCCTGGAGATGAATAACTCCAAAGTCTGATGATGTTCAACACTCATTTCCAGTTAGGAATTTTGCAAATGTTCCCCGTGTTTAGAATGAGACTAACTCCTGGGACCAATTATTCATAACTTTTACTGTGCTTGAAATCCAGTCTCAGACACAAAATTTGCTGCCTCAGTGTATCTCTACCAAGAGTACTGTGGTCACTGGGACTTTTTTTGACAAAGCCTATTCAGTTGAACCTTTGTTGTGATGGCTTTGTAATGAGAGAAAATATCCATGAGAAGCTACTTTTCCAGTGCTTCAGTTCTGCAGACAAAGCCTGTAGCCCAAAGGCTCATCTTGTTAGTAATGGCCCCAGTTCTGACCACTTCTCTACAGACATAGAGTTTTTGCTGATTCACCTTTGTAAATTAACGCAAAATTAGGTTTTTAATTTCTCTAATGAATTTTGACAAAAATTCAAATTTCACTTATCTGTGAATCTTGTTTAGGCATGTTTTTAGTTGAAGTTCATTTTAAAAAGTCTCATTTCTTACTGTCATTAAATTTCCTGTTGGTAATGGTGTCAGCAGGGAGTGGAGGGTTTTCAGATCTGGTCATGGTGGAAAACCTCAATTTGTGGCAGCAGTCTCTTCCAGATCCAGGAGGCTGTCAAAGTTTGCAGGCAGCTTTTTTAGTGAATGCCTGAGTAGTGAAACCCATAAGTGGATCACTACCGGAAAAAACTTCCTATCCTGTATGCTTTTAATATTTGTCACTAGAACATGTGAGCAGAAGATATAAAAATATATGTAATTATTTTAAGGATTAATCTAACAAATTTTTATTCAAATTAAGGTATAATAAATGTAGTTTGTTATTTCACCAGTCCTCACTCCCTCTACACTGCATAGTATAATAGAATAAGCTTAATATATTATATAATGTACTGGGACATATATATATATATATATATAATACAAGTGTATTCCATTTAGCCTTCATAAGTAAGTCTGTCTACTACCAACTTAGATCTGTCTGAAGTAGTCCTTTCTTTCTTTCTTTCTTTCTTTCTTTCTTTCTTTCTTTCTTTCTTTCTTTCTTTCTTTCTTTCTTTCTTTCTCTCTCTCTCTCTCTCTTTCTCTGTTTGTGGGTTGGTTGGTTTGTTTGGGATTTTTTTTTTTGCATACACTAGGTATGATGTAGCATTCTTTATAAAGATCTGATATAAATAAGGCCTGAATCAGAGTCATTAAACTTTCCTGAGATAATGAGGATGCTTCCAAGAGGTTTTGGTATTTTGTGCTATGCCATTTCTTATTTATACTGCATTCAACTGATATAAACATGACCTCAGAGATAGTTTACATCAGGCTCAAGTTCAAATAGAAAAGATGGGTTGAAACTTGGAGAAAAACATGTATCAGCTTAGCTAAGTCCATACCTCTGTTGATCTAGTCAGTAGGTCTCAGTAGTCTTCGCTGTCTGTGGCATGATCTGGCTAGACAGAAAAGCTGAAGAAAAAATGGAAAACATAAGGCTGCCTAATGTAATAAAAATGGAGAACAGAAAATTAGCTGTCTAAAATAGCTGTTTGAATGAAAGCTTCATATCTGAAGGAGTTGCAGATACCTGGAGAGGAGACAGATACCTGGGATCCCAGAGCAACAAGTTAAGATGGGAAGGGTGAGAGTCATGTAACCTATTTTCACATGTCATGGGCACCTGATTTAAACTCAGCATCTTATGATCAGTAGAGAGAATGAAACACTTCCAGGGAGTGATTTCACCAGCTGTTTTAGTAGAAGAGGAGCTCTGCTTTAGAAGTGCTTGTTTCTCTCAATAGCACAGGGAGACTGAGTAAATAACTCAAGAGTATGTTAGTTCAGCTGAATCCTAAGGTGACTGTAATGTACATGACCTGTGTTATGGGTGTCATAATATAACACTATCACTTACAGCTGTCACTTACAGCTCAAATCAAAGTGTGGAGGAAAGAGCCTCCTTAGCTTTCCTTCCTGTAGAAATTCCTCAAGCTTTGCTTGCAAGACTTTTTAAAACTGATAGGAGTTCAGTACCAAATAAATAAATAAATAAATAAATAAATAAGGTAGGTTTTAGCGGCTCTATTGACATCTCTCTATATAACATATGATAAATATATTGTTATCTTGAGCTCATTGTGGTTGTGTTTTCCTCCCTTTGAATGTAAAGTTCATTGGCTGAAGCCCAAAGTCACAAACAGTGCCATGAAATTTTGTGAGATGAGAGTATCTAATCAGATTTCTCACAGACGCACTCCTTGTATGAAGGGTGATTGTGGGATTTCTTTTTCTGAACAGTATTAAAACTAAGTATTTCTGTGTAACCACTGTGAGCCTCATGAATTATTCTCAGAGCTGTGGGATAAAGTTGAAGCAACATTTTCATATTATGATACACTGAAAAGTTGCAATATGAAGTTTGTTAAATTGATGGAACTAGACAAGTAACACGAGTTAACCAAGGAAGTGTCATGCTGGTTTTTTAACAACGCATTGCTGCTTTAATATGAGGGGCACCACAGAAAGAATCAGAAGCTTGAGAAGTTATGGGCAGTCCAGGGGAATGTGTACCTCTGTGATTCTATTTTTTGCAAAGGTCAGGCAAAGACTGACCTCATTTTGTTGGTAGCTGGTAACAGAAGACAAACCTGTTTACGTTCCACAGGAATTAATGACATGATTGTGGTGAAGTCAAAGGAGAGGAATTTGGGAGGGTTTGTTCATTAGTGATCTTTCTGGGCAAAATTTCAGTGCTCCTTCTTTTCCTTCTATATGCTTCATCTCATCTATTTTTATTTTATTCAAACAGTAGAGAAGACAAAAATTTGTCTTTGTTTCTGAAGTTGTTCTTCATAAATATAGTTTGCTATACTTGTGCTTATGTTGTTGTTGCAAGGAAATGTTTTAATATTTATAAAATTCTAATTTGTGAACACAAAGATGTTGAAGAATTATTTAAAATATGTGAAACTTATTCTGCTGCCTTCTCTTGAACTTATTTGTTTATTGAATAACCTTAGGTGAGATCTGGGACCTCAGAAAATTTACATAAAAGAATAGAGAGATATTGATATTCAGTTATATGAGAGGGTTTGGAGTTTCTATGAACCACATATTTTTTTACTCGATTTTGTTCTTTATCGAACCTTTCAAAAGTACAGGTCAGTATTCGTGGAGTAACCTATTATTCCATACATTCTTGTCATGTATCCAGGAGAAAAATCCAGGATAAAATAGAACGACATGCACTAGCTGGGATTAAATAAAAAAGCACAGGTAATCAGTGATAACAAAAAAAGAATGACTAAACAGATAGTATCCTCTAAAGCCCCTCCAGCTTCTGTCCATGACCTGAAGACAGTAGTCTTCAGAAGAAGAACTTCTTCCCACAGTGCCTCTGTAAATAAATATTTTGATGGAGAGATATCTCAAAGTAAGGGGATACTGCTCATTACTGGGAAGTGAATACTTTTTTTTTAGGATGCAGTGCTTTCCTAGGGGTGACTAGTCTTGCCTGTGTCCTTGGCAGCACAGTGAAGGCTGTCTCTGTGCAATTTCAAACTCTGGCAAGTCAAACTCCTTTGACTTGCCTTTCTAGTTTACTGCAATCAACTACTGGCAACTCCCTTATATTCAGGAGGAAAAATGTGTAGTGAGGAGCTGCATCCTTTCCTAACATCCTAAAACAATTTCTCATATGTAAATCTCATTCTACATCTATCTCAGTTTCACCTGTGGTATCCTGATGAATTGAGATCAGTAATCTGATTGCCCAGGAGTGCTGCACAGATTTTCCAAGTACATTCAAGGACAGTGTTTGTCCAGGTTTGCTTTGTCCCATCAGTTTTAGGTCTTCCCAAGGTGTGAAAGGCCTGTGATGTGCTGCTGTACCCACTTACCACTACTCTGACTGTGCTGCTGCCTGGTGTACTCCATTATCCCTAAGACCTACCCCCAAAAATGCTGATGAGAAAATGCAAAATGATAATTTTCTGTATTTTTTCTCTATTTTTAATGTACTTCCTGAAGCAATGTAGATAATATTTCTTTTGTGGTTTGAGCACAGTGGTTAGGCTGATCCTGTGAGTGGCAGGATATACAATGGTTATATGTGTGGAATCAGATGGAAAGCCAGCACTCTGGCTGCCCTTCAGCTTTACTGTACATGGGGACGAGCTGCCCATCCCTTTATATTGCTTGCTTCCAGAAAGAAAATATTTGTACAGTATTTTGACCTGTTAGAGATGAATGGTGCTTCAGATGCATTTCAGCTTCTTGAGTTAAAGTCTTTCCCTCAGGCCTGAGAAACCTAAGGTCTTTATAGCAGTCAGTGTTCACAGGCAGCTACTTCCTAAAATGTAATGGTTAGCTGGCTTCTATTATCAGTATAGAAAGCTGATTAAAATCCCTTACTAATTTACTTCATTATTTCTATCATACTTCTCTTCTGACATTACAATAATCCATGATTGTTGAAATCTATTTCAATGTCTGAAGGAAAATTGCTTTGTTATGTGTCTTTATATGTAGGTATGAAAAAAAACCCAAACAAATCCCCTTGTTTGCAGCTCAAATTCTATGTTGGTGGCCACACCTTGCTCTAGGTGACACCTCCTATTTTTTGTTATGAATGGTAGAAGTAAACCTCAATGCAGGTAAAGGTTTGAAACTCACACTCCTATAAAAGGTGTTTGTTAATCTTGGATTTGAAAAGACCTGGGTTTCACAGTGTGTGTCAGATGGCAGTGTAAGCCAAAGTGATTGCACAAAACAGTTCTTTCTGTCTAGTTAGGTTCTTAGACTGCCCTCACCACTGAAACCTCTGCACTCCTGCTAAAATATATTGGGTGCACTAAACTTCCCTTCCCACCTTTTCACTGCTTTCTTTTCTTGTTTGCATCAGGATTGCATTTTTCTGTTTTCTTCCCTCTCCTGGCTAGATTATTTGTCTGTATCTGAAGCACTTTTACTCCTCTTATTTGTCAGCCTGTTGTAGAATAGAGAAGTTGCAATTCCTACTAATTAACAGTGAAGGATACAGAGCTCTTCTGCATCAAATTTTCATCAAATTTTGCTCTTTCTTTGACTAGTAAGCAATTCTGGGGTGGTTTTTTTGGTTTTGTTGTATTTTGGAGTTTTTTTTTTTTGTTTGTTTGGTTTTTTTTGTTTTGTTTTTTTTTTTTTTGTCTTACAGAGCACTACAGCAATATGTGACAAACCAGCCATATCTTTCAGCTACAGCAGAATTAATATTTTCTTCAGGTGCTCAGGTTTTGCTTTCAGTACTTTGTTACTCTCTGTTGAGAATGATTTATTTTATTTGTTTTGCAATATTTTACTGATTTGTCTTGGTTTTAGCTTAAAATGGTCATGTTGTTCTATTTTGTTTAATTCCCTACTATGTCGCTATGATCTGGAGATTAACTTTTTCTTTTTTTTAAATTAGTTGTTTTCTGAAGGGTAAACTGTCCCTAAAAGAGTCTTAGTTATGATGCCTTGGCGATTTGATATTGGCTGCAAATTTTGTTATACCCCAGTCTGTCATAGATGCAGCACTAATGAAACACAAGCAATGCAGAAGCACTTAGTGGATGATCTGGAGGCCATCCTTCTGACAGATATACAGAAGAATAGTTTGAGATGCCTGAGTGTATTTTTGAGTTTCTAGAAGGATTTACTTAGACCTTAGGGAGAAGGAAAATCTGCTTAATATGAAAGAGTTGGGGGGAAAACATGACAAAATAAAGCAAGCCTCAATTTTTAGAGTTATATATGTGGGAGAGAAGTACAAAATACTCAAAAATCTTGGCCTCCCACATTCTGTAAAGGAGGAATGTGGGGGTAATATTTGCCAAAAAGAGATCTGGTTTTGGTTAAAGAAATCTTAGACTTAATGTGGATTCTAGGGATAATACAACAGAAGTAGCATAAAGTGTATCAGCTCTGAATATAAATTGAATTGTAAATTTTCTCAGTATTACTGAAATGCATAGTTCAAGATATTCTTTGGACTTTTCTTAGGTCATTAAACTCTGGCTTCTGAAGTTCAACTTCTGAAATTTCTGGGAAAAAACCCAAAGAATTATCTGGTTATTTCACTTTCTTGTGAAGCCTAAACTTTATTTACTTCTTAATAATGCATTACATAAAATAACACATGAGAAATACTACTAAACACATTAATGAAAAAACCCAAATCATTACTCTGGGGAAAAGATAAGATGTGGAACTGTGCTGCAGACTAGATTCTTATCAGATTACTTTTACTGTCCTAAAATGAGTGGTCAATCATCTCCTCCCAATGGCTGATGTTGATTTATTACAGAGGAAGCAAAAGCAAGCAGCTCAGACTGGGTACCTAATTAATGGCTGATTTAAGGGAGCCAGATGTGCTCTGAGGCACTGCTCATTTGCTGTGCTAACTCCATCTTTGGAGATACTCAGAAGATGTCTGGACCTGGTGCTAGGCAGCCTGCTCTAGGTCACCTTGTTTGAGCAGAATTAGATGAGATGACCTCCAGAGGTTCTTCTGAATCTCAACTGTGGTCTGATTCTGTGACATATGTTAAAAAACAAAACCAAACAAACAAAAAACCCCAAACAAACAAAAAACCAAACCGAAACAAAACAAAGCAAAAAAAAAAAACCAAACCAAACCAAGAAAACCAAACCCACAAAACCAAAAACCCACAAGCCAAACCAAACCAAACCAAACCAAGACCTTGTAAGTAGAATGTAGTAATATGTTAATTTGTAAAGAGAAAGGTGACCTATTTGAATGAATGATAGAACATAGTTTTTTACAAATTTCTTTGGGCAGTATGGTCTATGGCTTCTCTGCTAAGCAGTCTTTGTGCTGTTATGCTTTTGGTCACTACAAGTGGGGATCCTCAGGAACTGACTGAATATAGGTCTGCTTAAATTAGTCAGGTAATGAAAAGAAGGAAACTTACGCAGTTGTCAGTGGTGATTGATGCTTACCTTTGACTCAGTAAGTACCTTGTTCTGTTGGGGTTTCTCATATCCTGAAAGGCAGTAGTTTATGAGGAGTGTTTAAGGTACCTGCTTTATTTCCCTTTCCTTTTTTAGGAAGAGATTACTTATGAGGAAGGCTCTTGTAATGTTCTTGCTATTGTAGGTTCAGGTTCCTCTCTATCCCTTTTCTTGATTTCTGCATTGTGCACTAAAACATTTCCCTGTTGCCTGTGGATTCCCCATCTCATTTCCTATCACTGTTTTTCTATAAAAATTGAATTATAATTACAAGCACTAAGGAATCTCAGGTAGTTTCTTCCAACTTAGAGGGGTTTTTATCTAAGTAATTTGTGTTAGTAGAAAGGTCTTGGACACCAGTCTGTACTGAGATTACCAGACATTCATTGCAGGTTTTGGTTCAGATAGATTTCCTAAGCAGTTGCATAGGCTCTACATACAAAAGGAAGGGTTTTAGATTTGTTTGTTTGCTCTTTGGCATGATGAACATGTGGTTTAAGTAAGTCACAGGTGGTGCTGCTCCAGCATAGTGCTTTGCAGTCAGAATGAAGGTGGCAGATTTTATATTCAGTCCAAACATGTTGTAGTTTAAACTTTTTCTGTAATTCCACCTGCTGACTTACTGATAATAAGAGGAGTAGCATTTGGGGATTTTTTCACAGAGGATATTTTCCAACAGATATGATTTAAAAATAGAAATCCTTCTGCTGTTTCCAAAATCAGACCAAAACAAAAGTATTTTTATAGTTTTCATGCCAAAATATACAGAAAGTTTGTATGCTCGTATGGGCAAAACTGACTCTAAAGCAATGGAGCCTTCTTTCCCCCCAAATTTCCTATTTTCACCTGCACTTGTTACTATTAATATTTTGTTATTTGTATTATCCTGCCCTTTCAACAGTCAATGAAAAAGCAAAATTAATCTCTCCTAACACTCCCCAGTAAATGGTGCTTAGGGAACTGTTCTAAACAGCACTACTTAAAAACAAGTCCTTTTTATGTATTTTTGTCTATCACTGGCAAGCAATGTCTTTTCATAAGCAAGTTACTGGAACACAAATTTAACTGAGCCCTCTTCATTATTGTTCACCACATTTTATATAAGGGAAAGAAGAAAGCAGATTCCTCTTCCCCACATCTGTGAAAGTAAGACCAGAAAATGTAAATTATGTCCAATGAGGTTATTTTGCATATATCCTCCTTTTCTTTACATTAAAAATGGCATGTGTTTGATACTTCATAGAGATCAAAATCTTGAATCGCAAAACTCTGCCTCTGACCCCTTGCAGAAATATTCCTCAAGCCCAGATTTGTGCCTGAATCTAAACACCTTACCCATTCCCTCTTGTTCTCCTGCTCAGTTGCACACCAATGATTTGTACCAATGCTGTGACTGTCTCTGAGAGGTGTTTGTGTACAGTTTGATCATGGGACTGGAAACAGCTCTTCAGGAAAAAGTTAGTTGGACTGTTATTTCCATCTGGAATACATCTATGGTTTATCTCTGGGGCATCTTGTCCTGAGGCTTCCAGGGAGACAAAACTGGGAAAGACCACTTCTTCCTAGCCTAGTTGTTCATAGATAGAGGACTCCAGGCAGGTACTTATTTTTAAATGATTGGGATGCTTGTATATGTTTTAGCCACTTCTTTCTCCACAGCAGTTCAAGTCCTACAGGCCCACAGATAAGATAATAATGACTTTTGGCTCCTGTCAGTAAAATCTGGAGAAGCACTAATGAATGAGTGTTGGCTTACAATGTCTTAATTGCAGTAGGATGTAACCAGTCTGGGCTTGTAGTGAACCATGTGCGTGGCACTGAGTGGATGACAGAAGCCAGTGTTTGTAGGAAACACAGCTGCAATCTGGGGATGTGCAATGGAAGAATCCTCCCCCTAGCCCACAGAAGACCAAGCAGGGAAGCAAGGGATGGTGCAGAATTGGGTGAAGAGAACAGAACTCCCTCTGGTCGGCGATGAGTTAACCCTGGCGCTGGTAGGTGGCACTGTGCTCTTGGGGATGGCCGGCGAGGCTGCGCGTCCAGCAGTGCTTGGCGCTGCTGACAAGGACACAGCCACCCTTCTTGGGGAGCTGGCCCTTAGGTGTCACAGCTTCAGTAACAAATTCAGATGATCTGTTTTGTTCGGAGAAAATATTCTTTGTAATGTCGTTAGTTTACACACCATGTTTCACCTTGGAGTGCGTAATTTTGCTTGAAAATTATTAATTTGTATGGCTCGGGGCAGGGGGGCTGGTAAAGACATTTCCTCTTCAAGGTTGTTAATAACCACATCAACTTATTTGGAATTGAACAAATTGAGAGAGGTTTCACTGACTAACCATCATGGTGTAGGAGCTCAAGTCAGCCAGCATCAAACTGCAATAAATTGCAAAGGTTGGGATTGCTTGAAACAGGAAGCATAATTTACTCTTGGACTTATACATAGCTGTGGCAAATTATCCATGTTTGATTTGTAGTCTTTTTCAAAGATGTGCTTCAATTTGCTGCAACTTGCTGTTTTGCATGAAGAAAATTCCCCAATCTTTCCTGCGTAGGAGGCTATTAGTTTATGAAAATAGTTTATTCTGGCCTTTAAAAGCAAATAGTCCATTTTCAGCTCATTTTTACCTCAGTTTTTGGGCAAGTTGCATACCACTCCTGGGGTGTGGCAGTGAGGCTAATAAGATGATTTACTCCATTTCCAGGTCTGATTTGACACTTTCCTACAGACTGGTGCTTCCTGCTGTCTCTTGACCCAATTGTAGTGAGAGCCAGGTTCTGGGGCTTTGGATTCAGAAGTGTTCAAATGTGATTCTAAAGTTATCACTATTTTTTCTGTCCTTTTTGGTGACAGGGTTTTGCCTAAGTCCAATGGGCCATCTGATGTTCTTGATGTGGCTGTATATCTAACTGCCTCATATTTGATCTGCACCTCACTTCATTCGAAGACACCTTATAGGGTGCCAATATTTTTATTTGTACAATGGAAAAATAGATATAAAATAACTGAAATGGACATGTCCTTTAATATGTTTCTTTCATTCAAATTACAACTTAAGAAACGGGAAAAAATATTTCTTGAAGACAATGTATAGATCAAGACAGCATATGAAGAATTGAAATGAAAGACACCCTGGTTTTATTTCACTGATAAAGCATATAAAACTATTACAGAAAATACTATAACATCCCAGGTGTTCCTGGAGGTTTGTGACTGTGGTGGGGATCTTTTTGGCAGGATTATAAAATAGACTAAACTAAACTAAACTAAACTAAAATGAATCTATGAACTAAATGCAGAAATATGTTTCTTTCTTTGGTTATAAAAAAGCAGGTGCTGAGATGAAAATATAGCAGACCTAACATCTAAAAGGCAGTGTTGGCTTTTATAAGGTGACAATAATATCTGGAAAACTAAAAAAATCAATACCTACCCCTCCCAAAATACAGATTTGAGGGGGTGTAGCCAAGATCTTATTAATCAAAACATTATTCAACACCCTCCTTTCCAACGGATTGTAACGAAGCAGAAGTTATACTGTAAAGCCAAAATAAAGCTAAAAGTAGTAGCATAGTCTAAAATAATAGAGATCTATGGAAGTGAGCAATAAGTATGAAAGCAGGTTATCAAAAAACATTCAAGGAAATGAAAAAATAATTTGTTAGAAACTAAAATATTTATTACTTACTTCAATGCATTTTAAAGAGCAGCTTAATGAAGAACTCACAGTGGTTGCTCACACAGAATTATACACATACTAGAGCTCTTCAGGACATACAGTTAAGAAACTCTATTCACATAGATTTTTTTTCCAGTATATTGGTCCAGTTAAGGCTGATGTAAAATATTTCAAAAGGACAAAGGTAGTAGGCTGTATCTCTGAATGCCTTTGTGACTAAGAGAATGAGATATACTTGTACATCAAAGTGATGGATGGCTGAAATAAAAGTTATTTAGTAATACTATTGTACGTGTTCCAGAAAAATCTTATTTACAGGCATATATTTTAAGGTCAGAAGAAACCAGTAAGGTCAGAAGAAGACATCTGTTTTGATCTTCTCTATAAAAACCATAGATTTTCTGCCAGTAATTTCTGCCTCAAGCCTGGAATTTCTCTAGAACAGCTCATATCATAAAAATTTTTCTTTCATTTTCTAGCAATGTAACTACAAAGAAATATAATTGTGTGAACAGTGACAGGCCCTCATCTGTATTTGTGATTAGCATTGCCTTTGAAAATGGCAACAAGTCCTGCTGCTGCTCTTCTTCTCTCTCTAGTGCCACATTTTGTTCCCTTTTTTTGCATTGCTCTGGCCTTTGGTGGTTTGACAGAAATAATACTGAGATATTTGGCTTCCATTACAAATTTTCTTAGAATTATTTACTTTGGACTCCATTATCTTGGTTGCTTGACTAAGAGATGACATAATTATCAGAAATTATAAGGAAGTTGCTTTTTAGACATAGTTGGAGGATGTCACTAAGACTTTGGATGATGCTCTTTATTGATATTAGGACCTAACATAGGATGCTAAACGAAAAAGTATTTTTCATAGTTTTGTTTTTCCTTTTATTTCCCACCCTCCACAACCTGTGTATTTATAATTTTTTTTTCATCATTCATTAGGGGAAAAACTTAGATGAGAGCCATTTTCATACTGCACAAAGTTAAAAAACTTTACACTTCCAGTACTGCTGATTAATTACACCCTTTCCCATACCAGTCTTTATATTTTCTCTGACTCACTTGCAAAACCGAATCTATTCTATTTTACATAATTTTTTTTCTGAAACTCCCCTGGTGTTAGAAGATTATATCCATGGTGCACAGCTGGGGAGTGAGTATGCAAGTGTTCAAGAATAAGCAGACTTGCACCAGCAGGTCACTATTGAAACTCACCCACAAGGGCTGGCAGCGGAGAATGCCTCCTAAGAAGTTGTATTGTTTTCCACTCAGTGAATGTGCCAGCAACTAATGGGAGAGAAATGTTGAGAATCACTTGGTTTTTTTCTGAGACCTATAAGCCAAGTTAATTGTTTTGTTTGCCTGATTTTTTATACTTGAATGAATAAAGTGCTGTTAGTACTGCACTTTGAGCAAGAATTTAAAGCCAGAATAGTCAAAAAGTTACTCATCTGGTTGGAGCACCTAAATTTTATGAGGGAGCTAAGTTAGACGTTCATTTTAGAATGTGGATATCTGTATCTCACTTGAGTTCAAAAAGTGGAAGCATATACCAGCAAACTTTATGCCAATATATTATGTGTCTCTAAAACAATCTTCTAAATAACTGTTTTTGAAAAACTGAAGTTTTCCTGTTTTTTATACTTTCTAACTATTCTGTCCAAGTCAAATATTGAAATGCAAATGGAAATTAGTGATTATTACTTGGTCTCCAAAACAAAATATATTTGACATGATGGAAGTGTTTGGGGCTTTCATAAATGTGTCATCAATGTCTAAATATCAGTTACTTGACATAATACCTAATATTTACTTCATTTTCTCTTTATGAGCAACTTGGGAATGAAAGTATTTTTTCATTGTTCCTTGCTTGTTTAGATAATGACACAGATCAAGCAGAAGTCAGAGACAGGGTTAGAGCACCAGGCTACAGCTAATCCCACAGCTGCTTCCCGTAAGGGCTTGTACTCACCCTCTGGTATCTCATATCCTTGTGGCCAATTCTGCTCCTGCATGTTGAACTTGCCACAGTGTGATACCTTTTCACTCCCCATCCTACTCCTTGCAGAGACCCAGCATCACTGCAGGGTACAATTATGACCTGCTTGAATATTTTTTTTTCTCTGCAAGGTTGGTGTGTGCTCACGTATAAATATCAACAAGCAAATTTTTTAGCATCATTTTACTTTTTTTCTTTCCTGTCTTTCTTCCCTGCCTCTTCATCTAGCCCTAGATCAATACCTCAGATCATCACTAGAGAAAAGCCTTCCAAAAGGAGGCTCTTTCTGCATTTAACTCTGAAAGTACTGCTCAGATGAGAATGGAGTTGTTGGGGTAGGGAATTTTCCTTGCCAGAGACATTTACAGAGGCTGTTCTGCCATGAGATGGTAGAACCTTGTTCTAGAATCTGAGATCTGCAACATCTTTGAGTCTTGATATCATGACAGTTTGTGGGCTGAAAGCTGTCCAATGTTACTGCTGGTCTGTTGATTAAGAGACTTGTGGCTTAGAATTAGGAATAGTAATTAGATCCAGAAGCAAGTGTGGATACATCAGAATGCATACAGCCCTGGAGTAATGTGTTCTGAATACTCCTGTCAAACCAACTGTGATTCATGTGGCTTTCCTTTTCTTCAGTGAGGGACAGTGTAGGAATAACTGCAGGAAGCTCTTGGTCTGGGAGAAAAAGGTTGTCTTTGGAATAAATATCACAGTGAAAACTTTCCACCCTAAGCTTTCATTAATTTCTCCATGTCATCTTAGTATGTTTAAACTCTGTAAGAAATTATGCTGCAAAAACTTCTTCCCACGTGTAATTTTTCCTCAAGTGAAGTGCATACCTTTCAAATTATAAACTTCCTACTTGTCCTAGGAAAATTCTCACTGTATAAATAATTGAACTCATCTGCAGTGAACACAAGTATTCTTTCTCTAGCAGTCTAAAAAATATGCCTAAATACACATCTTGTACTTAGTGCTTTAAATAGTAATTACTCCTGTGAAGTCACTGGAAGCCCTTAAAAGGATTTGACAGTTTCCCCACAATCTTTCAGTGAATGTAGTAGCTGGGCTGTGCAGTGCAACATCCACTGATAATTCAGCAGCTGAGGAACTCAGCAAAGCCTGCTCCAAACTTCTCAGCTGTTGACAGGCTTGACTTGCTGAGAACACTGGTTAAATATAGCACAAGCAAGCTGAGCTCAACAAAGTCATTGCTGTAACACTGTGTGAAGAGACCAGAAGAGGGGAAATACAATCTGAGAACTAAACTGCCAAAGCCTAACACCACCTAGCAACAGTTGAAAAAACTTTTAAACAAAAGTCTGGGTGAGACACAGACAGAGTATACCTCCTACTTCTCCTGCCTGGGATTTCTGCGAGAAGCAGCTCCGGTCTTCTGCTCTCTACCTTGTTTCCTTCATTACTTCAACTGCTGGTAGACCCAGAAAAGTGGGGAAAGTTTCTGTCTTTGTGTTCTCCTGAGCTGGATCGTTTTACTCCTGTGGTAGTGCTGTGGGACAGGCTACTGTGATCTTGCAGTGTAAAGGATATATTCCTAGGTCCGTGTTGCTGACAGGTAAGACTGATTTAACCACTCCATCTTTTCTTTTTTTTTTTTTTTACAATAACCTTTATTTTCTAGTGTCTTTTTTTACAAAAATTTTCTTTTCTAATGTCTATTGTCTCTTTCCTTCTTTGAACAATCTTTTGAATGGTTTGCAAATGTCAATAGATGAAAGCTGGGATAAAACTTTTAGAGGTTTTTTTAATGTTTTCATGATAGAAAATCATTGCTTAGATAATTTTTGCAATTCTGAGAACAAGCATAATGAACTAGCCAGTAGTAATATGAAAAAATGTGCATAGATTTTGACGTGTATCTTGTTTATATCTGCTTACACGCAGACAGAAGACAAATCAACATTTAATAAAAGAATACATATCATCTCTGAGCAGTGATAGTCCAGCAGCTATTAAAAACAGTGACAACCTGTGTGATAAATAAAAGGATACAGCCATTCA
Organism: Onychostruthus taczanowskii; assembly: GCF_017590055.1. Taxonomy (NCBI): domain Eukaryota; kingdom Metazoa; phylum Chordata; class Aves; order Passeriformes; family Passeridae; genus Onychostruthus; species Onychostruthus taczanowskii. The sequence continues at coordinate 1,029,485 of NW_024500683.1, forward strand.
GGAACAGAATTAACCAAACAGTTCGTGGTCCAGTGCATTTGTACTTTTTGTTTCCCTGCTAACTTTTAGGACACACCTGGTGCCTTTCACACTACCTTTGTGACAGCTGCTCTTGTGCTTATTTACATTGAATGAATATTAATTTCTGCTGCTTTGATTAGCAGCATAATGCAACTGTCCTAAGGACTGACCTTATGTGCATTGTACCTAAGTGTGCTTGAGCTGGGTCATTGTTGTTAAAGTGCTTGTTTCTATCAGCAAAATAAATGAGAAGCCAGTTCTCAGATGTTTTACCCTGGCAGCAGGATGGAAGCCTGTTTGTTGTTGGAAATGCATATCCCATGGCCCCACAGTGGCCGTGTAATTTAGGGAAGGAATTGCTTAGTGTCATTTACTTTGTCTTAACTGACAAAAGCTGTTTGATCTATTGGAGAATGAATTCCACTCCTCCCTGCCACCTCTTTTAAAGCTGTTTTCTGCAAGCAAAAAAAATCCAGTGCGCATGAATTCTTAAGAGACATACTGATTGTAAGTTCATATGCAATATTAATTCAGTTATGAAGGCAGAGATTTAAAGAATGCACTTACCCTGTGGTAAAACCCTGTTCACAGATTTATGTAGAATTGTCTCAGACAAAAAATATTTGTCCTAAAGAAGGAATGAACTAACTGAGTCTGTGCTGACTGTCTGTGGTGTTTGACACTTAGTCTGTGGACTCTGGGACTGCCTCAGGGAGAGGAGAATGTCTTTCTTGCTTTAGCTAAATAATTCTAGTTGCATCCCTGCATACTACATAAATGACATCAATACCACATCTTAGCAGTGGATGGATTGGATGGAATTAAAATACTCTGAAGCAACTTGTACTTGGTGACTGAGAATGCAACTGCCTGTGAAATGATAAAACAAGTTAAGTATTAGGATGGAAGGAAATGCTTAAAAGTAAAATGTTACACAGCGTCCATTTTATTTCATAGCAAGGGGCACACTAAAGCACTAAACAGAAACACTTTTTGGCAACTATCATTTAATGTGATAATCATTATTGTGGAATTACTAAAGCACTATGGTATCCCAAATCTAAGTCTCAAAAGGAAAATTTGGAATTACTTTTTAATAAGGACGTATCCTGAGAATGTTATTTTTTCATAAGAAGGCTACACAGTGAGAAATAAATCTGAGACAATGTGATTTGTACAGTCTTTGTCATCTTGACATTAGAGTGAAAATTACTGCCTCTTCTCTTTAATGAAATATCTGGCAAATTAAACTGTGGAGAAATGACAAATTTGACCTTCTGAAAATGTAGGGATGACAAAATCTGGGAAAATGCTATGGCAATATTGACTCCTTTTTTGGTTTAGTTGTTGCTCAGTGTAATGTGTGGTTATACAACTTCCTTTTTTTTGCACTATTTACTTTTAGCCATGTTTTTTAAATCAAAAGGCAAATTATTAGCCTGATAACTGTCAAATGAAGTGACACTTGAACAGTCTAATAGCAACTTCAAACTCTAACACATGGAGTTGTGGTTTTACATACATCTATTTCCACTTCAAAATGGAGGAGGAGGCTAAAATTACTCTTTTCAACAGGTGTCCACAAAGAGGCTCTGGGATTTTCCAATCAAATCTGTGGAATATGTAATGTGGCTATTCAACAGATGGTTTCATATTTGAAAGATAGCCAATTCTTCTAATGACTACAGTGAAACCAAGGTCGATTTTATATCACATCAAAGAGTAATTTACGTTTTGGTGATACATATAGTGATTTTTGTGGGAGACAAGTAGACATAGGATACACATTTATTTTGTCCCTCATGCACAATTTTGATTTTGTTTATATTTACATAAGTGTGGAATGGATGGTGCCTTTCTTGGTGCTAAACACTCCTTCCAGTGTGAACCCACTTCCAGACCATGTTCATGGCTTTTTTGGTGTTGTGATAATATTTTCATAGTAATAGTTATTATGTATTATTGTTTCATTATTATTTCATTATTATATTAATTTTGTTATAATTTTAGCTGATCTAGCCCCAGCTAAAGTCACCATCTTAACTGAGTGTTTTCATCACCTCAGTCTTTCAGTCTCTCTGTAGAGGATCTGATTGTTTATAACATCAAATTCAAAGACTTGAAATTCATCTTCAAAGCTCAGCACTGTTCTGTCCCTGCTTACATATGCCTTATTTTCCTGAGCTCCTCCTGCTCATATGTGATGATGATTGACCTTTGGCTCTGGTGTTTACTGGTACATCCTTTATGCTGCTGATTTCAGTGAGCTTGATGACACCTCATGACATCTGAGTTTTCTGCAGTGCCACTCACTGTCACACCTGACACAAATGGAAAGACTAAACATTCATATTAATAGAACTGTGTCGGCCAAAGTAGGATTCCTGAAAAAATGGATGTGCTTCCTGGAAGCAGCAGCCTGAGGACTAAGCATTAGAATATTAGGAAATCTCTGTTTTGCTGGCATGCCCTGTTTTGCTCCTCTGGGTTTCAATTTCACCACTGTAGCCATTTCCATAATAAAATCTTCCTACTGATAGAGGTGTATCAGTGAAACTCCTCCTGATACAGGATCTTTCTGCTGGCAGACATTCCACACATACTTAATTCAAGGCTTTTGGTAATCTTATCTAACTCAGTTCAGGTATCCGCAGGCAAAAATTAAGAATGTGCCTCAGAGCTGTGCCAGTCAAAGGTCAGGTTTATGCCACTGAATTCAGAGTGAAATTTCCTTTGAATTTAATAAGATCAGGTTTTAGTATTGAGGAATTTTAGCAGATAAATTTCCAGTCCCCTCAAGAGCATTTAACAAAACAGATCATCTCTATTTCTGTCCAGATATTTTTTTTTCTAAGAGACATTTTACTTTTCTTCCAGTTTCCTCTTTCTTTCCTCAAGGTCTGTCATTCCAGGTTGCCCTGTTATTTAAATGTATAAACTGAACTTTGGGCAGGGCTTTTGTCCTTCTACATATCTAAAATGACAATTGGAGAAATAAAGTGAATTTTTGTGAAGAAGCACGATTACAAAGTAGAAGCCAACGTTACAAATGAGAAGGAACTCCATCTATTCATACTTCCTATTTCACCAAAATGTTTAGTATATAAAACCTAGGATAAGAATTGAAGGCTAAAAAGATAAAATAAGAATATTCTATTGTATAGAAATGTTTGCATACTTCTTTACAAGAAGCCTAAATGTCTAAACTTTGCAGCTTGTGGTAGTTTTCATTTTTAGTATTTTCTGTTTTCTTTTCTCTTATTGTTTTCTACTGAAAGTCACTTCCTAATTTTATACAGAATATTGGTAATTATTTGGAGACGACAGGCTTGGCTTGATTTTGGAGCATAATGGATAACTGAGAAAAAAATAAATTCATAAAATATCAAGACTTTTTTTTTAACCTCTCTTTTCTACTTAGTAGCCAGTATTTGTACCAAGCTGTGACACTAGAACTTGTAACATGGCCCTGCAGTTATGCTTTGAGGTGAAGGCAGAAACAATTGTGCTGGCGTTCTGTTCACAAGAGACAGTGGGAAGCTGTGATCATGTTGAAAATGTGTGATGCCTCATAAAATTGTGAAAATCCTGCATTTTAGGACACTTGATTAGATTTTCCCTTTTATTTTGGGTCTTTGCACCTACTCCTCCTGCTTCTGCAGATAATCTGTACTTTTTATATTACTTTTTATTCTCAGCATCATAGTAAAATAAGACTAATATAAGTGCACACAGAAAATCTTCCTAGGTTGGGACAGCTGTGCTTTTTTTTTTTTTATTCAAGATGGCTTGGCCCTGTGATTCTCATTCTGCTTTGTCTGGACTGTCTCTCTAAACCTTTTCTACAAGTAAAGCACGCAAACTGTAGCTGTAAAGGCGATCTGTAAGATTACACAGATTGTGGCATCCTTCACAATGTTTCACACACTCAGAAATACAGAGAAAATACAATTAAAAGCTTAATTAAACCTTCATCAGAAATGAGAGTATATGTGGTCATGTGAGCATGACTTTTGCAAGGAAGGAAGTGCTTTTTGGCACAACAGAGTGCTTTGCTGAAGGAGTGGGACAAACACATCCAGAGCACAGGGAAATAGGCTGGAGCTTGTACTTTTTCCCTTAAATGGACAACCCGTCTGGTTGCTGTGTGCTGACAGAGGCAAAGGGGGGTGTGAATCCAAAAGATTGCTGCACTTTGTCCAAGTGAGTTTCATTTCAAAGCTGATAAAATGACAATTAAAATCCTAATTATCTAAGACGTGGCCAAAGTCGTTCAGGTATAAAGTGGTGGGGTTTCAAAACAAGAGCAGAAACCTCGATGAATTTGCACTAAACTTGTCCAGTTTGATTTACACACTCTTAGAGCTTTGTAATACAGTAATGGTTACTTTCTTCACTTTTCTTTTTTGGGGAATGGTGACAAAGAGTGTAATGTTTTGTGATTTATGCTGTTCAAAAATCTGTTCCAGCGCATATGTAAAAGTGATATTTTGGAATCTAAATCCATTTTCTATCAGAAGTCCACAGTATTTAGAGGCTTGTGTGTTTCTGGGAGGGAGGTATCTAACTGACTAGTGTGTTATGGTTGTCAACAGCAAGAGCTACAGCTTCGCTAACAAACTTTAAAAAAACCCAACTGATAAAAAATGGCTTTTGTTGCAGTAACAGAATAGAAACTGGGTTTAAGGCTGTTCCTATTATTAAAAAAAGTAATTGAAAATGAAAGCCCATGTGTCCTTGGTAGAAGAATTCTCGCTAGAGCTTATCAGCCTGCTTGTGTTTTTCAGAAAATATAAAGCAAATGAATGCAACAGAAAGCAGAGACTGCTTGCATCAGTGTAATCGAATTGCTGCCAACTTGCCTTGTTTATCTAAGAGATCTCTGTGAAAATAAGGTCTTTCCCACACAGGCATGAGTCATAGGATGTAATGCAGCTAAGCAGACTTGCTTCAGCTTTCTAATGCACACAAATCTAAACTAACCTGTTTTAGTGCCTGCTCCTGCAACTAAATGAGATCTAACTTGACAACAGGAAGGGAGAAGTAATGGTGAGTTCATGGTGCTATTTCAGTGCAATAACCTGAATGCTAAGGAAACGATGCAATTTCCATTTATTGGGAAAACTGCAGTTACTGTGACAACAAATATACACTGAAAAAAAACATACACAATTTATCCTCAAGTTCAAACTGGTGAACACAGTAGCAAGGGCATACATAAAATCTCACACTATCTAGTTATGTGTCCCAAAGAACATTCTCACTTTTAAAATATATAATCCAGATTGTTCAAAAAATAACCCTTTAAAAGTCATAAGCCAGGACATAAACAAAAGGGTAGGAAAGAGTATGTGGTTAATGATGACTGGTTTAGTGTTGGGCTGGCTAAAAATTAATGAAGCATATATTTCTCGTGCTGAAGTTACTTTATTCCTGTGTCTGCCATTCATACTTATCCTGAAAATCTCACTTGTCTCACCATCTCTAATTGCAAAGCCTCTTGGATCTAACTTCTAAGGTAAAGGCTACAGTAGTTCTTCTATAGTATGTTATTTCTCCTTTTATTTTTCAACAAGGACTTCTGTAATGAAAAGAAACATACATTTTTTTTCCAATAGATAAGGATTTCTGTTCCTCAGTCTGATAAAATTCTTTAGAGAAAACGATACATCCCAGTCCTGACTCTGGGCAGGAGATGGCAGGAGGGGAGTGATGCCATGCTGGATGTCCTCAGGCATGTCAAACACAGCACAGAACAAGATGTCCCTGTGAGCAGAGGGACACACATGGCAGCTGGGCTCCTGAGTGCCTGGGGAGCCTCGTGTTCTGAGGCAGCTCCTGTGGGAACCACTGCTGCTTCAGTGGCACGAGACAGAGGCTGGAATCCCAGGCACAAAAGGCATCAGAGTGCAAAGAGTAAAAGGCAGGCTCACAGTAGCATATCCTCTGCCACTTATTTCCAGAACCATAATTTGGGTGGGAGGAACTGGCAGAAGTCATCCAGTCTCCCTCAAAATGGAACCATCTCCAGACTCTGAGCAGATTGCTCAGGGCTTTGATTATTTTCATATATCTTGAGTATTTTTAATTTAAAAACACTCTAAGGTCTCTCATCTTTGTGATCTTTGGATCAGAAAGTTTTGGACATGTCTGGCTATAGAATATTTTTCAATAAAAAATAATTAGTATATCAAAATACATAATACACTGAATAAAAGATGGCTTGATAGTAACAAATCACAGGTTTTGGCACTTTCAAAATTGCAAAAAAACCCACATGTAGTGAGGTTTTTTTTATTTGTTTGTTTGGGTTTTTTTGTTTGATTTTGTTGTGTTTGATGTGTTATGTTCTAAAATAGGAATAATAAGGACAAAAAATCTTGTATGTAATATTTTATCTTAGCTTCCTCCAGCTTTCAGAGGGCACACCCTCTTCCTCCTGCCTGGTACATTCTGTTTGAATGCCAAATATTTAGATTTAGGCACAGCTGAGGTGCCATCTTTCTGCAAAAACAATTCTTAAAAATGTTAAGTGTATTCTATCCAGGTAGTCCAATAAACTGCAAGGCTAGCATTGAGAATGTAAGCAATAAGAAAGTAATTATATAAGAAAGGATAACAGAGATGCTGCTTTTGAGGAAGGAAAGCCTGGACACTGTTTCCACTGCTGAGTTTCCTTTTCTCACTGAACATCTCTTTCCAATTGTATCCTAATCAGGAGCAGAGCATGATGCACATATGGCAAACAGGATTCCTAGATGGAGTTCTGGTTAACTGAGACTAGCTTAGGCTACTTTAAAAAAGCCCAACTTGTGGAAGTATCTAAAATTACCTGTTAGTGACTATTATAGCATGAAACAAGGACAAAGCACGCTTGTGATGCTCAAAGGGATGTGGCAGTCAGTCTTTCCAAATAGGATTTCTTATACCTAATAAGAATAACCACTGAAGACATGTAGTCTTCTCTGTAGATAAATAATATTTCTAAAACTGGAACTTTAACTAGAATATTGTCATCATCTGTACATATGGAGGGAAAAAGGAGAGGGAATTCTCGTAGCTGGTGGCGTACAGAGGTCTCAGATCCCATTGCTTTTCTGGAGCAAACTCAGAGGAACTGGAGGAGCTGGTACACACACACTCATTATACACATTTAATAAAAAAAGCTGCCATAAGCTTCAGTGGGGTTACGTTGATGAGAAAGGTAGTGAGATTTAGGAAGAAGAGTTCATGCTTTGAAAGACACCAGAACAGGCTAGGACAGACAAGAAGTGCTTTAGCAGGAGGCCAGGAAGTTGAGTGTTTTAAAGCTAAACTCTAAACCTCTTAACCATGAATTACCAGGTTAACATCTTCTACTACCCTGCCTTGTATCCATATGGGCAGAGGTTTCAAAAGTAGCTAGTGGGTTGGAGAAAAAATACCTAAACTGACTTTCCTTTGCTTTCAGAGAACATGTTCTAAAACCCCAAATTATTTTGGAACAGCTTTTTATTAGAACCATCGAGGGAGTGCAGTGTAAGTATCTTTGGTACAGAATTCCAACCATTTGCAAATGAAAATTTACAGAACTTCCACAACAGGATTGTACTGCTCTGGCACTTGGGGGCCCAGGAGGAGCTGTTCAGAGGCCTCTCTGTGATAGTGGCACAGCTGCCTCATTCCAAGAAAACAAACTCCCTGCAGTGATACAAGTTTCTAGCCCCTGTTCTGTATCACTCTCAGCCACACAACCTTTATCACTACAGGACCATGAGAACTAATGGAGTGCTAGGGAAGCATGTGAGAGCTGTAGACAGTGTAATGAGTTTCTCATCTTAGCACAGAAGAAGCATAGGAAAATAAACAGAAATAAACTGAATAATCTACAGAAGTGTTCAGTGAATATGCTCATCGTAACACAACAGTTTGGAGCAGTTTGTTAAGGAATTGGTAGAATGGCAACAATTCTACAGGCTCTTGGCGTCAGCTCCAAAAATCCCTCCAGGACAGCAGTGAGTGTCTAGAAATAAGGCAAGCATAATTGCACACAAGGAGGGTTAGTTTACTAACCACCAGCACTAGTTGTGTAAACAAAGCCTAAATCACACTGCAAGAGTGTGACTGAACTGCAAGGCTGTAAGAGTGGCAGCACATCTCATAGATTCCTTATTCACCAGAAATACTTTGCTAAATTCAGGTTCTCTCTCCAAACTATTCACGTCATGTTTGAATTTTGTTGTTTAAAACAATGTTACCTTAAAATGTGAAGTGACAGTTGTCATACCAGGGAGGAAAATTGCTGGTTAAATTGCTGGCTTTCACATCAGTGACTCCCTGCGTGACTCTCAGCAAGTTATTTTTCCACTTTTAATAACCTGGAATGTTACAAGAATAAACACAGTAGTGACTTTGACACTCTGAGATGTTGCAGTGTTGAACATCATGTCAACAGCTTTGAATAAGAAGACTTAAATAGCCCTCCTTAGAAACCAGATTCTGCAGGAGGAATAGAAGTTGAATTAGTCTGCGTGACAAGAATATGTATTTTTAGAGGAGCTCCCCGGAGGGAAGCTTAGCTGTGCCCTTAGTTGTAGGTCACAATAAACCAGCCATACTGGTAAAGCACAGCAAAGAAGGGAAGGAGGAGGACCAGGGATGTGACCAGAACAGGAACAAAACCATACCAGAATAGAAACCAAACTAATGTCAATACTAAGGTGTTTCAGGAAAATGAAAACCATTCCCTCAGGTTGTACCAGAAGTAACTCACAGGGCAGAGAGGGTGCTGTCAGCTTGTGAGCTTGTTATTTTGGGAATGCTCAGGACAAGCTCTCTAGTACAAGGAGGAGACCACTGGGAAAAAAATAATCCTGAAGGAAAAAGAACCTTTGAGAGAAGGTGTGAGCTGAATGTGACTGCCCAAATTAGCTGGCGTTTGGCAGCTCTGGAGCCACTATGGGGCTGTGGGGAGGGAGGAAGAGGGAGCACCTGGAAAACAGAAATGTCCTGTGGGGCTGCCTGCAACCAGGTAACCAGTGTCTCCAGCTGTGCCTGCTTTGTTAAAGCAATGGTGGCAGCTCAAGTGACTCTTGCTGACTGGGATTTTTGATAAGGATTTACCAAGGAATTAAGCTGCCATAATATGGTACACAGCTTTAATTAAAACCAGAGAAAATTAGAAGAAAATACAGTTCTGATGTCTTCAAGGAAGCTGAAGTCTCTGATCTCTAGATGATCTGGTGCCATGATGCTTTAAAATGTCCCAAGAAACAACTATGGAAGATTTTCTCGAGATTTTGAATCCGTGTGCCACTGGACAGAGGGGACAGTGAGCCTGGGAGCAGGGCAGAGTCCCACCCTTACGGATGTGCCGCTGCTCAGGAGAGGCCACGGCTGCTGGGACACGGCTGCGGGCAGCATGGGCCTGCGACACTGTGCCCTGCCATGGTGGAACAGCAATGACAACTGCACAGCTGGCCTCAAAACTAGCCCAGACCAAAGCAGCAGGTCTGGAAATAATTTCTTAGTTTAGTTGTGAGCCTCTCAGATTGAGGAGAGAATGGGGTAATAAATGACCCTTCCTTGGATTTCATGGAAGGGAGCTCAGGTCTTTATTGTGAGGGTTCCCCTGATAAAAAAGGTTGAAATGTGCAAGTCCAAGCAACCACCACACCCCGGGTTTACCAGCACAGAAAAATAGTCTGCATGTCCTGCTCTGCTGGGAGAGGAGTGAAAGCTGACATTCCCTTTTGGAAATGACACAGGGAGGGGTTGCAGGAAGATAAGGAGAAGTCACCTACCAAAAGAATGAAAAAATCAGTCTTCTGGGACAGTTATATTCAAGAAAGAGGTGTGGAAAGGAAAAAAAGTTTATTTTAAATGATCCTAGTTAATTTCACTTAAAAAATAGTGACCCACAGTGAGGACTTTTAGAATGCTCAGAAAAGGAAAGGGAGTTGCATTTGTACCATGCACTGAAATGTAGCAGCATTTCAGCAAATGCTTTATCATTGTGGAAAGTGGAGCTTCTCCCCATGTGTTCAGTGGTAACACCCATTCTCTTACAAAAAACTCACACCATACTATGGCAGAATATGAGTTCAAAAGGTTTGTTTAAAGTCTCACAACAGATTGTAGCACATGAGAGGGCTTTTTTTGGTTCGTTGGTTGGTGTTTTCTTGCTGTTTCTGTTGTTGGGTTCTTTGGTTTTTTGTTTTTTAATTTAGGAGTATGGGGTTGGTGGGGGTTTTTGTGGGTTTGTTTTTTCTTGTGTTCATGGTGAAAGAACAAAGCTAAGCCCTCAGGGTTTTGAGCCTACTGTCTCATGGCTGAACCGAATATCTGATCTCTAAGCTCCCCTGGACAGCCTACTTCTTTGTTGTTTTCCTGATATAAAAACCAGGGTCCCTGAGAAATGGAGAGGTAATAACCTCTTTTCTGGGTGGTCATTTGGTTGCTTCTTGCATCAGGCAGCTTGAGATGCTTAAAACAACCTAGTGTATATCCTCCAAAGGATGCATATACATCTCATCTCTGTGTGTCTAAGTCCCCCTGGCCTCTGTCCAGGAACATCCACATTTCCTGACTCATAACAACTGTACCCTGTCTGGTTGTACTTCATTAGCAGCAGCTCAAAAATCAGAGCAATATTCTGCTGTTGCGTAAGTTTTTCCAAGCAGTAAACAATAACACACTGCCATAAACTTTATTGCATTTATCTTGGAATTCAAGATCCTGAGGAGACCACTGCTTATTATTTTCTTTAATGACTATCCAAAAAAATGGTAAGATGTTATTCTTTAATAAATACCTTCAGGATAACTTAGTATCTTATTAAATATATTATCTGAAAAGGAAGGATAAATGCTACAGAAGCTATATTAAGCAAATATTTTTTCTTCCAGCTGAGAAACTGGATTATGATTTTTTTAATTGTCATATCAGTTTTATTGCTGTATCAGAACTTACAGAATAAAATGGTAAGGGGCAAATTTAAAGCTACAGAAGCAGAAAACAATTAGTAGGAAAAAATACAAATTAAAGGTTTAGTAACATAACTTTCAATACATCCTATTCTAAATAGCTCTTCTTTACTTGCATCTCAAACATTTAAAACATTTTAAAAGCAGTAGCATTATCAACTGGCTCAAAGCAGCTTAGAAAATAAATGGTCCTTGACTGTTACTGGAGTTCACGAAAAGAAAACCCTTGTCTGATTCTAAAATCTATTTTGGAGCTACGGCTGCTCCACTCCCCTGCTTGTGGCATGATGCAGCTGCTCTTCCTTTAATATTTTTGCTGACAGCTACAGCTGACAGATAACATTTCAGTTCACCCCAACATCAGCTGTGTCTCAAGGCTCCCTGAGGCTGAAAACGCTGCCTGCCTTGTGGCTTTACCTGCATCACAGTGCAACTCTGCAAGTGTGCAGTCATCCAGTGGTCACTTGCAATGGAGCAGCAGCCTCAGGGCTGCAGGCAGCTCATGTGCTGGGGGAGCACATCACCCATCTCTCATCTGGCAATGGTGTAGCAGCAGCTCCTCTTCTTTCCCTTCATTCCTTCTCCCACGTCCTAAGAAAATAGGCACCTGAGCCTGGGAATAAAAATAATTTTGCATATGTAGCGCTGCAGTATGTCAACTGATATTTTACATTTTACATTTGTTGTCACCTTATATTTTTGTTTTAATTATATTTGTTACCATAGCCAACATAAAATTTATTTTATCCATCTTAATGTATAATTCCCTAGCAAACTGGCCTTGATTTTTGGTCCATAGGAGTTTTCATATCATAATCAAGCACTCAGTAATGCTATGGTGATCCACCCACAAAAGGAACCATTCACAAATGCTGGACTGTTTTCCTCCCTGAGAGAAAACAAGAACATTTACAGTGCTCCCAGTTCTGTCCTTGAACATCCATATCTGTTAGAAAGAAGAAGCTGGAGGACAGGTAAGCAGTCAAAATGTAAGAAAGAGAGACAAAGAAAAGTGAGAAAGAGGCATTGCTCAGTTAGTCCTCCAGATAAATTCTCAGGAAAATTAATTATGATATATCTGCACCTTTTTGATTGATGTCAGGGTTAAAAAAAGAAATACAAATGAATGCTTTGCTATGTTTTCTGTTCATTTTTTTAATTTTTATTTTTTTAGGATTTGCAGTGAGATCCATTAGCTTTTGTTTGGATTTAATATTTTACTAGACTTAAAAATACTGCTTTTATTGTGGGGCTCATCTATCAAAATTTAAAGAACAGGAAGACAAGTGGGAGTTTGGAACCATGAAAAAAACCCACCAAAACAACCTAGAAAGGAAAAGGTTACAGTACCTTTTTACTGTAGTATAGACATTAAAACATCTCCCAGGAAAATACTTTGACTGTTTCACTTCACAGAAAAAAAGTCAACTTTGTGTGAAATCTTTATATATTCATGGAGCAAGAGTTAGCCCTTGGGAAGACCCAAAGCTACATGCAAAGTGATAGAGTTGGTTGGCTCCCTGTGACGCAAAATTCACACATTTTTGTTCAAATACCCATTTTTGAATCCTACAGACAATTTGAAAAACAGTTCCTGTATTGTATGAATTTAAGACACTACTGGGCTTTGACAGAAAATTGGGACTTTTGGTAAAAGAAGGCAGAGAAATAAGTTTCTTAAAATTGTTCTACTTCCCTCCCATAGGACCTCTGACTTCTTGTGATCTTAGTGTGGGGAAAAAAATATCAGGAATGGGAAAAGGAACTGTTTCTGCAGTTCATATATTCCATTTTAATTTCTTGTTCCTTTTCAACTTTATGCTGAATTTGACCCAAATCTGCCTCAGAGTAGTCAAACCCATTCTTTTAGGCAGAATGGATTGTTTACTAGGAGAAACTGCCCAGCATAATTTCAGCTGCAGGCTCCAATCAGACTGCTGTGCTTCCAGTTCCCCTGTGGTGGGAATCCACAAGAGGCGAGCAGCAGGATGGTTGCACTGCTGTAACACTAGGGGCTGAGAAAAGCACACCCTTGAGCCTTTACAGGTGGTGTGAAGGTGTCCCAGCCCTTCTCTAGGGCCCACGGGACCTGGTTTATGGCTGGAGAATATTGGTATTAATGTCATATTCCCATTTCTCTGCAGAGAGAGAACCTAAGCAAGCACAAAGCCACCACTGAAAACCATACCTGCCAATACAAATAGATAATACAGTGTCACTATACTATGAAGGTAGCGAACCTCAGTTTTCTGTGTCAGGTGATGTTAGATTATGCAGTCTTTGACAGTTCAAGAAATACCTAATATAGGCACTGTTGTGTTATGCTGGATCCATTTTATCTTTGCTACAACTGCCTTTACACGGGTTTCTCAAGGAAGGCAAAACTTCTCAATTCGGTCCTGCAGTTCAGTGGAATAATCTGGTTTCTAACTCTGACAAGTGGCATTTCATCTGTGTGACCCCTCAAATCAAAACACTTTCTTTATGGAAACAAGCCTGCCTGAAGCAGCTTGCATTAAAAATCTGCTGTAGTTAATAGGTCAAAATTCCCAAGGACATTGCACAAAAGTCTGGCTAGGTCATCTTAAAAAAGCTGTCACAGAGCATTGCAGGCAGGAAAACACAAACTGCAGACGTTATATTATTTTTTCATATTTTTTGAGTGCTGCCAAAATAGGCATCATTTGCAGATCAAGTACAGAAAAAAACTTAGCAAGTTTGGCTGAAACAGTAAAAAGGAATATTTAGAAATTTCTTAGAGCATGTCTGAGAATGTGCTGTGTATATCAGCTCACAGATTGTGATCTTGTCCTTTTTTCACATATTCTCTAAGAAACCACAAAATCAACCAAGAATAAGATAGTGAAAGTCAGAACAGACACCCCTTCTGATGTTTTGACTACAAACAAAAATATATTAATTTTTTAATAAAACCTCTGGTTTTATTTTTAGCATCTTTAAAAATACTTCTTTTCAAACACAGAAGGGAAGGAATGGATCTGTTGATAAACAGTCTTATCAACATTAGGTACATTTTGAGTCTCTTCAGTGGCTTTCTCTTAAATTTTCTTTTCAAGTCCTTCCTTAAAATCAAGAAAAAGCTGGTAAAAATCAAGGTGTTCCATGTGATTATACTTTTATGCATCTGACAGATTTCTCTTATCTAGACAATAACCTGAAACTGTCTTAATGATGGCATTTGATGGATTTCTTTTAGTTTGAAGGTTTGCTTTGCTATTGGTAAAATAGATATAATCAACTAGTAATTCACAATATATGAAAATTTTAAGTATAAATGTGAACAGATATGAAATGCTATATCAAAACACTATAATATAACAGACATGATAATGGATTTACAAATGAAATGTTAGGCTGGGATATAAGAAGAAAACACATACTGCAGAGCAAGCTGATAACAAAGCCCTATCTAAGTTTGCTTGACACTTTTCATTAAAAATCTAATCTTATGTGAAGCCCAGTTGTTTACAGCTTTGTCAAACTTCAGTTGTACAGGCTGGATGTCTGGCTGAGTCTGAATTGTTTTTGGAAGTTTCAGCTAGAATGCTTTGAGCATTTCCAAGAATTAGTTGAGAGAAAATTCTTGTTTGTCCATGTGAAAACAATCCCATAATGATTTTGCTGAAGAGGTTTTAATGTCTCTGTGTTCCAGAGTGATCTACTGAAATTCAGCCAGAAATCTGCTCTGTGGCAGCAAATTGACTTTTGCCATTCTTGTGAAAGTTATGCCAGGCAAAGAGCCACTGAACAAAGCATTTCACCAAGGATACCTTGTGAAAAGATACCTGGTAGAGATTGGTAACTAACTTCTCAGAACAGCCTACACTTGCTGAAAGCTGTCCCAGCTCCTGCCATCTCACCGATTGCAGGTGACTTCGGCATGTGCCATTTCCAGAGAGCACCTCTGCACCACTGGGTTGAGTAATCCTCTTCCCCTGGTGCTTCAGCTTACAACTCAGAACAAAATGAGATGAAAGTCCTTGCTTTTTCTGTTTCAACAATACATCCTCAGCAGAGCCTATGCCATGGTGGCAAAAGATGTGTGGTTAGTGTGATTGCTCTAGCTCCTAGGGAGGGTCACTGGTGAGGAACAGCACAGTGATAAGTCCTTTTGTGATACTATTGTACCTTGTCCATCAGGATTTCTTTGTCAGCAATAAATATTGGTCATCACCTTTGCTGTGGGATGGAATTCTTGCCATTGGGAAGGCAGAGAATAATCAACAATCATACTGACACTTTGCCAGTGTAAATATACTTTTATTAAGAATTATCTCAATCTTCAGCTGATTCACATTTGGAATCAGGATTATCTCAGTTTGTGTCTTTCTGTGGTGTAAGATTTGTGCCATTGCACTGTCTGGCATTTATCATTGCCTGACAAGCAAGCTGGACTTCTCTCTGGGTCCCAGCATCCACTTCAGCTCATCTTCCAGCTGTGAGCTTTGGAAGTGTTCAGTCTCCAATCCCTCTCTAATAGCTGCAACTCTCCAACTTCACCCATCTGCAAGGTACCCCACTTCCCTGCAAAGCTGTCTTCTTAGTTCTTCCCTTTGGATTTGGGCACACGACAGGCTCCTAAGGCAATTTGCTCTACCTGCTTTACTCTTGTAGAAACAGCTATGCCAGCTGCTGTTCCCATATTTTTATCATGCTCACTGTTCCTCTTCTCTCTGCTGCCCTCCCCCCAAGGAATTCATTCCATCTGACTGTGCCATCTGTCTCAGTGTTCCTCACTCGCTTGGCCTCCTCTCCAAAGCCGGGGCTTTGCAGTTTTGCTGCAGTTCTGTAAAGCAAAAATCTGTGTTTCCACTTCTCACAGTTTGAAAGCCACACAGAAACAGTTCAAAATATGTGGGTGACACAAAACAATGCCAGTGCTGGTTCTCTGACCCTCAGCCATTGGCTGGTCATACCTACACTACTAAACGAGGACTTCAGAACAGGTTCACTATGTTCAGGCTGCCAAACTCTGGCTAGGCTAATCCCCAGGCAGAGCTAAATCCTGAACCATTCTAGGAAGACCCCTGGTTAGTCCATGCCAAAATTTTGACCAAGCCCTGGCACTGCTTAATCTCCTAGTTTAGATGTAATCCTCATGTCACACTCAGCTGAGCACACCAAGTGCCCGGGATCATCTGAACCATCACATAAAACATTTCTGCATTATAAAGCTATACTTTATTATTATTGAATCAGACTTTTCTAAGATTACAGCTAGAGAGACTGTTTTCCAAGCATATTTTGAACTTCTAACACTGGAAAATTCTAGCATTGGAAAAAATTGTGTGACACATGTTTAAACTGATTTTTTTGAGTTAGTTCCTTAGGTATTATTTTAGTATATATCCTCTGTATGCATCTTTTTTAGCTATCTACTTTCCTTTTTCTCTTTTCATTAGATGAGTAAAAACAACACAGACAATTTTAATAAAGCTCAGGGATCAGTGTTTCCACCTGAACTACCTTCATTAATGAGCACAGCAGATGATACTCCAGTCAGATGAGTCAAAGCTAATAACACCTCATTGGGTCTTCTTAGTTCCTTATGGACAAACAGTGCTTAGAGCTACAAGCACAACTGGGCACATGATGTCACAGGACTATCTCCTTTTCAAAAGGCAACGTGTAAGAAAGAAAAAAAAAAAGCCAACAAATGAAGTTAATTTTAACCATATGTGGTTTTGGAGGACTGTTTTTTATTGAACAGCAGTTCAATGAGTAACACAAAAAACTCGAAAAAAAACTCATACAGGCAATTCTAAGCTCCATCAGAAAAAAAAAACCCATCAAAACTTCTTGATACATCAATAATTAAACTGTAAACAGCAATAAACCAACCAGATACTCAAAGAACCACTTTGAGCCCTCATCTTCAGCAGAATAGAGCACACAACTCATATTTGTGGGGTTATCAGGCCTTGCATGACCTTCTACACTGTTCCATGCAGAAGTAGAGCATTGGAATTTGCAGCTTGTGAGGACTGACTAGATGAATTCCTTGACCTTCCTCTCCTGTGAAAGGACTGTGGTGGTGCCTTAGAGCCCGAGGAGTTGCTCACTCCTGTAAGTGAAGCAGAACCTCAGAGACAACTCAATCCTGAAATGATAGCATGAAGTAAAAATGACCACCCATTTTCTTCCATAAGTTTTCAATGCCCTCTATTCAATGCATGTTTTGTTAAAGTTTGAAAATCATAGTTTTAGAGGAACCAAGAGACTTTAATCTGCCAACATGCCTTTCAAATCCTTCTCCAAGAGCTGATGAAATGATCTGACATAAAGCAGAGCAGAGGCTGCATTCTTTACAGAACTTTGAGTGATGCATATTTTACCAACCCATCCATGAGAAAGGGATTCTTGAACAAAATGGCTAAGTGAAAGAAGAGATAATTTAAAAAATATGCTTAAATGGAATTTTAGTTGTGACATGCACCGTGAACATTGCTAATGATTTCAGATATAAGATTGTTCTGCAATTAAGAAGCAGCTCAATACACTTTTAAATTGTAGCTCTGGAAACATAATTTATATTTCCAGTACTTTTATCTTAAATAGTCTTTTTGGCTTTACAAAAATTTGAATACACATTGTTTAAAAACTTGCAGCTCCAGCACTAATTCAACAGAACAGTTGTTTTCTGAGAAACAACTGTTACATCAATAAATATAAATATCTAAATATACGTAAGATTAAGATCCTTCCTATCCAAGATATTTCACCTTTCATATTAGGTGCTTGAGGCATTAGCGAAAGCTTAAAAGTGTTATTGAAAAAGTGCTGTGACATCTGAGCTATGGTATGCAATTTGTTCACATGCTCAGCAACGAGCAACGTGCTCTGCCCTTCTTTTCTGTCCATGGGAAGAGTTGCTTTTGGATTTCATTTAAGGGTGAGGCAAGTACTTTTGAGATAACGTTTTGCAGTTCCCTGCTGCTCTGTTCTTATTTGCAGGCTCATTAGTAACTGTTTTACAAGAATAGCTTTCACATTTGAACCGCTTAGTAATGGCAATAAATTTTTGTGGTATAAGACTAACATAAGTCAGCTCCAGGTACCTGCCGGGAGGTATTATAATTTTTTGTGTACCTCAGCTCAAGATACAGTTGGGGTTTGTTGTTGTAGGGTATGAATTACAGTTTTGCTTCTAAAAATAGAAGTCCTTTGTATTTGAACAAAACAGTTCAATAAACCATCCTTGTCGAGATAACAGTATGTTTTTCATGTCAGAACTACAGTGGGACAAAGAAGCCTGCTTTCAAGGGTACCAGCCAAGCCACAGTAATTTAAAATAGCTGAGCATCAAGTCCTTCAGTTTTACTTCATGTCTTCTCATGAGCTGTCAGATGAAGAGAGGGAAGTCTACTGAATTAGTAGTAAGCCACCACTGGTTTTCCCAAAGTGTGGTTCAAGGCTTCTCTGTGTGAGCCCCTGAAATTCAATCAGCTGCAAGGAACTCTGCAGCATAATTAGTGGCAGCTGGGGACTGCATTTGTGCTCCATTCTGGGCAAGCAAACAAACCAACCAACACACAAACCAGCAGCTGAAAACTGCCAGCAGGGGAAAGCAAGTGCATGGCAAGGATTTGAAACTTCCCCAAAGCGCTCTTTCTGTCTCCAGCTATTTTCAGTTTAAGAGACTGCCCTAACCTGATGTGGTTTATCTGGGTAGCAACCACAAGTGAATATTTCTGCCAAGGATGTCTCCTCCCAAGTCACGTTAACTTCTGCATTCATGGAGAAGGCATTCTGTAGTTCTGCTCTTCAGTGTGTGAAGAACCATCCCGTTCTGTTTTTTGGTGGAGACTGCTTCAAAGCCCATGTAAAGCAACAATAATCAGCAAAAGAGAGCAGGTGCCAGAATATGATAGACTAGTTTTCTACTAGAACTCTGTGGGTTTGAAAGATGTCAGCATCACTCACCTTTCTGGCTCTCTTCCTAGACACAGCCAGGATGGAAGACAGTCAATGCCAGAGCCCTGCATAGCTCAGATCCTGAGCTGTGGATGACCAAGGAAAGCCAAAGCAAATGCCCTCTGGCTGCTGCCATGCACAGAAATCATCTGATAACTGAGAGAACCTTGAGAACACATTTGTCTTCCACAGGAAATGAAAACAAACAAACAGAAAAGGAAGAACATAAGCACATGAAATTGTTGTCCAGGGCTCTAAACCTAGAGTTAGTATCATGCACCTTCTGACCATCTTTACACTGTTTCTCAGTAATATTTCAGAGGAGTACAGGAACTAGCAGCCCTTACAGAGGCTCTACTGTACTTTGACCAGTCAAATTAGGGACTTAAAACCTACAGTGCTGGAGATTCCTTGGTGAAGCTATGTCTTGTTTCTGACATACAAACATGAGCAAAATAATGTGGCCTATGAGGATTGTATCAGAATTTCTCAGACTAATGTGTAAATCCGGACTCTAGTGTCAGACTGTATATGACTTTTTCTTTTGAATATGGATCAAGTTTTTTTCTTAAAATTAGCATGGGCATTTTTCTCCTGTAAGAGAAAATATTTCAGAATATCAGTCTTCTGAAAATTGATCAATCTTCATTTACTCATGACCAATTTGCTTCTGAAAGAGTTCAAAGTATATGGACAGTTTCTGTTCAAATCAAGAACTAATTTTCCTTGAAACAAAAGTAGCAGTTTAAGGAGGAAGCATGGCTGTTTTGATGTATATGTGTCATGTGGACTGCTGAGGCAAATCAGGAACTTGAAAAATGCCTATCTCTTCTGATTTAATCGTTAATCATATATAACAGTGTCATGGTATAATCCCAACTGGCAACTCGGCCCCACACAGCCACTCAATTCCTCCCCACAGTGGAATGGGGAGACAATCAGAAGACTGAAAGTGACAAAATTTGTGGATTGAAATAGAGACAATTTAAGAGGCAAAGCGAGAGCCACACATGCAAGCAAAGCAAAACCAGGAATTCATCCACCACTTCCCAAGGGCAGGCAGGTGTTCAGCCACCCTCAGGAGAGCAGGGCCCCATCGTGGGTATCAGTCACTTGAGAAGACGAACGCCATCACTCCAAATGTCCCCCCTTTCCCTTCTTCCTCCCCCAGATTTATATACTGGAGGTGATTCCATATGGTATGGGATGCCCCTTTAGTCAGTTGGGGTCACCTGTCCTGGCTGTGTCCCCTCCCAAGTCCTTGTGCACCCCCAGCCTCCTCACTGGTGGGGTGGGGTGAGGAGCAGAAAAGGCCTGGATTCTGTGAAAATTCTGCTCAGCAGTCAGAAAAACCTCCCTGAGTTATCAGCCCTGTTTCAGCACAAATCTAAAATACAGCCCCATAGCAGCTACTGTGATTACCTCTATCCCAGCCAAAACCAGCACAAATGGGAATAGGAACAGAGGTTATGATGAAAATCACCAGCAATGTCAGAGTCAAAAGTGAAACTTTTGATTTATCTACTTGAGAGAAAAAGGTGTGAAGAGGCATGGAAGAAGGATGTTGAATAACAAGAGGCTAGAGAAGTTGGAAGGGTGGATGTTCCTTCACAATATAAGTGAATATGCATATGATTAAAAAAAATTAAAATTAAGAAATGCGTGCAAAGTTATGTAGACATATGTAAATTGATTTTCATTGTCTTCAATTAAAGTCAGAAACTTAGAGTGCTTTCAGAAAAAATTTTATATAAGTTAGGAAAGATGTTAAAAGTCAATAATTCAGTTCCTAAGCCATCCATTAACTGATGACAATGGAGACATATTTTCCATTCTTCTGGATCCTTTCTTCCTGAGTATCTAATGCTGAATCTCAAGAGCTGAATTCAGCATTGCTCTCAAGAGAATGGTGGGAGATTTTTAACTAATTTTTAATGCTGGCTAACAAAGTGAAATGCTAATAAAACCAGGAAATGTCAAGCTAGGTTTAAGAAACCATCTTAGTTGAGAGTAGAGTGAATCAGAATTTGTTATTATTAATTACTATAAGATACGGTATTACAAGAATTTTGGGGCATCTTCGGAGTAAAGTTTGCCTTCACTGAGCTAGTACACTTTATATGAAGATAGCATGCTGGTATTTTCATCAAAGTTTCAAGAAGGAGCTACAGGGAAGTGGAAATATGTGTAGTACTGTCATGGCTATAGTTTGGTCCCATTCACAGAGACTCTGTGTGTGTGTGTGTGTATTTGCATTTAGAAAGAAGAACTTTTCGTAAATGACTAATTTTTATGTAACCATTTTATTTCTTTTGGTGGAAGTAGATTTTTACAAACTTCATTTTTACCCAAGAAATTTTCTGCTTCATAGAGTTCATGGGTTTTTACTTCAAGCTGAGCATAAGAAACCTTTTAAGCATGAAAAAAATGAGGTATCTCCAAAACCAGACGACTCTGTTTTTAAAAAATCTTCCCTCTCATGTGTTCAACCCATGCTATGACCAACATAAATTAGAAACAATCATAATTCTGTTCATTTGGCTATATCTTTTGGATACCCTCCAACACAAAATGCATTAGCACAAAAATGTTCTTGTCCTTAATTAATTTATAGCTTAGAGCAGAATACCATAAATAACAGTTGAACTTCAGCTGCAAAGGCTTTAAATCCATGGATAAAATATTTTATAAAAATTGTAATAAAGCTTAAACAGTTCTAGATGACAAGTATAACTAATTATCAATAATCTTAGGAATTTTGGTGCTGGACAACTGAATGTAAAATATTTTATTTTGTAACATATTTGGGTTCTATTGAATTTATTGTCCTTGTGGGAGAGAAAATGATTTTAAGTTTTATCCCTACCCTGAACAAATACACTTACTAAACTGAACTATTTGATTTGGTTTGGTTTGGTTTTAAATAACTTGAAACATATAAAGTATGCTGGCATATCTTGTTTTGAAGCATACATGACTGAAGTGTACAGAATCTGCATGAGATGTTATAGCTTTGTATGGCAACACAAGTCTGGAATGGATCTAATGGGTCATCAAATATATTGTTATAATATTGCAGGAATCATGTTTTATAATCCCCTTCATGCACTTACCAAGTTCCACTGTGAGTGCATTTAGGAGTTTTGCTGCTGTTTCTCCAGCTGGAATATTGTTCCCAA
Source organism: Onychostruthus taczanowskii (assembly GCF_017590055.1). Taxonomy (NCBI): domain Eukaryota; kingdom Metazoa; phylum Chordata; class Aves; order Passeriformes; family Passeridae; genus Onychostruthus; species Onychostruthus taczanowskii. The sequence continues at coordinate 1,051,585 of NW_024500683.1, forward strand.
ATCTCATTGGGACACGTGAGAGCCAGTTTTTGGTTTCTCACATAGGTTGAACTCTGGCCAATCTATGCCATTGGGTTCCTCTGCCAACACTGTCATTTAGTTGAAATGGCTCTCCCATCTATCTCCCTGATGTTTGCCTCTGTGATATATTTATACACAGCAACTGGATCCCTTAACAGCCTTCATTTTGCCAAGTTAAACAAGCCAAGCTCTTCATTCTGACTTCTCATATGATAGGCTCTCCATTACCCTGATCATCGCAGAAGTCCATCTTTGTACCTGGACAAGTCTGAGGTAATGTGCTACAAATGACAAAGTACAACAGTCTTGCATAATAGCACAATAAAAGAAACCATAGCAAACAGAGTAATAATTTCAGGCTTGCAAGGATGTGCTGTGCCAAATATTTAGGAGGTTAAGTAAAGGTTTTGGATCTTCTGAGGGGATCTTCATTAGAAATAATGTGGGTCCCCCCCCAAGTTGTTGATTGAAATTGCAGTATGAAAGGTTGTAGGGTTCCAATCAAAAGCTGGGAAATCAATGAAAATTTTTATTTGGTTGAGACCTTCGGCCACCTTTGTATGCAGTTCATTACACATTACATATTATGCATTCATTTCTGACAGTGATAATTGAAGAAATGGGTCTGGCATCTTGAAAGTTTGTTTGGCAAAGTTTTACAGTTATTGGCTGGGAAAATTCCTATGAACACTATATAATATGTGATGAACCTTTCCTGGAGAAGGCACAATTGCATTCACATGTTTCCCTTTAGAAATCTCAGCTACAGAGTTCAGAGGGTTGGAATTACCCTGGAATTACCTCTGCAGAGTGCTCCTGTTGGTGTGAGCCAATGGAAAGCAGAAGAGAATGTGGGTACAACTGATCCCACCACTTCCCGGGACCACAGAGAAAAGGATGTTTGGTCAAATCCAGTATCCCCTAGGCTCTTGTGTCACAGCTTCTTGCAGAACTCCATGAGACTCCTGTCTGCCAGCTATTAAGACTGTGACAGCAATCTTTTTTTGGCTGTTTTACTTGTAATCCTTACTGTTTAATCAAGTTTCAAGGGGAGCTTCAGAGAGAAACTTTTCCCAGTCATTCTGACCCTGACATCCCAGTGCTTGGCATCAGAATCGCTGCAGAACAGGTTGTCTCTGTAAGTGTAAAGGAGAGATACTGGGGGAGCATTTGTTTCTACAGTCCTTCTTTACTCAGGAATAAACAGGCTGATTTCCATTTTTCTGTCCTGTTGCAGAAGGCAAAAAGAGCTTTTGTAATATTCTGTAGGAAAAGGGAAGCACAAATTTAACTACTACATGCACATATGACAATCAATGAAAATGAAAAACTTTGAAAATACTTGAACAAGAGCAAAGGAGAATCCCAACTGTGAATACAAGCAGTTAAGTAGACAATTAAAGAAATACATGTCAGGGCACTGCTTTCTGAGGACTGGGGATGGCAATCCCCTGGGGAACAGAGACCTGAGGGAGAGAGCTGAGGACAATCCCAGGCCTTGGCATCAGGCACATTCCTGGAGACAGGAGGAGCCCAGGATGGGCTGTGGGCCCAGCATTGTGGTCTCCATGGATGGGCAGGGTGGGGTTGGGCTGTGTGGGGCTGTGTTACAATCCTGGGAGTGGGGCTGGTGGCCCCAGGGGGATTGATATGGGGTCCTGGGAACTTGGGGAACTGATAAGAAATTAAATGGAACTGTAATTCTAACAAACACTTTTGATGGTAACAGTGATAGTCAAAGGGTTGATTTGATAGTGGAAGCCATCACACACCTCCTGCCCCTGTGGTGGCCTGTGGGTTGTGGGAAGGAGGTGCCCCTTCCTGTGTTCCAAAGCCTTGTCCAGTGGTGCTGGTGGGGTGTAGGGTGCTTGACAAAATCAGCTTAATTTTGTGTCCTTTCTGCCTAAGTGTGCGCAGCCAGACCTTCTCAGTAGCCCCCCAGACTGTCTGCCCAGGACTTGCCCTTTGTTGTACGATCCCCAGTGTAGCTGCTGGGGCTTGGAGCTTGGAGTGAAAAGCAGCTTTGAGAGCTCTTTGCTTTCTCTGGCTTTTCCTTTGAAAGTCCTGGGAATGGTGGCTTGTAGGGCAATGGGAATATGGGGACTTTCACTGACCCCTTTCATTAGGGCTTCTTGGCAAACTTGCCAAAGAAAACTTCAGCTTTCTGCTGCATTTGGTTTCCTGATCCATGCTTAACTGGGGGAAAGGGAGCATGAGTATGTGAATGAGGAAAGATAAGAGGCTTTCTGCAAAACTAATCTACAGAGAATCAATAGCTTCTTACTACTCTGCTGAGAGTAACAAACAAAAATTATTCTATTTAGTGCACATGATAAAACTCAACAGCTGGGATGGAAAAGGCAGCCCAAAAAGCTGTGATGTTATCGTAGCCCTGCTAGGTTTAAGTTGCTTGTGAGGGAAAGTCTGCAACCAAAGCTTTGTCTTTCATTAGCCTAACAGGGGTTTAGGAGCATTTTGATGCACCTGTGTGATGTCTGTGAGTGAAGTATCAGCTGTATTCAGCTCAGCAGCAAAATCTCATGGGCTTTTTAATACAGCACAATGTTGTATAATGGGGAATATTTTAACTAGTACAGTGATATTCACCTTGACTCTTTCTTTTGCTCACTATATTTACTGTGTTATCACTTAATTAAAATGAAGAAGACATGTATAGGCATAAATATGATCTTGAGATATTTTAATGATTAATGATGAAAAAGCTTTTCCAAAGAGTATACCATGTCTACCTTATCCTGCTGCTAGGTCAAGTATTAGAGGATGGAAATTAAGTTCTGTGTTCCAGGATGTCTCTTCTTGGGAAGATATAGGTGTCATTACTACACTTGTAAAATGACTTTAAAACAATAAATAAAGGAAAGAAAGTACCCTTAAAGGCCTATTTTTAAACAATGTCTTCTGTGAACGAGGTTTCTGCAAATCATGAATAATGCCACTTTTGTTGGCTTACAGAACATCAGACTTCAATCTCATTTAGGCTGATGAAAATCCAGAGTAACATCTTTAAACTCAGAAGAGTAAAGGCAAATGAGGTCAGAATTTGACCCTCTAAGCCTTGGTCCACCTTTTTTGTATCTTAATAACTAATGTGTTCTTGTTTACAGCAAAGTCTTCTTTGTTTCTTACATTGCGTGAATTGCATTGCAAATTCAGCTCTTCATTACAAAAACATGACTCATTTTCTTTTTTAGGTCTAGATACTTTTAAAGACAGTAGTCTTGATCCTTCCTCCAAATTAATGAAAAAAACTCTCACTGAATTTTTTTTGAAGGACATACTTCTCACAGGCCAAAGAATTAATTGCTGTAAATCCCATGTGCCTCATACAAGTTATCTCTATTCTGCTTCTTGTGGATTGTCATGAGAGATGTGATTCAGGGCTTGTGGGTATAGCAGTGTGATAATCTGAATTCTTGCATGTGTAGGAAATGTTTTCTGCTATTCATAAATAAATAAATAGATAGGTAATTGCTCAATCTTTTCCAAGAAGTAGCTGCTGCTCAAGACTGAAGTTCTCTAAGCAAATATTCTAGAAAATGAAAATACTTATCAGTAAAATAACCTTCCTGTAAAGCTAAGTTTTCCTTAATATGTGTGCACCAATTACAACTGGTTAAGATTTCATTACTGTACCTCTCTCTATATTGCCCATAATCCAATAGATCTTGTTCTTTCCACTCAGAGCAAGGAAAAAAGATACAAATTCCAAGTTGATACTTACTATTTTGCAAGAATTCACATACAGTTTGTTAAAAAATAATAATCAAATGGGTCATACGCTGCTCTGACTGCTACTGACTTAATGCAGTAGTTCTGCTTTGTTCCTTGAATGGTAATGTTCCTTGTATGACTATACTGTTATTAGAATGATATAAATTTTTTTAAATAACAGTCATTTTGTAGAGTTGAACAAAATTGCTACTGTTTTATTTAAAAAGATTGCAGCTTCCCAGAACCCCATGATTTCCTTGCCCAGGAAAGACCTCCATGGTCTCACAGCCCTCAGAATCTCTGTGAGCCCTCCACTGAGCCTGCCTGGACGCAGCATTGCTCACACCCACTGGCTCTGGTGTTGCCGTGCCACCTGTGTCTGGAGTGTATTTGACCTGCAGAACTTTATGTTTATGCCATGACCACGCTGCTCAGTCAGGAGGGTCAGGGCAGAATTCAGGGAGTCCATGATTCTGTTTGTTTAAGCAACCCAATCAAATGCATGAGTGAACTTTTGTCAGCATGAGTCCCTGCCCTTTGTCCAGTGTGATGGCTCTGATCCCCATATGTCCAGCAACATCCCCAGCTCTCCTGGAGCACAGCTCCTGGTTCCCTGCACATCTTCTGTACCTCCACAGCATTTGGAGTTGTCACCACGTCCCCAACTTTCGTTTGTTTTGTGGGCTGTGAGAGAAACTGGTCTGCATGTCTTGCTGTGCTGCAGGTTGGCAGCTGAGCCAGCACGGGAGCAGGCAGGACTCTGCAGCCTGCCTGCAGTGTCACCGATACTCCTGTCACCACGTTGTGGCATTGCCCTGCACATACTCTGCAGAACTGCTCTACTCAGTGAGGAATCCAGCACACCACCTACCAGCTTTTTCCTTCCCTCGTTACGGATGCTTTTTTTGGGATGGAGGGCTTTCTTGGTGTGGATTGCCAAATTACAGCAGAAAGCTGTGACTTGTGGTACAGCTCTTTGCAGGCAAAGGGAGTGTGAGGTTTCACCGCCTGGTTGCTGTACTGTATCGTACCTGCAAATCCTCCTGGATCCTTCAGACCACTGTGCACTGTCATGGCTTTGGAAACAGAAGGAAAAAGCCAACAGGAGTCTCTAAATAAAAAATATAAGTATTTCCAAGCCACTTTAATTCTGGAAGCCTGTGTTTTCTAGCTGGCCTGCTGGCTGGCTGGCAGACAAGCAGAACGTGCTGCTTCTCTCTTGGTGCTGGCGTGCGGCCCCTGAGCCTTATCTCTTCTCTAGGGAGCAGCAGGGACCCCAGTCAGCCTCAGGTGGGAGCAGCAGAGCGATGGCACAGGGACACCTCTACCCTCGACTCCCTCCTCCCTGCTCCAGACCTAGATTCTAGTGAAGCCCCTGCCCTGGGACATCCCTCGACACAGGTATTCCTGCACACCGCCACGGGCTGCTCTGCTGACACAGCTCCCAGGTGGAGCCACGCTCCTAAATAAATAACATTCAGGACGTGCTGTTGCAATAGCATGGCTGGAAAGCAATACCTGAGCTTTCTGCAGATGTCAGCTCCAGGAGGTAACCAAAATGACTTATTTCAAACCAAGAACATGTTTGTTCAAACCATGAATGCAAAAACCAAGAGTTTTTCAAAGGCTCATCTGAACTGCAGAGCTGTTAAAGCCCTTGGGGACTGTTGACAATTCCCAAGGACATCCTCAATGCACATTATCTTCTCTGACATTTTTTAGCATAATGAGTTAAAAACATGCATCCTGAGTTAAGGACTTAGTGTAACAAGGAACTCTGCAGCAGGCACCATGGAATCCTGTGACCATATTGCATGTCTTACAATATTCATCTTGGATTTTTTCTGTCTTTTAAAAGCCCCATTGCTAGTATCACATTGGTTATACAGCATTCTTTATTTCCAGTTTTAAAGTTCCTCAAGGTGCTAGAACATTGGAACTGTGAACCCAGCTCAGAAACTGTAAGGCAAACACTAAATTATTTTATAAAAATTTCACTGCTTTAAGCCCGATATCATATTTTTAAATGTCTGAGTCATTTGGAAAGCTTGGGACTGTCTGTATTAATTATGGCCCCAGAAGATCTATCCCAACATTCAGAAAGCAACTCCATTTGTAGTCAAGGATTGCAAACACAATCTTCCTGGAACTGAAAGTTGCACATTGTGCAACTTTTATGGCTTGTATAGCTTTTCTATTTTTAGTTGTTTCAAACCTGCAATACATCATATAATCCTCCTTAAACTGTCATCCATACTGCTAATTGACACTAACTTGGCATAAGTGATGTGCTTTCTTAAATTTAAATAGTTACTGTTTTATCTAACAATGTTACACAAACAAAACTTTATTTTTCTCTGATATAAAATTGATGTGAGTATAAACTGGTAACAATGTGTTTCTAGTTATGGACTTCAAAACAATTAACAAAAAATAATTACTCCCTCTCCCAGTATTTTCTTTCTTTCTTTTAAAAATATGCATATGTTATAAAGTCCAACAACTGTTCCATTATTTCAACAAGACATTTATTTAATATTTGCCTCTATAGACATTTGGAAAAGTTTCTCTGAGGTTTGAGAAAGACTAATATAATGGCACTTCTCTGCTTTTTTGAATACACAGTGAGGAAAACAATTTTCAGGGGTTTTTTTTCCTTTCTAGAAATGCATCTTCAAGGTATAAGAGATCAGTCAGTGGCAAGAATTTACACAGAGCTCCCCAGCCTTGTTCTTGCTTACTTAAATTGTTGTTTGGCTACCTGCAGAAATCCTTGCATGAGCTTTTGTCACACCCTGGCTGAGTAGAGGACAGGGGACTTGCCACACCAGTTCATGACTTTTGTACCATAGTCCTAAGTGTTGGGTTCTACCAATATTTTTATTTTCTAGCCTTTCCATCCCTTTGATTGTAATCCTTTGTCTTTGACATGTATGCTTATTCAACAAGTCCAAGGTTAGTCGAATCCTTGGTGTTTGCTGCTTCCACAGGGTGAATTCTAATGCCTGGAAATCTAATGCCAAGTCATCCCACAACACTGGGATGTGCTGCTGAGCACTTTTCCTTGCAGGTTTTTAGTTTTTCTTGATGGCAAAAAGAAATAACAGTACCAGTAAGTACAGTCAGAATAAAGATAATTTTTTGCAAGCATGACGGCCACCTCAGGTTGAGCTCATGGCCATCTGCCAGCTGCACAGAGTATTTCTAAATTCTCTGGACATTTCATAGCAGAGTGGTTTTGCAAGCCTAGAATTCACTGACAAACTGCTGATTGATTTTTTAATTTTTTGTTTTTAAATTTATGTTGAGGATTTTTTTGCAATCAATGGTGTTGTGCAGGATGAATTGAAAAGATGGATAACATGTTTCTGAATTTACCATGTTTCTGAATTTACTTTGATTAAATGAGCTGTACAGTTTAATATAGGAGCAGAAGGTGTATGTATTCCTCAAATTCCATTTCATTTAGCAGAATCTTTCAGGTTTAAAGGTATAAAATATTCCTAATTAGTAAAAGTAAGGAAATATTTATTCAACCTGGGGACTTCATTCTAACTTTTCTGAAAGCCTTGGGAAATATTTTCAGTATATATACAGTGGAGGCTCAGCTGTTTAGTTTGAGCTTGCTTTTTTGGCACAGCTGTGCTTAGCAGTTGGCTATTGGATGCTCTGGAGAGCTGCCTTTTAACTTTCATCCAGGCAGGTCTGAAAAAACCCTCTTACCTCTGAAATTCATGCAGTCTGCATGTGGACAAAGGCAGATAAGGAAAAGCTCTTATCTGTGGTCTCTGTAGTGAATAGTACCACAGCAAGCAGTGGTACTGAGAGCTCACTTAGACACTTTCACTAGGCATATAAACCTGGGAGAAAAACAGCAAATGAAATATGAAATGTAAAACAGTAAATGAAATCTTGTTTCTCAAGATAAGTAAGTATAGCACCATGAATGTGACAAGAGGTGGATTTGCTTCCTCAGAGGAGGAAAACTGGCTAATCTTCCCTTTTCCAGTCACAGCTTGGTCACAGCAGAGCCAAGACATGACAGAGCTGCCAGCACCAACAGCTCCTGGTCCTTGCCAAGGGCCTGGCTCCACCACACAGGAGAAGCAGCTCAAAGTAATTCCTCAGCCACCTAAACTTCCTTGAAGGCAGATGAAAAATATTTAAAGAAACAAATAAGGAATGCTGAGACACTACATAACTGCAGGGTCAGGCAGCTTTTCACTAAATAAAGAAAATCAGTAATGTACTTATACGCTGCTTTCTTACCTGATCTACCAATGATATGCCATCTGTATTTGCACTTCTCGCTCTCTTTTTTTTTGGATGGTGACCAAAATTTTCTGAAATTTCAAATCACTCTTGAAAATTTGTATTCCAAGATCCAGTGATGCCTTAATATTTAGAGACATCCCACCAACTCCCTTCAGCAACTGCTTTTCTGTCATTCAGCTCCTCATATGAAATAGGAACTTGAAAATTTAATGATCTTTTTTTTTTTCAGATTTTTCATTAATAAAAATTAGTTTTTGGTTTCACCTTCCCTAACTGAAAAAAAGGTAATGTGCCATTCACATTCTCTGGAAAAATCCCTTTGCCCAGGATTTTTCTCCTGTGAAGCTGAGAAGCCTCAGAGAAAAGGAACAATTATTATATCATTTGCTTCTCCTGTGTTTTGCTCCTTTGGAATGTGTTTGGAGATTCTTTACCCACAGGTGATTGTTTCATTGGGTTCTGGTGTGAGTTGTTTTGTCTCATTGGCCAATCAGTGCCAAGCTGTGTCGAGACTCTGGAGAGAGTCACGAGTTTTCATTATTATCTTTTTAGCATTCGATAAGTATCCTTTCTGTATTCTTTAGTATAGTTTAGTATAGTATTCTATAATACAATATAGTATTATAAAGAAATAAATTAGCCTTCTGAGAACACGGAGTCAGATTCATCATTCCTCCCTGCCACAGGGGTACCTGCAAATACAATAAGCTAACCTAGATCCATTTTCATTGCTCTTTCTTAAATTAGTTGTTTTGTACAATTACAGCCAAATTCTCCCCACTCTTCCTCCTAAGAAAAGAGTTTAGCATGAGAGGTTGTAGCTGGAGTACCAAATGAGCTAATTTCCAAGTTAGGGATCTCAGTAGGGGTCACCTATTGACCCTTTTCAGTGCTTGTTAGAAATACTGTGTCCTCTGCCCCTCTCAGGCAGAAGCGTGCCTGCAGCAGAGGTCTGATGCCTTGTAGAAAACCCATCCCAACAGCACAAGCCACTTCACTTTGTGACTTCATTAATACAAAGCTGGCAGGTTGGTTATAGCAGGGACTGTGAGGGGCACACACAGTCCCACAGCCTCTGCCATGTCCTAACACTTGCCAGCAAGTGTGGCACTGTGTCAGATGCTGATAACGAGGTGCCAAATACCTGCTGTTGCCTCCCCACCCATCAGCAAAATCGGGCTTTGTGATGATGCATTTCTGGATCCAGCCCCAGTTTATCAGTCAGTTCACTGATGTGCCCAAATTCAGGGTGCAGCCTCTTTAGAGAGATTAGGGTTGACTCAGAGGGGTAAAACTGAGACCTCGAGCCATGTCCTCTCTCAGGGAACAACACCACCCTCTACCCAGCACCTTTTACCATGGGGAGATAGTCAGGGGATGCTTTCCCTGATAAATAGGAGCCATGGTGGTCTTTAGCAGTGGTCACTGGAGCTGCCTGAGTGAGGAGGACAGACCTGCAGTCCTAGCATAGCCTCAGAGAGCTCAGACTCCTTTTCAAAGACACTGCAGATTATGGATGAAACCTAAACTCCTACCTAAGTCACACAAGTGAAATGCTTAAAGCTGAGCATTATGAATTTATACCAGTGCAGACAACTTTAACATCACATAGGCTTGTAAAACACCCAGTCCATTTCTTGGATATCTTTTTAATATCTTTCCATGGCTCTGAACTGAAATTACTTTCTAAGAAAAGCAGCTGAGAAAGTTTTTCTCTATCCTTCCTAGTGGAAAAAAAAGAAAAATTAAACCCTCTTAATGAAGTTAAGAAAGGTTAAGAAACGTTTGGCTAGTTGCAACAAGACAAACACAATTAACTTGTATTTTATCCCTGATGAAACTGGATTTTAAAGATGTCACAGACATTAAAGAATCTCGCAACAGGTAATCCTAGTAATGCTAATGCAAGATCAAGCCCATGCAGAAATATTTATTTGATTCTTCCTTTTCCTTTCCTTCCTTACTCAAAGTATTTTCAGCTTAGCCTGAATTTTTGCTCTGAATTAAAAGGCCAGGTGAAGATTTAAGCAGATTAACATTAAAAGGTTGTTAAAAAAACCCGTCAAAACCAGCTCAACCTGTATATGCAGGATAACTCTTTACCTTCGTTCTTTTCAAATGAAGAAATTGTTGCCTAGGGATTTTGAAATCATAGAATTAGAAGAGGCATACAAATATGGTTTCTAAAAATGAAAACCATTAAAGTGGTTGAGGTCATTCTCAATGCCCAGGTGAGGCATCTGCAGATTTTTGTGCTGCTCCCTGTCAGCATGAGACATTGGTATTATTTAAATCATTTAGGCTGACATTTACTTCTTTACTTTCTTTGCCACAAGCTCTGAAGTCAGTGGAAAGCCTGCAGGATTGCAGGGAAATGATGACAGTCACTGGGCTGGCAGTGCCAGCAATGAAGTAAGACTCTCCCTTCCTTTTACCTCTTTGCAAACAGTAATGACAAGTGAAGGCCAGGGTTTTGCATAATGCAAGGGCCACTCTGGAGCCTCATAGTGCTAGTCCCTTATCAGTGACACAAGCAGAAGAACTCAACATTTGTGCCACCAAACCCAGCAAAAGCCGGGATAAGCCTGGTGTGAAGTGGGGATCTTGTACAACCTCTCTCTGTGTTTCTGCTTCCCTGTCTCTTCCTGCTCCTGCTGAACCTCTCTATCACCAAAATATCCCTCAGTAGCAACTTAAAAATATGCCTCTAGAATAAGTACTAGATCATATGCTACTACTGCATGCTTTGACCTAACTTGAAAAATTTGGATTTTTTTTTTCTCTGTTTTCCCACAACCCACTGCTTATTTTCTCTCTCCAGACTGTGTATTTATGGTGAGTTGCACTTTCCCTTAGCACGGCTGATTAGTTTTCCATTTCCTTTGTTTGTAAAGGCTGTGGAAAGGAAAGGTTGTAAATTAAACAGTGAAGGGGCACGAGCACAGATACTGGAAGGTGAATGTGTGTACTCTTGCTAAACTCTTGCGGTGGTCCTTCGCACACTTCTGGCCAGGCCATTTAACACCCTCCCAACCCATCTGAGAGCACGTTTCAGGAGTCAGCACGGGCTAGGAGCAATTCCCAGTGGGCAGTGTGGATGCAGCCAACATGTTATGGATGCTAAGAGCGTTTAAGAGCCTGAAGTATTTTCCAGGACAGCTGGCCTCACAGAGAGAAGTCCTGGGCATGGTTAATCTCCAGTACACATGTAGCCAGAGAATTTTATTTTTTTTTTCCCAATGGGAAAAATATTATTGTGAAACCACCAAAATTGATAGCGAAACCCAAGGGGAGGTTTAGTATCAGAGACTATTTTTAACTCCTTGTTTTGAAACCAATTAAACTTCACAGAGGAGGAACCTTTTGGGAGGTGGAAGGCAGCCCAGTCTAATGGAGAGGGTTAAATTCATGTCTCACCAGATGACAAGGCATTCATGTGCAAGCTGGTACTCTGCGTCTATCAACAACTGAAACTTCCTACAAAGGAGTCACTGACAGAGATTTGGAACTTGCTCCCTGCTTGGGTTGACAGTTGAAATTTGAGATGCTGCAGATGGCTTTTTTTTGCACTGTTGTCTCTTGGAGACTATATTTGTAGAAGATACAGGTCCTCTATCTAATTTTTTTTCCTTTTGCCGTAAAATCTGTAAGGGTATTTGCATTGTGATTATTTTTTGTATTTTTTTTTTTTAAAAAGAAAGATAAATTAGTCTCATGTAAAATGTAGCTATAGTTTACTGTTTCAGTAAAATCAGAGCCGTGCAAATTATGGCTACTGAAAAGAAGACAGATTCAAGATCCACATCAGGTCAGAAAGAGACAGCAAAATGTTTACCTCTACCCAAAGCTTAGAGTTTGCTTTTGGGACATTAATCTTTTTGTATCATCTCATACTTGTTAAAAATAAAATAAAAAGTCAATTTTGAAATAAAAAGTAATTTCAAAGTGAAAAGTTGAAACTTATTTTGTAGAAAGCTAAGGGCTTCATAATTTCCTAACTGTATTTGCTATTTGCCCCATGGTTCATTCCTAGGTTAAAGCAGGCTTGCAAGGCTCAGGGAATAACTTTACTTTCTGTGCTGTATTCCCTCAGTGATACATCATTTTTAGGTATTTTGGTTGGTCACAGTGAGGATACAAACAAGGCAAGACCTGTGATGATTTTCAGCCTGCTCCAGTGTATTGCTGCTTTCAGCAGTTTTCTGCCACGCTGGCAGGAGACTGTGCATTGTTACAGGAGCAGTGGTCTTTAGAAACTACTTACTAGAGATGCTAGAGTGTTGTTCCTATGCCCACAGTGTATTTCACCTTGTGGCTTATCAGCCTGGTTCTATGCTGCCAACAAAAAGAAATGACCAGTGCTTACCTAACACCAGAGATTTCCCAACTGCAGGAGTGAAAAATCTTTGGTAGGCCAGCTAATCTGCATCACCTCTCTTACCATTCTCCAGGCACGTTCTGGCTGTCAGGTGATAAAACAAATGTTTAGGAGGTTTGGACTGGAACTAATGGTGACACTGCTAGTGTTGTCTTCATGTGAAGTTCACAGTTTGATTTGAAATGGGTTGACTCAAAAGAGCAGAAAGCTGTAAAACAATATGTGAGGAATCACGACAGGGCACAGTGCTCAATCCAGAGCTCTGAGAGTGGCTGTGTCTCCACAGGCTCCATCAGCTGGCTGCAAGGCCCCAGAAAGCAGCAGCATTACTTTCCTCCAAAGATTCATTTTCCTTCAAATCAGAGGTATTCCTGGGCATGGGACACCCCAGAGGGCTGGGAAGAGGGATGACTTGTCCACCTCTCCCAGCTCAGCTGAAATGGGCTAGAAAGGCTGCACTGCAGACACTTGGCCCTGCTGCCCCCCTCCTTGCTCCTGGCTAGTCCCTTTCAGCCACATGGCCACTGCAGAGAATAAATGTCTCAGCCCTCATCAGCCCTTGTGGCATGTTTGTCTAGTGGTGTCAGCTACTCGAACTGTCTCCTCTCTGACTCCTGTTTGTGCTTTCTGGCAGCTGGGAAGAACAGTAATCAAAACATGGGCAGGGTGATACATAAAAGTTTATTTTTTTGACTCAGTTATGATCTAATAGCTTATCATTCCTCATGCCTCATGCATCCAAGATGTTTTTCCAGATGAAGCCTGGGAAACATGAATCTTTGTGAAACAAGTCTATGTTACTCCTTAGTTGGTCAGCATGCATTACTCATGTAAAAGTATTCCAGATGAGACCACAAGGTTTCCTGAAAATGACAAAATTAATGGAATTATACCAGCATAAACTCTGTTCTTTGTAAATCTGTGCCATAATTTAGCTAGAGAAGAGTTTACCTTGGAATTAGGAAAATGGAGTTAAAGTGGTATAAATCTGCCTTGGTGATGACTGTGTTTCCTCTTTTAATTTTGTGAAATCCTTTTCTGCTTTCATGCTGATTATACTTATTTAGATAGACACCTGGATATGGAATTTTCAGAAATCCATTTTCTTCCTGAGAGTACATTTATGCTTATTCCTCTTTTTTCTTTTCTTTTTTTTTTTTTTTTCAAACAAAGGAACTATTGTTGATATAGTCCTTGTTGAACACAGTCCATGTGTTACTATGAGCCACTGTCACAAGAATCAATTTTAAAATAAAAAAATAAGTCTTTGATAAAGCAAAAAGGCTTTGCTGATTCTCATGCTGCACCTCAGCAAGTGTGTCTGCTTTAACTTTGCTACTTTTCTACACTACTTGCAAACAGCAAACCCCACTATGGCAGCAGCGTCAACAGGATGAAACAAATATTTATTCTTCGGTGCATGAGGCCCAGCACTGGGGTGCTGTTCCTCCTGACACCTGTATGATAAATACTTTTCCAGGGAGGCAAGCAGACCAGGTAAAAGGATGAGAGCAGCAATGGTTTACATAGCTAGGCTATCCACAGGTCCACTCCTAGCCTGTACAGGAATTACAGCCCTGTGGTTCGGTTATTCAAGCTGTCCACTAAATAGAGAATTGTCCTGATTCAAAGAGTATCCGTAGCTCCGTGCCAAGAGTCCAACAAGAAGGGCAAGCAGCAAACATGTGCTCTCACATTGGCAAAGTATAACACTGTCAAAAGGAACAAAGACCTTTTCTTGTTTGCTCAAATCATGATGCATATGAGGACAAGAGACTGGGGTTAGACAGCACAAGAGATTAGTACTTTAGGATTGAAAATTTAGAAATTCAGGAAACCCCAGGATTGCTAAGGTCAGATATTTTTTCTGTTCTTCATTGTATTAGTCATTAGATTTATTGCCCTCCTCTGACCGTCATGACTGAAAAAAACACAGGAGTCATCTGCAAAAGCAAAAGCAAGAATGAGGTCTGCATTGCCTTGTCCTAGTTCATTCACATCCAGAGTCTGTCACATGCAGAGTCTGCTTCACACAGTGTTAGAGTCCAGCTGCACAGCATTGCTCATTCAGTGCAGCCACAGCTCCCACTGTTCCTATCACAACCTCTTGGGAATGTGATTCCTTTTAATCTCTTCAAGCCAGACAAAATAATGAACATCTTCAGAGCCCAGGAAAATGACCTGGAATAACCAATATGAAAACTAATAATTTTAATCAGTCTCTGAGGTGGTATGAGGAGTTGTATCTCTACATGATTGTCCTGTGAAAGTCACATTACTGAAGCTGGGTAAACTTAGTTGTGGCTATCCAGATCCCTTGGGCTAAAGCCATCCATTCCTGTCTGGGGTGGTCCTTGCTGAGGACTTCTAAGCCAACAAGGTCAGTTTGATGCCCCCATCCTCCTCTCCTCCTGACATTTGAGAAAATGTCTCCTTCCCTTCCCTTCCCAGTTTTTTTCAATTGGTACCTACTACTTTCAGATACAGACTGACACTATTTAAAAATTTTTCTAGCTCTCATCATTATTTGTGAAGTGTTTCAGATCTGATGGAGATTATATATCATTTGGCCTCCCATTTGAGTATATTTAAATATTTTTTCATTCCTAGTCCTATATATTGATCCATAATCACTGGGCAGAAACTTGTCTTGCTCAGTGCTTGAGTTCTCCTCAATCAACCCTGTGTACCCAGGCCCTTCTGCACATCACTGTGCTCCACTCCAAATTCCTGCACAGCAGAGCCCCTGAAAGATACAGTTCCCAAAGCCACAGCAGAGAAACAAATCCCAGTTTTGGTTCACTAACCCAGCTGCACTGTCCTTGCAATACTTTGTTAGCCTGTCAGAAACCCAGCACTTTCATGTCATACTCTAATCAGTTAGATCTGCAACTGAGATCCAGACTACAAACTTATTGCCAACGGCAACAACCATATCATAGCTTTAAATCAACTTTTGTGTGTGTGTGTGTATTATAACATTATTATTATTATTGTAAGGGAAAGTACTGTGGAGCCAAAATCATCATGTCCAATTAGCAAGAGGGGCTACACATTAAGTTCAAAGAACCCCTTTGCGTTATCTGATTCCAACAGAACTAGTAACAGAGCCTAATCTAACTTTCCATTTCAAGAGCTTTAGGGAGAACAAATTGCCATCAGCGGGGGAAAGACTTGGAATAGCATGCAGCCTGTCCTCTCCTGACATCCTACTCAGCAAATTCCTCACAGATTTCCTCCTGATGTCAGTAAAACTAACATAAAGGTTATTTCATAAAATCTTGTGTGGATTCTAACTTGTGAAAACTGAAGGATCCATGCCCAGAACAACAATACAGGCTCATGTAAATAACCATAGCATTTGTCCTTTGTGCATAAAGCTTAACAAATGACTGAATCAGAGGAGGGGCTGAAGAGTTCCCATGCCGAGTACCAAAGCTGTGAGCACATATTGAAATGAATAGCCAATAAATGTCAAAATCAAGGTGACTGATCACATAAAGTCTTCTTGTTTGACTGGAAATTGTTAGGAAAGGTTTCCAGCTTAATATGCAATATGATAAGGAATGGAAAAAAGAGAAGTCGAGTTAAATGCTAAAGTTGCTATAAATCATATGAGTTATTTCTTCAGGGAACACAATCCCTTCAGCAGATCAGGAATGCCTTAAGATATGGAGATGTGGTCAGGAATGACAGCAGGAGGTCATTTGTTACCAGTGTTGGACTGGCAGTGTCCCCAGAATCAGTTTTGGAACCCTGGTGAAAAAACAGATAAGCAAAGTTTTGGGATTTGGATATTTGCATACTGAAATAATGTCATGCAAATAGTCAGAAACTTTTCTTTATCGTGATGCCATCAGAAATGCGGACGGATATCCAAAATGATAATGCTGAGCACTCCTTTCCAGCACACAGTATTTCAGCCAACATCACTGGTATGTTCTGGCTGCTTCACGCTGCTCTAATTAAAACTCAGTCATCCTTACAGCTGGTTTGTGTTCCTAGAGCACTGCACAACAGCTGGATCATGCCGTTGATTTTGGCCCTTAAACTCCTT
Organism: Onychostruthus taczanowskii; assembly: GCF_017590055.1. Classification (NCBI taxonomy): domain Eukaryota; kingdom Metazoa; phylum Chordata; class Aves; order Passeriformes; family Passeridae; genus Onychostruthus; species Onychostruthus taczanowskii. The sequence goes on from NW_024500683.1 coordinate 1,068,048, forward strand.
GGAAATTACTGTGTGAATATCGAAAACCTTGGCCTTTTCTGTCACCATTTAAGCTTCTGTCACCTGCACCTCTGGCTTCAGCACATGACACCTTTGCATTTGGGTAATGTGTTGAAAAAGTATCAACATCATAAGGGAAGAGAGAGTAAGTGTTAGCATTGCTCTGATTTTGGCAGGCTTTCACACTAAGAAAGGCTGTTAGGGGCAGTGTCCCTGAGCGTGGCAGACTGACTGCCACGCTTACTCTCAGGTAAGCCTTGCTGCAAAATAAATCTACAAGTTTAAAAGAAATTCTGACAGAGGCCAAGTTCGATCTCCTCTAACAGCAATCATATGCTAATTAGCCAGATGATATGAAACACCAGGTCAATTGGTTAAGCCTCTCCGTTGCCATTTTAATGAACATAACTTTGCATTTGTCCTTGGTGGGCCTCTACTGATTTACACTGAGCATAAGCACACTTGAAATATGCATTCCTAATTTCTCTGTTAACAGGTTGATAAGCCTATAGTCAACTGCTCAGTCTTTACTTGGCCTCATGAATTATTATCTCAGCTCCCACAAGGACAGATGAATCAAAGTGTCTATCTTGAGTTATGATGTGACTGGGTGACACACCACCTTTCATGAAGTCTAACATACTCAGCTAAGTGCATCTGTTATGCAATTATGCAATATTTCAGGTTGATGATATGTTTCAACTAGACATAAGTTAAATTTAACATTAATTGTGCACTTTCAGGTCAATAAGTTGAGTCACCTTACTACAGAGAAATCCCTAAAATGGCATATTACTAAGCAGAATATACTGTAATACAATAATCTGTTTTCTACTGCAAAACATATACAAGACAGTCTTCAAATATTTGCTCTTAAAACATGTGGGATGTCCTGGATCCATGAAGCTATTCACTGTAAGCCATAAAAAATAGGTTTGGTTTAGAGATGAAAGTAGCTGGAGGCTGTGACCCACAGGGACTCAGAAGGAAACACTTAGAAAATAGAGACAGATTGAATCCCAACTGCTCTCTCCTGAGAGGAAGCATGGTTGGAAAGTTTCAAACCCATTAAAGTTAAACAAATTGAAAAGCCCTATCTGAGAGGAAACATAGTACTATGTTTATTTTTCCATTATAAATCTGAAACCTAAAAGATTTCCTGAGGTTCTCAGGTATTGTTCATGCTTATAATGGAGATCTGTTTTTAGAAAGTGTAATTCATGTATTTAATCCAAACTGTTTGATGAAAAACACCCTGCATAAGCATTCAGGAAGCTAAAGGCCATTGTATACCTGTATCACATATTGTTTGGATAAGAGCAGGCCTACAATGCGAGGAATCTCTTTGTGCAACTCTCTCACTCCAAAATATAGGGTCTAATTCTCTCCCTATTTATGCTGCTGGATGAATTCCACTGAATTAGTGAGGACATGAGTAACCAGTTGTAATAAAAAGACAATCTTCATGCTGAGTGTGAAACTACAAAAGTGCAAGGATAGTTGCAGCAAGAGATTTATAATGCTGGCCTGAGTCAAGTACGTGGGCAAGCCACTGCAGACCCAGTGTAATTTAGCAAAGCTAAATTTGTCAATGTATTTTAGGTTTTGCTCCCTCACTAGTGAACTGCTGCTCTGAACTCTTTATCAGCAGGGTGTGTGATGTTATTGATGTTGAAAAGCATCCCTTTGACTAATGAACAAACTGCAAACTAATACCAGAGATTAATTTAAATGAGAGGAAATACTTGGAAGCAGTGGAATATTTTTCATTAGATTTATTGCTATAAAAGTTTAGCAGTACATTTGGTCAAGTGACAGAGCTGAGGAATGTTTGCTGTCGTAGTCTAAGGCTCAATGTAGGTGCTTAAGAAGACAGAAATGTGAGCATTGAATAACCATGAGACCTTTGGAGAAACCCTGAATCTTTTGGAGAGAGTGTGTTGATATTGTCCATTTACCTGTTAGTGATTTCATACCATTTTTGCTCATTTTTCAAACTTCTTTTCAACTTTCCTTTATGGAACTTATTGTCTAATAACCCTGCGCAGTATTTGCCACCTGATTTACTCTGCATTCTCCATTTTTCTCTGTTACCTGCAATAAAATCATTGTTTATTTCAGAGAAACAGCAGACTGACATTGGTCATGCTTTGGCACTCCACTCTCATACAGAATTTCTACTCCAGCAATATGCTTTTCAAAAATTTAATTGCATTTCTGTTTCTCAAGTAAGCCACTTGTTAAATAAGATCTATTTGACAACCTGCTTTGTTTTGTAGTGTTGAATTGTGAATTATCAACATGGCAGCTGAAGAAAAGGAAACATTGGAACGTGTTGTCCCACATCAATTTTAGGTTCCATACATTTAAACTCATATCAGCATTTGGCTTGCTGGAAAAGATGGCTAACCTTACCTCAGGACTTTTTTTCTGCCACACACAGAGTTGTTAAAATGGTTGAGCTTTCTACCACAGTCTCTTGAGCGTGACAGTATTCTTCAGTTTTTAGAAGACTGTTGTTCTTACCACAGGCAGTATTTCCACTGTGGCTTTCTTATTTGTAAGTAATTTTGTTTACAAATGCATCTTTTATGTTTGTTTCTTTCTAGGCAGGGATGAGGTCCCGAAACCAAGGTGGAGAAAGCTCGTCTAACGGGCACTTCTCCAGTTCCAAGCCTGTCATCAGCCATGCAGAGAATGAAAAACTTCAGGAGGATGCCAAGAAAAAGAACAAACCTCATCGGAAGGAAGATGAGGTCATGGTTTCAGCAACTGTCAAACGGCACTCAAAATCACCCGGTCCTAGTGAGCGAAAGAACAAGAAGTCCATAGAGCTTTCTAAAGAAGACTTGATAAAACTACTCAGTATAATGGAAGGAGAATTGCAGGTAAATTAAACATCTTCTAAACCATATTTTCTATCTACCTATCTATTTTTAGGCTGTCCAAAGCACAGGACTCAACTAACAGGAACATCCATATTAAAGGCAAAGACCACAAGGAGAGAGCAGTGGTAGTTGGTATTTAACAGTCATAGTTTTAAGTGATGCTTTATTTACCACTGCAGCTACCCAAGCAAGATAAATTATAAACACCTGTCAAAGAAACACCTGACAAACAAATATGGATCTGCAGGTGAGGCTGAAAACAACCACAGGGGAATCAGTGGTGGGTGGGAAGAAGGGAGCGGGGGAAGGGAAGTAAATATAGGGAATGTAAATACAATCATTATTGAAAATATTCAAGAGGCAAATATACAAGTCAGCAATACTGAAAATGAACTTAGGATGTCTCCTGGAATTTCTGCATATTTAGATGTTACTGAGGCATCAGCCAAAGCTCTGCCTGTCCTGTCTGCTTTCAGGAGTCCGGTGCTTTGCACATTCCTTGCCTTTCAAAGATCCATTAGTTTTATTTCTTGGAGGAGTGCTTGCTTGAAAGCTTTCTCAGTTGTCCTAGTTTGCAGGTTAATTCAGCTCAGTAGTAAGTCCTTGATGGCAGTCAGCCTAATTTTACACTTGCCTTGTCCCCAAATGTCTGTCCAGTTTTGAGATTCTCTTTAATGCTAATACATCATTGAACTCTGTAGTGTGAGCCTCCAGAGAATTTCAAAATAAGAAGCTGAAAAGTGGTATTTCAAAAAGTCAATATGAAGACTTGTGGCTTTTCCAAACTTATCCCCTTTTGTAGTAGGACTGCTTTTCAAATCATACATTCTTTTGGTTGTACTTTAGTGACCTTTTTCACTGAACCAATGGACGAGCAGAAAAAAGCCACCTGACCTGTGTGAAATATTTTGTCTTAATCCCTTTATTCCAATTAACCATTACTATTTAGCTTTTCATAGAAGGCTTTACTTTTCCCCTGAAACCCATATTCATAACATTATTACTTTAATGCTAAACTTGTTACCATCTTATCTGATTACAAGAAGCAATTGTTCTGTTAATTTCTTTGGTACGAGTTACCATTAGCACAACTCTGAGATTCCATCTCACTAAGTATCATTAACTATCACTTTTTCTGCACATAATTCACCTCTAGTTTGTCAGAAACTACTGTCAAGTTACAAGAAGTATGCATTCAAAATAAATAATTTTGCCAGAGATGGAGAATGGTCATTTTACAATGAAAACCTGCAGGGGAAAAAGAGGAAGAAAATATGTTGAATGCAATTTTGCAGAGGAAAAGAGAAATTACCATTACAGAAAAGTAACCATTTTTATTGTGCTCCATTTGACTTTATTAAAAATCTTGTGTATGTAATTTCCTTAGAGATGGAGCTAGCGTGCAGCTTCTGTGGTGAACAGAGCCAAACCTCAACAGAAATGTATCATGCTCATGTTGTTCACAAAGATTTACCCTGAAGTCACCTTTGTGGTCTGGAAAGGAGAGGTGAAGAAAGTCACTAATGTTTCCTGTGTGGCAATAAATGTGGTCTTTATTGCTTGAGTAATTCTCCTGTTCTTCACCATAGTCTTTTACTTTGTGGGGTAGTTACACAACCTTTGAAGGACTGCCCATGTTCTCATTTTCCCTATGGGGATGATGGGAAGAGATCCTGGGGTTTTAATGCATACAGACCCCAAAGAGATGTCAGGCACTTCTGAAGCTTCCTGGCATGACAGGAGGGTATGGGGACACCCACACTGGTAGCTGTGGAGTGTGTCTGTTCTTCTGTTCCTTGCAGCCAGGCAGAGAAGAGAGTAATTATTTTTAATCCACACAAGTTTTTAATTTCATGTCCAATCCCCCATTTTAGTTTTTTTCCCTGGTACCTGTGTTGACCCATTTCTGAAGTGGGCAAGCTACAGCACTTTGGCTTGAGATGAGAGCCTGGCTTTAACACTACAAAGGAAGATGAGCCAAGGAAAGCTCCAGCCAAAGTAAATACTCTGGTATTACCTCCTGGCTGTCACAGTGACCTAATGCACTGAGTCATTTCATGGCTTTTTATTTTCAGATCTTTTCAGACATCTCTGGTGGCTGGCTGGCATTTTGTTGGACTGACAAATCATATTACGGTTTACTTTGAAGCCATTTCAATACTGACAAAGCAAACATTATCTCGGCATATGTAAGAAGAATTTGTTTTGAGAATAACATCAGGCTGTACCTGTAGGGAGATGCATTATTTTCTAAATTTAAAAAAATGGGATAAAATACCATAATTGTTTACTCAGCCATGAGCAGGGGGCATTTTGTGCCCATGCCACCAGGGTGACACTGGCTTGGAACCCTCAAACAGTGAGCTAACATCTGACAACAGAGACCCATCCCACACTGATCTTGGTATCAATATTGAGCACATACTTCACAACTTGATGACCCAGCTCTTCATTTTGAAGTCAAACGTGCCAGAAAACCATGGACAGATGCCCTGGAAATTATGTTTATGTCCTCATTTTTACCTTGATTGGTTTTTAAAATTATAATACCCTTAGGTAGCTTGCTTGTGCTTTAGCTTCTAGAACCAAGTTGGACTCAGCTGTGCCTGTCTTTGTGTTTCCAGGCTGGACCCTGTACACTTACTGAATATAGAGAAGGAAAGCTTTTCACGAACATCTGAGGTCACCATAGTCTATGCCTTATTTTGTAAGAAAACAAAAGGGAAGAAAAAGTTTACAGAAGCTGTGGTGATGAGAATGTGTCCCAATATACATGGCAGGAGAGCTCTTAAGTACAGCCTCTCTGAAGGAGAGTAGGAAGCAAATGAACTGATGACAGGGATTTATTTTAATGTCCCTACAGCTCAGTGGAGTGTATTTTCTCTTGTGAGATCTAACTGCTCATATAAAAAAAGTAGTGATTACATGGTCTTTAAACCCATATTGAACATATAGTGGCAAAAAACCCATGAAGGATTGCTTCTTATACCTGGGAAAAAAAAATCTAATTTTTAAATACTGCAAAGCTGATTTGAAAAGAAAACTTCAAATGCTGTTAGATTAAATTGGACCATGAAGTCCTGGTATTAATTTGCCTGGTTGTTACAGTGATTTCAGTCAAACCCACATGTGAATATTATTAATTACAGAGCAAGACAGGCAGTGTGGATCTTTACAATGATGATATAATACTATCTGTGGTTCACAGATTTTTGTCCAGTGGCCTATGTATTTGTCCTGGCAGGAATATATTCCCTTTCTGTATGGTTTCTGAGCAGCAGCCATTAATCTTCAGCAATACCAACACTGATTTTCAACATTTCCTGATTGGGGGCCCAAAAGGAAATGAGGAGCAGTATTCCTACATGTTTACGACTCACTCCTTTATTGCGTGTTTGGGGAAAAAAGCCACAATAATAAAAGAATATTTATGAAGACAGAATCCCACTACAAATCATTTGGGTTTTCAAGAAAAATAATTTCTTATCCAGATTCTGTGCCAATTGCTGGAGAACAATTTAAGCTTGGGAGACAGTTTCCAGTATTTCACACCAATTCAAAAAGGAGCAACTTTTCCACTCAAGGTCTTTCTTATAGCCCATGTTTTACTGCCTTTCTCCAGTGCCAACGTGGCATTGATCCCCGGCAGCTCAGCCCCTCATTGCTGTCGAGTCCCTTGCATGCTTTAGGGCTGAGGGAAAGGTTTCCTGCGAGCCTGACACTGTTGGGGAGCAGAGCTCCTCGAAGCCATGCAGCCATGGGGTGTAAAGGAAATGCAAGTTAAGTTGTCAGCTGCACATCTCCTCTGTTGCAGACCTGAGGGTGCAGATGGGCAATATGTGAAATGTGATGTCCCGAGGAACAGTGTGTGTAATATACAAGGGATGTATAAATTAATCACAAGACAGTTTCTGACAAGTCCTCAGACTTCCAACTGTCTAATGTAACACTGGGTTGGGTTTTGTTTGATATTTGAAGGGAAACATTGTGTAGCGGATATTCAGAGGTAAACCTATTTATATAGCATCCCTGGTTCAAAGGGAGAGACCAAATCACACTGTTATTTAAGAAATCCCTTCCTTACAAGTATTTAATCAAGACTGCATTTAATGGTTCATTTGAGTGCTTACAGGAGGTGCCAGAGCAATAGCTTGTTGAAGGGCAGGTGTGGGAGGCTGGTTGCTGGTGGCTGAAACAAGACAGGGAAGGAGATCTCTCCTCCAACAGAGACAGAGGAGCTCACCTTCAGGTGGACTGCAAGACTTTCAATCTGGGAGGATCAGGGACAGGGTAGCAGAGGACTTTGTGTTTTGTTCTCTCTGGTAAGGTCCTTATGAAACACTTTGGTGTCAGTGGCTGCACATCCTGCCACCAGGAAAATCCTCTCTCTCAACAAAGTCAATTAACTCAATGTGTATAGGTGATAAACTACTCATTGCATTTTAACGTTTTAAAAATATTTTAGTATTTTTTGTCTGTCTTTCTAGCAGAAAACTATGCTTTGTAAATGAAAAGGAAAGGAAAATCCTTTACTGTTGCCATCTTTCTGCTTTCTACTTTCTTTCCCTTTTGCAGAGTTACATATTATATAATACTTTTTATTCTATAATTGCTCTGTTCAGCTCTTTTTCCTAAGATCTAAATTTCCCTATTCATTTTACTTCCCTTCTTTATTTTTCTGGTTGTGACCTTTTATCTTACTCTACTTTTTTGTCACTTCCCAGCTCAGGCTTCCCTCATCCTAATACTGCAGATGTATTGACTGACCTGAGAATTCTGGAGATAAAATTGTAGAAGATCTATTGTATATCAAATCCCATAATGTAATTTTTTAGGCAAATGCTTCCTTTAACCTTAGTTTTTAACTTAGTTAGCCGTGTTTTAAGATGAAGTAGGTTGTTTACTTTGCCTACTCCTATTGGAAAATAGTCCCAGAACAGAAAATCTTTAATGTTTATCTGATTTCTCCCAATTTTAATTATGTCTAGTGAAGCCTTTATGAAACTCTGCTGTACAGTGATCCTGCTTTGAAACACACCTCTGTCCCTCCTGCCTTTAATGCCTGATGTGTTTGTAGGCAGCATCCTTGCATCCTCTGAGCCTTTGCTTTTGCTGTGCTGCCATGCCACATCCTTTCCATTTCCTCTGGCAAAACAGGCTTTCCATGTCCTCACCATCCCTGGACCAGCAGCACTTCCACCCCGGGTTCACCTTCCCGGGGTCTGGAGCTGGAGCTGCACATGGTGTTTGCTGTAGGAGAGAGCTCCCAGTGCCTCGTGCCTTTGGTTTCATACTTGCCTTTCTCTTAAGGCATGGCATTACTTGGCCTTCCCATCACCTGTCAGTCTGACTAGTATAAGCAAGAAAATTTTACTCTGTAGCTGTGGTTGTGGTGTTTTTCTCTCCTTTTCCTCTTGCTGCAATGTGTAAACTTGTGTGTAATGCCTCAAACTGCTTTTGTATTGACTTTTCCAAGATATTGTAACCACACTGGGAGAGCCACCTAGTTGTTCAGTTAAAAACACTGTACAAACGTCTATATTTTATTTTGGTCCCTTTTTTTAATACTCTTGATGGATCTGCCTGAAAGCTGAAGTGAGGAATGTGGGATAGATAGGTGGGTAGAAAACAGATGTGTTTATTGTGCAGGAACAGAAATCAGAAGAGAAATCTGGGGCAAGTTGCCTTGGCACCAGAGAAAGCAGTGAAGAGAAGGAGTTTTCAAAGGGTCATTAGCAAAATAACACAGATTAACAAGCAGCAGATGAGCCAAGGCAGAAAGAATAGGTAAAGCTAGAGAAAAGTGCATGCAAGGGATCTGTGAAGTCTTGTTGGTTGAATTGAAATAATTTAGGATTTATGAGCATTGATTATCATTGATGAAATACAAATTCCCCATGGGAAAAACCTTGGCAAGTACAGAGCTACAGGGAAAAAGAGAAGATAGGGTTAATGTGAGGAGGCAGAGGTGACTTAAGCAGAATGGAATGAGGGGAAAGAGGCTGGGCAATAGAAGAAAAAGAGTGTAAGCAAAAGGGGAATACAACAGAGATAAATGGAGCCAAGCTAGACACACAGGGCAAGTGGGCACACAAAAGACAAGAAAATGAAGGGATAGATGGTATCCACAGCGTGGCAAAATAAGAGCCTAAAAACCAACCCTAAAAATGTCTGGCATATCAGTACAATGAGTAAAAAACTTCTCTCCCTTCTTACTGACCCCTGATTTGTTTGTGTTTTCCTGGTAAAGAATGTGTTTGGAGCACAAAGAAAAAAAAAAATCAGACCACAGATGCTCTCTTCTATTTTTATTGAATAATTTATAACCAGAGATTAATTTTGCCCAGAATAGTATGGTTTCTTTTCTGTAGCTTGCATTTGCTGCTGTGCAAAGTGCAGAACATACCATAGGAGGTAAGAAGAACTTGTCTAGCAAGTCCCAAAATCATCAATTTTAAAATAGAACCTGTCTGTTTTGTGAAAAAAAAAAACAAAACCAAACCCAAAAAACCAACAAACAAACAAACAAAAACCCAAAAAAAAAAAAACCAAAAAAAGCCCCCAAAAAAACCCAAAGGTAAGACAGTATACTGAAATATAGTTAAATTGTGCTATTTAGGTAATTTCCTGCTCCATCTGAAATAAAGGGCAGAGGTACTATCAACTCTAGGGATGATAGCCATCCATCTCTTCGGTACTAAAATTGCTTTAGAATTACACATATGCTTTTCAAAGTAATGATCCTCAGTAAAATGTCACTGTCATTGGACAGCTGTAGGCTGAAGACCTCTTTCACAAAGATATTTTAACATCCTTCTCTAGTAATGCCTGAGCTGTACTTAACAGAGCTGTACCTGTTGTGTTAGTTAGGCTTGAAGGATCAGAAGAGAGAGGAATAATTGGCAAGTGTCTCTGATCCATTGAACATCTCATATAGAGTGGAAGGAAGAGTATGAACAGCTTGGGGTTTTTTCCCCAAAATTCTTGGTCTTCTGTACAAAACAAAACAGAATTGCCCACAACCAGCTTTTTAAGTTTTGATCTTTTTCCAAACTGATCCTCTCTTGCAAACTTCTAAAAATTAGTTTTAAATAATGATATAATTTGACTATATATTTTTCTTTTTCTTTTTCTTTATATTTACTTACTAGAAATTGTATATTCAGTGGAACAGTAATGAAGAAGTTTGTATCTTTTCTCATTTTTCTTGAAAGTTCACTCTGTGGGAGAGCACATGGCTGGTCATTTTGCAATCAATGTTAAATGCATGAGCTTTCTGGCTTTAAAATATCTGGGATTCTTTGGAGAGCTTGCAATGAGCATATGTCTTATGTGTCATAATGCTGTCCAGTACTCTGAGTCACCACTTGTTAATTTAACATTGCAGTGGTAGATGAACCTGTTTTTATTAACTTTGCTGCCCCGGTTCTGTGTTTATTAAGTTTTTGTCCGATATCCTCTAGCTGAGGATCAGATAAGCTCTTGAGAGCAAAACAGATTATTTCTCATCCAAAACAAGCTTTAATAAATGCAAATATAAATCTTTACATAATAATTGTGATAACAGGGCTGAGAAAATGTCTTGTTTCTAGGGTTAAAGGCTCCACCTATTGGCTGGCTAAAGTGAGAGAAATGTAACATTTTCACATGGAAAACTGCAGGTCCTACTGAACATCCTGTGTCTTGCCACATCTTACAAAACTGCTGCCTTGAGTGTTTGTGTCATGTCCAAAATGAAGTAAACTCTGACTTATTTCAGAGGGCTGGGCAGATGTGGCACCCAAAATGATGCACTGCCGAGGGAGGCACTATGAAGGGAAATCCTTTCCTGAGGCAGGAAGGGTTTGGATTTTGCAAGTGATGTCTTTCTTATCCTGGAAATTATTGGTTTTCTTTGCAAAAAATTAGCGTCAACTCTTCCATGCCAGGAAAATGAGTGGAACTGAACTAACTGAAATACAGTTGCATGGTAACTTCCAGACATTTGTCACCTTCAAGATTAAACAAATCAAAACCAGAAATATTGATGTGACTATGAAACCCCAATTCCCTATTTTTGTCTCAGGCAATCTTAGCAGTTCATGTAAAACAGCATTTTGAAGGGCTTCAGAGTCATTCTTGGAAATGTAGTGGGAGAATAGAGAGGGGAAAGGATGTCCCCAAGTGGGGCTTGGGGAAGGCAAAGAGAAGGATAGACATTGTGGGGGAATCAGGGGATTTTGGAGACAACTGAGGGCATCATGGTCATGGCTGGGAGCTCTCACCCTGCGCCTTTCACTGCCCACCCACCCTAGTTGGTTCACACTCAGAGTTTGGCCACTTCCCTCATTTCCTCTGACAGCTCCTCCGTTCAAATAATTGGTTGTGCTGGAGAGTGCTTGCTGTAATGCATCCTACTGCTCTTGCCCATTCATCAGCCACCAGTAACTTGGATGCACATTTAGCAGCACAGAGTACTCAAAACCATCTTGTTGAAGCCAACAAAATGCTTGGACAAGAGAAAGTTGTGTATACAGTTTATCAGACATGTACACAGACTTAGGTCTGTTAGTGTCCCACATGCTCCTGTCTCCACAGAGGAGGCAGAAGGAATGCCTCTGACTTCATCATCCTGGTGGTTACAGCCCTGCTGGCTCCGACTTGTCTTGCTCCATCCTGCTCCTTGTGTGCTTGTTCCTGCCAGAAGGCAGTAAGATCACTGTGGGAAAAAAAAAAAAAAAGCCTGGGCTGATTTGTTCCTCTTGGAGACAGGGTACTCCCAGCAGCAGCTTGAAGTGCATCCCTGAAATTCAAGTCAGAGCACCTAATTTCAGATGCTTCTGTTCTTATACTGCCAATGTAGCACTTGCAAAGAGCAATTTAGACAAGATGAGTTACACATCTAATGAAGGTACTTTTTAGTTTCTAATGGATTTCAACAAATTGGATGACAGTACAGAAGAACCTGTACCTGGAGAAAATAAAATTTAACAAATGGGGAGAAGTTAATAGGAGAACACTGATATTGATGCCAGAGTGCCACATTTTTTGTAGCATTCACAGCATATCTAGATCTGCTATATACTTTGAAATTAAATCTCATTCATTAGAAATATTATTTCTTTTATGGAATGAAAATTGGAGCATGGTGAGGTTAATTTTATGTGTGAAGCATAAGAAAGAGGTTCACGATCCATGGGTCTCTTGTATCTTAGTCCAGACTTACTAATAGGGCCAGATGATAAGAGAAGAAAGAGGAAAATAAATGCTTTTCCTTTTATTGCCCTTTCATTAGTCACTTTTCTTTTCCTCTCCTAAAGTGCTTTTAATGGATCACAAAATAAGTTCTGGTTACAAAAGGAACACGGCAACTTGATGGCTACTTGGATCAGTCTGTGGCTCCTGCTTGCTGCTGGGCTTCAGGCCATGTGAAAAATACTATACAGTTAATGTTGGCTGAGACAAAAACTCTATGACTGGATACAGCAAACCCAAAACAGTGGGTTTAGCCATTGTGAGGCATTGCTGGAGCATGTAGAACACATCCCAACATGCAGAGTCACGCACATAACTTGACAGTGACCCCTTGCCTTGGTGTCTCTGTGCTGACTGGATCATGACACTGTAATTCTATATGCTGCAGTAACTGCCCCACGGCTTGATAACATAAAGCAAAGCACTCTTTCAGTGTGAAAAGACAAGACAGGGTATCCCAGACCATAATAATTCTGAAAACATCAAGCAGTGTGGAGTTAATACTTCTCAGGGTCTTGCCATGGGAATTTTGCTGGCTGTGGCCCAGACTACAGATAATTAATTATGTCAGTGAAAGGCTCTGGTGGCCTGTTTTCTTCAGAAAAAAGTGACATCATCCATGGAGCGCTCTGGCAATAAAGCAGAACAAAGCTGTGTGGGCAGGAAATAACAGACAGATGTCTTCTAGTGCTCATTTGATCTGTTTCATAGCTTGCTGGAAGAAGCAATACATTGCTCAGTGCTGCTTCTCCTCAGCTCTGCAATCTTTAGCAGGGACTTTTTCAAACATAAGAGGCCAAATTAATTTCTGATGTAATTCTTCTGGAGCCACTTCAGAAGATTTATGCAGTGGCTGAGCTAGTCTATCATGTGCCTCTTCTCCAGTATTGATTTTAGAAGAGCTTTCTGAGCTATCACAAGATAAAACACAATAAAATTAAATACAGTGTAGAGCTCAAAAGGCATCATACAAGGCCAGAAAGTTCTGCATCGTGTGGAGAAGACAGGGCAGTTCTGTTCAACATCCTCAGGGTCATGAGGGATTATTTGTATTTCTGGATATATATTTCACTTACCCTTTGTACAAAATCAACGATGGTCACTTTTCATCACTGAAGTAATATCTACCTCCAGAGTAAATCATGTACCTAGACTTGAATACAGAAAAGTTAAAAGAAATTCATGCAAGTGAAATCCACAGTTTCAAGTATTAGGAAATTAAGCTAAGATGAAAGGTGTAAAAAAACTTTGCTGTACATAAAGTCTTCCTTACAAAAAACCCCGATAGCCTTACTTTGACTCGAGTGTGTAGTTTTGGTGCCACAATATAAGAAAGATATAAAGCTATTAGAGCATGTCCAAAAGACAGCTGTGAAGATGGTGAAGGGTTTAGAGGGGAAACCATAGAGCAGCAGCTGGAGTCCCTTGGTTTGTTCCATCCGGAGGAGACTGAGGGGAGACCTCGCTGCAGTTACAGCTTCCTCGTGAGGGGAAGAGGAGGGGCAGGCTCTGATCTCTGCTCTGTGGTGACCAGAGACAGGACCTGAGGTAATGGCCTGAAGTTGTGTCAGGGGAGGTTTAGGTTGGATATCAGGAAAAGGTTTTTTCACTCAAAGGGTGTTTGGGGACTGGAACAGGCCCCCCAGGGGAGTGGTCACAGCACCAGCCTAACAGCGTTCAAGTGTTTGGACAATACTCTCAAGACACACGTGATTCTCAGGGCTGCCCTGTGCAGGGCCAGGATTTGGATTTAATTTTCTGTGTCAGTGCCTTGCAACTCAGGACTTCTATGATTCTATGATTTTATGTAAATTAGTTGGCATTTTGCATGGCTAGCATCACTGAGTGAGTGATACAAACAAGGCTACTTCAGATATCTGGTATATAAGAAAAAAAAATTTACTGAGTTTTTGGCAAAAAGATCTTTGTGTGATGCAGTAAAAAAAAAAAATTACTGAGTTTTTGGCAAAAAGATCTTTGTGTGATGCAGTATGCTACAGAGCATCTAACTTCCCTGATTTGAAACATGCTTTGTACAATAAGTACAACTGTTCTGGAAGGCAAATTGCTACCGAGTCATTGTAGCAGGATGAAGGGTAGAGTGAGCAATCAGGACTTTAACAAAGGTGTCATTCCAGCTGTCAGGAGTAGTTTTTATGTTGATCTGAATACATATTTATAGTATTATGAGACAAAATTAAGAAAGTACACTTCCCTTTTAATGATTTTTGTTTCCTCCTAAGATAAGAACAAAGGGAAGTTACTGGTCTTAAACAGGGACTAGTGGATTAGAGTTAGGAAAGATTTTCAGATACAGGTGTTTGAGTACCCCTGCTTGAAGGTGCTTTCTTTCATTAAAATCAGCTAGCTAAGCTAGTGATATCCAGTTTCTGAGGTCTGTAATGGAACTTTTCAGAAATAAGGCTATTCCTGCCTTGATGGCAACACATCATGTTCTGGATAGTGTGGAAAGCAGTGTGAGAACATTCTCCTGATCTCCCTCTGGATGCCTTGAGTGTGATGTTTATTAACTCTAGGTGAAATATTTGTAAAGCCCACTGGCATTTAGAAAATCAGTCACTGGTAAGACCCCAACATTACATGGATAACCTGTGACCTTATCTAGTTTCGGATGCTGAACAGAGCAGCTGTTGTGCTATAAATAACCTGAACTGTGTGCAATGCAAGGAACAACAACACAAGTAGAAGTAAAAGTTCCTGTCTGTGGTTTCATAGCTATTTTTTGTCATTAATCACTGGCAAGAAAAATACAGCTTCATAAGTATTAAACATCTGCTACTTAGTGCACTTCCTTGTGTAGGTATAATAAAGTGTCTTCATAACCGGAAAAGAAATATTCAAAAACTGGAAATACCAGGTAGCTAAAATATTACATAATTGCATTTCTTGTAAACGCTACTCCTGATCCTGAATTTTCACAACTTCTTTCATCTAATTAAGAGGATTGTCATCATGTTACTGAAATATTGAGATTTCTCTAAAGTAGTTAGGTGTAAAATAGTTAGATGCCTCCAAACGTGGAGCTATGAAATTACCAGTAACTGATTTTGAGAGAGACAAACTATGAATTTACAGGAAGGCTACTTAGGAAAAAAAATCAGGACAAGAGTTTAGGACGTACTGGCAAATGATCCTGAGTTGGGTTTTACTCCTAACTGGCAGTGATCACTTCGGCTCCATTCAACCCATCTTGAATACAACTGATTTTTTCCCCCCGATTTACTAGATGCCTTATATGAAACGAGTTTGATCAGTTCAGTCCCATTTCCCAGGTGACAAACGGCCTGTGGCAAAAATTCCCTGTTTAGTGGGTGCTGAGTTTTGTCAGCAGGCTCATGGGAGAGGCCAAAGACTGTGGGAATGGGGAGAGAGGGCTGTAGTAAATTGGCAGGGCAGGGCATGAGGAAGAAGCGCGTCTGAACGCCCAGCTCGTGTAACAGTCTTTCCATTGACCGAGAATCTGGTTGCTAGGCTGCCGGACCCCTTTTACAAGCAGCAGAGTCATGCTATTGTTTCCTAGATGGTTTCAATTTTATGCAGGAACCTCTTTACATCCTTTCTATATCTTTTAAATATTTTACTAGGCGTGTAGTAAAGCGAGGTTTGGAGCATGGCCCCCTGCTCCACTCAAGTCGGTGAGCAAAACAAAGTCCTTCTACTTTATTCTGCCAAAAATTGAGTGTTTCAGGGTAGCCCTGTGAGGAGTGGGCTCACGTCAGCCTTCCATCTGGGCAAGCAATGTGCACTATGAGAGAAGGGGAGCATTGTCTTGGATTTCCCAGGTAGTAATGCAGACCCCACCTCGTTGGTAAATGCACTCATGAGTGAGGAATAGAGGGGAGGGAAAAGAGAGCAGGCAAATTTTTGTGGGACAGCAGTCCTCCACAGCACCTCAGGCCCTCCATGGGCGTACTCAAGAACTGAGGTCATCAGCCTTTATATTTTGACACCTCCAGTAAGCATAAAACAAGCTTAGACATAGCTCAACTTTGCAGTTCTTCTATAAGCAGGAGCAACCGAAGGAGTTAAATGAGCACATCTTTAATCTATCTTTATTGCTCCTACTGCTTAGAGAATCTGGTACTTGGGACACTTTATTAATGGAAAGGTATCTTTATTTTCAAGAACTCACAATCTTAACAGTATAGACAGAAGGTAGCTCAGTGTTTTCTGTAGGAAAATTGAAGTAACGAAAAACTAATAAAAGTCAATTTTTAAAATTCTGTATTTTGACTTTAAAGAGCTTCTCTGACTAATTGCAGTCTTCTGGACTTTTGCAAATAAGTTTCATTGTGTTATAAGCTGTTGCAATACGCAGTCTTCTCAAGCCTGGATGCTCTTTCTCCTCACAGCACCAACAAAACAAACAAAAAAAAAAAGCAGGACTTGAGAGATTATTTGCCTGTGCCAAACATCTACCAAATCAGCTAAAAACTGTTCTCTGGGATTTATACGCAAGTTTACTTGCAGTTTGAAATAGCTTCCTTGTGTTTGTCTCCTAGCTTACCATTTATGCAAAACAGCTTTGTGCTTTGGGGCAAGAGAGGCACCAGCAGTATATGTCCATCAGTAGAAACAGCTTGCCAGCAAAGTCCCCTCTTCTTAGCTAGGGACCCCCACTTTGAGCCTCTCATGCCTCTTCACAGGTATTAATATTGAAGGAGCCTCAGTGCTCCTCTGCAGGATTATTCTGACTTGTTTTCTGAAAATGGTCTGTTTCCTGCAGATCACTATACATTGGAAGAAAACATCTCTCTCTGACCTCTCTTCTAGTTGTTTCAGGGGAAAATTGGTCATCTGGAGAAATATGAAATCACAAGATACACCGGCATGCTCTTTCAGCTCCTTCCCTCTATATTACCCTGAGGAGTTTCAGAGAGACTAACTGGAATTCACAAATCCTGAGGCTGATGGATGTTGCCTGGATTTCTCTCTGACCTAGGTTAGCTGCCCTTCAGAATCTCCCTGTGATGGAGCTTGTTTCTGACCAAATAAAAGCAAATTTGTCTCCAGTTTATTATTAGCATTAGGTTCCCTTTTTGGTCCAGTGCTTCCTAGCAACCTGTGTGTCTGTTTGTCATCTGTTTTTCACAAGCTGTTATCACAACTGAAACAAAGTACTTGGTGAATTAACCAATACCCTGGAAAAGATAAGGACAGGAAAAATGGCTGAACCCAGAAAAGGCAAAAGGCAGCCTGCCACATTAATGCCATCCAAATCCCAAGGGCCAGCAGTGTGGGGTACCCAAGAAGGGTACAGGACAGGGCAGCTGACTGTGCTACTGGGCATGGTGCCACCCAGCCTGATTCTGGGCTAGGTACCCTCCCCATGGGCTGCAGCAAGGGGTGTTCAGTGCTGACTGTCCTACCCTGTTCCCTTGGGTATGTCACTGCTTCCCCTCATAGAGGAAGCAATGAATGGGTTTTTTTCTTCAAAGTTCTGAACTGAGCTTGGGCATCTATTTTCCTTCTTGGAGTGTCAGTTTCTCCACTCAGCATCATCCATTCCCCTGGCTTGGCTCCCGCTGGCTTGATTCCCTCTGGCTTTTGGGGGTCCCAAACCTGCAGCATCCGGAAGCCTTTCTCAGTTAGCAGGGACATTATTAGCTGTTTCAGGGGCTCTTATTCCTACCCCCTTGTGCTAAAGTTGCTCAATTTTAACAGTGAGTGATGACAGACTAATGAGGCCTGAAGGAAAGTCAGGCAGTGCACAACTGAACAGGGGCTGGGGCACTTGCTGGGCAGAGCAGCTGCCTCCACAGCTATTTCTGTATCAAATAACCATTGCAGGGACTGGAGTCCAGCCTTTTGCTCTGCCTATTCACAGTGTTAAATCCTGAGCTGTCTCTGCTCTGCCCAGCCCTGCCAGTGTTTAATTATGCTGTCTGGGGCCCAACAGATCCAACGTGAGAGAATGAACTCATCCTCCTCCCAAACAGGGACTGAGGTGTGCCTGTCCCTGAGGAAAGGGCTGTGTGGGGCATGAAGTTTTGTGTGCACAGAATCAAAACAATAAGATGTTTCAACATGGTTGGTTGTGTCCCTTGGTGCAGAGGGTAGAAGGGAGCTGGTCCCTCATCGCCATCCCTCTGTGTTGGTGCTCCCTTTGCACAGTGCTCTCCCTGAGCATGCCTATGGCACAGGGCTCCTGCTGGGAAGCACACAGCAGGATACCAAATTAGTTCATTGGGACAGGATGAACCTCATGGCCTCAGAACTGCCTCTTCCTAAAAGGGCTTAAGACAACACATCATAAAATCTGGATATTTGGGAATCCCTCCATACTCCCATGCTATCCTAGTAGTCCTTTTACAGGTTTTTTCTTCAATATAGAAGTATTGGCCTCATGGTGATGAAGACACTAGGACATCTGTTATTTCTACAGGGATAGAGAAAAGTAATACATTCACAAACCTGTCAAGAACCTGCCTAAAATAACATTTTTCCTGTATTGAGAATGGCACAGTCTTAGGATGTGATGTAGTGAGGTGTACATGCTCTTCTGCCTCTCTTTGGGACTAGCTCACATAATTCACTTAGTTGTAACATCCATGAGTGATGAACCTTTCCCACTCTCATTTTGATATAAGATTAATACCATTCCAATTTGCATTTTGTATCTTGCAGACAAGTGCAAAGATTTTATTTCAGGTGACAAAACGTTATGCATAATGTTATGTATATTGGGCTAGTTCTTAATTAGATGGCATGATCTTTGCCTGAAGTTCATGATTTATTTTCATGTTAAACTGTTTTAAATAAAAAAATTAAAATAAACTAAAGGGTCTTTGCCATTTCCCAAAATTATTTTCTTGCTTATTTTAAAATCAAGTAGTTTTGTTGAGCTATGGTGCCTCTGTGGTTCTGGGTAAAGATTTAAGAATTGCTACAGGGATGAACTGAATGCTGTTATGAACGGCATGGAAAAGCATGAAGAGTTGATCAGTTCAGAAATCTCAAACCAGTCATTGCTTACATAGGGGCAGAATTTATAAAGGATTTTTTCTTACATGTCTGAACCTTTCCTTAACACTTAATTTACTTCCCAAGCTCACATGGGTTGTCAGGAAGGCAGGCAAGAGAAAACTGCCCATACTCTTCTGCTCCCCCATCCATTTGCACTTGTCGGAAAGATGTTCTCTAGGGAAATCCAGGAGCTCCCCTTTGTCCACCAAAAACCTGTAGGTTTTACAGTCCCTCCCTGGACTATGGCCTCATAAACATGCCTTGAAAGACAAGCAGGTGCCCTGCCCCCATTTTACAGATGGCTTAACAGGTGTTGGCAAGTGCCATTAGAAACAGAGCCCTGGCTTAAGTGTTTGTTCACAGCATAGCCCTAAAATGCTCCTTATTCATAGCCAGGTGGCCCCACAGATCTGTCTAGTCATGCCCAGATGTTTGCTCATGCTGGGGGCTTCCACGCTGGGCAGGGAGCTCCAGGCTGCCCTTGGCCACAGGTGCACCCCTGCTCCCAGCCCTGGCTCCAGCAGCACAGCCATCCTCCATGGCTGGGAGGATCTGCTCACACTTTCCATGTCTCATTAGCTGGGATCTGCAACACGTCTAGGGTTTTGTTTAAAGAAAAAAACTAAGAAAAAATTATTTTAAAAGTTACTTGAAAAGAGTATTTAGTTGCAAATTCAGTTAGGGAGTGACTAGGGAGTAGCTGTCTGAGAAATATTAGTTCAGCTCATTTGTGCTGCTTGTTCTCCTCATTTCCTTATCCCTTCAGGGAACGGCATGGGCAACAACCAAGATCCAGTATATGAAGAGTAACGATGTTCCCTGGCTATAGTTGCAACTCAGATAAAAATTCATAACATTCAAATGTAATGCCATGCAGGAACAGAATAATTCATGCCTTAAAGTGCAATATTTGTATTGGACAGATCATGTTTAATATGAGATCTCCCAAAACGTTTATATTTGCATTGACAGCCTGTCATTTTTCTAACGTATTTTATTTTTGTATGCAGTCTGTACATATGAAATGCCCCTCTTTTCCCCATGTTCCCTTTTGGTTAACAGGCTGACTCACGATAGTGATTTGCAATATTACAGGCAAGAGAGGATGTGATCCACATGCTGAAGACAGAGAAAACCAAACCTGAAGTTTTAGAAGCTCATTATGGTTCTGCAACTCCAGAGAATGTGCTTCGAGTGCTACACAGGGATGCCATCCTTGCCCAAGAGAAGTCTGTAGGGGAAGACGTCTACGAGAAACCGATTTCAGAGGTAACAACTTCTTCATTGACAACATTATGTCTGTGCAGGGGGAAGCCTAACCAGAAGTGAGACTCCATATATTTTGGATGTATGCAAAGCATGCAAGAGGATAGCACAGAATTTGTCCACTGAAAATAACATCTTGTTCACTCATATTCAGAATAATTTGTAAGCGAAGTCACTGGATTTGAACACAAACCATAAAGATGTTGTATGCTTCTTAGGGTTGTTACTGTTAAGCAAGACCAAAATCTTTGAGTGTTAAATTTCTAGTTTTTAAATTCCTTTCAATTACAGACTTCAACCCCTACTGCTCACAGCACTGGTAACTACTCCTTGATTTTCTTGGCATACTGGAACACTGTCATGAGGGTAGTTAAGAAAATAAGACCTTTGGAGATTGACTTTGACCATATTTATGGGATATATTTATGGGATAATAAATCTGTATTCATTTTACATCACTTAAACTCTAGGATTGCTAAGTCAGTTCAGCCCCTAAAGGAGACTTACAGGACTCCTTACTTTAAAATTTAAGCAATAAATGAATGTCAAGAAGACCTGAGAATTAGAGTAGACCTGAGAATGTCTGAGGCCAGAGTGAATGCCAAAATAAACAGCCATTGCTCCTGTTCATTGTTTCATAACACTCCAGGTCATGGGGAAGGAGCATGCAACAACAGAGTTCATCCAATTAGAATATTTAATTTGTTCACCAGCAGTTCTGTCTGCCATGGGATATCTTTGTACTGTGTATTCTCATTGAAGCACCTCCTGGAATTTTTGGGATGTTAGTAAATAAGGAAACCAAAACGTAGTATGTGGGAGCATACATAAAATACTCTCAAACAAGATTAAAAGAGCTTAGCAAGGCTTTTTTCACAAGAAGCTGGTAATTTGACAGGATTTCAATGTAAAACTTTTGTCATGTGCAGATTCACAAGGCTTACATTGAAATAAAATAGAAAAAATAATTGCAAAAATGTGCTCTGCAAAAAGCTGAACCCAACCTGGCTCTTCTATAAAATGCAATGACTTTTTCACTTTGACTACTATGGTCAGCTTCTGGAGAGCAAACTGCTATGGTGCTCCTGCTCCCTTATTTCTCTCAGTTTACTGAGACATGCTGTGAAACAACAGCAGCCCAGGGCAGCTGGGGCTGAGGAAGATGAGATTCTCACAGGGTAAGGGCTGGGAGTGGGCAGAGCAACCAGACAAGTACCTAGGCTGAGGGCTGCTTTGGCAGGGAGGAGGCTGGAGTTGGTCATCTGCACCCAAGGAACAGCAAAAGGAGCAACATGAATAGCCATGGTGAATTTAGAGTGCCCTGGCAATTTTTTAGACACACCTTGCTGGTTTTAATGTTTGTTTGAATAAAAGTTGGCATATTAAATTAAGAAAAAAGTGCAGAAGACAAAATGGGTAAAAGATTGTAAATAAATAAAGAGAATTTTTGTCAAAAAACAGGCTGACAGAAAACTCCAGAGGCTTATATTTAACTGCATTTGGTTATGTAAAACTGAATCTGGACAGAATCTAAATAATTTGGATCTTTTATCTCAGCAGACTTAAAGGTGTGTTAAAGATGTGTAACTCAAGTTTCAGCCTTCAGATTACACTTTATGCTCCACATGCAAGTGTCCAGTCCCCATAGAGGTGTGTGAATTCAGGCTCCCAGGCTCTGAGTTCTGAGCTACAGCTTTTTCCCGGTGAAATGAAGAAAGCGTGCACAGCACCTTACCACAGGGGAAATACAGCACTGCAACAATATTATTTGTTACCCTAAAACTAAGTGAAATTCTGTCCTTTGTGTATCTGAAAACTGTGCAAATGTTTATTGCTAATATGTCATCCAAATAAATCGTTACTTTCACGGGGCAGTTATTCTTACTTCTAGTCACTGCTTTATGTAAAACCCAAGACCTAAAATTATGGGACTTGCATTTACCAAACACAACATTGTTGGTCAATAAATCAGATGAAGTAAGCAAGGAGACCTTTAAAACAGTCTGTTCTCCTTTCCTACAATCCAGCTGGACAGACTTGAAGAAAAGCAGAAGGAGACGTACCGGCGCATGCTGGAACAGCTCCTGTTGGCAGAGAAGTGCCATCGCCGCACCGTTTACGAGCTAGAGAATGAGAAACATAAACATACTGATTACATGAACAAGAGCGATGACTTTACCAACCTCTTGGAACAGGAGCGGGAGAGGTGAGTAAAAGACCAATCCCAGTGTCCCAGTGCTCATCCCTTCACCAGTGACACAGCCAGGTATTTTCTGTGTTTAAATGACACTAAACTTACGTGTAAAACAACTGTAAATGTCGGTCCACTTATGTCATTTGTAAGTACGTTATTGTGCAAGTCTGGAGCTGGATGAATACCACTGAATGTTCCTGTAGTGTGAGCTTGACTTAAGAAACAAATTTGTTTTGAATTAGTCATGCCCATTTTGGGTTCACCTCCAGGTAGCTTTTGATCAGATGTTACTTATGTTGGCTAAGTTTGGGACTGGCTTGCTTGTGAAGGACAGAGTACTGTTGTCACAGCAGGAGGGCAAGGCAGGGAAAACCACAACACGCATCAGGATACTGGCACACAAGTGGTGGGACTTGGCCATGCCCTTTGCGTTTAGGCTTGCAAAGTCACAAACCATTTGCATTCTTTTTCATATTTTGAAGACGCATGCCTCAGGCAAGTTATCTGGAAGAAAATATTATCATGCATTACAAAATGTGCCCAGCCTGTGATGGACTATCTACGGTGTTTATCTCACAGTTTCATACACCCCACATTTATTTTTTTTTTTTTTTGAGTGTTTATCCTGTTTGTTGGACAACTAATCTGTTCTGTTTCTAAGAAAAGAAAGATCACCTCCCTTAGCTGAAGACTGAGCACTCAGTAACACCCTCAGTTTTTCAATAAGAAATGCTTTTTCTTATAACAAACTGCTTGAAATTAATCCATGTTGTGTTTCTTTTTTTTTTTTTTAAAAAAAAAAAAAAAAAAAAAGGCTCTAAGAAAAATACTTAAGGCAAGTTCAAAGAAGAAATGCTTTTGAGGAAACCACAGGCTTGTGGCAGACATTTGCAAAAAGCCAGGAGCAAAACTGTTTAGTGTATTTCCTGAACTCAGTTCAGCGCCAACTTTGAGTAGGTGGCACGTGAGCTACAGTGACCGTATTTCCTGGTTTAATAGGTTTTGGTTTTGTTCTGTCTTTACTTTCCTGGGTTGATTGGCAAACTTTAAAGAAAAAAAATGCTTCTGCATCTTAGCAAATTGATTCTCACAGTAGAAAAGAAAAAAATGTAAAACCACATTTAAAAAAAATATGTTTTAAGAAATAAAAGATGTTGTATTTTCAAGTAAGGAGCAACTTCACATCTGATTCTCATAGAAGACATTTTGTCTCTATGTTGAATATCCATGTATATGTGGACATGCAGCCACTAAAATGCTACAAAAATGGTATTAAAATACCATTTACATTTGTTCTTACATTTTAATATTCACATTAATTTGACAATTGTTGCCTTCTTATTATTCCCTCTAAATGTGTGAAAGTCACTAAATAGTCTACTATTATGACCTGGGTTGAATTGACTTCCTTTAATGAGGTGATTAAAGAGCTTTCTGTCTTACCACTAAGATATCATGTCCTGTATCTGTGGGCATTTCCTCTTACCCTTCCTGCTCTCTCAAACTTCAAGTTAACACCAGAAATCTGATGTCTGCTATTTAATCCACTTTGTCTATGACACTAATTTGTTTCAAGATAGTAGTGACCAAGCAGAGAGAACATGATGTGCAGCTAAACATAGAAAACCAAGATGCATGTACCTCCCTCTTCAGGTTCCTCCTCTCAGATCACTTGCACAGCAGATTGGCAAAACCAGGATGGGCTAGAAACCACATGCTAAGCATCAAGCCTTAAACTATCTCAATTTCTTACCTTTGTTTTCAGAGTGCACATGAAACTGAGGCTGCACCCATGTCTTTGTAGATATTAAAAACTAAAAGTAGTATTGTTTGACAGCTATATTCACAAAGAAAGAGAGGGTGACAGGATGACTTCTTAGGAAAGCCCCAAAGTGGCAATAGATTTTTTCAAAAAGAAAGAGTTTGAAGTGGAAAAATTAAGTTGCAACAGATTAAAGCATACAAGAAACTCATACTCAGTCTACATATTGGGACAGAGAACTGACCTGCCCAAAGGCATTTTTCAAGGTCCTGCACAGGCATTCTTGTTTTATAAGTATCACTATACATATAATTCATTTTACTGTGGTACTTTGAGGGTTATTTTATTAAGAGCTGAACAGACTTGTAGTCTCCATGAAAACGAAAAGGGACACAGAGTTGAACTTTGCCCGTCAGCCACTCTGCTTCACTCGCAGTTATAATGTTAATGAGACAGGGTGAGCCAGAGGAAGAACAGTGCTGCAGGATGGCCATCTCACAGCAGTCTGCTACAATGAGAGAAGTAATAATTTCTATACTGGCTCTAAATAATTTCAGCAGTTTCTTTCCTCACAGTATTTTATCAATCTTCCCTAACCATTTTTGTCTACATCAACTTTTGCAGGCCACGTCTGCTTTTATTCACGTCTTGTGAAAGTTTGAACAAAGCAAAAAGGGGACTCTTTAAGAAAGAAATATGCCTCAGTTCTAACATATGTCTAACGCTCTCTTAATGTATTTACTTTGGAATATTTTTTACATGCGCTTTCATACATTATCTCTAATCCATCTGCAATAACATGATATGAAAGCAAACAGTTCCAATGAGTGGCTAATTATTAGGCCAGCCTCATACAGGAAGGAAGTAACAGGAAAACATGATTTCTCAAAAATAATGACACATGAAAAGTATGAAAAAGAGAAAATTGTGCACTGGGATATTCAAAATGCAGACAGCTGGGAACGTGGGGGTAAATGGAGAAGGCTGAAGGGCCTCACTGTTGCTGTTGGCTCTGCCAGACCAAGCACAACTGTCCTGAAGCAAGATTGTGAAAAAGGTTTGCGTGTTACAGGAAAAGAATAGTGATGACCATTTTCAAGGTGGAGATGAAAGAAATCTGGTACTTTTAGTGGACAGTGCTTCTACGGCATGGTGGCTGAAGCATTTTGCAAATTTCCCTATAGTATGCTATAATAGTATCTAATGAGGTTTGAAAGTTATGGACTTACATACATACATACATACAATAGTATTTTCTATTTTTCTATGCAATCAAATTTCCCTTTTCAATGCTTGCCCACTTCTGCTGCAGTTCCTCTAACATCAAGTTGTGCTTGGGTATCTCTGACTCTGGGGAATGCAGAAGCAGATATCTTCTTGGAGCCTCCTGAGGAGGCTGAGGAATATGGAGAGGAGCTGAAGGCCCCCAGGCCACCTCAAAGACTTGGATGATAGATAGTTGTGTGAGGAGTCTCTGGTCTGAGAGGTGGAGAATGAAGGGTCTGATCAGAACTGCATTGATGCCGTGGCTCTTGGAGAGCAGCAGAGCAGGCGTCAGCAACCTCAGGGATAAAATTAGTCTTCCCAGCACAGGCACCCTCGTGAACTTCAGCTGTGCTTTGGGGAGGGAGCTGGTGGCGTGACTTTGGGCTGAGCTGGGCACAGTTAAACCAGCTATTAGTACTTCATGACCCCAAAAATTCTTGTATAAAGCAGGCTTAACATGAAATGGTACTTGGCTGTTCTCTGTGCTGCCTAGTCCCAGCCCTGCTGCCTTCCCTTTTAGGGAACTGGGGGCAGGGTTGGGGGGAAATCTTTAGTTTATCAAATATAAACTTTTTCATTTGATCAGCAGGGCTTTTTTCCTGGTGGAAAAGGGTGGAGATCTTTGTAATCTCAGCATTTCTTTGACGTTTTGATTTACCTAGGAGATGAGGTTTAAAATGCTGACATTTTTAGAGGTGCTAATCTCTGAAAATTTTTTCTTGTACCCTTCTTTTAATCCTGTTGGTTGACAGCACATTTTGTTCCTATTAAAAGCACTGGAATGCTCCCATTGATTTTAAAAGTTCAGAAAGAAGCTTGAGGTGAAGACCACTGAGCCAGTCCTGCCATCCAGAATGGATAGAAGAAATAGCCTGAAAGCCTGCAAAAATGGGAGGAGGAGGGAATTTCTTTTATATGGATGAGATGAGGGTTGCCAAACAGAGGGTGTGATGTGGCAGAAAGGCTCTGTTGGAGCTGTTATGGGGGATCCATCTGTGTACTGCTTTGTGAGCCATTTGATCATTTCCAGCATGATCCCTGAGACTGCTGACACTCTGTCACGCCCCCCCCCACAGTGATCAGGAAATATACACCCAGTATCTCAGCGTCGTCTGTGCTAAAGGAGAGATATGTTTTATTTTAAGACTTCACTGAAGTGATGAGGATTTAATATTGGTTCTTGCTTTCCTCAGTGCTTCAAATTATTCTTTTTAACTACTGCAAGTGTTCTCATTGCACTGAAGCATTTCACGTTTTCCTCAAAGGCAAGGCTGAGGATTCAGTCTGTACTTCCTAAGCATTGCCCTGCTAAATCTGGTTTTAGTTAAACCCTCTTTTTGAAGTACATGGCCATAATTAGATCTGCCTAGAGGAGACAGCAAGACTGTGACCCCAGCTCTTTCCTCCACAAAGTTCCCTTTCAGTCTTCACGTAAAATTGTCTCCTCTTTGCCTTCCCCATTGCAGCACCCCCAGCAAGGAATGCACTGGCAAGGCCCTCGGAGGTCTGTGATAATACATTCCTCTGGACTTCAGTCATGCTGGCACCGAGATGCTCTTGGCTGCTCTGCTGGTGATGTAATTCTGGGCCCACATCACCTGCAAAGGAAACTGATCTGTGAGCAATAAAGCACACAGCCCTCTTGAAACAAAAATGGGAGTGTTGATGTTAACAAGTTTTCAAACTCCCTTTTCTCCACTTCTTGCATTTCTGCTTTTATTACCAAAGCTTCCCTTCTCCCTTTTCCCACGAGACGGCAGCACCAAGCCTTCCACTTGGGAAGTGCTTGCCTTTTTGTTTCCCTGTATTTCATGGATCCAAGCAAGTGTAAAGGCTGGAGTGTGATATAAATTGGAGATTTTGTGTGTGTTGCCTTTCCAGTTTGTGTTTTCCCTCGATTTTTATGAAGACTGTAAAAGAAAGGAGCTGGCAGGAAGACAGCAGGGCAGAGTATCCATCAGTCAATTACTTGTTTAGAGAACAATCCAGCCAAAAATATTAAGTGTTCAGGACTAATAAATTTCTGTGATTTACCACCATAAAGGCAAATTCTGCGGAAAGAATAGGCCCATACAGAAGTATTGGGGTGAGGTATAAGTTCCAAACATATAACACAGATTTTGGCCTGTAACTGCAATCTGTTGGTGATTCCTCTAAAGTCTGGAAATTAAGTTACTTTACAGAAACATTTTTGTTGTCTTCTTTTTTTTCCCCCCCAAGAAAATTAGCCACATTTGTACTCTGGCTTTTTTTTCTCATATGGAGATTGTTTCTGTGCCCTGGTTTCCAAATTGTGACCAAAAAAAGGGAAAAGCCATCCCAAACCAATTTCACCATTGCCTACAGCAGTTACTCATTTTACCACACATTACTGGCCTTACTAGAGCACTGAGTCACTCTGTCTACTTTTCAGTAAGTGCATCTCTAAGCTTTTAATATTATAATGTAGAAGACAAGGGCAGCAGTGCATTTTTGTTCTTTTCAGGCTGACATGCCATCAGTATGGTTTGGAAAAGCTGGTTATTTTCTGTCAATATAATATATTCACAGGGTCACAGATCAGAAATTCTGGGGTATTCTATTAAAAGAAATGAATTAACAAACCTGGCAATGACAAATACAATTTCTGCACAGTTAAGTAAATCTGAAGACCATCCATTTTGCAGGTCCTGTTTTACAGCTCTAGCTGACTGCAAGGTAGAGACAACTCAAAAGTTTATATTTTAACTCATGAATCTGGTCCCAGCTTCCAACAAAATGGTTCCAAAGGTAATTTGAAAAGGAGAGAACAAACAGTTACATCTGACTGTGGAGAAACAATATGAAAGTATTGCAAGTCTTACACAATGTGAGCTGGGACTAATCCAAATCCATCTCTTTACACTTGGATAGCCCTCAAAACTGTCCAGTCTTTCAGTCACTTCTGGGATTATATAAAATGGCATCATGTGTTGTTTCAGCTACTTTTCCAAATTTTTTTCTAAGTAGGCATCAGCTTCACAGCCCTTGAGAGAGAATTATTATACAAAACTATATGTACTTCATTATTCCTAGCAAGTTTGCTTGCTAAAATCATCAATTCAAATGCTCCCAGGGTCAGAGAGGGGGAAAAAATTACTTCATTCAAAATCAACTCACGAACTCAATCTCTGTCCAGGGTGCAATAGGTAACAATTTGAACATTTAGGAGGTCTTTGGCATGTTTCAGAGTTATTATACTACTGAAATAAATATCAGTTCGCAGCTCTACTGAGGCCATCTTTTTAACTTGTCGTTTTTTAGGCAAAGAAAACAAGAATTGAATCAGGGTCATGTAGGGAAAATTGCTTCCTCATTCAGTAAGATTAGAAACAGGTTTCAGTTGAAATGCCAGGTTTCAGTGGATTTCTAAAAAAATTAAATAGATACCACTTATTTACAAGTATAAATATACAATAGGCTCTCGAGCTTGAACATGTTGGATATTTGCTTTACATTTAAATGAAAGTTTACCTGTGCAGAGATGCACAGTCTAATTAGTCAAGTATATGACCTACTGCCCTAACGCCCTACTAATATCCAAGACCTGTTCTGTATGGTCTGATAACTTCCATAAGTTGTATCAAGAACCTCAAGACATCATCTGACTAGGGGGGTTTGAATCAGTGAACTCTGAATCAGTGAGCCTATATGGAAGCTTTCCTAACCCTAAACAGATGTAATGCTTTTTCCATCTTCTTTCCCCAAAAGGGTGCTAAGTCGTACATTGCTTCCCCTTCCTGCAGCAATTCCAGCAGCAGTGGAGATTAGAAATACTGAGTTTTATATTTGCATCATTTCAGTTTTCATTTCTTTTTAAGGATTGTATGTGAAGAAATCTTAAGGCAGAAACAAAAAATCCAGGGGGTGCAAATATCCAGACGACTGTTCCTGTGAAATTTGCCAAGGCCTGTGGAAATGTGAGGGCAGAGAAATGCAAAATGTATAATTCACCAGCTATTTGTAAGGTACTTGAGTAGGTGCCTGACTATTGTATTGCCACAGGGAGTATTTCAACTTTTAAAAAACTCCTTAAGACATACCATTTTGTAAGTAAGACTATTATTAATGTCAGCAAAGAAAATCTGGTGACCTAATTCACAAGACCAGTTACTCAAAAAAGCATATAAAATAACCCTGTGATTATGCCACTCACCTGGACCACGACAGACTTTTAATCCTTCTGTCAACTTGTTGGGACCTGAATCTGCCTTTCAGAGGAGGCCTTCCTGGTCACATCACTTGGTTCCTTGGGTTGTCTGTTCCCATTCTTCCTGGGAAAAATTGTTCTATTTTACAAGTCACTTGTGTAATTTTGGGTTCTTTTCACCAAAGAGATGAAAATATTCTTGAAGGTCAGGGCCTGAGTATTCAAATTTCTCAGACAGAGGAATTCACTGGTCCCAGAAGATCACCTGATCTTCTGAAAAAGGATTTTTCGCTTGTTGGTTTGGTGAATTGGGCCAAGCTACAGTCCATTCTATCCCCTGCTTTTCTTAAGATGACAAAAATGGAAATGAAATTACTGATCTGAAACAAACAAGTGTTTCACTGAAATCCACATGAAACACTTTTTTCACTTGAATGAGAGAAAAAGAAAAAGCTTTTTAAAATATATTTTTTAATTTTTCGTTTAGCTCTGCAACTGAAAAATCAATTACTCACACAGCTTTGTTATGAAGTTGCTTATGTTAGGGAATAATTAATAGTAACGTAGCTGAACATGTAATGCCTTAATGAGGAAAGATAAAGAAATGAGCAGTAAATGAGGCTAAATTATAGCAGAATGACAGCAATGTTTTTCTGATGATAGCAATTATGTCACAGCTGAAAAAGTATCTCTTGGTGACAAGTACATATATCATGGAATGAAAGTTCCTGTACAATTCCATTTAAAAAGTTCATTTTCAGAGAAAGCAGAAAGGGATAGATGTATTCTCTTTCATCATTTAAATGTCAGGCTTTTCCTAGATGACTTAACTTGTTTTAAAATGATGCATAGCTTTCAACATTTTTTCATTTTGAAAATTATTGCCTGGGATACAGCCCTGGTTTCCAAAACCAGCGGGGGCAGAGCACTGTCTGTCGCAGCCAAAGGCAGTGTGGAGAACAGCTCATGTGACATGGGCACAACTCATCCTGCAGCAGAGGAGAGTGAGGAGAGTCTGTCCTGCTTCCTCTGCCTCGTGTCCTCACCTG
The DNA here is from genome assembly GCF_017590055.1 of Onychostruthus taczanowskii. Taxonomy (NCBI): domain Eukaryota; kingdom Metazoa; phylum Chordata; class Aves; order Passeriformes; family Passeridae; genus Onychostruthus; species Onychostruthus taczanowskii. The sequence goes on from NW_024500683.1 coordinate 1,098,862, forward strand.
ACAGAACAAGTGCTGTTGCTCCAACTCGCTTTCAGTGACAAGCACCATTGCCTTGTGCCCACCATTAGCACACCCAAGCTTTCTACATCCATCTTCTTCGGGTCTTAGGAAATAATCCTGATGCTGGATTTTATGAGCACAAAGTTGGCATTGTTGCAATTCCTTTGAAGTCGGTAGAGCTCTTCTTAATTAATGGGATTAATAGAATCAGAGTAGGAATTCTGAAATGCGTGTATGCTTGTACCTGTAGAAGTCTATACATGCATATATAAATGTACTATGTACAGCAGTTTCTTGGGTGGAATTATAGCTTCTGCAAGGGAGTCTGCTATCCAGAAAATTAACTTGTCAGCAGTACATATTTCCTGTAAAATAATATTTTATATAACTTATATGCATTTTGGTTCATCATAGCAGTTGTAATAACAATAGTTACAACAACAACAACAACAACAATAATAATGAACCATAATAGTAATAATAACAACAATAACAATAATAAATATAAAAACAGCAATAATAATAGCAATCATTTTAATGACTATAATTTTTTGCATTTTTCCACAGTCAAATTATCCCTTTGTGTTTTGCATTCTTTTTGGTCAGTATTGCCTGTTGATTCCACCAAGGAGGCTGTAAGCTTTCCCTCCTTGGACATGAGGCATCATTTGCACTTATGTCACTAGAAGATTTTAAAAACCAATAGTGATTTGTAAGTGAGGATGCTCAGTGGAAGTCAACAGCTAACAACTGAATAACTGATTAGAGAGAAATAGAGCCAGACTGCATAAGCCCTGCAGTTATTTAGAGGGCAATACAGATATGTATTGAAAGAAATTTGAAGACAAATTTGAAGACAAAAGCAAGCACAGCACCTTCTAATTCCCACTTACTGTATGAAACTGGCCCAGTTTCTCCTTGCTTGCTCTCCATCTTGGAACCTGAGTTTTCCCTGTCCTTTTTATTTTTGCTGTTCATATACTCAGCAAGCTACATTCAGGACATGATCTCAGAAAGGTGTAGTGCAAGGTGGAAGTATTTCAGACTGAGGAGAGAACTAAAACCACACATGCTGTTTTTGTGGCAAGGCATGCACAGGGGCTGGTGCAATAAGTGTTTCTTTGAATGGAAGCACTGACAGCTCCTGTTCTTGTGCAAGGTCTGTGTCTCTCTTGTCCTCAAAATAAAGCCCTGGCTTTTAAAGACATGTACTTCATAAGGCCCAAATAACTTCAGGTGAAGAATGATGCTCAGTTCAGGCAAGATGATGGGACTACCAAGGATGCGCAACAGCAAATCTGGGCAACAAAAATACAGATCTACTCAAAAATCAGATGCCTGTGACCATTCACATTTATATGTGTACTGGCTGTGTATTTTTGGTTTGGGTTTGGGTGGGTTTTTTTGAGGATTTTACCTTTGTTTTCTGTATCTTTTCCTTTTAAAATACTTCATTGATTGCATTCCAGATATTTATGGGAGTATTTTTCGGATACTGCTCTAAGCAACTAGAAGTAAAAGGTTAAAATTGCAGGCTCAAACCTTGGGTCAGTCTAGGCTGTGTGTGTTGGCTGGGGAGGGGAGCTGTGGGCACAGACTCTTCTCTAATTGCCTCTCAACAGATACAAATCTAATGCAATCAGCAAACCTTAGAATTGCATGAGCTGTAGTAAATAGCTATGTGGTAATCAAAAAACTTTGTTTAGGTGCAGGGGGCTTATTTGGTGGTTTTTCACAGTTGTGACGGGTTTGGGGTTTTTTTTTCCTTCTTTTTTTTTTTTTTTTTTTTTTTTTCAGGGAGAGGTGCCCATTTATGCTGCACCTCCAGGACACAGGCAAAAAGCAGTAGCAAAGGTGGGGCTGTGGGATGGATGTGATGGGCAAGCATATGCTCTTTTGTGTTTGGGACAAGAGCTGAGGGTCCTGGCACCAAAAATAATGGAAATACCTTCACAGCCTTTCAGACTGAGAGTTGGGACATGGCATATTAGGATGTGATGTGACAGCCAGGATTACTCAATGCTGATGTAGTTAAAATCTATCAGTCCCTCTCTAGATCATAAAAGCAGCTGCTGGCTGCTCTTTTATAGCATTTGAAAATTTTTCTGAGGATTCATTATTTGCTAAATCATTGATAATATGATTATTATTCACAAGGAAGTAATTTAAAAATCAAGAAGGAATCTTCATTAGATTATTTTTCTCTGCTTTTATAGGTGTGTATTATTCTTATGTCACTGTGACCAAGGTGGCTGAATATGATATGAACAAGTACACACAAAGGCTGTATTTCTAAAAAAGTCTGAGATGCATTGACAGAGATGAGTTTCTACATTGACTCCACTTGAACAGTTACTTGCTCTCAAGCTGCATTGCTGCATTGCTCACACATCAGCTGTGTGAGATCCTCCATGCTTGACTAGCCCAGTGCATGCAATTGCATGCAAAAGCTATGACAGTATTAATGATGCTATTTCCTAAATCCAGACTTTACATTTTGTCACTCTTTTATTTTCTTTTTTGTACACTTTCCAGTGTTTACAACCCTCTCATGGTGACTCCAGACACACCATCACTTGTATGGTTTGATGTTAAAATGAAGCAGGAATTCTTTGAATCCTGTTTTCTTTCATTTTTCCTGCCCACTAGTTTTACTCACTCTATCAAATACTATATTCCAGTGGTGTATCAAATGCGGAGCAGTGAGGTATAGGACCCAGGTGCCTTTCAATCTCAGTGAGTTACTGGGTTACCTTGCTTGAAGGAAGAGTCAGTGGGAAGAAGCACCAAAGAAAATAATGTCCAGGAAAGGTTAGCAGGAGTGACAGCAATGGGGCAAGAACTGAACTGATGGACCTGGATTGTAAAAAATGAGGAATAGAAAAGAGACAGGTTTAGGCCAACAGAACAAAAGCAACAGAAAGGAGAAAATAATTCAGGATTAATTTCACATCCTAAATCAAGTTGGAGCAAAAGAGGCCAAGACACTCCCAAAAGACTAATTCTCTCTGGGTAAACTGAGAATAGGCATGCTTCTCCCTGCTTTTAAAGCTTGAGCTCACTCTTCCATCTAATTTTTCCCCATGAACACTTAGCACCTCAAATGCAAGTAACTTAGAAGAACAAGGGTGGAGCGCAGGGCAGGCAGGCAGTGTTGGTGAGGTGCTCTGACAGAGCACAGCCAGGTGAAGCAGCCAGCACTAACAGTGGGGGTGCACAGAGAGCAGCAAGTGGCATCCTGCCAAGCGTCCTTGTCTGAGCTCTAGGACACCTTTTCCCTTGGCTCCCAAGACGCTCTTGTTGAAGGGCCACAACAGGCTTCTATGAGACTCCTGGTGCTTATTCCCAAAATATGACCAAATCATACTATGAAGCAATAATCATGACACGAGCAGGTCCTGCTTCAGCTGTAATCACTTTTACTTAAAATAATCCCAGCAGTATTGGAGATGCTGAGCTTTCCAGCTATCAAAAGGATACACACAAGTGCTAAGAAAGCAGAAAACCAAAAGGAAGGGGGTAGAGTGCAACAGGGAAAAAAAAAAGAGCCAGAAATGCTTTTGTTAAACTTTTGAATCATGCTTTGACAAAAAGCAGCAGATCCCAATGTAGGGTGATTTTCATGCTGTAATAAACAGAAAAATAATTTAAAACCTAGGCAGCAGGACTTATTCTGAAAGATCTGAGGGGTAATAAAAAAGCCTGTGTGCAAACGTGTGTGTGTGCACACATTTTCTTTAACAGCTGCATGGAACAACCTGTTTTAAATAAGAACAAAGGTGAGCAAAGCCAGTTGTCAGGGCAGCTCACCAAATGAAGTTTTTTAATGTGCATGACGTATGCCATATAAAGTGCATTGCCTGAGATACAACAGCTCAGAGTCCAACTTGAAGTATTTTTCTCAGGCTTTTCCGACAAAGTCATGTTTCAAGAATTTACTGCATTTATCTTCATTATTTATTTCTCTTCTCCAAAAGGCCCAATGGATCACTTTGCTCACTATATCTTCAGCAGCAAATTAAAATCAGCCTCCTCCCTCCCTAAATATTCAAAATTTTCACATTCTATCAAGATGTCACTCAATCAATTTGTATCTGTTGCACTCAGAGCAGACAACTGTAAGCAGAAAGTGGAGGTCAGGTCTGACTTACCAAAGAAGTTTGACTTAAACAAGAGAAGGGAAAAAAAGAAAAACAAAATCGTGATGGAAGATTTTCACTGCTTTGAAGTTTTTGTGAACAAAAAGCAAAAAAGTCTGGCAAGCACACAGTGTACCTTTTCATGTATGTAAGTAAACACAAATTTAGGAAAAGCTTTGCTTTGCACAAACAGAAATTTTTGGGCTTTTTGTAACATGTTTGAGAACTTGGAGAGAGTTGCAAGCTCTCTGCCTTCACTATAAATGTTACATGTGTTTCTGCACTGAAGGTAAAGAGGCAACCGAGAGCAGGGGCAGTCTGCTGGGAAGGTTACAAAACTCTGTTTACAGAGAATTTTATAATCAGGCAATAATTTGTTACAAGTCTCTAAGATCTACAAGAGGAATCTATTGCTGTGCATATTTAGGAAATTTTTAAAAAGAGCAGCTTATCAAAGAAATGTGTAGTCTATTAGCACATCACTAAATTTTTATTTATTTCCAATTCCATCTTTTGCTTCCCAGTTACTCTCCTCTGTAGTAGGCAATCATGCCAGATGCAAAGTATCATTTCTGACTTTCAGAGATGAGTTGAAATTTGGGATTCCTATCTATTCCCTCTGCTGCTTTTATTTCTTGTTCCTTTTCTTATCTGCTCTCACAATGTTGCAAGTGCTCATTTACTCAGGAATGCATTACTTGAACTACTTCATCCCAATGAAAATATGAACAAAAAAATTCATGAGCAAGTTAAATTTTCCCAGACTTTGAAGTGACTTAAAGTTGAGGTACTCTTGAGAAATAACAACATATGAAGTACATTTCTATTTTTATATAGATACATAATGTGATTTCTAAGCAGTAAAAGAAAAGCTGTAAATACTAAAGGCCTGCTTGACCTTTGCTGTGACATCCTACCTGACATCCCCTGTAGGTCTGGTATCAGCATAGTGCTGGGCACCCAGAGTAGTTGAAATAGTGACGGGACAATATTTTAATTATGAAATCTCATGGTGGTACAGACTTAACCAGTGCAGGTGTGTAGGCTCACCACTACTACACTGCACTTTCTCTAACATCTTCTTGCCATCCCTGACCTTTCTGCTCAGAGCTGAGACCATGAAAACACAGAGGAGGGAAGATGTGTCGCTTGCAGCGCCAAGCCCAAGCGTGGCAACACAGACAAAGGGACAGGCAGAGCAGACACGAGAGGACATCTAGAAGGGTTGTTGACCTGGGAGAGGTGGGAGTTAGAAATGGAGTGCAGAGGTGAGGAAAACCTGGGACTCAGCAGCGGGTGCAGTGGGACTGGGACGAGCTGTGCAATGGGCTCAAGGCTCAGAGCCAGCTGGGATGGGCTGTGTGACCAGAGATCCTCCTGCCGAGCCAGCAGCGTCGGTGGAACAGAGCCTTGCTCCTGGCTGCTGATCACAGCCAAACCCATCTGTCAGCAGATAGTTTTGAAACTTGCTTGCAAAGTGCTCTGTGCCTTTCTAGTATCAAACTGCCTCGAGGCTGACACCCTGCTATTGCTATAAATTATTTTGTTAACTTAGAGTGCAGACTTCTATGCAGGCCATACAAAGGATCTAAGCTCTTCTGACAATCTGTTAAAGTGCCTGTAAAATACCACATCATTACATTTCAATAATCAATATCTTAGTGTTTGCCATTGTGTATGCAATTTCCTCTTTTTAAAGAATATTTAGGTCTACCAAACAATTGTTGGGATTGCAAAGGACACAGTAAGTAGAGTAAGCAGAACACTGGTCTGCTCAACGCATGTGATTATTTGTAATTGCACAGTCAAACACATTTCATACAGAAACCTTTCCTCTGACACTGGAAAAATAGAAACATACCAAGATGCATCAGCTTTGCACACAAGAAGCAACAATCTCTCTGTAGGACCCCAGCTTCATCTTTTGGAAAGTATTTAGTAAATGAGGTAAAGGAATATGAAATGGGAGAGAATGATTAAGACTTGTTTAGATTTCCCTGGAAAATGTGACTTTACTGTAGCGTTGGTGCGACGGATTTCCTACACAATGCTAGTTAAGTCATGTGAAGCTAATTGACAGGGATTGTGAATGTTTTTCACTCTAAGAATGGTTCTCATTTTGGGGAGCATATTGGATCCGGGCTCAGATGTGCAGGAGTCTGGAGCGTCCATTCCTGGGCACAGGCAGAATCACAGGGATTGTGATCTGCATGCACTACCACTCTGCTGTGCTCTGAAACCCACACCCGATGTACCCCAGAGCAGGTGTCCCAAGCAAAACCTTGGTCCCTTTGTACTTATACCTCCCACCCAGAAATTAATAATTCTGTTCTCAGCAGAGTCTGAAAAGAGTGAGGTAAATAACATATTGAATAAAAAGCTTAAATTCAGTCTCTAAACAGCTGCTTTTCAAATGAGCTCTGTCCAGGCTATGTGCTGAATGAGGGTCCTAAGGAAAAAGAATTAGACCATTAAATTAGACAGTTTCTCAAAAATGTAAACTCACATACATTTTTAGTGGATAATAATATTTGAAATTCTATGCTTTCAGTGCTTTTGGCTATTGAAAGCTTTCTAAGAAAAGTGGAAAGTGAATGGGAAGGGAAAGAGGAAAGCAAAGGCAAAAGGGAAAGGGAAGGGAAGCCTTCTTCCTAGGTCCCCTCACAAAGTCCGAAAAAGTGACTGTGAGCAATACGGGGAATCATTAGGGAAATAGAAGGAATCCTCAAATTCTTTTATGCTGTTTTGGGAACAAAAGGGCTGGTTTAGGACTTCTTTAAAGCAGGGAGCTAGCAGAATGGTGCTTTTCAGACCTCACCAGACTTGGTTAGGCTTGCTACTATGCATGGATTTTCAAAAACAAACACGCCCGTATACTAAATCCCCAGGGGATTTTCTTCATGTATTCATGCCTTTATCAGCCGATCTTAAGATCAGCCAGCGCGTACCAGCAGTACTACTGCCACTTCAAACACCGGGAAGACAAGAGGAAAGCAACAGGAGCTTTTGTTGAGCCAGCGGAATGAATCGGCAGCTGGGACTGGGAAGCAGCAGCGCTTCGTGCATCCCAGTCCAGTCAGGCAAAAGCAACTCCCAGCGGTTCTCTGCGATCAAATTATTATTTCTTAATCGTTCACCTATGAACCGTGCCTATAAAGAGCCCGGAGGGGCTGTCAGTAACAAAGCCCGGGAGAGCGGCCCCGGCCCCGCCCGCCCGGGCGAGCGCAGAGCGCGGGGCGCAGCCTCACCTGGCAGCGGCGCCGCGGAGCCGGGCCCGCCACCGCCCCCCTTGGATGCCGTTCTGGTTGCTTAAAAAAAAGAAAAGAAAGAAAAAAATAGGTCTAGTTATAAGGTATGATAATTATTTTTTTCCTTATTTTTAATTTTTTTAAATTGTGTTTTAATTTGAGCGCCGCTAATTGCTGTGTGCATGCGCAATTCGCTGGTTCACTGAGCGCACCGGGCAGTGGCGTAGGCGCGGGCGGGACGGAGCGGGGCTGGAGCGGAGCGGGCGCTCCGGGATGCTCGACAGCCCCGGCTTCAGGCGGGCAGGACAGCGCTGAGGGGCCGGACCGGCTCCGGGCTGGTGTAGCGGTGGGCTGGAGCCTTGGAAGGTGCACCTGGTGGGGCTGTGCTGTGCGGCTTCCCCTCCCGAAGCGCGCACCGAGGGGTCAGGGAAGGATAACCGCAGCCCGGAGACAGGTTTGGCAATTCTCATCTCTCGGCTGAACGCTGCTTCGCCTTCGCTCTCAGATACTGTGTGCCTGCTTTCTGTGCATCCCCCTTCCCCTCCTCTAACCTCTGGAATTAATGTGGATGATACTCTTGTGCAGTCTGAAAGGATGTCTGTCGGGTTTTGTTCTTGAAGATCTTTAGTGTTTTTCTTACGTGACCAGTGTGCTGGAAAGGTGGGGGGACGCTGAATTTAATAAGTGTTTGTATTCCAAAATAGCACTTCAGTCACTGCTCAGTTGGAATAAGACACTTTCAATACAAATGAACTATTTCAGCAAACTGGATTTTAATTTTTACAAAATCAGCGTAAGAAACAGAAGACAAACTGTTGTGGATTACAAGCAGTGTGGTCTCCTAAGGAAGAAAACATTTCCTTTACTTTCAGTATGTTTTGGAAACTATCGTGCAGTTTAGAAGCAGCAAGAATATGAATTTGCTTGTTATATAGTTTGATACAATCACTTTCCAAAAGTTAATTCAGCAATGAAGGACATGCACTTTTTTACACTTTGTATATTAGGTAGCCACAAAAAATTGTCTTTAAGTTTACTAGAACTTTTTTAAACAAGCTTTTGTTTGTTTTCAGAGTTGACCCTGTGATAAACTGAACAAGAAGTTGGAAAGTTCTGTAGTAAGGTCATTCAGACATTTTTCTCATTCCTTACCTTTAAAATGTAATGGATAGTAAGGAGAAAGTAACACAGATGTGCTTTATTCTTTTTCTTGCCATGGGATCTGATCTCGTTTTCACTATTTCTTCTCCAATTGAGATGGCTATATGGGAAGTACTGAAGCTGATGATTCGAAAGTGTGACCTAATCGCCTAATTTAAGTCTTAGGCCCGATTGTTTTGTTTCCTAGAGAGCCTGACAATCTTTTGTTTCTCTTTGACTTCAGCTCAAGTTGTAAGTACTCAGAACTAGCAAAATTCAGCCTTTTGGGTATCTCAGCCTGGCCCCAAATATGAAAGCACTGGGAAATAGTCCTGACATGTGGAGGATTTCCCAGTGGCTGTAGAAATAATCTTCAAAATCAGCTGTTGTACATTAAACAGAGGAAAAAAACAAAGGGAACTCCTTTATTGAGTTAAACTACCTCTTGCTGGTTTTCATTGTCCTGGGATTACAGACTCTTGCATCACTTAATGGGCAGCAGCTTTTTAGCTACCACTAGGAAGTTTTCGAGTCTCTCTAACTCTGCATGTACAGTAGCAGACTTTGGGTTTGAAGTGGGAAGATGAGTTTGCAAGGACATTTGCTTTCCAACTGGAAATTCTCTTGGGATTGTTTTGTGAGTGGCACAGAAATGCTGTTGGCCCCTCAGGAGGAAGCAGCCTTCATCAGCTCTCAGTCAGCTGATCCTTAGAGTGACCGAGTCCTCATTAATGTATTTGCCTTAACCCCCACTTACTGGCCATCCGTGAAATGGGATAGAAGTCATTACACCCCATAGCAACAGACTTCTTGGAATGTAAATGGCAAAGTAAGGTACTACAGGAATGGGAAGTCACATAGCTTTGTGCTAGAGCAGCAGTGAGAAACTCTGTGGGTCTCCAGCCTGGATATGAACTCAGTAAGGTCCCCTAGAGACCTTAACCTGCTTGCCTCCTTTCCATCCTTTTTCTTCTGACTGCTGTTCCTCCTGCTGCCAGTTTTGATAACAAGAGAAATCCCTCTCCTCCAGATTGCCCTCTTCATTAGCTCCACCTTTGAGTGCTTAATTAAACACTGGGAGACACCTTGGGAAGCTTGACTTTGTTTGCAGAGCAGGGGGCTAAAACAGGCCAACACAGCTGAACTGCGGTGCTGAAATGCTGATGTGTATGCAAACCATGGGAGCAGCCTATGGCCTTTCAGGGCATCATCTGGCTTGCCCTGCTTTCCCAGGATTTCCTTGTGTGGGTGAGTGCCCATTTGTATGCTAGAAGTGGAAAAGGTTGTACGAGTACCTGTGATGTTTTCTCACCTTGCTGGAAGTACAAATAGAAAGGCAGATACACACTGATATGATTATCAATAAATGTTTGGGGGGATATTTGCTTTTGCATGCTCTGTTTTAAACACTTGGAAGTGGATTTTTTTTGAGAGGAGCCATGACTAAAGAAATGAAGCCACATCACTGGAGGAATAGAGTTGTAGCTATCAGAATCCCACTGCACTTCTGTTGATCGATTCATAGCTTGGAGGAGGGAAGGGGAAGCAGAAAGACTGTGCAGTGAAACACTTCAGCGCCAAACCTAAAGGCAGGAGGAGAGGGACAGCCTGGTTATTGCCCATCCTCTCCTACATTCTTCCTTGCTAGCTACTTCCAGCACACCATTCATGAGAGTTGTTAAAACTAATTCCATAGTTGCTCTTCCTCCAGTCCGATGTCTTTCTCTGCAACTGAGATTGGTTGCTGAAAGTTTTCAGGCTCCTCCCTCCCCAGCACTGCTGCCAGCAGAGCTCTCCTGCTGCCCCAGCACTGCCTGGTGTGGCTGTGACAGCTAAGGCTGCTGGGGATGCAGGAGAGGCAGCTCCCTGTGCAGCAGGGACCATGTCAGCATGCAGCAGTAGCTTCCTTACTCCAGCATCCTGCATCATGCCAGTCAGGCTTCTTTCTTTATAGAACAAAGTCTGAGCAGCAGCATCCTGGGGTGCTTGTTTTTAACTGAGGCAGTTAACAGCTGCACACAGTCATCACACCTGAGAGTTTGCTTCTTGTTTATACAGTACTGCAAGGGGTAATGTGCCTGTCTTGAGTACTGGACCTGTTCCTCAAATACTGTGGGGAGGACAGATAGTAAGGAGAAGGAGAGAGCACCAGGACCCCCACAGCAGCATGTATTCAGGAACTGACTCTGCTGCAGGCTTTGACATGGTACTCCTGGGGAAAAGAGATGCCACACAGGCTGCAGCAGTGCTGTCCACAGGAGGGCAGGGAGTACGGTCCCTCTCTGGGCAGAGAACTGGATCACATCTGCTTGCTTCATTCTGGGGACATTCAGCCAAACCCCTGAGACTCTTACTGATGAATGCAGGTTATCCAGTTGTATCCAAACATTTCTCATTTCTTTTTCTAAAAAAACACAAACCAAGACACCACAGGGACTGGGCTGGGGGGTATCAAATTGTTGGGTTGTCAGTGTTTTGGTTGTATCTAATGTTTCAGTATTAAAGGTTTTGTTTGTTTTGATTTTAATCCTGAATGCAGGTGCTTTCAGCCTCTTGACAATCCAGCATGCAGTTGGTCTGGCTAACACATTGAAGACCAGGTGCTGGGAGTCTGAAGGGCTTTTAGTGTTGCATAGGAGCCCATGTAGATCGGTGTTACTTAGCAAACATGAGCAGCAGCAGTCAGATGAGAAGCCTGATAGCAGCAAATGTGCTGTGAGGGTCAAGAGGGGACAACCTCACCTTGCAGTCCTGCTGAAATTCCAGTTTAACCACTGAGGTATGAAAGCTGTACAAAGATGGAAAAGCGGGAGCAAGTTTAAACTCAGCTTTATTTTAGTCTCTAGAAGTAACACTGAAAAGGTATAGATTTTTTTTTATTTTTAAATTACTTTGACAATTAACACATATATTTGTGTGCTACCTTCCAATTCCTCCCCACAGACCCGGATATTAGAAGCAGTTCCCATATACATGAAAAACAGAAGTATTGTTAAGTATCTTCTCTGAAAGTTGGCTTGTCTTATCTGAGACATGTAGTTTCTCTGTGCTAAAGCTGAGGCAGAATGAAGTGCTGAATGTTGCTTTATTTTCCCAGAGGGGCCAAGCTGGTTATTCCCCACTGCTAGCACTCCTGCAAGGCAGTGACAGGGCTAACATGCTTTCTTCCCTTGCTCAGCCTCATGACTGGCATTTTCTTGTCTTAGTTTAACAGGTATTTGCAATTTTTTTTTCAGTGGCTTTCTTGGCAGATTTTCCCAGTAGACTCTCAGGTAATCACGTGGAACCATGTGTGGTCAGTGCATTATTTTGCACTGGCGTGTACTCCCTGGAGCAATTGCTGGGTGAAAATGACATGTGCAGGCCTAGGAATTACAAATCAAAGACAGTTTTCTAAGCATCTCTAGGCATTTGGGTGTCAAGATTTTTTTTAAGCGTTTTTTCTGGGGTTTTTTAATTTGTAGGGGTTGCCTTAAAATTTTCTTGTGGGACAAGGGAGGCTGGAAACATTCTCCTATGTTTGTGACTTTGGAAGATGTGTCATTTAGAGCACTACCAGGTTCAACTACACTGTTCTGTCATGGCAAACAGTATTTTTGTGGAAGGGTACATACTATTTCGTTAAAAACATAGTCTGGGGGAGATGAGGAAGAGTTCTTGGCTGAAACATTTGCATGAAGCACTGAGACAGAGTAGCCAGGGAATATATTGCATGCTAATAAAGTTTCTTCTTCAGTGTGAAAAGTGCATGCTTTGTGAGTGACAGTGAGTCTTTTTTTACCTTTTGACATTTTAACTTGACCAATAATGAGGCATCCACCAGCATGCCTTTTCAGTCCTTTCCAAAGAGCTGCCACAATTAAAGAGACTTTTCTTTTGAGAATAATCTGTGACCCAGCAAGGTTGGCTGCAGTGTTTGTTTGTTTTTCTCTCTACCGCTGGTTCCTTCTATTCTCTTACTCCCACATCCTATCCGAGTCTTGCTTTCAAATGCATTCTTCAGCCTTCTCCTTCCCTACCTACTGCATCCTGTGTTCTGCTTTCTGACTTCCTTCTCTTTTCTTGTGGCTTTTCTTTCCAGTTCCTTTTGATTCTGGTCCCTCGGGAGCAAGGAGTGAAACATTAACAGTTGCTGAGTTCAGAGTTAATCTGGCTCTTGCTCGGAGTGTAGAGTTCAGGTGAGGGCTCTGGGAGACACCCTTTGTGTATGACATTGTGCCCCAGGGCCCTTGGCACCACTTCATTGCTGGAGTGGCAGAGAGGAATGTATATGTGTGCTCCACCTGCTGTCATCTACAATCCAACATGTAAGATAAGAAGAAAATTGATTAAAGTTGATCTTTACTAAGATATGGATGTTCCAGTTACTGCAAGTTAATTACCAGGCGTTAATTGCTCTGCTATTACCACCTGGATGTGCGTCTCAGTTATAAAAAGGAAGCTGAGAAGCTTCAGACTTAGGGTAAGCAAAGCAAGTGGATTTGAATAATCTCGTGTCTTTTTAGAGGAAGTGGGAACTGCAGGTACTATGACAGTGGTTTGAAAAAAAAAATATTTCACAGTAAATTCAGTGTGCCTACCTGTGTCTTTCTAAGTCAGACTGTTGCTTTTGCAATAAGGCTCTTAGATTGGTTGGGATACATCCCTGTGTTGTCTGTATTCTTTCAGTTGAGGATCACCAGCCTCATAAATCTGTGCTTAGAACATGTGCAAGAACTTCCTATGTTGGTGTCAACAGATCCTGAATATAAATCACAGGTATAAAATAGTTATATTACTCCATGTTGCATGGTGAAGGCTGGGTAATTTATGCCTTTATTATCTTTCTGAGGAGACACCTAATTTGGATATATGGTGAGCTTTTATATTGTCTGAAAACGCATATTTAGAGGCCATATAGAGAAGAGCGTTTTCCAGATGAGGGCAGCTATAGCCAAAGGTTTGACTAGTCTGATCCTTGTGGTTCACAACATCTACTAAGTGAAATGTAGAAGAAGAAACCTTTTAACCTAAATTTTCCAGCACAGTGACTATTATCTTCCTGCTAAGTTCATATGCCTGTGATGCCCAGATGGTTATCAGTTGTGTGCTACTGTAATCTTCTGTCCTGCTGGTTTATTTGTAACCAGGATTGGTCTGTATATGTGTGGCTGCATATGACAATTAGTTTAAATCTTTTACCTTATTTTACAGATTTTTCTGTATGCAAGACATAAAGAGGAATCCACTTGGTAAAACAAATTTGGTATAAATGTATTAGTCCTGTAGTTAGTCCTGTTGGGATATTATATACTTTTAACAACATCATCCTAACAGAGAAATAAATGTAAGGAATTAAAACCTGATGTATTTGTTACCTGTACATGTAGAAAATTTTACTGTGTTTCAAATTTCTAGATGATTTTATGTATTTTTTTTTAAATTTCTGTAATTCAAAATACTTGATTTGGGAACACAACTGTAGTAGGTAGTTATTTCTTGAAGACTAAATAAAATTAATAAATTATTAATTAATAAAAAAGAAGCTAAAATAAAGGTGATTTTAAAAATACAGAGATAACACACAGACATATATATACATTTTAGTCTAACGCATCTCTTCTAACTTGTTTCAGGTTGAAGAAACTTCTTGAGCAGGAGAAGATCTATCAAGCCCGGAAGGAGAAGGAGCATACAAAGAGAATCAGTAAACTAAGAGAAGAACTAGTCAAGCTCAAATCATTTGCACTCATGCTGGTGGATGAAAGACAAATGCATATTGAACAACTTGGTCAACAAAGCCAGAAAATACAGGACTTAACCCAAAAACTAAAGGAAGAAGAAGAAAAGCTTAAAATTATTAGTGCAAAAACAAAAGAAGATGGACAAAAACTGATGAAATTAGAGGCAGAACTTGAACACAAAACATCATCATTTTGTCAAGAACATGAGGAGATGACTGCTAAACTGGCTAATCAAGAGTCACATAATAGACAACTAAGGCTCAAGCTAGTGGGGTTGACTCGCAGAATAGAGGAGCTAGAAGAAACTAACAAAAATCTTCAGAAAACTGAGGAGGAACTTCAAGAATTAAGAGATAAAATAGCAAAAGGGGAATGTGGGAACTCTAGCTTAATGGCAGAAGTGGAAAACCTCCGCAAGCGCGTGCTTGAAATGGAGGGGAAAGATGAAGAGATCACAAAAACCGAATCCCAGTGCAAAGAGCTGAAAAATAAACTGCAAGAGGAAGAGCATCATAGCAAAGAGTTGAAACTTGAAGTGGAAAAACTGCAGAAAAGAATGTCAGAATTAGAGAAGCTGGAAGAGGCTTTCAGTAAAAGCAAGTCGGAATGCACTCAGCTACACTTAAACTTGGAGAAAGAAAAAAATTTGACTAAGGATTTGATAAATGAGTTGGAAGTGGTGAAGACTCGAGTGAAGGACCTTGAGACATCTGAAAGCAAGTTGGAAAAGGCTGAAATAAGCTTAAAAGATGACCTTACGAAGCTGAAGTCATTTACTGTAATGTTGGTTGATGAGCGAAAAAATATGATGGAAAAAATAAAGCAGGAGGAAAAAAAGGTTGAGGGCCTAAACAAGAATTTTAAAGTTGAACAAGGGAAAGTTATGGATGTAACAGAGAAATTAATAGAAGAAAGTAAGAAATTTTTGAAACTGAAATCTGAAATGGAAGAAAAAGTATCTAGTTTGACAAAGGAAAGGGATGAGTTAATTGGCAAACTGAGAAGTGAAGAAGAAAAATCATCTGAATTAAGCTGTAGAGTTGACCTGTTAAAGAAAAGAATTGATGGTATGGAGGAAGTAGAAAGAGAAATTACAAGAGGTCGAACTAGGAAAGGAGCAGAGCATGGTTGTCATGAGGACAACAAGATTAAGGAACTTACCATTGAAATCGAACGATTGAAAAAACGTCTCAAACAACTGGAAGTGGTTGAAGGAGATTTGATGAAGACTGAAGATGAGTATGATCAGCTAGAGCAGAAATTTAGGACTGAGCAGGATAAAGCTAATTTTCTTTCTCAACAGTTGGAGGAGATGAAACTCCAGATTGCCAAAACGAAAGCAATAGAAAAAGGAGAAGTGGTGAGCCAGGAAGCAGAGCTGAGGCACAGGTTTCGTCTGGAAGAGGCCAAAAGCAGAGATTTGAAAGCAGAAGTTCAAGCACTTAAGGAAAAAATCCATGAGCTCATGAACAAAGAAGACCAGCTTTCTCAGCTCCAAGTCGATTATTCAGTTCTACAGCAAAGGTTTATGGAAGAGGAAAACAAAAACAAGAGCATGGGGCAGGAAGTTTTGAATCTGACAAGAGAGCTGGAGCTTTCTAAGCGTTACAGCCGTGCTCTGAGGCCCAGCATGAACGGGAGAAGAATGGTTGATGTTCCTGTGACGTCCACTGGCGTGCAGACAGATGCTCTAAGCAATGAAGCAGCAGAAGAAGAAACTCCAGCAGTGTTTATAAGGAAATCCTTCCAGGAGGAGAATCATATAATGAGCAATCTGCGACAGGTAGGTCTGAAAAAACCCATGGAGCGTTCTTCAGTTCTTGAGAGATATCCTCCGGCAGCAAATGAGCTTGCTATGAGGAAATCCTGGATACCATGGATGAAAAAGAGGGAAACTGGAGCTCAGACAACGCCTGATAAAGGAGCCCGAAGCCACAGTAGTCCAGCACATCCCGGGGAGGTTGTCCTTTCACCAAAGCAGGGTCAACCTCTTCATATTCGGGTGACACCAGACCATGAGAACAGTACAGCAACTTTGGAGATAACCAGTCCATCTGCAGAGGAATTTTTTTCAAGTACCACTGTCATTCCTACTTTGGGAAATCAGAAGCCACGAATAACCATCATTCCTTCCCCAAATGTTATGCCACAAAAAGGAAAAGGCAGTGAAAGTCCCATGGGCCCAGATCGTTCCATGTCTCCAGTCACTATAACAACATTCTCCAGGGAAAAGTCCCCAGAGGGAGGGAGAGCACCCTTCGCTGACAGACCTGCATCGCCAATTCAGATCATGACAGTATCGACATCTGCAGCGCCGGCAGAAATCTCTGTCTCTCCACAGTCACAAGACATGACCATGGGCAGGGCTGTCTTCAAAGTCACGCCAGAAAAGCAAACCGTCCCAACTCCAATCCGCAAGTACAATGCCAATGCCAACATTATTACAACAGAAGACAACAAAATCCACATCCACTTGGGCTCCCAGTTCAAACGTTCTCCCAGTGCCGCGCCCGACGGCGCGAGCCCTGTGATAACAGTCCGACCGGTGAACATCGCGGCAGAGAAAGAGGTGGTCACCGGTACTGTTCTTCGATCACCTCGCAGCAACCTGTCCCCACGACCTGCAGCCAGCAAGGTGACAAGTACTATCACCATCACACCTGTTACAACATCTTCCACACGAGGAACACAATCAGTGGTAAGCAGTGTGATCTCATGGTGTGGTCTTCATGGTAGGGAGATGGACAAACCATAGCTTGGGTTTGAGACACCAGCAGGGAAAATGGGAGGGGTGAGGAGAAACTCTTGTCTTCCCTACATTTCTTCCAGGCTCAAGCTTAATTACATAATCAGAATTTGCCCGATTCATGTATTTTTGTACCAGTGTTGGATGCTGGTACGCTTTTGGTATTATCTCCCAAAGCAGTTAACTGCTATATTACTGAGCTCCAAAATAAATAAGCAGACATGTTATCATTGCTTACAGCTCCAAGCCTCTTTAGCCAGTGAATAGTAGAGCTTTTTCTGTTCCTCTGAACTTCTGTAAGTGCTGTATTACAATAGAGCTTTGTGTAGCATTTTTTTTGCTTTCTCTTTGGGCTTCTATGGTGGTACTCCAGCTTCTTTTTCATAGTGAAAGACCTCTCACCTCTGTCTTTAACCATAGTGGGCAGTATTTATTGATAGTCCTCCCCCAGTTTATTACTGGACATATGTTTTTATTACTTGAGTTGGAAATAGCCTGGGAAAGAAGAATTTGACCAAAACAGAAAACCAAATGTACTGTATTAGTCCAAAAACTTACTTAGCTAGACAGAGTCTGCAACAGATGCTTAGGGGAATATTATTTTGAGTGGGTAAACACACAGTAACGTTTCCCTCAGTGTCTGTTCCCAGTTTTTGGCAATAGGTGGGTTTTCTCTCTGAACCAGAGCCTGTAGCCACATCTTTGTCTTTAATAGACCATGGCAAAGTTTTCTTCTATTTATTCTTTTAATTGCTTTTTGAACTCATTTACACTGTTGTTTCTACAACATCAGGGGGCAGTGAATTCAGTTGTGGGCTTTGGGTAAAGCTCTTTTGTTTGATACCTTTTATGCAATACCTTCATTGGTTACAGCCTTTTTCTTGTATCTTGACAAACACTGAATAGTCATCCCCTACTCAATTGTCCGTGCTGCTCGGGAGTCAGCAGAGCCCTACAACACGCCTCGTCAGCCATCTCTTCCCAAGCTGAAATGTCGAAGTGTATTTAAGATACACTTTCACACTTCTGGAGAGAAGCTGCCACTCCCATTTAAGACTTTGGAATTAAGAAAGCTTGCATTCATCACACAGATCTGTCTGGAATTGCACATGCACTCGCTCTCTCTTCCACTTCTATAAAGTATTGTAGATACTTTATTATACAGTGTTTCCTTACATATTAGAGGCAATTGTTCATTTTTTAAAGTCTTGAATTAATTTACAAATTCCTTTGTCTCTCAGAAGCCTGGAAAACTTTTTTTTTAAACTTTTTTCTTTTAACTAGATGTCTGTCTCTACTGTGATGATGCAGTGAACCATGGCAGACAAAACTTTTTTGTTTTGTTTTTTTTTTTTTTTTTTCTGGCTAAAAACTGGCTTCTTTCTTCACTTTATCCTCCCTGATTTGGAATGTAAGGAAAATAGTTCAGCCATAAGATTTACTTTATCTTATGCTTCCCTTGGGTTTTTAATGTCCCTAGTCAGCTGAACAGGCAACTTCGAACAAGCTCAAATATGTCTTTTTCCTCCCCGACCTCTTGGAAAGAAAAAAAAGTGTATTCACCATGTGTTTTGCAAATGACAACTTTACAAACACACTTCACTGCCCCTAGTCAGAAAACCCAAGCAGTGATCATTTACTCAGTAACCCTAGACGAAACCGACAGATACAATTGTGAGGGTTTAAGTTAATAAAATTGAACAGGACGAACTGATACACAGCTTCTTTCTTAGCTCAGTGGTTTTAATTTTTGTCTTAACTCTCCTCACACAAGATGCTTTGTACAATGTATTAATGCCTTTTTTATGGCAGCCTATGGATTTGGATAGTTCCCACAGAAACAGAAAAAATGGTGTTTAGTCCTCCTTAGCTTGATTAGAGTCAAACTCGCTCCCAGGAAAATACTTGGACTGTCCTAGCAGACCTAGGAAATTATTTTTTTTTAATTGCAAACGGACCACAGAGACCAGAGGATATGGAGACCAAAATGAGCCTGCTTGTCAGTCTTCCCTTAGCACATTGGCCCAAATTTCTGTTCCCAGGACAGTTCATATAGTTTACAGAAAAAATCTCACAGAATAAAGCCAAGTATTCTTTGGAAAAAAACCCGAAACGGTGGTGCCTACACCCTGTTTGATTTAGGCCTTAAATTTGGTTTTATGACTGCTGGTGAATGTGGATCTTCTTTGGCTACCATGACGGGTGTCAGTCCTATAATCACTTAATCCCTGTGCTCCCCACCTCCTACAAGCCTGGCATTGAGTGCCAGCTGTTTATGCTGCCAGGGTACACAGTGACTCCAGTGCCATGCAAATCTGCGGGGAGCAGAGGGAATCCCAGCTGCAGCAGAGCCAGCACGGTGGCACTGCACCAACCATGCAGGGCATGCTGTGACCACGGCAGGAGGGCCCAGCTGAGAAGCTGCTGGGTGCCAGAGCGAAGGGGACAAGTGTTTATGCAGCTGTAAGGCCACTTGCAATTGGACAGCGCTTAGTTTGAGATTGGCATCTGAATGTAGCTCTGTGTAGGTGTCCCATGTCTGCTCTAAGCTGCTGCTGGAGCTCCTGGAGGTGCAGGGAGCAGCTCACCTGCCCGTGCAGAGGTGTTGTGCTGCTGGCTGTCTGTGGCAGCTGAGACGTGTGTGAGGCTGGGAGGGATAAATGACCGGTACCTTTCTGCAGTGGCAGCTGATGGGACGCCTCAGATGGCACAAGATGCCTCAGCGTGGGCAACCGAGTCAGTGTGTAGTCTGTGTGCTCCCCATGGCAGCACTGAGGCCTGTGTGCTGGCCTGTGGTGATGCAGCTGAGACAGGGCTAGCTTCTGGGTGAGCTGAATTGCCCACTGGCTCTGCTGACTATCTCGAATCTGCCTAGATCTCAAATCCCAGCCTTTCAGGATAAAGTTACCTAAACATGCTTTATTTTAGTGCCATTTTCAGTGCTGTCAAGTAGTCTACCTACCTTCCAGCTGCCTTATCAGAAGTTTTAGGTCTCCTTGGGTCATCTGTGTTGTCTACCAGCCCGGTGTACATTGCTTGAGTAGCCCAGGGCATTTCAAGTTGTACAAGGTGTCTGTTGGTCACTGAACTCAACCATTTCTGTCCAGGGTAAGCTGGGGCCTGATCAGGTTGAGAACAAATGCTGAAAAAGCACTTTTTTACTTAAAATATTCCAAAAGCCAGTGTATGCATGAAAGCAGTCTCTTTGTGTGTCAATAAAATGCACCAAGCAGGATCTGTTACAAACTACTCAAACATGCTACGTGTTCTGTATGTTCAGATTGCTTTTTTCCTTTAATGGGAACCTAACCTTACTGCAACTTCACAGGTTAATACACCTGTGTCTGCAGTGAGAGCTGATTATGACTGCACCATAGCAGATGCATGTGTTCATCTTGCTCTCAGTAATGTCTTGTGTAACCTCACTGGGTCCCTGTTCCAGCACCATGTCTTGCCTTGCCAGCTCAGATCCAGCTTGCATCACCCAGCGTCTCACAGGGTTGCATCTTGGGCACTCCATTCCAGCTGTGTAAGGGTTAGTTTCTGGTTGGAGCCACATTCCTGGACCCACCAGAAGACAGCAGCCTACAGACAAACAGCTGGAAGGAATGATGGAGAGACAGGCAGTCGTATGGACTCTCTGCACAGATGCTACAGACGTGGGCTGGATGTGTTCTCTGCTTGCTGCCCCTTCCCGCGCCCAAGGGGACAAGCCGGCTGGGGAGGCACCTTTGTGCCATCTCACTTGGCAAACACAAAATGCTTTTGCAGCTGCCTGGGAAGTAGGCGCTAGCTTCCATCAACGCCTTAGTATGCTGGAATGAAGGCAACTAAGAAATTTAAAGCGAGTTAGAGTTCTTTTCAAAGTGCTTTTGAGTGATTTAGGCTTGAAATGAGTAACTTGAAAGCACCCAAATCCTTAGTTAATAATTTACATGTGAATAAAGCTGAAGAAATGCCTGAGATTCCAGCTACTCCATTTGATTGCCTCATGTTTACTCACTGTGGGACTCTTTCAGGGAGTACAAGATGTTTGTCATTTGGGTTCCCTGGGATGTTGACATATTTTCCAAGGCTGATGGAATGCATTTGCATGTTTTGCCCTACGGAATTGTATGGGCCTAACTTGTTTTGACATCTACATGTGAGTTCCATATTAGCCTTTAGACTGCTATTGTAAATGTTGCTTTTATTTATTGAAAATGGCTTCCTTCCTGTCAGGCAGACAGCATTCAAGTTTTCCAATTGTGATTTTTTTTGAGTGTACACATGGGGTTTTGAGCTGTTCTTAGAAGATTAAGGAATGGTTTTCCTTTGCATGCTCAGGATGCAGACAGAAAACTCTGATGCCACTGGCTGAAAAACATTTGGAGAGCATTTTAAAGTAAATGTTCAAATGCATGTTGCAGCTGACATGAGCTCCCAGTCCAGTCTATTTTAGCAGTTTAGTTTTACTTTGCTTATATGTCATAAGTTGCAGAGTTTAGTCATTTAGCAGGTGGGTGTAGCTAGGATTCCAGGATTTCTGGAGAATTGTTCTTTTTTTGTCAGATCAAAGTCTTAATCCATAATGCGAACAGAAATGTCAGTCACATAGGAAATTCAGGCGAGACACTGAAGTTGTCACCGTTATCATTTGGGTCTGTATTGCACACTGCAGGAGATAAAGCCGATTTCCTTCCAGAATCGTCATGTTTATAAGTATTTTCTTTAAGTCGTGGTTTATATGGGGTAGCTCCAGATTTGACCTTTACACAGATCATTATGTGGCCAAAGCTATGGGATAGCTTTGGATACTCATTGGATACTGATTTGGATACTCGTTCCATTGGGATATATGGGATAGCTTTGGCCTGGTCTCCAGCTGGGGCTTCAGAAGGACACAGCAGCTGTGTTGGGTCTGCCACCCCCAAGCGAGCCACTTAGGCTGTTCTTTTTTTAAAAAATATCTGAATTACTCAAACTTGAGGATAAGTGTGCTTGCTAGGCTGTTGTCCAGGGCAGAAGACTGGCAGAGATAGTAAAATGGCTGTGTCCACACTGCCTTGAGGTATCCTTGGAAATTTGGGTTAGCAGCTTCACCCTCACCAGAGTTTCTCAAGCTGTGATTTGTGCTTGGATGGGGAAAGCCCTTTCCCACATTCCTCCTGCCATAGCCATAGGAAAAGGAAATCCAGATCTGTTCTCTGTCTCTTTCTCTCCCAACCCCCTGCTCTTCCCAGTGCAGAAATAAGTGGCCCCAGCCATTTTACTTCCCAGCATACTTTGGGAAGTAAAATTCAGTTTTATTTACAATGCTGAGTGATCATGCCCCAGCTCCTAAAATTTGGCAGTTATCCTGGGTTCATCATTAGCCTCAGCTGACTCTATGCTGTTCTGAACACCCGTGCTAGTGTTTATACAGGATGCTAATATTTTACCTGTCCTGACAGCCAAACCAATGTTGTAGTAGCCTCTAAGGGCATCCTGAACTGTGTTATGCTGTAGAATGGGAGATTTGCACAAATTCCATTCCTTATGATATCTTGATTCAAAACCCTGCACCTCACCTCTGGGATAATCTTTGATTGCAACTGTGCCTTTGGCCCTGCTCTAGCAGTATGTGCCATGACCAGATTCCAAGTGTGAATATTACTTTGTTAATAGGCATGATTTGGGATATTGTTGTTTGAGAGGTAAATGAAGAACCAAAGAAAAGTATAAGATGAGCATGTATGAGAAAAAGTCCTTAATTCACTGCATTTTGCTCTGTCTCTTTGTTTTGCAGACAGGACAGGATGGGTCATCCCCGAGACCTACACCCACCCGCATTCCTGTCTCAAAAGGTATGAAAGCAGGAAAGCCAGTAGTGGCAGCCCCAGGAGCAGGAAATGTGACAAAATTCGAGCCTCGTGCTGAGACTCAGTCTATGAAAATAGAACTGAAGAAATCTTCAGCCAGCAGCTCTGCCTCCCTGGGCGGGGGTCAGGGCTGATGGCAGTGGCTCAGGGGGTACGTTCTGCAGGTTTTACTGCTGCCATGGAAGTCAGCTCCCTTGTCTGTGTAGTTGTTCACGTTTGCCTGTACTAACAAAATCCTGCAGCTGTCACTTAACAACAAACTAATAAGTGTGTGCACTGACTACTTAAATAACAAAATCCTTTTGTTTTCTTACTCAAGTTAAAAAAAAAAAAAAAAAACCTGTCAAAAAGGCAATTTTATGCCAGGCTAGTTTTCAGTCTAGGAAGTGAGAATGGGTAACTGAAATAGGTTATTAATCTGTATTGGGAATTCTTAGTGATAGACTGGGTCACTTCTTAGTAGATCAAAGGAGGTTTGGTCACTTTAACTAGATTGTTTTCCACCTTTGCTGCTGCACGGTCTACTTTCCTTCCTGCCTTAATGACATTACTGAAATGCCACATGGCCTAGGGAAGCAATGCCAAAAGTCTTGCCATGCACACTTGAGGTCCTGTTTAATGAAAGCCAGTACCTCATGTGTGGAAGAGGAAGAGAGGAAGGATGGGCACCATGTGACCATGTGGCCTCTCTAGGAGCCTCCCATGAAAATCACCATTTCTCAGTGGTGAGCTGCTTTCTCAAGATAGTTACTAAATTCAGGGGCATAGGGATGTTGCACAATGTTTGGCAGCAATTTAATTCTTCCAGAGACAGTCAATACTTGTAGACAACACCTAGAACCAGGTCCCTGACTTACACACACTGGAATACTGCTAGCTCAGGGCTCAGATGAAGGCTTGTGAGCCAGAAGGTGTTTAGTCTTCAGCAAAAGCTTGAGAAACATTGTCTGGCAAAAATCAATACAATTCATTTGTGCCTGCTCCAAAGACCACTAATGGCTATGAAGCAACTCATTCCATTGACCTGACTAGGTTTTCAGTTTTCCTGCTTGGGTCTTACATTGAAACCTTACTTCCCAAGCCTCCTTACATCTTAGAGGGTAAGTCAGCACAGCCTGCTGGTGGCAGGAATTGCTATCTAAAGGCATGGCTCAGGTACACACAATGAAAGAGAGAGGCTTTGGTAAGGAAATTACCCTCACTTTTCAGTTGTTTAAAATATTTTGTCATAAAATTAAGACTGCCTTACAATACCATGGTGATTCATAATTTTTCCTTCCCTCTTTGTGATTTCCTCAGCTGTGTGTTTGCATTTTTTAAGCATGTTTTAATGAATTTTTCTGGCATGGAAAAAGTGTGGATGCTGATGATTGTTAATGATTGTTTATTTAATAACAGTAGAGTTCTTAAAGCACATTAAGCGATCAATTTTCACAGAAGAAAGTCACAACCAAAAGAAATGAAGCTGAGCAAACCAATAAATGACGGGTTTAAAGTTATATAATGCTTCAGCCACCTCAGCAAGCTGTGAAGGGCCCAGTGGTTAAAACAGAGAGCAAAGTGGGAAGACCACCAATAAATTATAAATAAAATTCACAGAAAGGAAAATGCACTGGTTGGTGAAATATGAAATTTGGTCTGGGAGAAGATATCTGATGGAAGAACTCTGTCACCAAAGGTCAACAAAATTATATTCAATCCAAGCAATGTTTAGTTTTCCATCTGCTTTCCATTGCTTCTCTAATTTCACATACAGATATGATAATTATCCCATTGTAAAGCTGGCATTTTATTATTCACATGAAGGGCATTTTTTCTTTGCCACATTAAAAAAAAAAAAAAGTAGGTTTTAGTTTTTTACATGTGTAGCACCTGAAATGCTTGTTAATTTTAAGGTTCTAGTTCCTATAACATCCAAAAATCAGATTAGTATTAGTAGCATTTTTTCATAACTCCTATTCCCAGTACTTCAGATAAAACTTGGAAACTGGCATTAGCAAGCAATGTGAGTTAATATGTCAGAAATACATCAGATCCTCTCAAGGAATTCTTATCACTTAAAAGCCTCAGTATGTCAATAAATTGTTGCTGAGATCTTACTGTTCTTTTTGTAACACAGACTTTTTAACAGATATTTAAAGAAAAAAAAAGCTGTTTTTTTCTGGATATTCACTCTAAATACTGTCATTGAAGAAAGTTGTAAGGTCAAAACAGTCAAATAATATTGCAAACATTATCCCCAAGCTAATGTAGCTTGATACAGCTGCCTTAAGCCTTCCTTGTGTCAAAGAAACTTAGGTCCTTAGTTAACTGTTGCCATAATTCAGTGTTCTATGTGTGCCTGTGATTGAAAATTTTGGTTTTGTTTTAGGTATAAGAAACTAATTCTCCTGAAGAAACAAGCCAGCCTCACAGTACCTGAAATCTAGGGCACACAAACTGGCACAGCTAGAGCCAGAATTGCAGGCACAGGCTGGGAGTTCCTCCTGTAGGGTCAGTAGGATTTGATGAGCCAGACTTCAGAAATTCCAGAGAGGTCAGACTTAGGATCCTGTTATTTTTCCCCAGGGGCTGCACAACAAAAATGTGTCTAAAGAAAAATGAAGTCTAAAGAGCTGGAATCAGGCAGCTGGTTAAACTGTTAGCTAAAACCAGGTATTTTGTTATACTCAAAACTTTTGACATCTGTTTTAATTGATCTAATATTCTTGTTTCCTGAAGGTAGAAGAAGGGTAAGATGGGAAGAAAGCCTATAGTTCAGAAGCCTTAAAAGTTCAAGCCTAACTATTTGTATTACACTGAAATTACCTCTGAAGACAGTTATGTTTAATGAATACAGTAAGACACTCCATTCAGTAGGTCAGCTCCAAAAGGCAATTTAAACAACCAAATCTAAAAACAATGCCGAAGCCCAAGAGGAATCCTGAAGATCTTCCTGCTGTTCTTCCACAGACCTTATCTAGTCAGTGTTTCTATTATGACTTAAATGTAGCATTGCATCTGCTGTACCTCATTGAGATCCATAATGCAGGTATTCTTGTATTTCCCCCGAGGCTTTTAAGTCAAACCAGGATTTCATGGTCACTTAAAGTCAGGATATAACTCCACACTCGACTGAAAAGCTCTAGTCCTGTCTTTGTCACCTCCAGGCAAGAAAGTACTCACTGACTATATGGTTGTCCTTTGAGCTGGCAAAAGTATTTGAATTTAACTGGGAAACTGATCTGAATGAAAAGGAATCTGGCAAAAAAGCGTAAAGGCTGGCTTTAACATAACTTAGTGCCAGGCTCACAGGCCAGAAAAAGAAAGAAGGAGGGCACAGGAAACCAGTTGGTGTTTTAAAATGACTCTAGGATCATGAATGCCTTCTAGTAGATCAAATACCACACAAATGCAGGGGTAGTGCTGCTTATTTTCAAAAGCTTTTGATTGAAACCTTTTTTCAAAGGTAGGAGACAGTATCTGAGGAGACTCAAATCCACATCAGCTGCAGGCAGGTTCACTAGTAGCACTGACAGCTGAGGAGGAAGAAGGTGGCATTCTCATTCCCTCCTGGAAAGGCTGTGCCGTTCTGCATGGAATGCTTCAGTATTTGCTGAGCAGAAACAAGGGAATGGTTGAGGGGTCAGGATATTGAACTAGGAGGGAGCCCCCCCCCAGATCTGTGTCCCTGTTCCAAAGGCTGCCTTTGAGCCTGACCCTGTTGAAAAGGAGGCTTATAAGATGAAGTGTCTGTGCTCATCCATCCTTCCATCTCTCCTTCCCTAATGAATAACACTGAATAACCAACCAATTTCATGCAAACCTGGCAGAGCGATAGGGATGTCCAGAATAAGAAGTTTTTCCAGCTTAATGAAAAGGACGACAGAGAAGAGGAGCAAGACCTTAGCAGTGCCTCACTGTGTGGAAGAGTAGGGCATGAGCTCACCTTCATACAGCATCAAAGAATGAACACAAGATGATGTCACAAATGCCACAAGGACAAGCATTGTTCAGACCTCAGATTTTACTAGGCACCAAAGAATCAATCTCTGACACATCCAAAGGATAATATTAGGGCTTTATTTACAGGGCTTTTGTGTATTCTACATTACTGGATTACAACGCGTAATAAACTAAGCCTTCCTAAATGATCATTTGGAATCACTCATCCTTATGCTTTCTCTCTCTTAACTTTTTTGTCATTTTGTTTGGGTTTTTTGTAATGAAGTGGAACAATTTCAGCAGCAAAATAATGCACTCAGAATCATGATAGTTACAATGCTGTGTCAGGAACTAAGATGACTGAGTAATCTTTGTACTTCTAGTCATATTCAGTGTCAGCTGGAGAGAAGCCCTGTTTTGGCTGATGACATGGCCGTGTTTGCAGTTGTGATAACTCAAGCCCAGCAGCAGTAATATATGGCTTAGCATCAGTAGTAAGGTGGAGAGGGGGAAGAGCAGGCAAAATGCCAGCCTGTTCATGAGCAGCACACATGGATTGAGAAGGTGCACCCTGTCAATCAAGATCATCTCTCTAATTTTAAGTCTAGTTACCAGCAAGTTTTCTACTGTGTTCCTGAGTTACATCCCATCACCAGACTTAGTGCTACATAGGGGTATTGCTAATGTAGTCATTAGTAGATCAATACATTTGAGTAAGTGTGACTGAAAAAGGAGCACGGAGCTTCAACTGTAATGCCTAGAGGGATTTCTCTCAGAACAGTAAACATCCTAAGCAAATGGTAGAAGAAAAACAGAGATTTTTATTTACTTTACTCACCTTTTTTCCTTTTGTGACACGTGTTAGTGTGATTTTTCAAAAACCAAACACTGTGACTCTTTGTAATATGCCCATGGAGAACAGGTCACTGTATTTAAACCTCAAACCACTTGTAGCACATATTAATTATCACTATGGGAGTAATCACTAAAGCCACATTAATATGTTGATCCATGCTAACAGGATACCAAGTCATATGTCACGGCTTGAAATATGCCATATAGATTCTAAAATATTCTCAATATTTACATGAATATTCAGTAATTTTGATCAAATGAGGAACAGCAGGTCTTTAAATAGAGTAAGCTACTGTCCAGCTGGGTTTCAGGTACTTGGCATAAGCTGCAACAGTCAGGACAATATTCAGACCAATTATATGTTCCCATCACACATCAGTGGCCAATTTCATTGACTTGCTTTGAAACACAGTTTGCTGGCAGGAGTTTTTGTGAGCTCATCTTTTGAACTTGCTTTCATTTAGGGGAATAGTTTTCTCCCCTGAGTCAGTGTGAGTTATGCTCTTGTTATTTTGCTTGAGCTCTTTCGGGCAAAATTATATGCAATATTTCTCATTATAGATATTAACTTCACTTTGAATCTTACTCCCTACACATGCTCTTACCATGGCTTTTTTTCCTGAAAACATAACCAGGGTTAACTACTGTCAGGTGCAGAGCTATCAGCTCTGAGGGTATGAAAGACTCAGGTGTGAATGGTTCTCTAAACAAAAAAAACCTCTCCTTGGGATTTTAAAAACAGAAAT
Source organism: Onychostruthus taczanowskii (assembly GCF_017590055.1). Lineage (NCBI taxonomy): Eukaryota > Metazoa > Chordata > Aves > Passeriformes > Passeridae > Onychostruthus > Onychostruthus taczanowskii. The sequence continues at coordinate 1,127,223 of NW_024500683.1, forward strand.
ACTGATGTATGATTCTCTTCTGTTGCTTGGGTGTGCATTGTCTGTGGTAGATTCATTTTTGTATTATCTGGTGATACTTGTATATATTGTAAGGAGAAATTAAACTTTATATCTTAAAATGTCACTTGATGTGCTTCATTATGTGAACTGGTATCCTGATATGTTTCCTCAAGAAGTTCTGCTTTACATCAGTAGGACTGAAAGCACAACTAGCTGTTTTACATTAACTTAATTTTCTTTTTCTGTCATTAAAATAAATTGTTTTATTTAAGTGAATACTTAGCTCCTTGAAATATTCCAATCTAGAACCCTAGAAAAAATTTATTTAATAATATCCTTCAAATATAATCATATTCCTACAGAGGGTGGCCCAAAAGAACTCTGACAAAATTGGCCCTACTATAATTTTAGCTCAGTAACTGTTCAGACACCTCTTTTAGTAACTACACGTGTGTGTGTGTGTACATAATATATATATTCATACATACAAATCAATATGTAAGGATGTCAAGTAGAAACAACTGAGACAAACTTAGAGTGTGTGTTCTCTAGGTGTGTGAGAAATGAATGAAAGATAAATATCAGTGGAAATTATTTGATTTTTTAAAAAATTATTTTTTCTCCTACTTTTTTCTGCACAACTACTCTTTGGGTTTGTAGGAGAAAGGTGTCTGGTTCAGACATTGACTGTAGTTTTGCTGTTTATTCAGTGACTGAGCCTTAACAAGGAGCATGATATTTTTCTGCTGCCAATTTTTTTAGAATTTTGTGTCCTTATTAAATGTGCACAGTGAATATTAATTTTTTTCTTAAAAAATACTTTTAATATTAAGAAAATAATTTGTAAATGTACATCATATTCCACAAGAGCTTCAAGTTAGAACAGCACAGTTAGAACAGTAAGGTAAAATCGTGTAATAGTTTGTGGTTCTTTCACATTCACTGCTCAGATATGGTGGAACTGGTGTACATTTCTTGTTGAAAATATTTTGTTATTGATAAATTTTATGAAAAAGAAATACTTTCAATTTGGGAAATTCTATTATTTCATTTGCCTTAACGTATTTTATTGGACGTTGCCTCAGCCCTGCTCTTACTTCACCACAACTGAAAAGCAGCACTGGGATCTGCCATCTAGTGGCAAACTTCTGGCAGTAAGAGTACATGGAAAACATTTTCATTTTTCTTTCTTAGAATACAACTTCATGAAACACCTTGCAAATATTAATTAGGAAGCAGATAAAGGAATACAAATGTAGAAGGCAAAAATTATATCAATACTGTCATTTCTTGGGTCCTGTAAATTTTGAAAAATCTTCAGGCTATTGAGAAAGGAAGGTAACAAAAGTAATTTCAATTAAGATGAATATTTCTGAAAATGTATAACTGTTGCTTGAATTAGTATTGGTACAGTCACATTATTTGAAATGCATAAAATACACCTCTTTGGAGAAAAATGTTAATTGACAGTTAAATTGTTATATTTAAAAAGTTGCCTGTAAGAGCTGTATATATAGAAGAACAGAAGACCAGGCCATTAGTACTTCAGTAGATTAATCAGGGTCAAGGACCTCTGATACTACACACAGGACAAAATTAAATCCAGCCTTTTAAAGAAAATGCCGAGACAGTTTTGCATGCCGTGGCTGAAATTTATCCCCATTAAGGTCAGTAGCAAAATTCAAGACAACTTGCTGAATAAATACAGCATAGGTTTATAAACCAAGTTTAAATTAAAAATTGAGAAATGACCCCCTAGCTCTTCCTCATCCCTATTTATGAATTGCCACCAGATTTGTGAAGAAGTTGCTTAGACAATGTATTAGACGCCCAACTCTAAGTCTTTCTCTATCGAGTTTGGATGTGGAACTGGAACTTTGGTGTCCCTCTGCTTTAGTCCATTCAACTGTATTACTCCTTTTTCCCTATGGACAACCAAATGATTCTGTTGACATTGAAGTGGAAACCAAGGCCCTCTGAGCCCTCGACAGGTACTAATTTAGTTTCCCCTTGTAGCATTAGCCAGGACACTTTTATCAAGCAGTGATGTGAGAGTGAGTTTGTGAGACTTTTTTAGAAAAATGCCTTGCACTGCCTTTGTAGTTGTTCTTTAAAGTAAGCTGCACTGCGTTTGTAGTTTCATAAACCCAAATGTTTTGCTCTCTTTTCTTTTAGAGAGTGTCATCATTCACCAGTTACGCGTGAACTCTAGATGAGTTACCGCCCGCTAGAGCTCTCTGTGTGCACTACCCTCCATGCCTGTGGATGGATCATTGTAGAAGCTCTCTGCCATCAACACCAGGGTCACTTTGTGCTACTGATTACTTGAGGAAGTATTAGTGCTTCCATTAGGTTTTATATATATATATTTTCTTTAAAAACCAATGGCCTTGCTGGTATTTTAAAAGTATCTAATCAGAGGGAGAGCAGCAGTCTTTCTGCCAGCTGAATTTCACTCTTAATTGCAAAGCCTGAGGCACATGCTTGATTTTGTTTGATATTTGCCATATAATTTATTTTTATAATACACTTTGTAAAGTAGCTGTGCCAAAGTTGCAATTCCTGTTGCTTATGATGCATTTATTTGTAGAATACACTGTCAAATTTGCAATTTGATATTTTTGTAATAGAGAGTATGTGAAGAAAGAAAAATGTAACTTCAGCAATGTTTTCTGTTTAAATGGAAAAGTATTCAGTATATTTTTTGCCACCATGAGATTCTGTGAGACTAAATACTCTGAAGACTGCTGTATGGAATTTGTTGCAGAATATTTCTTGCACTGTGTGATGGTTTGGCATAAAATTAAGTATTAAAGTCCAATGCCTTGAAATACAACCAAATTTACTCATTTTAAACTATGTAAGTCAGTTTTTAAAGCTGTGATTTTTTTCTATATAAAATATGTTTTTACTTCTGCCTGTACCAAAAAAGTTGATTTTCATTACACTGTAACTAATAAATTTTCACAACTATGCAAATGTAATCAGGTGTTTGCATTTAAACTCCAGTTTCTTCAGGTTGGCAGTGCTCATCTATGTATTTGTTTATGGGGACAGAATATGGGTTTGGAAGTTCCTTTTTTTGACTGGTGTCTCATACAGTGTCACAGTGATGTACAGGATGAAACTGATTCATAGAATCATAGAATGGTTTGGGTTGGAAGGCCCTTAAAGATGATATAGTTCCAATCCCCCCGCCATGGGCAGGGATGCCTTCCACTAGATCAGGTTTCTCAAAGCCCCATCCAACCTGGCCTTGAACATTTCCAGGAAAGCTGTTCAACAGCTTCTCTGGGCATTTTGTTCCAGTGTCTCACCACCCTCAAAGTGCAAAACTTCTTCCCAGTATCTAATCTAAACCTACTGTCTTTCAGTTTGAAACCATTCCTCCTTGTCCTGTCACTACATGCCCCATGCAAATCTCCATCTTTCTTGTAGGTTCAGAAGATACAGAGATGGATCAATCACCAAGCCCTTAATGACTTAACTGTTTCTAACCTTGTGCTTTCACAGCACAGGCAGAGATGTTTGACTGGTACTGTCAGAATCTTTAGTCCTAGACTAGCACCTGGACTAGACACCAGGCACTCTCCATACGCTTAAGAACCCCTCTTACACTGGTGGCTGTAGCTTCTCAAATAGCATCCAGAGAGTTCTGTGGCAGCTATACTTAGGATGATGTTTGTATGAATGATAAATAAAGGTACATGCAATCCAGGAAGGGTCTTTTTTTCTTTTACATTTCATAACCAATGATTTTTAATCTAAGTCATTGGCACATATCCAAAATACTGCAGATTTTTAACTGCAGAAGCTACTGGGAGAAATTACTTTTTTGGAAAGGAAGTCAGTGTTGCTTGCAGGAGATGTGCTGTGAGATGCCAGAAAGACTGCATTAATGCAGCATCCCACTGCGATGGTTAGGTTGGTCCATCATTGGAGCTGGAATATCACACTGCTGCGTAGTCAGTCTGGTCTTCATGGGAGCCACAGGAGCTGTTTTTCCTTTTACATATGAGTTCTGCAGCAAATGCTGACACTCTAGAGAAGCAGGATATTCTGGCACCTGTATGAACTTTTGTGGAGCTGATCTCCATTGTGAAGAGTTTACTAATACAGCCATACTGAGGAATCAAAAATTAAGTGCTGCTAATCCTGCCAGAAGAGTAATTTCATTGGTATAGCTTATACTTAGCTGGTAGACCATGTTTTAAAAGGAGTGGGGTTTTTTTTGTATAACAGACAATATATGCCAATAACATAGCTGTGTCTGTAGGTCATATTTTAGTGCAAGCTGAGAAAAATTCCAGCTTTTAGAGAGCAATACAGCTGAGGTGAATAAAGTTTAGTGTGTGCCACATTTCAGTTTACTGTGCAGCAGAATGAACATTGTAGTGACAAAGATCTTCTATTTTCAAAACGTTACTTGGGAATTGAAACCTATCCATGTTAAGATCTACAGTAAGCTCAGCTGGACTGAAATTCCTGGCTATTTGAAAGTGATAGTGGCATGCCTGAAATAAACTTCAGCTTTTAAATATGAGTAGGACACAAGTAAAATGGTATTCCAAAACTGAGCCTAGATTTAAAAGGTCCCAGTTGAAGTAGAAAATATTTTTCCTTGTCTAAATTTTAATATAAAGCAAATTCATTATAAGTTTATGATTCATAAACAAATACATAAACATTTATGATTTTGCACTTACATTAAGTTTTTAAGCTTCCCAAAATAAAGCTTTGTTTAAAGCATACATACAATCATGGTGTATTGAAATAATTTGGATTTTAAAATATTTTTAATGAACTGCAACACTTTGGAGTAGGAGACCGGTGATTTCATCTTGCCTTTATGTTCCTAGTCACTTTTTTACATTAGCTAACTTGGAGATGAATCTAACATAAATATGTAAAAAAGTGCATTAGCCACATAATTAGCCTGTATTTTGGGGACACTCAGGAAGAAATCTATTAATATAGACTAACTATGTGATTAATTTCTGCAAGTGCTGTAGTTTTAAAGGAGGTAATTGGGAAGAGCTTTCACACTAAGATAATGTGAAATATAGATTATATATATATATATATATATATATATGCTATAGATATCAGAAGCTTTTAAGCAACAGAAAACCAGTGAAAGATCTACTTTTCTCTCAGAGATCTCTTACTGTCCAAAGAGGACTTAAAGACCTGTGTAGTATAATTATAGTGATAAAATATAAAGTTTCAATCCATGAAAAAATCTCAAATACTTAAGATTTCTAGAGATAAACTCTACAGCTTGTGAGTTTTCTTTTTGTCTTGTTGTGAAACATAATTAGACAAATTTAACATGCTATTTCTTGCCAGTCCTCTCACACCTGAGAGCATCAGGTCCTAGCTTCCCAATATTGCCCGTTGATTATCCTGCTGCCAGGGAAATTTCTTGGCATCTCTCTCTACAGGTTTACAAGCAGTCTTGTTCCCTTGGGATTCCAGGCTGCATCTCTCTGGATTCTCTGTGATGCTGTGGGAATAAAAGTTACTATAGCTGAAGGTAATAGTTGCAAACAGAAGATAATAAAGGAAAGGGTGGTACTAGAGACAATGGGCTTATTTATGGGGAAGGGCAACAAAAGTTGGGGTCCACAAGATAGTGGAAATGATAAATTAGGAATGAAATATAGTTTTAGCACAGATGCCAAAAGGAATATGATTAATTTCTGTACACTATATAATTATTTAGGCATCAAATTAATACTTATATTTTAGATATTTTTATACATATCCGAATTTCCTATGCTATGTCAAGGAGGCCTTTTGTGCCTCCAGAGCAAAATACATTTGCACAAGTCGGGTGCTCCGCCCAGTGGTCTTGGCTGATGCTCTCGGTGCTCCAGAGAACTAAAAGGCATTTATTTTACATAAACTGTTCCATTGCCAGCTAAAAAGTCTTCAGATTGGACTACATTATAAAGTTATTTAATGAAATAATTCTACTTTCTTTTTTCCTTGAAATCAAGTAAATACATGAATATGTGCTGAATGTGGATTTGGCAGCACCCTTGGGGTCCTGCATAGGAAGGACCAGAGAGTCCTCACAAAACCCTTTAATGCAGAAGTGCCAATGAAGTGAAAAACGTGGATTTCCAAGGTTGTATTAGCTTGAGCAATGCCTGCAAAAGCAGGTATTCTGGGATACAGGTGCATACTCCCACACTGCATACCACAAGGTGACTGCATCTCCACAGAAAGGGTTTTAACCACTGGAACAGGCGGCCCTGGAGGGGTGGTAGAGTCCCTGTTCCGAGAGGTGTTTAAGAACAGACTGTAAATGGTAGCAAGTGCCATGGTAGTTGGAATGGTGTAGTTGGTGGTGTTCAGTCAAAGGTTGGACTCAATGAGACTTTCCCAGCCTGATTCTGTGATTCTATTTAGTGCAGTCAGATTAGCTCCTAAGGGGAAACAACAACATCCATATGTGTAAGTACCTAAAGGGTGGGTGTGGAGTTAGAGGGAGCCAGACTCTTATCAGTGGTGCCAACCAACAGAACAAGAGGCACCAGGCAGAAACTGATGCACAGGAAGTTCCACCTGAATACGAGGAAGAACTTCTTCAGTGTGTGGGTGACTGAGCACTAGAACAGATTTCTCAGAGAGACTGCAGAGTCTCCCTGTCTGGAGATATTAAAAAACTGTCTGGATGCAGGGTCATCTGGGATGACCCTGAGCAGGGGGGTTGTACCAGATCACCCTCTGTGGTCCTTTCCTACCCACTCCGTGATTCTGTATTCACTGCACTGATTCACTCACACCTCCTGACAGCAGAGCAGGAATACAGAGCAGAACAGCTCCCAAAAGTGGTGGCTAGCACACATGGCTTCATCAAGAGAAGCTCTCAAAACTCTCGTGCATTGTTATATCTCTACAGTAGCACTAATCCTATTTATGAGGGTAGGAAGCCAAAGCTGACTTCTCCCTTTTTGACCCAATGGACGCTGCCTTGGGTCAGCACATGCCAAGGGAGGATGAAGGACAGTGCTCCTGGAGCACTGAGCGGGGATGACAAGGCTGCGGGCCTGGGTCTTGCCTCAACCCTGGGCACGAGGTGGCAGGACCCCTGCCCGAAGTCTGGAATCCTAATCCTCACCAGAGCAGAGCCTGCCTGGCCAGCACATAGAACATGTCCCATGAGGAGCACTGAGAAGCTGGGGGTGTTCGGCCTGAAGAAAAGGAGGCTTTGTGGGGGGACATCATTCCCTCTACAACTCCCTGAAAAAAGGCTGGGGTGAGGTGGGGACTGGTCTGTTCTGCCGTGCCTGCAGTGAGGACAACAGCAAGTAGCCTTAACTGAGACAGGGGAGATTCAAATTAGATATTAGGAAAAAAAAAAATCACTATTAGGGTGGTCAGGCATTGGAACAGGTTGCCCAGGAAGGTGGTAAGAGTCACCATCCCTGGACGTGTTCAAGAGGTGACTGGATCTGGCACTGGGTGACGTGGTTTAGGGGTCACAATGGCAGTGCAGTGTGGATGACCGGACCGGATGATCTTGCGGGTCTCCTGCAATCTCGACCCCGTAACTCCATGATTCCCCCACTCCATGTCAAAAAGCTCCATGGCCTGGGCAGGCGCGTGGCTGTGGCGCGTCACCGCCCGCGCGCCCGCCATGCCCCCTCCCGCAGCCGCCGCGGCCGAGTGCGCAGGCGCGGTGCCCCCGGTCACGTGTCGCGCGGTGGCGGCGGCGGCGCCATGGCGGTGAACTACAGCGCCAAGGAGGAGGCGGACGGGCATCCTTCGGGCGGCGTTGGCGTGCCGGGCGGCGGCGCGGTGGGCAGCGGCGGCGGGGGCGCCGTGAAGACCCGCAAGCCCGACAACACCGCGTTCAAGCAGCAGCGGCTGCCGGCTTGGCAGCCCATTCTGACGGCGGGCACGGTGCTGCCGGCCTTCTTCATCATCGGCCTCATCTTCATCCCTATCGGCATCGGCATCTTCGTCACCTCCAACAACATCCGCGAGTACGAGGTGCGCGGCGCGGGTGTGCCCGGCCGGGGCTTTGGGAGCGCCCGGGGCCCGCTCGGGGAGGCCGGGCCGGGCAGGGCGAGCGGAGGCCGCCTGCGACTCCGGGGAAAGCCGGTCCCATCCCGGACTGCCGGGACGCGGCCGCGACCCTGGCGGCTCCTGTGCGGAGCGGACTCGGACCCGGGTAGTTCCGATCCGGCCTAACGTCTGTGCTCGTCAGCAAAGCGTCCATTAATTACCCTGGGCTGACAGCGGGCTGACAGTCATCTCCGCATAGGCTGTAGCACTTCCGTGAGTTCTGTCAGTGCTCCCGAGGGAGCTTCCAGGGAAGTTACTGCCTGCCTTTAATCGACACTGCCCAGTGCTCGTTTCTTTCCTCAGCAGTACAGACAGTAAGCACATCATCCGTGGGGTAGCCTGTGGCAGTTCATTATTTATCTCCAAGTGTTCCAAACTAACTGTATTTTCAGGACAAAGCTCTGTGGTGAACGCATTGCTGTTATTCTTACCTGCACTGATGCTTTAATATTGCAGGTGCTGTATGGGAGACCAGGGTGTCCAGAGTAAGCTTGGACACAAGGATCAAAGAGTATGGCTTTTTCTAATTAACACTTACAAAACTTGAGTCTGAGTTTATCAGATTTACAGTTTTAACAGATTTACATCTCATAATCAGCCATGCTACTGCTGTGAAAAGTTGCTGAGCATTAGCTGAAAATTGAACTGTATATCACAGATAGATCCATTTGATAACAGAACCAGTTTGTGTTGAAAGGAAATAACACACAGGGCTTAGGGATGGACAGCCTTGAGAAGCAATTGACAGCTATTACTAGTTTTGGTGAGCTTATATGACTGAGATTGATTGTAGGGAAGAAGGTGTGTAGTTGTTCGTTGTGTTTTTTTATTGGAGAGTATAAATTTTTGTGGATCAAATCACTCCAGTTACTGGACTAAGCTGTCACTTTCAAATAAGTAGCATTCGTAGCAATAGCTTGGCTGGTGGCACTGTTGTCACTGAAGCCAAATTAACTAAAGATATCATGAGGTAGGGAATTAATGGTGTTTCTGTATTTCTCTTAAAATGCAAATAAGGTTATAATGAAACCAATTTTACCCCCTTTTATATTAAGATCTACGCTTACAGTTAAGGAGAGAAGAAGAAGGGAAAAATCCAAAAGCTGAAGTGTATCTTACAGCATTCTAATTTGTATGCAAGCATATTTTTTAGGAAACAGTTACTTCTTATAACAAGTGTTGGGGTTATGCTGAACACCTGAAAATTGGCACAGGCTCTTCAGAGAACATGGCCTACTTGTCATGGGCACAAAGATTTTTAAATTGTCACATTGTAGCATATTTAAGGTAAATACAATTGCACATTTTCAAGACTCTGTGGAGAGAAGTATAAAAATACCCTTGCTAACTCTGATTTTGTTGACAACTGCATTTAAAATTGCCATTTCTATAGTAAAGCAGTACAAAGTTTTCGATCATTATAATTGGACAAATACATTCTTTTTCCATTATGACTGAATCTGCATTGATCTATGGGAACAAGAAATGCATCAGTTTCATGAGTCCAAAAATGTATGTGACTTCTTGTGCCTGTATTGCTGCTGTATGCATACACAGGATTTTTATATACTGTTGTTGCTTGAGCAGCTCTGTCAGGTACTCCTGTTAAGCTCCAGTAGAACCCAAAAACCAGCTGTTCCCACCTAACATTTGGCACAAATGTTGTATGTCAGCTGGAAGCATAACCAATGCTCCCCTGCACAGTCAGGCTGTGTATATACTGCAGCAGTAACCATTTGTATGGAGACCAGTTGGCAGGCACAACCCTCATTCCTCTCCAATTTCAAGATACTCAAGACTGAAAAGAGTTTCATTTATTTGTTTTACTGTGTGGATTTACTCTTTCACCTTTTGAAATTCTCAAAAATCCGATTGTTAGGCTTTTGTGAGGACAGGAGGGGCTTTGGAGTCTGTGCTAAGTCAAAAGGGGGAAACTTGTGTTCTGTTGTCTGATCCTCATACTTATTTTATGAAGTGACTCTGCAAATAAGATTATCATCCTAAAGGCAGCTGAGTTTCAAAAAGAATGCAAGCTTAAATCAAAAAAGGCTTTATAGTTGCAGCTGCAAAACACAGATAAAGCATTTTACCAATTAGGACCAACATCTGGGCTCTAAACACCACTGAGGGGTGCAGTTTAAGACACTGCTATCACATACAAGTTTAGATTACATACCTCCCTGCTTAGAATGCTGGCTTTTCTTATAACCTCCAAAAGTTATTCACAAGCAGCTGTAAGTTTAGCTGTGGGAGACAAGATGTCCAGAAGCTACATACAGTGACTAAGCTTTTTTTAGAAATGTAATCGGGGGGTATCACAGGTGGTGATTTACACCTACCTCCTAGGCAATAGCATGCCTCTCAAATCTGTGTGTGCCTGTAAACTTAGTGTATTGGAACTGAATAGGATGTATAATTTGGGACCTTGAATACATATTTAGGTTCAGGTCACTCTTTCCTGAAACAAGGTATGGTAGCCATTAGTATCTCTGTGGACTGCGCTGTTCTTCTGCAGGTGCAAGGACTGAGCAGCAAAATGTACCTCTTCCATTGATTTCCTTTATAAGATGTCTTGAATTCAAATGTGGAAGATTTCCAGCAGTTTAAGTGTACTAGAACTGTCGGGTTTTCGTTGTGTTTTCTCTAGCATTTTTTTCATGGTTTCAAAAGGGTATAATCAGTCATTTATCTTGAGTTGTTGTTAAAATAGTTCATTTGGGTGGAAAAATTAATCCGTTATGTAAATGTCTTTTTGCCTGTTACTAAAGGATGAGAGAGTGTTACGTATTTCTTGGAGGTGGATTTTTTTTTTTTTTGTAATATATATGGAGTGAATAAGAAGCTTTGACAGAGCATATTAATATATAATAAAATGTGAGGAATATACAAAGTATTAAATGTGTAGGAAAGAGTTCCTGTAGCCCCATGTCAGGAATGATACAAAAATTGATAAAACCTTCAAAGAGGAACAGCAAAGAGGACCATATTTATGGATTGCCTTTTACACAAGAAATGGTTATGCAGAGTAGGACAAAGTGTGAAGTCTGCAAAATCACAGGTAGTTTGGAGAATGTATGCAGTAATTGTGTTATTTCTGTAGGTGTATGTCAGCTGACAGACATCAACAATCCTGAAAGGCCATTGGTGTGGAATAACTTGGATATACGCAATGTCCGTAAATCTGGAGTTTTTCGGAAGGGCTCGTTGTGTCTGGTTGTCAGACGTTGGCTGATCCCACGGGACCGAACAGTGGGGTCAGGCAGGTTCTTGCCGTGGACTCCATAGTCAGTCCTTAGCTCTCACAGTCAGAAGTGTTACTTTGTCAAGAGGTGAAGATGGATGCCTTAATCCTTTTAAATAAGCTCTCTTGAATGTAATCTGTAAACGTGGATGCAGAAAAATACACTTGTGTTGGCAGTTTCTCTACAGGAAAGCCCCTTGATACCTTGCAAGCTGATAACAGTGCATCAAAGCATGGTACTGCTTCAATATACATCAGTTTCATGCTCCATAGAATTCAGTCCATTACATTTTTAAAAGTGAAGTCTTTAGGTGTTTTGCAATCTTAGTCTTTAGTGTGCGCTCTTGACCTGAAACAACTTCTCACACTGGCTAGTTCTTCCTAAAGGAAATGCTTGCTTCAGCTTACTTCAGCAGAACACACCCACCCCTGAGTTAGCCTTCAACAAACGAGATGCATTGTTCATTGAGAGCAGCAGTGGGGTCTGTCTGCTGAAGCTAAACAAAGCTGGTCATGGCTGCTGCAGCAGTGCTATTTCTAGATCAGCATAAACTCAATATCGTGTTCAGCTGAGCAGTAAAGATTGTGATCCTCTCTCAATCTCCCTCTCTCTGCCAGATAATAGCTTCTGAAGCTGTCTAGTTTCAGCTAGGCTCATTAGCGTGTAGGTTTTGTCTGTCAGAAATCTGGCAGCAGAGCAAATGCCAATCTATAAAAGGGCTTGCTGATGGAGCTGGTTGCAGCTTAATAGATACTGAAGAAATCACAGGAAGAGAGACCCTGAAGAAGATGCCGAGGAAAATAGGCTTCAGTTCTTTCCTGAGCACACCTTGTGTGTTTATTTTAGCTAACCTTAATGCGGGTATTAGGACCAGTCGTAAATCACTAGTTCTTGTTACGCCTTTCACTACAAACATAAATCAGGACAAACCACTTGCAGCAGCCTTTCATACAACTGTACAGATGTTCTAGTTTAAATGCTACTGCTGCTGCAGTTTTTTTGCAGTGAGGTATATATTTCACCAATCTGAGTCTAAATTCTAAGTAGGTAATTAATGTTAAGTGTAGAAGTACATCTTTTATAGGCAGACGTAAGCTTTCTCCTGCCACACTTACTGGAGCTACACGTGAGAGAGAGCTGATGTGGTCAAGCTACTTGAGTTGGCTTGGACTGTAGGGTGAGCTTGTGGCTGCTAAGGCTGAATGTACAGATTTGTAAAAAATGCTTTTTATGGTCTACAGTATTCAAGACAGAGCATACTGTATAAACCAGATTAATACTGATCATCTTTCTTGTCCATATACTGATTATTTTACCATTCCTGACAAAACAATATTGGTGTAATAATCTTTCCTGTTTTAGGACAATTTTTGGGCATTAAGTGATTTTTAATTTTTTTCTTCTAATTAGGTGGCTAAAAATGTTCAACAAAGCAAGTTTTCTAATGCAAATCTTTTTTTATTAAATATCTAGACTTTTAAAAGCGTAATCTCTCCAGAAAGCATGTAAAAACTGATCTGTTTTTCATAGTGTGTGTGTTTGGAAACATCACATAGTGATGTGTCTGCTGGTTTTGTTTTGGTGTGGTTTTTTTGGTTGCTTGGTTTGGGGTGGAGTTGGAGCTGTGTGGGGGGCTTGTTGGTTTTGTTTGGTTTTGCTCCAGGAGTAACTTCACCTCTGTGTTAAATTTGTTTGCATCTGAAATCAAGCATATAGTCAGAATCAAAAACTCATTTACAGAATGGTTGAGGTTGGAAAAGACTTCTTGAGATTGTCAGATAGGCCTGAATGTGCTCTTGGTGTTGAGATATATGATTGCAAAATAAATGCCACAGCAACTCTCTTTCTTAATAATTTTTCTTTACTCTCCCATTGTAAATTAACGACTGCTTTTCCTGTTACAGATTGACTATACAGGAACAGAACCTTCTAGTCCCTGCAACAAATGCTTAAATGTGTCCTGGGACAGCACACCCCCTTGTACATGCACCATCAATTTCACACTGGAACATTCATTTGAGGTATGCTGCCCTGTATGCAGGATGAAGTCAGAATAGTTTATATGATCTATTTCATATTGAAAATGAAAGTTTTGTCACTTAAGTATTTTTTTTCTGTTTTAGAGGATTAGTTTTAGTTTTCCTTTGAACTTGGATCTGATTTTTGTGTTCCCTTTTGCATCAGGAGGGATGAGGTGTTTCTTAATGCCTCAATTTATCTGGAAATGTAAAACATTAAGTGGAATCCTTGTGTTTTACACATTCAGAGTTACCATATGTGTCACACAGCTGGGGAGTAGATGAGCTATTCCAGTATAATACAAAAAAATCTCAGTTTAACAGGAATTGGAAATGCCAGATAAGTGTTTTCTGGCAGATTGGAGGCAAGTGAAGCCTATGGGTTCTACATTGGACAAGACAGGTATTGGGACTGGTGCTGGCCAAATATCATTCTGGTAGTTGGTAGCATGTTTATATTGTTTGACTTCAGCCTTGTTAGGATAGTACTTCTATGTACTCAGTATGAAGTTTGAGGATTGAGGTTTTTACTTTATGAATGTTGCTATGAACCTAAGAGTTTAAGAACTTAAAATTGCAGGTTTGTGTGAATGAAATCCCTCTTTCCTCATCTTCCTTTTTTGTAGAGCAATGTGTTCATGTATTATGGACTTTCCAACTTTTATCAAAACCACCGTCGTTACGTGAAATCTCGAGATGACAGCCAGCTAAATGGAGACAACAGTTCACTACTTGTAGGTATTCATGTTTGGGTGTGAATGAGCAACTAATTTCTGTCTGTTGCATAAAGCACCACATAAATTATGTAGTTCCATGATAATGAGGTACTGGAATTTTTGCATAACAGTAGGCAACCATAAGGAAGTGATATTTTGTTTATTGAAAATAACTGTAAAGTATTATAATTCATCTTGATAATGTAGTAAAAAGCAAGTTAGTTGTGTAAACTAGCACAGACTCATCTGCCTTTTTTCTTTCTAACTATCAGAATCCAAGTAAGGAATGTGAGCCTTACCGCACAAACGAGGACAAACCCATTGCTCCTTGTGGAGCTATTGCCAACAGTATGTTTAATGGTATGGTTGCAATTTTAAGTTCTCATTTATATGGGTGTGTGATCTAGTGTGTGTTTTCTGTTGTGTTGCACATTATTCTGAATAAGGATACTATGGGCTTTTTTGGTTTTGAATTAACACATTTTCATTGTTCAGAATAAAGTAAATATCTTGTACTGGTTGTATTTGTTTAAAAATTGCTAGGAGAGTTAATTCAATCTCATAGCACACAAAGGATGGAAATAGCTGTTGTGAGAATCTACTACTGCTGTGATGTAGAAACATAGATATCATATATGGATAATAAACTGCTGTCTCATATACACTGATTCTTACACAACAGGTTGTTATTGTGTCAGGCAGATACTAAATGCCTTGTCTGGTTATTTTTGTTTTGTTTTCTCCTGGAGGTAATTGTTTCAGTGCTTATCAAGATCATCTGTGTAATGAATGTTTCTGCAGCTGGTCTTCTAATTTGATTTTGTCTTTAGATACACTGGAGTTATACCGCATTGATAATGACACAAGGACTCCGATCACTTTGATCAAAAAAGGCATTGCATGGTGGACAGATAAAAATGTAAAGTTCAGGAATCCTACAGGAGATGGAAACAACTTAACTGCTCTTTTCCAAGGTAAAAAAAGAAAAAAGTGAAATTCTAAGAACAGCAAAATGCTTCAAACACCTTTTGATTTCAGTTTTGATTTCAAACACATTTTGATTTCAGAGTTTTGCCTCACTGACATTTTACTGAATGTGCTAAATAAATGTTCTCTGAAGAAATCCAAGCTAAGGACAACTCTGCTATTTGAAAGGTTGTCTTTAAATAATAAAAGCTGCAAGTTTCTGATAATGTTTGGTTTTTACCTTCACTGTAATCATTAATTTGGTATTTTTTAATTTCTGGGGGTTTTTTTGTACCCTGAATAATAAAAAATGTGTAATGTATGCTACTGAGGTTTAACCCCACTTGGCAACTAAACATCACACATTGTCTAACTAAACATGCCCTTGCTCAGTGGAAGGAAGCATTGGAAGGCTGAAAGTGAGAATGCACATAGGTTGAGATAATGACTGTTCAGTAATTAAAAACAAACAACTAGACCAAAAACACAGCAAGGAGAGAGAAAAGTAAAACCCAAGAAAAACAAGTAATGCAAAAGAAAATAATTGCTCACCACCATCTGAGTCCCTGAGCTAAATTAGGCCCTGCCTATCTCTGCCTGCCCTTTTCTGTGGTATGGGATGCCTCTTTGGTCAGCTGGGATCAGCTATCCCATCTGTGTCCCCTCCCAGTCTCTCCTGGACACCTTTCCTGTCTCCTCACAGGTGGGGTGAGGTGAGGAGCAGAAGAGGCCTTGATGCTGGCAAATACTGCTTAGCAATAACAGAAACATGACTCTGTATCAACACTTTGTCTAGCACAGACCCAAAATACTGTCTCATACCAGCCACTGTAAAGAAATTTAATTTTATTCCAGTCAAGACCAGTACATGTTGTGTTTGGATTTAACTTACAAAGAAATCCTGCCGTTGTTAAATGAAACTCTTCATATCGAGTTTTTGTTTAAATGTTTCTATGGCTATGCTGTTCTCTAAAAAAACTGATTAATTTTTTTTTGTTATTAGAAGGGACTGATGTGTCTCATTTTTTTAGATTATGCACAGTTTGGCAAATAAAAGTTAACTTTGGCTACTGTGTCTGAAAAAGCCCCTCCTTAGGCCTCTAAGAGCATGTGTGTTTATGCAAGGTATATAATAACTTCAGGTGTAACCTGATGTGGGTTTCTTGCTTAGTCATAGCCAAATTACATGTTGTCAGTGTGATGGCTACCCTTGGAAAAGCAGATACCTTACCTTAATAAAACGTGGAATTGTATTTCCAATAACAGTAGCAAAAGCATTTGGATGTAATCTGAAATGATGTTTACAATATTACATGCTTGTGGTTCTCAATTTCTTCCAAGTGAGCAGAGGGCCTGTCATCATAATGGAGAATTACCCACCAAGCAGTGCTTTGAAACACGACTTCCCACCTGCGTGAATTGTTTAAACAAATGGACAGTGCTGTTATGAATTGTGTTATTTATTTATAGAATTCAAACTATTTAAACTGCAAAATAAACAGCCCAGTGTGTTGCAATAGTAGTGAGTCAGCCTGTCTGTTCATACTGTTTAGAAGTTAATGTGAGTTTTTTTGACATCAGAATGGATTTTGATGAGGCAGTGTGTTACTCAGTCCTGTATTTGAAATACTTTCTTGTTTTTGTTTAATCCTAGGCACAACAAAACCTGTGAACTGGCCCAAGCCAGTGTATATGCTGGACTCAGAGCCTGACAACAACGGCTTTATCAATGAGGACTTCATCGTGTGGATGCGCACAGCTGCTCTGCCAACGTTTCGCAAGCTCTATCGTCTCATTGAAAGGAAGAACAGCTTTCAGCCTACCTTACAGGCTGGAAAATACTCTTTGGATATTGCATACAGTATCCTTTGAAAGCAGGCCTTAGCTGGATTATGCAAATATATATCTGCAAGTTATCGGATGGAACTAGCCTTCCTTCTTACCATCTCTAAAAGGAGATGGTGTTGAGCTGTGGTTGAAAACTGGCACTGAGACCCAGATAAACTGTTACATCTTTTACTTCTGTGCTAGTTTTATAGCATTAATAGCTTCATAGAGTCAGGGAAATCAGATTGGGAAGGAATTGAGAAAAGCATAGGAAAAGAGGAAAGAACAGAGGCAGCTGTTAGCCAAGAAATTTAAGAACTGTAACTTTAAGATGAAATGACATCATTTAATGAAAGGCAAACTGACCCTGAAGGTCACAAAAATGACAGAGCTGTGGATCAGGTGAAGGTCTGTCATTCTTTTTTGGGGAGATTAAATATTAGGTAGAAATGCAGGAGACTATAAAAGGAGGGTTGTCATAGTTACTGAATTCTTAAAATTCAAAAGCAATTAATGATACTTTTTATATAGTTACTGCAGTATTTTCCTTTGCTATAAAACTGGGGAGTGCATGTAAAACTGAGAGAATGTAAAGAAAAATTTTGTAGTAAAATAGACACAAGGACTGAAATTTATATTTCCCTCACTTTATTGAAGCTACTTTCATAAACACACAAAATCATGCGTTTTACTCTTCTTCAGGGTTAGTGTCTCCTAACATGGCTGTTGTTTTGAAGTAGCTGACAATGCCCAGATTAGTTTTATCCAAAGAAACAGTTCCAGAGGCAGGAGTTAGTATTTGGAACCTGATTGAAATGACCCAAAATTTTAATGTGCTCACTTCAAATTGGGTACAGAAACTTGCTTTTTGTTTTCCTAAATGTTTTTTCAGATTATCCTGTACACAGTTTTGATGGACGAAAAAGGATGATCCTAAGCACCATCTCGTGGATGGGAGGCAAAAATCCCTTCCTGGGAATTGCTTACATCACTGTTGGGTCCATATGCTTCTTCTTAGGAGTGGTATTGCTGTTCATTCATCATAAATACGGCAATCGAAACACCAGTGCAGACATTCCCAATTAATCTTGCATTCTGAAAATAAATGTACTGCATGTGCATCAAGGCCAGTCCAGAATGGACCCAGTTTTTGAAAGACAAATCTCTGCTTCTGTCATTTGTGAGACTGGGTGCATAATTTTTATCTAAAGCTCCCCTTTCCCATACTGTGGATTAACTCTTGAAAATGACGGGTATACAATTAGCTCTATTGATTGTATCTCTGCCTATGTCAGAAACAGTTTTACTGATGTTTGCCTCTAACTGGGCAGGCCACATGATGCATATAGCTCCTGTTCCCTTGATGCATCTGCTGCTTGTTCACGTGCTATGTAATGTTGGTATGATTCAGTACATTTAGATTGTGTGGAGAAAGATGGTTATAAGATACTGTAAATTGTTGACTTTCCAGAATTCAGGTGTCAGTGCTGTTGGAAGAAGTCAAGTCTTAAATGTTTTCTTCGATTTACTGTCTTGTGTGCATGGGCTCCTACATTTCTTGCTGAGATTTTAATATATTTATACAAGTTGTTAAATATTTTTCCTGTGTCCTACCCACCTCTATTATATTAAATCCTTTAAGTGCTCTATAAACTTCAGCACTCTGGATTCTTTGTATATTTACAATATATGTGCCTGGCCAGTAAACGAGCATCCTAGGAAAATACCAGAAAACCTATTTGTTAATTAATCTCTGAGTGAGACCCTTTAAAAGATTGTTCTAAATTGGGACATGCTTGTTGCAGATATAACCTTCTTCTAATTTTCTTCACTTTAAGTCATATCCAATCCTAGTTCACTTTTTGCTGGTTTTGCTTTTTATGAGCAGCACCTAGCATTAATCAAGAAGAACTTAAAAGTTTTTTTTCCTTTCATACATCGGGGTGAATTCCTTTTACTCCAGGAGTTTCCTAATTTTTTTAAAGCATATGTATTCTGAGCAGGCTTTGTTTTAAGGGAATTGTATGTTTTAAGGGAATTGTATACTTTTTCCTTATTTGGAGTGAACACCACATTAATTTTTTGTGGTATTTGGGAAGTAAACTGTAGAAGTTCAGAAATTGAGAGGGCAGTGACATTTTTCCCTGAAATGCAGGTTTAGCTTGCTGTGAAACGTAATTTAAATATTGCATTAGACGCAATGTGGAGGTAGTGTCTTAAATTACAGAAGGATTCACCTTTAGGTTAATTAAAAGTTAACTGCAAAATACTACTTTTTGGTGACTTTTTTTTAGATGATGCACAGAAACTGTAATGTATATGGTGGAGATCACTTTATATGCAACTAGCTTGATAAAGTATGGAGTATATTAAAAGAGACCTAATAAATTCTGCAAACCATTTAATAAGAGATTTGGGTTTTGTTCTTGAACAGGTCATTTATTTTTATCTGGATGAAAAGATGTCATTAACTGTTAATGCAGTTTTAAATGAATTGTATTTCTGGGATTGCATATTTATTACAAAAATGCATGGTCCAATAGCTTAATCTACAGGCAACTTTAAACAAAACTATTTATTTATCACATAATCACATAACTGGTTACTTGTGTAGCCTAAGAGTTTAAATGTGTAAGTCTGGATAGACTGTGGAATGAGGCAGCATTTCCAGTGTGCTAGCTTTCTGTAACTACATATAATAATTTATTTGCATAGTACAGCCTGGCAGAACAGGGCTTTCAAATAGCACCTTTTAAGATTTTATTTACAGTGTTGTATTCATGTTGCTGGAGTTTCAGAATAAGGGTAATGTACCCTTGAAAACTTGCAGAACGTGTTAAAATGGCTTTCAGCTGTGGAGTAGCTGCTAGTCCAAGACAGAGTAAATGAGCAAGGGGATGTCTCAAAATTACTGGTTATTAAAATATTTTGATTTCTAAAGTTTGTGTTTGTTATTGGAATGCAAATATATTCTGCTTCATTCATAATTCCTATTTTTTCCAAGTGGGAAAGGCTGCTTTTTAGGCTGTGCTTAAAATTAAAAAAGAAGTATTTTTCTCTCTTCACCTTGTAATATTTTTAAATGCCTTACTTTTTTTTTTTTTTTTACTGACTATAGCTGCCATTGTATCTTCAATCTCAATGAAGTGCACCAGGGTGAGAATTGCTGTCTGATTTTTATTGCAATTAAGTGGGTTCTCTGAGAGCCTTTTAGCAGTAAATACATCGGACAGTGTGCCTATGGAGCTTAAAATGCTTATAAGAGTTCAAAATACTGGCCAAATTTGTAAACTCTTCCTTCACTCATGCTCATTTGTCTGAATGTCATGTTGATAACAATGGAGATCCTTGAAGGATCCTTGGAGTCTTTCAAGGATTAATTATGAACATCAAATTTTGAAGTATGCAAGTCTTGTCTTTTTTAATAGAAATGTCTGAGGGAGGAAAGACCATGAGAATGTAGGTCAAGTAACATCTGCAAATAGAGCAATGAGCATGGCTGGTTGGAAATGTTACTGACTGCACCCTTCTCCCACATGTCTTACTTGCAGTGGGAAAAGAACAGTTAGACTGAGTTGAAGAGAGTGCTTAGTGGGAAAAGGTGACTTTAAGTCTAAATCAGGTATCTACAGTAAATTAAAAGTTATTGGAATGCAACTGCTGAAGAAGACGAAGAACATTGCATAAACACAGAGTAATCCAATCTTCAGAGTTCCTGTGACAAGACAAGGGTTTCTGATCTTTCCTGAAAATGTAATCTACCCTTGGTATTACATAAGTTGTTTTTTGGATTTTTTAAATTGAATTACTCAACATGAAACCTCTCAATACCCTCAAAATGTTCCACGTATAAAAGGCTTGTCTGTGTTGAACAACCTGCCCAAAATGCTCTCTTTCCAAGGAGAAGAAAAAATTATGAAAATCTAAGTAAATTTTATTCTTGCTTGCTTCTTAGCAATGTGGCCAGTTTATAGAAGAGACTGCTTTTGGCACTGTAAAAATAGACTGAGGTTTATTTTCAGAAAGCTCAGTTGTGAAAAGTTTTGAGATTTTACTTGTTTGATTAGTAGTATTAAATTTTCCTCAGAGCACCAGTAGTATTTTCATGTTAAAATTCCCTGCCTTCTAGCTCACAGAATGTTTGATCACCATATTGCATTCTGTGCCTACACATGAGGTCTAATCTTACTTGACAGTGTCAATTAAGACTGAAGACTATTACGAAATGGCCTGATAAGAATTAGCAGGTCCTTACATGACCTGAGTCTCAAGTAAGAAACTACCTCCCCATAAGCCTCCCAGTCTGAGCATCTTTAGCTTGTGCTTGAAAGTGAAGTGATACTGTCCACCTGAGTTAAATCAACTACAACTGCTGCTACAAAGTCTGAAGTTGGAAGATTATCTCTCATTTTGTCATAGGGATGCAATAAAGAGGAATAAAAGTGTAAGTCAATTATTAAGGAAGCACGAGAAGTTTTTTAAAAAGTATAAATTGAAGTATGTGGAGATCTTGCTCACTAGACCCTGGATAAAGGTCATGTGAAATAAACAATCTGAGCAAATGGAATACCAGTTGCTTGCAAATTTAATTGAATTTTTACCTGAGGACTGTGCCCAAATTTTGTAAAATAAAGTGGAGAGATGCTTAGTGTTAGAGGAGCAAGAATGTAATTAATCACCTCATTAGTTCTGTTATGAAAATGGGAAGGAGTGGGCCATGATATTTTTGGAAGAAAGGAAAATACTGTTCCTAGGGTCACCTACTGAGGCCTAATTATATGTGTTATCTCTTTAGCAGGATTTATGTACCCTTGTATTACTGGTTGAAGAGGTAGAACACTTTTGTGACTAATGCTTTTAAACAGCTAGGTTAACAGGCCTGCTTTCTTTCTGGCTTAAACAGAGCTGTTCAATAATGAAATTTGAAAAAAAAAATTTTGTTATATAGTGCAATACATGCAAGAGTTGCTCTATTCAGTTATGAAGAAGCAGTGTGTTTGTTTCTAATGAAACATCTTCATCCTAAAGCAGGAAGTTGCATTTCTCATTCCCTCAAGTTTTCATTTCTTCATGAATTAGTCAACACTGAAGAGACCAGCTGTGCTTGCTCTGAGCAGTTATTATGTAGCTTTCATCAGTAGGTAACTCACATGCCAATCCTTAAGTGTGGCCTTACAGAAAATATCCCTGAAATTTAGATTCAGACAAGAAAGCAGCCCATGCAGCAGAAATCAGGATTAATAATTTCTCTGTGAATGATGATCCTTTTACCAGTATCTCAATTGAGATACTGGTATTCAACTGAGTGTATGAAAATCAGAATAAAATATTTTATGCACTCATAAGATTGCAAGAGGAATGAATGGAAATCTGTCTTACAGTGGTAGTGATGCGTTTTTAAGTGTTATTCTGTGATAGCACTGCTTGAATGTTTGAAAACCATTTTTTAAATAATGCATCCAATTTCCTCCTCTGTTAAAGCACCTATTTGCCCACAACTGTGCTTTCTAAATGCTATTTTTAATATTTTGCATAGCTGAGGCTATACCTGTAAATGCTTCTTCATCATTGCATTTTTAGTTTCTTTCTGGGACGCATCGTAAGATTAAGAAGTGTAGTGGTTTGAGATATGATCCTTGTTATTTTCATACTGAATTGAGCACTGATTTGTCATGTTTGACACACATTGTTCATCATGAGGTTTGGCACTAGTGCAAAAGTATAATAACGGCAAAAACTAAATGCACTTCAACTGCAGCAAAGCCAGGAAAGAACATTCCCAACAGCATTGTATTTCAGCATAAGGTTGAAGCATGAGAAGATGCAATTACGGGGCTAGATCTGCAATGCAGAAAAAACACAACCTTCTCAGAGTAGTTTCTTGAAGGGCAAATCATTCTTTCCTGAGACTCGAGTAGGTTTGCATTTCATACAGTTCTGGCATTTCTTCGCTCTATGTAATTATACATCGTGAAACACGAAGCTGAAGTTGGATGGTTTCTGGTTTCTGGTTTTTTGTTTTTTTTTTTTTTTTTTTTTTTTCCCCCCCCTCACATGCACAGTACTCCTTGTCCCAGCAACTAACGGAGCGTGAGGCAGTGGGCAGGCACTACATGGGGTCGTTTGGGGTTTTCTGAGTGCAGTGGCTCAACCAAGTATGCCACATTCACCCAGGGGTGCCAGAACCCCTCCCCTGAGTAGGACCCAGGCTCTGCCTCGCTCGCCGTCCTTGCCTGAAGTGCGGCACCTGGGGATTTCCAGCGATTCCACACGAACAGACGCAGCCCAGGCTGCTGCTCTTCCAGGACGCGCATCACGCCCTCTGCAGGTATTAAACTTTTCAACGAAAGGAGATTTAAAATTCTGTATGTAGGAGCTCGGGGGGACGTTTCATGGATTTCCCAAAGCGCCCTCTGAAGGCGCAGGGAGGTGGCGGCAACCACAGAATCCCGTAGCAGCAGGTTCCCCGCCGGGGCTGTGTGGCCTGGGCAGTCGAACACTCCCGGTGTGCCTCAGCCGCTGCCGGCCTGGCGTGTTCCGAGAGGTCACCGCTCCTCCTTCCCGGCGCTGGGGTCTCAGCCCGGGCCCCGGCCCCGGCCCCACCGCGCTGTCCCAGCCAGGCCGGGCGGACTGGCGGGGGGCGCTGTGGGCTCTGCGGCGGCGCTCCGGGCCGCTCCCTCTGTGGTGTGTCCGCCGTGGGCGGGGGAGCCGCTTCCCCTTCCGCTGCCCTTGTTGCCGGCGGGAGGTGACAGGACCAACAGCCGCGATGTGGCGGAACGTGCAGGTGAGGCCCGGGGAGGGCGGCCCGCTGCCGCCGGCGCTGTGTGGGGCTTGCTCAGCGTGCCCGCTCGGCTGCGGGGCTCGGCCGCGGTGGCCGCTCTCCCTGCCGGGCGCTGCGGAGCGACCTGCGGGGGTCGGGGCAAGGTCCATGTAGTGCTGAGCTTCAGGGACTTGAGAGGATAAGGCTGAGTCGCGGGGCTCGGGTACGCTTAGCTCGTCTCTTAGGAGATATATTTTATAGCGTGTTTGTTTGGGCTGGGTAAGGAGAGGAGATGACTGGTCCCGTTCCTTGCAACCTGCATCACCTGTATGTTTGCTCGCCCCGTGGCTGCGTTTTCAGCGGCGGTAATTGTGTGGGAACGATGTGTTGTCAGTGTTGCTTGAAGGAGGCCGAGGCCGCTCGCAGCTTAGAGCTACCGCGCTTTGAGCCTTGACATTTTAGCAAAGTCAGATTAAAGAATTGTATATAGGCCATTGATTTTGGTCATATAATCAGTCTGTGGAAACAGATTCCAGCTCAGGACACAGCAAGGTGATTCAAGCTGTGTGTCTTGTGTGACGAAGGTGCCTCCTTATCACTTTCAAGGTTGTCTCCTGTGCTGGTGGCTCGTAAGTGAACTGCAGCACTGACAGGAATTCGTTGTCCTCACAAACACGTTTGTCAAAAATATTATTGTCCCTTTCACTAGTCAGACACAGAAAATGGTGGCTAAAACTGAGGTCTGAGTGGTACAGGCTGAGATTTCCCCTGAAAGGGAACCTGAAGGTTATGCTGCAGATCCATAAATCCATTGTATCTTACTGAAAGTAATTTTCCCGAGTTTCTCCTTTTCAGGTAGCTAGTTAAGCTGTCCTTTATATATTTTGGTGAAAAAATTACTGAATTCAAAACTAGCGTGTTTTGGTGAAGTTTTGTGTATTTGTTTTTAAAAGCCTTTCTTTTTTTCTTTCTTTCTTTTTTTTTTTTTTTTTGGTGAAGTTTTGTATGTTTGTTTGTTTGTTTTTAACAGCCTTTCTGTCCCACTTCTATCTTGCTTTTCAAAGAATCAATTTCTGCCCAGTGTGAACTGAGCTGTAAAATGTCACTGTTATTAAAACACTGTTTATCTTTTATTTCAGGCTCTTCGCCAGATTTCCCAGAGAACCATAAGCACTGCTTCACGCAGGCAGCTTGAAAATAAAATTTCTGAGAATCAGAAGCTATTTCAGGTAATGAATGAGTTGAATAATGTTAGTATGTTAACAAGGTTTTAGCAGATCATAACTGCATGGTTTTTTCTAAAGAAGTCTGGTCAGGCTCCCCTTTACATCTGACGAGAGCTCTCAAAATCAGTTGTATGACTAGAGCATTTGCAATTAGCAGTTATTTTCTGCAGAGGTTGAGTATTTTTACATGTAAAATGACTTTTCATGGGGTAAAAAAAAAACCCGAAAGAGACTTGTTGACTCTTTCGGGTTTTTTTTTTTACCCCATGAAATTTGTACCGGAGTTTCTCATAAGTATTAGCCATGGTACAAAGATAAAGTACTCTGAAATTAGTTGGTATGGGGGAGTATGTCCAGTGAACAAATAGAGAAGAGTGAGAAGACAGAAACACAGTGAAACAGTAAACCTGAAATTTTACATCTCTTTCATAGATGAGCCCCATAGTTTTTAGGATGAGGATGTGGCATTACCTTATTTCTCAGTTGTGAAAACTGTAAGGGTCTTAAATTATTAGATTAATTCCTTGGAAATTATTGAATCTTTAAAAATAATTTCTGAATTACTCTGTTCCTGATTGATAGGGTACTAAGTGAAGTAGTAAAAGCAGAGAACACTCGAGAGAGTAATCCCAGCTCTGAGCCACACCCTGGAGCTGTAACTTCATGCTGAGGATAAACTGGGCTTCAGCTCAGTGAAAGGGACCAAGTATATTAGAAGCCCCACTGAAATAGTTTTACTTTTTTATTGCTTTCCTTTCCCCTGAAAGAGAAAGCCAGTCCTGTTGAGACACTTGACCAAGGAGCAGGTGTTCGTTGTGAGCCAAGGGGAAGGAAATGGGAGGGTGATGTTGGTCATGGGAGGGGGTCAGAGGTTCAGTTTCTGCTGGTAGAGATCTATAGGCATATCTCTTCCTCCTTTCATTCCTTTCTTGTGGGACAGCAAGTTAAGCTGGGGTAAGGTGCAGTCACCAGCACTGGAGGCTGTCATCTTGCTGACAGGGCTAAAGATCACATGGTGCTTAGGAGTTTTACTTTGGGTGGAGCAAAACAATTTCCTGCATGCCGCCAAGTGACAATACAGACTCCTCCCCCTGTTGCTCCCTGTAGCAGGGATTGGCTATGCTGGGATGGATGGATGGATGGATGGATGGATGGATGGATGGATGGATGGATGGATGGATGGATGGATGGATGGATGGGAGGTTTCTAGGGGTGGTAATCACATCCCGTGCACCTGAGGCGTCTGGCTGGTGTCAGAGGTGTTCAGGCATCTGCCAGTCACTGCTTTAGATACAAACTGTGATTTATTATATTCCCCTAGTGAGTCATTACCTTATGGCAGAGTGGAAGCTTTCAGGACAGAGCAGGATCTAAATAAGGTTCAATGTCTTTTGGGAGTCAGAAAGATGATGTGGGGTAGTAATTCTTCTGCTGGGTAATTGTAGTTCTGTTAACACAATATTGCAAGAACTGCATATAAATAGTTAATTTCTGTCACTTGTTTCCATTAGGAAGATAATGGCCTCCCAGTGCATCTTAAAGGTGGGGCAAAAGATTCTATGTTGTATAGAACCACTGCGGGTCTGACGCTGTTTGGTAAGGCTGATACTAATATTAAAATATTTTTTCTTTGGTACAATCTCCAACATGGATGGTGTTTTTTCTGATAAATAATTACACAATGTCTTCAGTCTCTTCTTTATAACATGAAAAGTTTATGTAGAGAAGCAAACATCACATTTGGACATACTGTGTATTCATTTGTGCTTTTTCCAGGTTTAGATTTTCATATGGCTTTTTCTCAGACTAAGCACCATGGTCTGAATGCTTCAGGTTTTATGTATGATGTTAGAGAAAAACAGAACTACTTAATTTATTCTGTAAAGGAGTAAAATGTAATTATAGCATGTTTTCACACTAGCCTGACTCTTCTTAGTGATAGGTGATACTCAGTGTACTGAGTTTTCATGTGCTGTAAAAACTAGCAGAATTGTAACCAAGGTTCATAATACTGTATATATAATCTTTATGTTGCTTATTACCTAATTTTGCAATAAGCTTTGAAATTAAATGTGTTGGTCGAATGGATTTTCAGTTCAGCTGCTTCAAGAATGAGTAACTTACTTCATGGTTGTGTAGGTTCCACAGGCATGCCTCTCCCCACTTTTTTTTCCCATCTCTTTATTTTTGTGCAGCCACTGGAGACGTATTTAAGTTTTTTTTTTTTTTTCTCTAAAATATGAATCACCAAAAAAAATTGAGACGTGGCTGTGGAAATGTATTTTGTCTGAATTGCAGCTGCTTATTGTCAGTATTTCTTCCAGAACAAACTGGAAGGCTGACTTCAAAGGAATTCTGTGTGCTAATGTGAAAATATCTTTTCTGTCTCTTAATTCAGGAACAATGTATACTGTTTATTATCTGCTTGTCTCTTCAATGCCCAAGAAGCCAAACTGATTCCATTTGAGGATGCCTCAGCAACTAACATCTCTTTGTCCAGTTCCCATGTGACTGTGGTGGCAGCTTAGCAGCTGGCTAAATGATTGGAATCATATGTTAATTGTAACATGTAAACTGCAATCAATAAAGCAGTTTTTATGTGGTGTAGTGGGTGTCTGGACTGTATCATGTGTTTGTGTGTGTGAGCATTTTTGCTCATAGGGCTGCCAGGCTGGTGAAGAGGGCTTTAAACTAGGGTTGCTGGCAGAGGAGAGCCTCAGTCCGTCCCACTCCTCATCTCAGTTTAATGCCAGTGTCAGCCCAGAGCCAGGAAGGAGATTACAGGTCAGCAGGAGCACCTGCAGAGCAGCACGGAGGACTCACAGACACTCCAGCCAGGAAGTCTGTCTCATCAGGAGCACAAGAGTGCCTCTGTGGGAATGCACGCATCATAGGGAATGAACAGGAGGAGTTAGAGACGTGCTCGTGCGTGCAAGGCTGCGGTCTCAGCGGCATCACGGAGAAGTGATGGGATGGAAGGACCGGCAGGGACGACGAGGTGCTACCCTCCATGTCAGTGACCAGCCAGGGTGTGTGGAACTCTGCCTGGGATGGATGAGGAGTTGATGGGGAGCTTATGGGTCAGGATTAAAGGGAGGACAGGGACAGGTGACATTGTGGTGGGGATCTGTTGCTGGCCACCCAACCAAGAGGACTGAGTGTATGTCTATAGACAGACAGAAGCAGCCTCATATTCACCAGCCCTGGGCCTCATGGGAGACTTCACGCCAGTCCCTGTTGGAGGGACAGCACAGCAGGGCATAAGCGTCACTTGTAAGGTACTGTGATGGCTCTTACTAGCTTGGTTATTGCAATCATTGCGGAAGGTCATAATGGAAACACATTGTAGCTGTGCATCTCTAGTTCAGTATTTTGTTCCTAACAGAATTTGTGCCTTTTTTACTTTCCAGTTGCTACTTGTGCATTATTATGCCCCAAGTCTGGTATTGACTCTGTAACAAATATGGGGCTTCTAAAAAAAGCCCAAACAATTTCATCAAAGTAATCCTTTTGTTTCTCTTCTCAAGGAAACAGTGGAATTTCAAAATGTGAAAACAAGCTCAAACATCTAGCCTCCCACTACAGTCTATTTTAAGCCTCTTGTGGATTAAGTTTGTTTCCAATTTTTTGTTGCTATCCTGGAGAACCAGAGCATACTTGTTAAACTTGAGGCAAACTGGAAGAGAAGGACAAGTGTACTCAGGACTCTCTCTAGTAGAACCAAAAGTCTTAAAAGGTGAATGGAGGAATACCCCTCAATGGTAGCTTCTCTGCATGGGTGGCTTTGGCCAACTGCATAAGTAAAAGAATAAGAAATACCTGGATGGATTTGTAGGAAAAAGATTTGAGAAGTGGGGATGAGCATTTGATTCCTACAAAGAAGAGAAGCCCCATGGCACAGTAAACTATACTGCACAGAATGTGAAGCAATCAGTCTGCTCTGTGCAATGCTGGTAAGGCTTCTGCTGCCATCGCATGCCCGTGTTACCCTCAAGATGTGGACCAAGTGATGGGCATCGGGAAGGCAGCGTAAGGAAAGATCAACGTGTTCAAAAAGCCCACGTCTTTTCCTGCCTACAGGGATTATCAAGAATTTTGAAAGGAGTAATTGTCCAAACTATAAAAATCCTGTGATGAGCTAGGCAGTAAATCTGTGTGTACGTTTGTGTGTGCAACCAAAGCAGAATGTGCAGCTGTTCTTGATTTTGCACTGAGCTGTGTCTCAGAGTCAATGTCCCCGGGATCTACAGCAGGCTGTGAGTTGTGGGGCCGGCAGCAGCCCTGGTGGAAGAGCATGGTGGGGTAAAAGGCAAGCTAGGAAAAAGTTTCATCCTACAGAGCAATCACCATTTATAGTCAAAGCCTTGAAATGTTATTTAAATCAATATCAAATGGCAAAAACTTGTTCTGGCAGCGCTGGGTGCAGTGTCGCCGGGGTACGTCCCTGGAGCTGGAGCAGGCGGGAGAGCGGGCGGCATTGCCCGGGCGCTCGCAGGGAGGCGCCCGCGATCCGCGACCCGCGGGGCGGCCAGCGCTCCGGGAGCTCTGCGGCTGCAGGAGCAGGAGGAAACGAAACAAAACCCACGGTCAGCTGCTCAACACCATTTTATGGGACTGCAATACAGCACTAGCAGGGAAATTCCCATCTGCTGTGCAGTCTATATATGTATTTCATTGCAGGCTCAATCACAAATTGTGAGAAGTAAACTGTATACTATCTCTCTATATACTATATACTATATATTATATACTATATATAAAAATAAAAAATATATTTTGTATATATTATATATATATTATGTACTATATACTGTCTCTAGGAAAATATAAAAAGAGAGCTATGTATCTTCTCTGTTGCTAAAATATCTGAAGATCTTAACTTCAGTCTCCTTATGGTACTATACAAGTAGGAGATAATAAAATAAGCAACATCCATTACTCCTTGCTAATGTGAAAAAGCCGTAACTATAAAGGAATGAAATGGTCACTGGTATGAATTCATGGGCTTCTAGCAGTTAACATCCTCAGCTTAGAAGTGTGCCAGCTCTGTCAAATGAAAACAAAAATCTTCATGCCACTGTAAGTGAAATTAATATTCAAATAATAATCAGATGAAACAGAAAATTAAATCCTCAGTACTGCAATTCCAAGTTCCACAATCCTTTCTGAGACTCCAGATGTACAGACCATGTTTTACTTTCTCCATTTGGAAGGTAGCTCAGAATATCAACTCTTAGCATGGTGCCCTGGGCTACATTTTCTTGGCTGCTGAATACATGTATACATCCAATTAGCCTGACACACAAAAAAATTTCCCCAGTAAAAGTCTGAGTACTAGTAATACTGCAGTAACATAGCATTGACTTCCTAAAAGGCACTGTGAAAAAGTTCAGAAATTCTCTGAAATAAAAAGAAAACCCCAGGGAGATCTCTAAGTGTATGATCTTCATTCTACTTCCTTTTTTTTTTCTTTTTCCAGATCCCAGAGTAAAAATATCACTTTTCTAATGTTGCTCACCTTAGTTATCACTGCTCTGAACTATGAGAAACCATGATGAATTTTTTTTTTCTTTTTTCATACTATGCTGTCACTCCTTACTCTCCCATTCTTTCTCAGTTCTTTTCAGTATCAGAGCTGGAGATTAATCTTCACAGTTGCTAGGGTGAATCAGACTCTCTAGAGGCAAAATCAATCTGATCAACCTGACTTGACCCTAAATAAGGTATTTAGGGGATGAGTAAGTCAGAACTAATGTATCTTTTCATGTGCATGCTTGTGCGATTATTTTTTTAAAGAAGTTCCTTTTAGCAATAACACCACCTTCTCTAATCTAACTTGCCTGAGCCTTTCCATTTATTTTTTCAGTACTCAGTCAATTCTGCTGTAAAAATAATGGCTTGTCCAGAAACACCATCTGAGGAGAATCTCTTGGCTGGACTGTAGTTTTTCTGCATGTAAATATTTGGAGAATCACAGAATTAACTAAGTTGGAAAAGACTTTTGAGATCATCAAGTCCAGCCTATATCCAAGTCTTCAAACTCAGAGAGCAACACATACAGTCTGTGATACATGTTTTGGTCTTGTCAGTATTTTTGAAGAGTTGTTATTATTCACAGGTTTTCCATTAGACTAACTGATCACAGCCTCCCCAAAACACATCTAGAGCTAAAAGCACACTTGTACCTATTTCCTCAAAAATATGTATCCTGGTCAAAAATGGTCATTGACTGGGATTCCTGTTTTTAAATGTTGTGACAAGCCAAATTCCTTCTCAGGGTGCTGGGGAGGTACTTGAAAGAAGGGATTATCCCACTGAGTCCCTAGTCAGGCAGTTCTGAGCTTAGATCCTCAGAGAAAACCAGTGTCTGTATGCAGATCACTAAGTTCTCAAAACATTCTCTCCCATTGCATATAGTCTGCTGGGCCCTAGAGAAAACTGCCAAAGAGATGAATTTGTCCTTTGCTTGTGTTACTTTGAGTTCCCAGTCCACAAGTGTGAATTTTCTGAAACACAGGGATATTTTGCCTCTTTAGTCTGGTTTATCAGATGGAATCTTATCATCTTCCTTCCGCCTCCACAGTATTTCATGATTTTATTATTATATTAACCCGCTTTAGTATTTTCATTCATGAAAATGTCTGTCCCTTGCCTTGTTGGGTCTCAGATCTCTGCAAGAAAAGGCCAGATGCTGTCTGGTGGACATGGAAATAAATTGGAAAGTGATCATGAGGTAAGATTCAGTGATATTTAAGCTTTATGTACACAAGAACATAGAAAGAGTTACAATAAAAAAGACCACAGGAGGTTTGGAGTTTTAAAGTTACCTAAGTTAAGGTTTCCTAAAAAGAATTGTTGCAAACTATTCTTTTGTATGAAAGTATAAAATGAACAAGGTGACAGTATTGCTTTAAAAGCATATTTCAGCATAAGCATCCTCCTCTGTGAACTACGTTCGACTGCTAACAGAGTTGTAAAATAAGAGAGAAGTAAAGTGTCTTGTGATATGGCAATCTAATAAAATTGTATTCTTTACCTTAGAGATACATTGTGGAATAGCTCTCTTGAGGCTGCCTGTGAAGCTCACCTAGAGATACAGTTCTTTGTGATTCCACCAGGAGCAGCAGAAGAGTGTTTTCCTCAAAAGGAACAGTGAGATGTTCAACGGAGATACTTAAAATGTACTAATTGAGTTAAACATTTTGTAGAGGACTTCTCAGGCCCAAAGAGACATAGTCCAGTTTTAACAATATCTGAAACAGAAGAAAAAAAAAATTAAATACTTTTAGATAGCTGTCTTATTTTTCCATGGAAGTCTTCCCTTTTAGCCAAGAAATCTGGGCTGTGCAGGATCCGAAGTACATGATCTGTCCAAAATGTTCCTTCTTACAGATTTGGATTTTTCTAAGAGTTTCCATGTACATCTTATGGTATCATCCTCATCAATGTGACTGTAACACAACTCATAGATATTTGGAAATTCTTTTGGGAATAAAAGAGAGAGGGAGATTCAGTGCTGTTACACTTTATTGCAGGTATTGAGACAGTTTGCTTTGAAAAACTGTGAGCAGCTTCTGTTCCTACAGGGTTCCAAAGAGAAGCTTGTGATTCCGTCAGAACCTTTAGGTTGCTAATGTGTTCTTAATAATAATTGGGCTATATATGTTTATGTAATATAAAAATGGTTCTACATTGTTTCATCTCAGCATGAGCACTTACTCTGGATGACTAATGCTCTGGGTCCTGAAGTTTATAATGGAAAGGCTGACACACACTCAATCTTATCTATCATAGCACTATGCAAAAGGGAATTATATAATTAAAACATTATAATGATCTCTATTGCTCAGTGGGCAGTTACAAGTCCCACAGGAGTCAGGCCAACTGTGTTATCAAGGTTTATTCAGTCATCTCTTAGGAGCAGTGGGCACATTTTGCTAAATATAGTGTGGTGTGCTAATAAGTGCTCCATGTGGAGCATTGCACTGGGATCACTGTGCCACAGAGCTGGAGTGCAGTACATGGGATGTTAGCCGACCTCCTTTTGGCTGAGATTTTCAGAAAGAAGTGCTTAAACTTAGACTACTAAATCCACACTCTGACATTTGCATAAATAGCCTGATTTTTCAGAAAATAAATACCAAGAAATTCTCTTATATTAAAATAATAAAATAGAAAAATGTCTTATAACAACAAGGAAAGATGTTATTATTTCTGGAAATAGTGCTCAAATGTATGAGCTCTGTTTGGGCCTGAGATCCAAAAGCAGAAAAACAGATGAGTAGGACCTGAAAATCACACCTTTTGATCAGCTCCAGGCCCATTTACTGATCTTATTCTGGTTCCTGGTAAATAGATATTTTCATGATTAGAAGCTAGGGTGCCCAACACCATTTCCATTTATACCTGAGGCATTTGCTTGGAGCTGGCAAATACAACAGAGGACCTGCAGGAGGGTCATGCACTTGCATTACAGCAAAGGGGAACTATCAGGGGGTCTGTAACACCCAAAACAGCACTGGCCTTCTGCCTTCTGGGTGGTCCAGAACAGTTTGAGATGTGTCAGCATAAGTGGGTCCTTGTCTGCAGCTGGCAGCTCCACAAGAGATCTCTGATGCTGCAGAACACTGCAGATGGCTCTGGAGCCCACTGTGATGGCAACTGATCCAAACCCCATGGATGGTGTGTGGCCAAACTGCTCAGGCACCGCTGAGTTCAGTAACTCAGGGCTTCATCACCCACTGCAGAAGTTTAGATGCTGGGCTCACGTGTAGTCAAGAAATGTACCATAACCTAGAGCCAAATGCCACCTGAGCTGGCCATGCAGGACAGAGCAGTGGGCACAGCCAATGTTCCTAAAGGGCAAAGCTGCAATGATGGGGCCAATGTTAAGGAGTACAGGTCCTCTGCCTGCCTCCTCAACCACTCTGGAGGTCAGAGAAGCAGACTCCAGAGTTTTTATTAGAAAATAAAGTCCTGACAGCTACTCCTGGCATAAAGGGATCTCATCTTGCAGCAGCTGTTCTTAACTGGGGAAGAAGATAATGATGTGGTAAAGCCCCATATTGTGATGTGCCTTAAACAGGAAATCCCCTAAATGCATTTCAAAGGGCACTGGGCCGAGGGTAAAGGAGCAACAGGTCAGATTTGCCAAAGGCCTATTTGTTTAAAAATCCTAAGCAGATTTATTTATTTATTTATTTGTTTGTTTATTTATTATTTTTTAACAAATAAGAGTGCTAGTAGCAAACACTTTTCTCTGGATAAAAAAATATACATGCAGAAATCAAAACAATGCCAAACCCAAGACATGTTCACTAAATTGGGCTGACTAAAAGCTAACAGAGTAACGAGGCCAGCTGGAGAGCATCCAAAAGATCGGAGGAAAGGGCATATGAGAGGAGACATTTTAACAGCTTCAAGTGCAGCCTCTCAGCAGGCTGTAGAGGTGTTGATACCCAAGTGAAAGATTCAACTCCAACAGGTGAAAAAGGCTGTCAGCAAAGAGTACATGGAAGCTTTCAAGTAACCTTTAAAAGTAGAAACAAAAGCCAATAGTTTTCTGTTTACACAATAGAGTGCTTCTGATACTGAAGCACAGGGCAACATCTATTTATAATCCAAATAAATCTTGTGTTCTGGTATTTGGAACTGTCCATATTCAACATATTGGGAAGCAGCAGCCACAAGGCTGCATTAAGAAATACTGATGTAGATCTGCATTGTTTTGGTCCGTGTATTTTCCTTCTTAGTCACTTGCCAGTTATGACTTTTGCAAAAGAAACCGGCTTCTTTTTCAAAGCTGGCTTATGTGGAACTCATAAATGTTATGACAGGTGATATCTAGGCTGTGTTTT
Organism: Onychostruthus taczanowskii; assembly: GCF_017590055.1. Classification (NCBI taxonomy): domain Eukaryota; kingdom Metazoa; phylum Chordata; class Aves; order Passeriformes; family Passeridae; genus Onychostruthus; species Onychostruthus taczanowskii. The sequence goes on from NW_024500683.1 coordinate 1,161,914, forward strand.
TAATGCCTTTGAGCTAAACTCTTGCCTGACTCTTTTTTCCAGAAACCCTCGAAGTGTCCAAGTGTCCATCAATATCTGTGATAGGTGACATGCAGATGAGATCCCCAGATGGTATGTCCCAGGAAAGTATATATAATTTAGGTTATCCAGCTCCTTGGGCCTGGTGCACTCCCTAGCTGTGTCCTAGCCCAAGTTTTGCCTCTGGTGCACTTTCTTTTGCAGAGGAAAAAACTGTGATGAATGTCACAGAGTGCCAGTTTGAATACGAAGGCACTCAGATTGAGAAGCTGAGGGGAGTGAGGAGCAGGGATGGTGGTAACTATGAAGTCCACTTCCCACAAAGTTTAGAAATGGTCAAAAAAATTATGTGACTATCATATGCAGACATACAGTAACAGTAAAAGGGGTTTTAGCAAGACTGGTAGGATCTGTACCTTTGGCAGTCACATACAAGAAGGATTCTCCTGGTCTGTCTTCTTTACTCTCTGAGAGTTTGCAGACATGCTAGTTAAGCAAGCAATTTTTCACAATAAACCAAAGCTATTTTTGTGGAATCCAGAGGGTTGGAATTTGATGATCCTTTCCAACCCATACCATTTTATGATTCTCTGATCCAAAGATAGAGGCTTCTCTGGTGTAGTTGTTTTTATTTCTGATGGCTGTGCTCATAGTCATATTCTGGACAACTTGTAACTCACCTAAAACAAGTTATTATCTATTGTCAGCTGCTACAAAACAGCTCCCCAAGGTATGCTGTTAGTACTAAGTACGGTATGGAGAATTTCTCTTTGAAGTCCTGGGGTACTTGAAATAACAGCTCATTAAATAAATGGCCTCTAGGGATCTTTTCCAGCCTCATTTACTGTGGTTCTGTGCATTCACATCAGATTCACTTGTCAGAATGCTTAAAGTTGTGAATGTTTGTCCTGGTGAACTGAGGATTTGCGTTTGACCTTTACATCCTCTAAACTTTCTTGGAAAGATACGTATTGGGATAGAGTGAAGCAGCAGCTCATTATTCCCCCTGGACAGCTTTCCTCCAACCTGCTCTTCAGTCAGAGGAATCACCACATCCTCAGTGCCATTTGTGTCTGTGGGGAAGAGAAGGCCAGCATCAGCAGTCAGCCTAATGACAAGATATTGATTCTTAAAATTGCCTCCATCATTAATTATTCCACTGTCTGCAACGAAAGGATCAGGTCACTCATTAGCTAATGCAATCTGAACTTTCAGCAGCTTTGAATACTTTACATTCAGACACAAGCTTATCTTCTCTGTAAGACTACCTACTACCTACACAGACCCTGCTGTCCCAATAGATTCTGATTTTTTTAATATATAGAGGTACTAAGAAGAATTAGCAAAATGTTCCTATTCAGAGCTTGGCACTGTGCCATTTCAGCATTTGTTGCTGATTAATATCGAGAGCTTCTTCATAGGAAGAAATTACTTCGCAATAGTTGAAGTCCTGCCAAATATAGGGAAACCCGTGGCTATTAACCCTTCAGCAGATGTTGAATCCATTAGGTACTCAGTGAGCACTGTACTATAATGTTCTGCAAGTAGCAGCTAGTGATTTCTAAAAATATTTTAATTTTTCAAAGTTATGGATTTTCTCAGTGAATCATCATTGTTTCATCAAGAAACCCTCAGCTACATGAAGACAAATGTTTAGATCTGCACTCACAATTCTTTGTGGCCAGTCCATTGCTGTGACGGGAACAATTACATTAAAACATATAGTGATACCTAAAAAAAATACAGTCACTGTTCTCAATTTATTTTCTTGTCCTCTTTAATCAAGCAAGATTTTGTACTGGTTTTATAGAGGAATGCTTCCTGAATAGATCAGGACTCTGTCATGAACTAATGAACCAGCTTCTTTGAAAGAAAGCAACTTTATTTAGAAATGTTACAATATAAAGTGTGTTTGTGTATATATGTGGGACTATAAGATCATTGCATCTATTTTTTTCCAATTTTAGTATTAAAGACCTATCTTTTAAAAAAAATTACTGCCTACAAATTATCTGGACTTTCTCAGACTCCCAAACTCCACTAAATTCCAGTTTCTTTCTATTTATAACTCTGCTTTTGAAAGATTTATTTGCTTTTCCAGTTCTACTTATCTGGAGCCACAATAATTAACTTTCAGAACATTACATGATGGGAAAAAACAATTACACAAATTATAGAAATAAATAGTTGCTATGGAAAACGTACCTGGTAAGGCAGACAATTATTTCATGGCTGTCACACTTTCCAGGGATGCTGCTTCTGTAGTTGTTCCATTGAATGAGCAGATTTCAGATAGAACAAATCCTCTCTGAACACTGCTAATATAAGAAGCCAATCCTCATTATGAAAGGTCAGACTAGTTCTGCTCTCTGAATTCCAGCTCTGAAATGAACTTATCCAAACAAACACCAGACTGAGTTTTTCTCCTGCCATTGACTGGAAATCTCTCATATAAGGAAGAGCCTGGTGGAAGCAGTTTGATATGTTTTGTCCTTCTGCATTTTATGAGTGCAGATATAATCCTGTGCAATATTGGTCCTATGACTGATTTAACAGGGAATACAAAATATACTGGAAAGGCTGTCCATTGTGCAGTGAGGAATAAATGGGCCTCTTAAATGACTGTACTAAGACAGTGTTTAATTTAGATGCACTGTAGTGATAGATGCAGTGATAGACTGACCAGCAAAGTACTTCCTGGGCAGATGTACTGTACTGACTGCAAGTCATGGGCAGCAGCACAATTCTGCTTGTATAAAAACACTTAATGCTTAATCTTTATATTGTTTGATGTTCAAAGAGCTGAACATCACTTTTTTTTTTATTCTTCCTCTGTGCAAAACATATACTCAAATGCATATATACATATGAATAACACATTTACCATATTCATATGTAAAGCAGATGCAACTAACTGTCAGGACAATACAGAGGCCAAATCTAGTGTGATAGCCACATGGAAATGATATTCAAGGTTTACAGTGCTGAAATGTAGAATATATGGTTTTATTCTGCTTTGGCAATGCAGTTTAAGGTAAAAAAAAAAAAAAAAAGAGGGGTCAGAAAGACAAAGATTCCTGAATTACTCTACATGTGAAACCATTTCAAAATTTCTAAGAATTCCTGGTTACCTGCAATATTACTATTACACACCTACACCAGAAATGGACAATATTATTAAAAGTATACATATGAATTTAAATTTTGATTTTTGTATTTAAATCTGCCACTGTTTCAGTGTGTTCAGATTAGACAGCAAAGAAAATTGTGGAGTTGGAGCGCAATGGTCTTAATGTGTTTAACACTTGTCTAAGAAACAAGCAGACAGGAGAGTGTTAGTAAATGTTTATGCATTTCAGAAATGCCTTCTGCATCACATACTATGTACTGAGACTATGAATGTACATAGCAACAGTGCTGATTGAAAACAACCCATTTAATTACTGTGATATATGGAAGCACACACTCTAAATGCAATTTGTTGGTGTAATTTGCACATAAATGATCTTAGGAGAATCATGGTTAGAAGAGTTCGAATAAGGAGTTAAGGATAAGAACAAAATCCTGCTGCCCTTGGAGTTAATTAATTGTTTGCTCTTGCCAGCTCTGAATCTTATTTCACACAAAGAAATTAAGCAACACTGGTCAGCTGAGAGGAAGGGGAGATACTCCCCTCAGCAGCATCTAGGTCTGTGAGGGAGAGCGTATGATATTCTTGCAGTCCTGAGAGACCCCTTGCTTTCAAAGTCTCCACTAATGTAAATCCAAATGTAGCAACACACCAAATTATTTAAACAATATTTCTGAGTGATTTAACTTTAAAACAGAACAATGCATATTTTATTCCATCTTCATTTTTGCACTAATTACTTTTTACTATTAACATAAAATTTTTGTTATCCTGTGATGAAAAAATATCCACAGTATATTGTAAAAAAAATACCGTTGTAGTGCACAAGTGATAAAAATACCTCATTTTCATTAATTCACTTTCTGTGGAAGGATATTTCATTGTAATCCCTGATGTCCATTCTCAAGAAATTATTTTCCATGCCACATTTATACTCATATTCTCGGTGTGTTCATTCAGGGGACTAAAATTTTTAAAATGTATTATTTCTTAGAAATATTGCTTTTCCATATTAGAGCTAGATAGGAAGAAATCCAGCTCCCCATGCCAAAATGATGCCAAAAGAGAAAATCCAACTCAACACCTGGGCAAGGGGGTTTAATAGGTCAAGAGTTTTATCAGTGGAGGAGATGTTGCTTTTGGAAAGTGCATTCTATCAATACCAGACAGCTGAAACTGTGCCGTGTCCTAAAGAGGAGCTGACTCACTTCCAAAGGGTCTGGAAATGTCAGGACATATCTTCTGGTTATCACTTTCTTTTCAGCATTTGCGTTGCTATGTAGATGACAGGTCCGTTGCAGAATGAAGCTCAGGAGACACAAGTCCTCCTGCCGACAGGTCCTTGATCTCCCAGTCCTGCGGAAAAGTGCCCAGGAGCGGTCCACTGATAAAATATTCATCTCCGCTATCGGTCACTTCCAGCCGCCTGGAGCCCCCGCGGTGACTCGGCCGGTCACGTCGTGCACGGAGCCGAAAGGGACCGTGCGCGGCCCCGGAACCTCCCCGGCCGCTCCGAGCCAGGGTCCCAAGCTCTGCGCTGAGGCATGGCCCCATCTCTCCCTCTCGCCGCCCTTCCCGGCCCTGTTTTCCATCTTGTCCCCACAGTGGTGGCCCCGGGGGCCCAGCGGCAGTCTCGGCAGGCGGACAGACAGACGGACAAGACAGACGGTCCGTATGTCGGTCGCCGCTCCTGCCCGGTGCCGCCACCGGGGGGCGCTCCGGCACCACGGATGGCCCCGGTGCGGCGCTGGGGCTCCGGAACGAGCGGAGCTGCGGCTGGGAGAAACCCGCAGTTTACCCCCTCCCTGTTTATCCCTGCTCCTCGCTATCTCTGTTCCGCGTCCCGAGTTTGCGCACCCGCTCCGAGAGGAAGGTGACAACCCGTATTTTAGCCCGAAGGGGTCCCGGAGGACCGCGAGCGTTACCGGGGATGCCGTTCCCGACGGGTGCGGGGCCCCCTGGGATGCTCTGTCTGGGCCCTCGGGCAGAGAAGGGCCCGGCTATTTCGCCGTGTCACTCTTTGGCACGGCGTGCTGCAGAGGCCGGAACACGTCCGGTGACCCGGGAGGCACCCTAGAGAGAGTAATGGGAGACCCTCGCGGAGCATGTCCCCCAGCGGATTATCAGATTTCGGAAGGTGAAGTTCCTGAAGGCACAGAATTTCAGACATGAGTTACGGGCGCGGATTTTCCGCGGGGTCCGAGGGAGGGTCGGGGCGGCCATGCGCCCCGTCCCTCAGCCCGGGGACCCGCACCCGCCCCGCCGCAGGCGGAGGGCTGTCGGAGGGAGTGTGTATTTAATGCAGGTTTAATGTATGTATGGCTGCATAGCGTTGAGGCTAGACACACCTGAACCGTGTCACAATGATTTTTATCACCTTTGCCCTCAAGGCTCCCGGGAGTGCCCGCGCTCCTTTGCAAAGTTGTGCCGGGGATCAGCCCAGCCTCGGGTCCTCCGCGGGGGCGGCGGGGACTGCGTGGAACCCCCTGCCCGGGGACACCCTCCGCGCCGCCGTCCGTCGAAGCCTGCCCGAAGACTCAATTTTTCCACTGCCCTCCCGTGTCCTCCCCGTTTGGGAAGCCTAGGGGAGGGAGGGGGCGGCGGGCCGGGCCCCTGCCTCCGGGCGCGCTGCCGCCGCGGCTCCCGTCTCATGCCGCAGGAATGCGCGGAGGTATGCGCCAGTTTCCAGAAGTGGATCCCCTTCCTTGCTGGAGCACAGCAGCGCATATATCACCCGGTGGCAGCAGTCCACCTTCCCTGAAGTTTCGTAACCGCTTACGAGGGTAAATTGAGAGTTGGGAACAGCCCTCTATTAAGTAGCAGATTGAGAAGAGGCTCTTCCCACTTGGAGAAGGCAAGTCTTCCCAGACAGACCCCTCGCATCGGGAGCTACAGTAATCGAGACGCCTCCTCTGCGCTCACTGTTGCCGCTGCTGCTGCTCCTCATTCGCCGCTGCTGCTACTTGCTGCTCCCTCCACAAGGTGCCCCCGGAGCTTCATCCTTTAACCTACTCCCTTTATCCAGGTCCGACGGCTGCGGCTCCCGCCGCTGCGGGCACCACCGGAGTCATCGCCGGAGGAGCTGTCCCGTCACGGACCCCGGCACCTTGCGGCCACCCCGGAAGGTCTGTGTGTGCCCGCGCAGGAGCGGGGTCCCCTGCCCGGCCCGCCGCCGCCCCCGGTGTCCCGCTCTGTCCGCACGCAGCACGCCCGCAGCCCCTTCCAGTGCACCTTGGGCTGGAAGCTGACGCGGGATTAGGAAGGAGCGTGTGTGCGCGCGTTGGGCATGCCAGAGCCGGCTGCAGGCGTGCGGCCGGGCGGGCGGAGAGGCTCAGGGCAGAGCGCCCCGGGGCTGCTGGCTGTCAGCCCGGGAAAGGCACGGGGAAGCACGGCGGGATGCCGGCCCCGAGCGCTGCCGGCGGACGGGTGCTGGGCAGAAAAGCGGGCAGGGGCGGTGGTGTCCCGGAGACGGAGGCTCGGGGCGGCCGGAGGCTCCAGGCGGAGCCGGCTGTCAGCGCCCAGGGCGCCTGCAGGCACGCTACCGCTGCGGCTTTGGCAGGAGCTCTCGCTTCCCTCCCTTGTGTGTGCAGCTGCCGGTGATGCTTTATCCTGCTTCCAGTTTTTTATATCTTTGATAGGTAGTGGATTTTTCCTGCGGTTTTTTTTCTTTTTTAGTTTACGTTAGTTTTTTCTTCTTGAAGGTGTTAAATGTCGTGCATTATGTTGTTTAGAAATGCTTTGGCTAAGCTTTTGTAGGTTGAATTAGCCTGAGATGGGACTGGCACTGTGAAAGCACGGGTTTGACTTTTTCTAAGTGGTCTCCAAAGATCAATAAGAAAACCTTTAATCCTGACACGAAGTCTGATGTGTCCCTGCCAGGAGGCGTCTTCTGCCACTTCTAGGGTTTCTTTCACACACCTAAATTCGCGAGAAGGAAACAGAGTTTTTAGGTTAGCAAATGAATGCTTTAAATGAGGTGGTGTATTTAATGAAATAAAAACTTGTATCAGGAATGGTAGACCTCCAGCAGTGGAGAATTCCTAGATGCCTTTGTGAGATGATTAATTTCTGTTGCTTTTCAAAACGATCAAAAGATGGCAGTCAAAGCTCGCATGAGATTATCAGGACAAAATGTCCTTTTGCGTTGAATTTAGGTGATCCTTAAACTCACTGCAGGATGCTGTAGATCTGCCCAGGGGCAGCCTTTTCCCATGCAGAGCAGTGATATGATTTTGAAGCTTTCAGAGCATTTTAAGACTAACCTTGGCCTTTCTTGTGTTAGGGACATTATGGTCAGTATTACTCTTCTGTTTAGCCGCTGGAGCTGCCATTAGACTGAAACCTTTGCTTAGAGTTTTGGTGAGCTTTTGGTATTTTTGTGCGCAGTTAAGGCATTTGGCTAAGGCAAGTATATACAGCTGCTCAAATGAAGCCTATTAAGCTCAGAGTCAGTAAATGGGAAATTCCTGGATCTCCATAGCATCTTCCCACCAAATGTGCCTTGATGGGTAGTTCTTTAGATGGTAGAAGAATATTCTTTTCCCTTTCAGTTGTTTCTGCAGACTAATGATTTATAGGTTTTCTTCTTTTGTTTTGCTCTTGGAACATTCCTGATAAAATCTGTTGCCTAATTGCTTTTGGAATTCTCTTTCCTGCAGCCTAATCATGATATATGAAGCATGTATGACTTTATTAATACAAATTGCCTCTCTCCTACTTCTTGAGATAGAAAATCTGAAACTATAGAAACACTTATATGCATGTGTAGGTTCACATTAGGCTTTACTTAGACAAGGAAATAATTTGGAAGTTTTGCTGGAGTAATTGGCAATAATTTTACATGAATTAGATCATATAGTTATGAAGGTATGGCTGTTTGCAATTAAGAGCCACTAACTTGGCCTAATCCCACTTCTTTTGCTAGACAACCTGCAGTGGTTGTGAGACTCTTATGCCTGTCAGCTTTATATAGCCCATTTTAAATATATTTTCTCTCAGGACATGTAAATGAATTATCAGATGTTGAAACATCATGGCTAGACAGACGTGTCAAATTTCAGATGTGTGTTATACACACTTCTGTATAACCTATTTCAGACTTTCAAGAAATGAAGAATAGCGCAATTGTAGGCAGAACCCCTCAAAAAAGTTTTATTACAGTTTCCAAACTGCCTTGAGACCAGTAAAACAAAGCTAACTAAGTGGTTCAACAGTTATGAAAAGGAACCGATTAAAATCCCCAGCTGAAAGAGACATTTAGTTGATCCAAAGCAGGAATGACCTCTGAATTAGCTATCATCACATTCAGTGATGAAGTCATGGAGCTCCCTTCTGGCTCCTGCCTGTGCGGAGGCACAGATCTTCACTGCTCTTCCCTGATCAAATTAACCCTAACTAGGTTAAAGCTCCATGTGCTTACTGTGATTGGAAAGGGTTCAGCAACAAAAGGCACATTATTGCGAGACGAGACTCTCCAGTTAGTCATACAAATCTTTTGTCGTCTTGGATAGCTTTCAAGTCTAGAGGTTTCAACCTGGTCCCGTGGGTGGGGGTTGGGGATAAGGGAACAAAGTGAAATCCACGGTTTGTCTTTTTTATGTTTCATGAATACACCAACGCAATCCTTTAATCCACATGTATCATTTCCTTTTCGTTTCTCCCCCTTCCTCTCTTCCCCATCATTGCAGATTCATTCATGTTGTTGTGATCTGAAAGGGCAGAAATGAAGACAGCGCTGTGCTCGGCAGTCGCTGCTCTGTGTGCAGCCGCCCTCCTCTCCTCCATCGAGGCTGAAGGTAACCTTCTCCTCCCTGCCCTCTTGCCCCAGTGCCCTGCTGACGAGCAAACCTCCCAATCAGCCTTGAGCTATTGGCTCTCTCCCTCTCTGTTTATGAGTGTGAATACTTCACCTTCTTTCTTTCTCTCCTTCAGAGAAACGCCTCTCCTTCCTTGCCCAGCTCCTTCTGTGTTCTGTTTCTCCCGGCTAGTGAGCCGGACCGTAGCTCCCTCTCTCTGTCCCTCTGGTGTGCTGTCCACACCACCCCACAGACAGGACGTGGGCCAGCTGCTGTGGCCACCCGGGCGCAGTGCCCCGAGGAGCCCTTTGCCACTGGTGGGCAGCCCGGCGTGGCCGGGGACGTGGCTCTGCCCCCAGGATGGACCAAGAAGGGCTGGTCTCTGGCCTCTTTTAGTACTGTTGAGAGAGGAAACGGAAAACCTACTATTCAACAACCCGCAACTTTGTAATAAAATGCTCCAACAGTCTGGCTCTCTGCGCCTGTGTGTTTTGTCCAGCTGGACGCCTCGCCCCTGCCCCACCGGCCTGCCGGTGCATCGGCCTCCCCTGCTCGGCGGGGCGACCCCCGGCTGAGCCCTGGGGTGGCCGGACCCTCCCTCAGGGACGCCTCAGCTTCTGTATTGGTTCTGACCTGGGGAACACGCCTGGGGAGGTGCTGGCAGTGCTGTGACACGCGCCATGGGTGCTGCTGAAGGGAAGGCTGGGCCAGGCCTTGCTGTAGCAGCCGGTGCTCCAAGGCTCTGGCAGGCATGTGGTACTGTCACCTCCAAAAAGGCTTTCCTTTGCCTTCTCCTCCTCTTCCTCAGCTCTCAGTGCAGTCTCTCTGGATGCTGAGGCCCCTGGCAGCCCTGGCAGCATCCTGCCTCCATCTGAAGATGTGGGGAGACCCATCTTCACTGCCACACTTGCCACAGCACGGCTCAGCATGGCCTGGCCTGGCATTTGCTCCCCGGTGGATTAACAGCAGCTGTGTCCTGTGCCCTCAGTGTGAACTGCTTGGCTTTGTGGTCATAGTCATGGCATTTCTGCCAGCAATGGCTTCCAGGGAAGTAAAAAGGCTGAACGTCCTGCACTGAAATGACTTGATCTGACCTCTGCGACTCGACTCCATTGTAGGTGTGAACACCCTTGGATTTACTGGAAAAAAACAGAAACCAGCAACTGATAACTATTTTTTTTCCTTCCTTTTCTTTCTGTCTTGAGCTGAAACAAATTCCCTGATCATGGCTTGCCACAAGATCCCTTGTCTGGACCTGGTCACTTTGGCTGATCTCTTCTAAAAGCATGGGATGTCAGAGATGCCTCTGCAGTGTTTGCCCCCTAAGCGGTAGTAATAGTGCTTGCTTGGGGCATGCAGATGTAAAATACACTGGCTTTCTGGAAAAAGATGGCATTTTTGCCAGTAGCGCAACATCTGGTCATCCTCGGGGTGAATCAGTCCATTGCCTTGCTCTCGTGCTGTGTTGCTATTGGCAAAGGAACCGAAAAAGGTCATTTGAAGTCATTTCAGAGTTGCATTTGAAACACAGGACTGCTGTGCCAGAGAAAGCAGAGAAAGTGTACATTTTTGATGGAGGAAGGGAGTGGATGTGTTTGTGCATTCTTCCCCATCTTAGAAGGGAGCTCGCTTAGAGCTGGAGTAATATTGCTGTTGTCCTGCACTATGATTTACATATGTGGAGTATGTTATTTTGGAACGTAAGCGAAGGTGTTTTATTTAGCTATAGTGTAGACTAAACCAGCCATAACTTTAGTTATGTTAAAGCAAGCTACAGAAATATATTTGGAGCAGCAGAATTATAATAGCAAATCTTGACACATAGCTGGATGACCTTGATTAGATGTTGTAGGATGCACTATTGCCAAGCAAAAGAGTGGATCTTGAGAGTTGTAGAGGGCTCTTGGACAGAACTTACATTACTTTGCACTCAGAAATGTTTGATAAATAAAATACCTAATTTACAGTGATCATGTTTCTATGAGAAAATTCTCCTAGCTCCAGAGTTTTGAAGTAAGAGCAGGGAAGTGTGGGGTGAAAAATTGTGGTGCTGAAAATGGAGTGAGAAGTAGTGGTGCTGAAAATGAAAGTTCAAAACTAGGAGTGCCTTAGAACTTGCTGTGGTGGGAACTGCTTTTGTAGAGTTTTTTACAGTGGGTTTTTTGTTTGCACTATACTGATCATTCTTCTGTACTGTTTTAATTTTGTACTGCAAGTTTGCATAATTTTGTAAATTGCATCTTATTTACTTTTGCAAGTTATTTCCTTAATTATTTGTTTACTTTATGTTGGCGTCAGTGCAACTTAGATCCTGTTTGCTGAACTGACTTTCTCCTGTGAACATTTGTCCATTGGTCTTATTTTTCCAAATTTCAGATCTCTTTGTGGCAAAGCTGTCCTCTCCCATCAGTCAGTCAGTCAGTCAGTCAGTCCTGTTTCTCTTTTCTTGCTTCTTTTTGACTCTCCATGTACCATTCACAGGACATGCATTTTAAAATTTCTTTCCCAAAGATGTGGGTAGACACTTGATGGGATGAAAAAGTGAGACCAGAATAAAGGAGAGGGCCATTTAATGTGATGAAGATTCTTGATATGATGTGAAAAGATGGGGTGAGAGCAGAGGAAAGAAAAAGCTTAATTTTATTTTCTGCCCTCCTTCAGCTTTCATTTTTCAGTCTCCCCTGGGAGCAGATCTGGTGTTTATCTGATGCTGCTATCCACAGATTCCTGAACTTTCAAGTATGAAACTGATTCTTCATCAGCATCACAGCTGCTCTGAAGTCCTTTGTGAGGACTGTGCTCTGCTGCTCTTGGCAATGAGCAGTAAGTGAGCTGCAGTAATGGCATTAGAGCTTTTCTACAGAGGTACAGCAGAACAGGAGTAGAGAGGGGGAAAGCCCTCATATAGTCTAAATGCATTCATGCCCTTTCACTGGGGAAGTTGTTTGTTTACGGTGGTCAAGGAAGCAAATCTGTTTTCATGCTCAGCATTTTTACTCTTTTCTTTTACAGTGAAATTCTTGCTTTATTTTGCAATCCTTCTGATATCTATCTCCCAGCTTAAACTCCTTGTGTGTGATTCTATATTTTACACTTAAACATAAAGGTGTTTAAACATAAAATTGTTTTGTGCCTTTTTAGTCCAGAACAGCAATATTCCAGTGCATTCCATATCTGTCCACATGTCAGAATTTCTTTCTGTTAGAGTATTTTATTCATCTGTGATCACAAAGAGCCAAGGGCTCTTATTCTAGTCATAGTTAGGTACACTGGCATGTGAAGAATCTATTAATTATAACTTCCAGTTACTACTGTGATGTTGTCATGGCTTCTGTAGCATATCATGTTTCTTAATACAGAGGGATTTTCAAAGGCACAGGAAAGAAATGAGGAAATAATTGGTTTTGTGTAGCCTAACTGAGCTTCTGAAGGTGCTGACTTTTCAGTTTTCCAGGAATTGGTTCAGACCTAGAAAAGTTTTCTAGGCTGGAGGTAGGCAAGGAGGGCATCACTGATCCAGGTGTGGAACCTTTGTGTTGTGCATGAAAAGGTTTGTCTGGTGAAAAATCTGTTAACAGGACACCAGTATAGTAAGTGACAAATAATTGCAGCATAGTAGTTGCAAAGGATTAGAATTTTTGGCTTGTAATAAAGCTGTATTGAGTACATTAATTTTCATTGACTGAATGATTTAGAGGTGATTTGGGATAGCTAAAACTTTTGAAGTTTTCAAACTGGTTTGAAAACTTTGAAAAGTTTGAAAATGGTAGAACCATTTTTTTATTACCTTTTGATGGCAATATCTTTTGAGAAAAAATCTGTTGATTTCAAAGTTCCTAAATAGAGAGCCATGTAGATTGGCATTGGAATTTTTATATACTTAAGGGTGACTATACTTTTTCCTGCTGCTAATTAGAAACAAAATATCCATGCATGTGTAAGTGTATATACACATGCATATACATATATATGCACACAGGTGTAAAATTTGGTAAATATTCATACATACAATGTGTGTATATGTACATGGGTTATGTTGAGATATGTATGTCTTTATTTGTACAGGTATATAGTTTTATATGAATTTTTGAAAGTACATTTATGAGCTGTACATCTTCAATTTTGAAGAAGTTTCATAAACATATATAAAATTAAAAATGCCAAGATACAGATGGCAATGTTTATTATGATTGGCAATGAATATTTAACAAGTCTAATAACTGCTCTTTTTAGAAGCTGCTCTTTACTACCTTTCTAGGCTGTAGGTCATTCCAGTCACATTGACAATGCAGGCTTCAGAGGAGCTTAACTGGGGTCATGATCTAGTTAGTTGTACCAAATTCATGCCATTTCTGAAAAAAATAGTAAATTAAGAGTTCTGGCATCTTCCAGGCTCAGCAGGCCTTATCACTGGGATGGTTAGGCTGAGCTTACTCTTCAGCTTCTGTAGATTGTATAATATGTTAGCATGGGCTAACACATTATTTTACATGCTAGTTGTAGTGTGTCCTTTCCAGTGATAGAATCACAAAATATGTTTCACGTAGGAATTGTGGATGGCAGCTACTTCCAACTTATATCACTTCTAAATCTGCTTCTAGATATAAATTACTTGATATTCCAGTTTCATTTTATTTCTGTCTTGTTGAGGTATTCATTGGGATCCTCTAGCAGTCACATTGTGTTATCTGCAAAAAGCTGCAAAATTTTTATATTTCCTGTGAAGTAATACAAGCTAATATAAGACATATAAGACCTGCATAGCATGAGAAAGATGCTTTGCCCTCTTTTTTTTTTATTCAGAAATTATAACCTTATTACATGTGTATATAACACAAAAACTGGCAATGTTTTAAGTATATTAGATATTATTTTTTTCTTTTTTTTTTCTTTTGTGATGCATAATATAGAAGATCCAGTTGAGGAAATGATCATAACACAATTCTAAGGATGGTCAAAATTAATGCTGTGGAAACATGATTGTTGTACAGCAGGATATGTTTTTGCTACTCTGGAAACCTGTAGGGGAGCCATGCATTTCTGTGCTTCAACAGGTGGATCACCGTATGAAGGCGATACTACAACACCATGACACGTTGTGATCATGATCCTGTACCTTGACAAGTCAGTGAGAGGTTTGGCATGGATTTTGATGGACACAGGATCAGCAGTGTCACTACAATAAGAATAGGTGCAACTTCACTGCTGCAAGCAGCCTGACATCAAGACTGCTTGCTGGAGTTAAGCTGCACTCACACATAAGATTTTGTTGAGTGAAGTTTTAAGGTTTGTCCCTGTAAAGGGACAAACTCCTACTACAACAAGGGGCATTTTTTTCCTAGAGTCTGGTTTGATTCAGTATTGCAAATGTATTATTTTTCCACTGATGAATTCCTTTCTGGAGAAAAATTTTAATGAGATGGAGTAACAGTTGCCCTGTTTCATTATCACAATAAGGTTTTTATCATCTAAACATTTTTCTGTACTTCAGATCAGCTTACTACTTTCAGTCATATGACCATGGTTTGGTCTTCACCCCACAGCTGGATTCACTTGGGTGAAATCTGACCCCTGTGAAGGTCCATGGATGTTTTGGAGATTCTTTTTGAGTATCAAAAGCTCACAGGCCATCTGGAAGACATTTTGATGACATTGGATCCAAACAGCTTTTTTTTTTTTTTCACTCAAGAAAGATTCCTTTTTGGATTTCTATGGGAGAAGTATTCAGTGCTTGAGTTTGATAAGCCAGCCATAGGCTGAGAATAAATGGATTTAAAGTACAGCAATGAAAGCGGGGATTAGGTGTCAGACATAAATATGATGATAAAGGCAGTGATGTTTTGGTGTAATTTCTGTGGGAAGCTGTCAGTCTTGACAATAGTGGAGGTCTTTAAGAATGATCTCAGGAAAACGTCAGGAATGACACAGGGTGGCCAATCTTGTCTTGACCATGGGATGGATAAGGGGGCTTTCAAGTTCCCCTGCAGTGCCATTGTTTATGATCACCTGGATGAATGGATACATCACTCATGTGTCAATGTACTATTCTTGTTACCTGCCGAGACCCACATCTGAATTTTCATAAAATGGAAAAACATCCATTAAAGTGCTAAAGACTTTTCCTCACAGCCAGCTTTTTCAGTTTATCTGGAATCCGGTCATTTGGATATCAACAAGCTGGGCTGCTGCTGTCCTTCAGCAGTTAAAGCCTAAAGTCTCTGCTGCAACATGCCAATTTACTTGCAAGGTTGGTGGTGCTACTTTTTCCATGTACTGAATTTTTTTTAAAAGCATGCTCAGGTCAGTTGTCTCTGCCTTTGCATTAAATTTGTCCTGAGCCATTGCTACTGAAACAATATTTTATAATGATATTCTTATAATCTAAATGTATTTTACTATTAACATGTGTTGCATGATTTTGATACTAAGTAACTACCCTGCCATCTCTAGCATTGTGATACTCATAAACTGAATGATGAATAAACTGTGCATGCAGGTTAATGGTCTAATCTCACTGCCTGTGTATGGACAACAGGAAAAATAACATTTACTTCAGTACTAGTGTTATCTATTGTATCAGTATTATAAAGCCATATTATCCTATGGTTGGAAATTACAGAAAATTAAAAGGAAAAAATGTCATATATTTTTAGCTCAGTTTTACTTTTTGTAATTGGACAGTGTCTTTTCATAATTAAACATTCTAGCATTTACTACTTTACCTGCTTTTAAAATGATATTCAAATCTGATATGAAATCTGACATATGATGGAGATCTTCTGTGAAACAGAAGATCTGTCTTTTAAAAATGCCTGCAAAACTCTCTCACTAGTAGTTAAGGAAAGTATGGCTAGATCTAATCTTACTTTTTAGACCTATTTAAACAATAATATATAATACACCTACCATGCACTGACAGTGAGTCAGTAAAATACTGCATGAATAAGCATGAAAATTTTAAAAAGAGAATATCATTATAAAATATTTATTAAATGTCTTTGTGTAATGAACCTTGTACATGGAGGCTTTGTCCACTGTGGGAAGCTAAAAAACCAATAATCAACATTTCATTTACGTATGCATGATGCTGCAAATTAGCATATATAAACTATTTCTTTCTGTACTGTTCAGTTACTTCTGTCATCAGCTCCTATAAGTTTTATTTGCAGTCATTTGTTCAGTTCACTGGTGCCCTCTTTGCCGTTTTCTATAAATTCTGTAAAATAAATGTCCTTAAATACATTTTGATGTTGTCTCTTCATAATTAACCATTGTGTTGTTTGGAACCATACTGGCATTTTATGTTAAAATGCCACTATTAGTATGGGTACACCTGCTGCAAAGGGAACATGAAAACATAGTTTACACCTTTGAAATTGTACAGAAATCTGGTGTAAACAGGTAGAATTTTATTTTTGAGAACTTCGCATCAGCTTGAATATTTTGGCAAATTGCAACCACTATTAATGCCATTTATTATTCCCTTAGTTCCTAAATCCTTTGTTGCTATATGCAAAGTATGCCACTTTAGTGGCTTCTAGGAACAAAGGGGTTGAGTTCTCCATATTTTGTAATATAATGATACATCAGTGTATCATTATTGCTTATATACATTTTGCATGTATATTCCTATCTAGACCCTAACAGAAATTGTTTTACTGAACATTAAATGCCCAGTCTTTTCCTATATTCTTTAAATAGTTTATTTTCTCTGCCAAGTTTCTAGTTTCAGTGAAATTGATAAGAAATACAATATGCAGAGACTATATAAAAAAACCTGATCAATTCTTTGATGTCTAATTAAGAAGAGTACTGTGTTCTCCACATTCTAAATGATCTCATGATATTGTAAGCAGGTTGTGATTTGGCATGCTTGTACGGATTGCACCCAGCATGTAAAAAAAATTCCTTTAATTGTTATGTGAAATGTTTGCATATGTGGTGATTATCTGTGAACTCATTGTACTTGTATCCAAATGTGTTTTCTATTGTGCTTGATTTTGCTGGCCATTCTTGAATGTCTTGGCAACTCAAGAAACATATGTTCTGTGCTGTCCTCTGTAATGCATATACTCTTTGATGTTTTGTCATATTTTGTCAGCTTTTATTTTACTCTTTTTCCAACAATATATCTTTATATTTGTTGGAAACAAATTTATGCAAAGACAATTTTAGTAAGCTTTGCTCAACACTGTTTTATTTATTCATTTGCCAAAACTTGTTCAAGATTTTAAACATCTACCTGGTATAAATCTTTTGCAGTTAACCCACCATCAGACTTGAATTTTACAATTATAGATGAACATAATGTTCAAATGTCATGGAAAAGGCCACTGGATGCAATAGTGGGTTACAGAATAACTGTGGTTCCAACAAATGGTGAGTTCTGTCAAATTTTTTAATGTGATTACAAGCTTTGAAATATTGAGTTTATTTTTGCCTATATCTAACTTAGGTATGAGAGTAGCCATTAAAATCTTTTGTAAGTTAGTGATCAAGCCTGGGTAGCAGCAAAGGGCATACAGGAAAAACAGTTATTCTTCCAAGTTAGAGCTATTCTTGCCTTAGTGTTTACCATTTTGGGACTGCAAGTAACAAGTTTTGGATGCCTTTGCTTTGTAAGTGGCAAAAGCAGGTAGAATCATCATTCTGCTCCTCTTCTATGCTTTCAGCTTAAAGTTCAAGAATTATATTATGCTGTGTAAGACAGCCATTATTCTATTTCACTTTGAGAAATAATCAGTGTGAAAGTGATATTGAATCAGAACAGGACATGATTTGTTAGATGATAGTACATTTTTTATGCACATTTCAAGTCTCAAATTTCCTGGAATTTATTAAACACTTTAGCATTTTTTTTCACTATTAAAAAATACATTAGCTTAAAGTTTCATGTTTCAATATTTATACTTCATGAAAACAGAAAGTGCATAATTCTAAAATTATTATTTTGTTTGAGATAGGCTGTTGCCTGTTGCATTTTGTTTTACAATCAGCTTATCAATATTACTGGATTTTAAGTCTGCATTGAGTGTTTTATATATTTATTGCAGATGGACCTACTAAAGAATTTACTCTTTCACCTAGCACTACCCAAACTGTCATATCAGATCTTATACCTGATGTAGAGTATATTGTATCAATAGCTTCATATGACAACAGAGAGGAGAGTCTGCCTGTTTTTGGCCAGCTGACAAGTAAGTAGCTGCAGTACAATTAAAACGCAAATTAAGAAAACTGAGCGGTCATTCACAAAACTTGGCTTTGATCCAGTTCTCCAACAAAATTGCCACATACCTAAGCTCTCCTTTGATGAAACTGTCTGAACAGCTTTTTTCCATTAGTCCTAGTAGAAGCAGAGAAAATTTGCAAGAGATCAAAGGACACTAACACGGATATAGTGTCTGCCAGCCCTATAGAATTCTTGGCAGGAGGCCACTATGTTTTTTGAGCTATACCTACTTCCAATAAATTGCATCTGCTGAATTCAAGGGGAAGAAAATTGACCTCAGTAACAAATGAATGGAACTGGCATCCTGTGTGAGCAAGCAAATTATATTCATCAAATAATAATAAAATGTGACACAATATACCTAAATGCATACTAAAATATGGAATTTAAGCTTTAATAATTTATATGAATAATTAAAAAGCATAAAATAAATTTAATTAAATAAAAAGGCATAGCAGACTCTTTTCTATGACACATTTTGTATCATGTCTCAGGCTTCACAAAGAGCCATGGGAAAATTATCAATTCTCCTATGTGTTAGAGACGGGTAATACTGGTATTTCTTCCAGGCATGTTGCAGCTAATTTTCAGGAATTTTGTACATCTACAAGATGTACAAATACAGAAGATTCTTAGATATTTACATTTTGGTATTTTGTGTCATGCTGAATACTATGTTGTCAAATCTGGAAGTACAGATGGTATATTCAGGATCTGCATTTATGTTTTTTTTTGTTCTGAGGCTTGTTAGATGCATGTCTCTAATTCCTTATGTGCTTTTCTTTGATGTTTAAAAATTTAACCCTGTTTCCCCCATTTATTCTGTCTATGTTGTGCTTTGTGTAGTTCAGACAGGCGGCCCAGGGATACCAGAGGAAAAGAAGGTTGAGGCTCAATTACAAAGTAAGGTGCTTTGCTTTTCAACTTATCCAAAATTTATCTTATCTGAAGTCTAGCTCACAAAGTTAAACTGTGTTTCTGTGCTACCTACCAAGAAGTAAACTTGTAAAGTTGTGCAGAGTTGAGAAAACTTGTCAAGGGACTTGTGATAGAAAGACAAGTTGCATTGAAAGATTAAGGTACAAAGTTGGTACTGAAGCTAGGGATTTCATGCGACTAACCTGAGCAAGTCCATGAGTGTCTTGGTCCTATCAACAAAAGGTGTTGTGCTGTGAATAAAAGGCTTTGCAGAAGAACCTGTGCAGCTACAATGGGAAAATAAAGATGTGAGGCACAAATGGTAACAAAATAAAATTTTTCTGTAACATCAAATCATTGCAAAAAGTTTTGTATGGGTGTTTTCATCTGTTGTGGCATAACAGATCTTGTGGATTAGCGTGAAAGGTGTCTCAAAGCAGCTCCATTTTGATAATGGCTGTTAGAAAACTCATATGGGTGTTCACTTATGTGAGTAATGTTTCCCCAAGCAAAGTATCCCAGATAAGATCAATCTTTTTTTAATTATCTGTTTGCTTTGGCTTTTACCTACTAAGTTTCATTCGACATTTCTCACTGATTTGTAAGAATGCAATTGCTAATTTGCTAATAGAGTTGATTTTCCTTTTTTCCCTGTTGTGTTCCAGGATGCTCCATAAGTGCAATGACAGATTTAGTTTTCCTGGTAGATGGTTCATGGAGTGTAGGAAGAAATAACTTTGGATATATTCTGGACTTCATGGTTGCTCTTGTATCAGCTTTTGACATTGGGGAAGAAAAGACAAGAGTTGGAGTTGTTCAGTACAGTTCAGATACAAGAACAGAGTTCAATTTAAATCAGTATTTCAGAAGAAGTGATCTGATTGATGCAATTAAAAGGATACCTTACAAAGGTGGCAACACAATGACAGGTACAGATTTCGCACATACATGTTTATTCAGCATTTGATTTTATAGTTCAAATTTGCTTTAAATCCTAGTTCATACAAGTCTAAAAAGACACAACTTGTGATGTTGGTTTTAGGTGAGGCTATTGATTACCTTGTTCAAAACACCTTCACTGAGTCTGCTGGAGCAAGAAAAGGCTTTCCCAAAGTAGCCATTGTCATTACTGATGGAAAAGCTCAAGATGATGTAGAAATTCCTGCAAGAGAGCTTCGCAACATAGGAGTTGAAGTTTTTTCCTTGGGTATGTTGAGTTTTTCTAATGATTCAGAGATGAACTTTCATAAAAAGTTAATTTATAAGTATTGCAGACAGTGTGTTTGAAGAATTTCATTATGACCCTCTTTTCATGTGTGCGCCTTGAAATGGGTCATTTGTGCCCTCCAGAGTGGAACACACCAGTTGTGTTAATTTGATGGTAATTATGTAACTTCTACCTTGAGATTAATATGACTGACTAGCATAGTTTCAACCTTGGCCTCATTCTTTCCTTACACCATGTTATTTTCCCTGGTTGAAAATTGAGTCTGCCACTTCATTTCATTAATCATTATTTTGTAGTTTGATTGTTGATCATGACAGAAGGCAGAACTAATTTAAACTCAGCTTTATACCAGAATGTTTTAATACTTCACAAGTACATTGAAGGTGTCTGTATTTTATGGCTACTTAACCATAGCCCTGTCTATTACAACTTCTAGGTATCAAAGCAGCAGATGCAAAGGAACTCAAGCTAATTGCATCTCAGCCATCACTGAAACATGTGTTCAATGTGGCTAATTTTGATGGAATTGTGGATATACAGAATGAAATTATCTTGCAAGTGTGCTCTGGTGTTGATGAACAACTAGGTGAACTGGTTAGTGGGGAAGAAGGTGAGATACTTTATAAAAAAGTCTTTGTAGCTTCAGTTTATCCCAATGTCTATTGAGGAGGCTATCCCTACTTCCTTTGCTTTATTTCTAGAAATGAGTTTCATCCGTTGCCTCACTTAGCAAGTGTGGAAAACTGGTTTCAGTTTTGTGCCTTTAAATGTAGGATAACAGAATCTGCTATGTGATGTAGCAGATTTGGATTAGCTCTATTATTCCATAGTTTCAAAGGCAATATAGTGATGTGCAGTTTGGACACAGGCATCACTTCTGTGGAAAAATGTGTTAAAGGGAAGAAAAATTGCTTGGTGAAGGGTCAAAATATGTAATGGATTGAGAACCAAAGCATGAAAACTGGAGAAAACTGAGAAAGCAAAGACATGAAGCTGTATCACTGCAGCTTTCTCGCCCTGTAAAGTTTTAATAACTAGTTATTCTTTGACAAAAATGGCAGTAGAGATGACTCTGCTGTTGTAGAATTCTGCTCAAGTCTACATTTGTTCACATTTTCTAACGTGTTCCTGTGAGTGATTTCTTCCCTTTTGGTTGAAGCAATTTTAGAGCTGGGCAGCACTTCTCCTGGAACTTATACGTGAGGGACCACACATGCATTGTTCATATTTTTGCCTCCTCACTGATGTCTCATCTGGACTGTCCTGTAATTAATTTCTGTCTATTTATGCTAAAAAAAAAAACAAAAACAAAAGGATTTTAGTAAGGATCAAGCAAAAATAACTAAACTTATTCTAGAAATAAAAACTGTTAAGAACATATGTTTATAATTGTAACTAATATTTTGGATTTGCATTTGATTTCTTTCAGTGGTGGAGCCTCCTTCAAATCTGGTGGCAACTCAGGTCTCCTCAAAATCTATTAGAATCACTTGGGATCCATCCACAAGCCAAATAACTGGCTATCGTCTGCAGTTCATTCCAATGATAGCTGGGGGAAAACAACATGTACTGAGTGTGGGTCCTCAGACAACTGCTCTGAATGTTAAAGATCTCTCTCCAGACACAGAGTACCAAATTAATGTTTATGCAATGAAAGGACTGACCCCCAGTGAGCCAATAACGATAATGGAAAAAACACAACAAGTAAAAGTTCAAGTGGGTAAGTTTGGAGCCACTTTATTTTCAAATTGTAGCTCTTTGTTGATGAAACCTCTGATGCTTGTTTTAATATCATACCTTTATTATTTTTGAGAAATAGCTTTGCTTAGTGTGGTTTACTTTGTTTATATGCAGTTGTGTGTGTGATGCACAAACTACAGATACAATTGTAATGCTATGTGGCTATTGAAAATACATTTACAGTGGTTATTCTTTCTCTTTGCAGAGTGCTCACGTGGTGTGGATGTAAAAGCTGATGTTGTGTTTTTAGTGGATGGTTCCTACAGCATTGGTATCGCCAATTTTGTAAAAGTAAGAGCCTTTTTGGAAGTGTTAGTTAAAAGCTTTGAGATATCACCTCGAAAAGTACAGATAAGTCTTGTCCAATACAGCAGAGATCCCCATATGGAGTTTTCTTTGAACAGATACAACAGAGTGGAAGACATAATTCAGGCTATTAACACCTTCCCCTACAGAGGTGGATCTACCAACACAGGCAAAGCAATGACATATGTGAGGGAGAAAGTGTTTGTTACCAGCAAAGGATCAAGACCAAACGTGCCAAGAGTAATGATTCTTATCACTGATGGAAAATCGTCAGATGCTTTTAAAGAACCTGCAATTAAGCTGAGGGATGCAGATGTAGAAATATTTGCAGTTGGTGTGAAGGATGCAGTGCGCACAGAGTTGGAAGCTATCGCATCACCTCCTGCGGACACCCATGTTTACACAGTGGAAGACTTTGATGCTTTTCAAAGAATATCATTTGAACTTACACAGTCTGTCTGCCTACGAATTGAGCAGGAGCTGGCTGCTATAAGGAGAAAATGTAAGCAACTACTATTACTCAGAGGAATGTAGAAAATGCAATGAAAAGAGGATCTGAACCAATGTTTTGCGATTATAGTTACCTTAAGAATTTATTTTGATGAAATTGTCCATATACAAATGATAATTTTAATAACCAGGGATTTGCTTCTCATTTTCAAATATATTAAAAGCAACAGATGAAATTAATGGATAAATGGAAATGAAAAAAGTATTGGAGAATTTTTTTTCTCCACCCCTGCTGGGTATTCAAAAAGCTAATAAAATGTATGTCTATTGGAGTGACCTTAGTGCATACACTCTGCTTTTGCAGTCAATGTCTGGACTAAAACAGTTACCAGCGCATTCTTTTTTTAGCTCTACAAAATGAGGTGGCAAGTCTAACCTTGTCTTTTAGATGTTCAAAGGCAATGAAGTAAGGCCAACAACTCTAGAGGGGAATTTGATAAAGTTTTAGGGTAAAATTGATGGCCCTCTGGAACCGGCTTAGACAAGACAACTTGAGACAGCAGATTCTAGGTGATAGTGATTGCAATCTAATGGTAAAGACTGAAGGGAAGAGCACATGAAAGTATTCACATGCATCCAAATTAGGCCAGCATGGATAATATTTAACATTCAGCAGTTTTCTTAATTGCCAACTTTGATCAGGTAAAGTTACTCATGATCAGTTGCACCCACAATGTCCCTACCTATGCTTAGCAGGACACTAACATTGAAAAGTCCCCATTGTTGAAAGCCCAGTTCTCTTTAAAATTAAACCTTTTTTTTCAGGATAGCTTTGAGGAACAAGCCAGCAAAGCAGCCTTTGTTTTAGACGGCTTGAACAGTTTTAAGATCCCCACTGACAGGCTGACTAGGCCAAGCAAAACAAGCCCAGGATGTCAGATTTGTGTTTGTGCCTCGTGTCAAATTCCTTGTTCCCCCTTTGACTTCATTCCTGAAAAAATACTGGGTTTTATTTTGTCTTGTTTTTAATCTAGATCTGAAAAAATCCCCAACACTTTTTAGTTTCCATTGAGGACATAATGTTATTGCTGTTCATTGGACATATGAAATAGGGAACCCGAGTTGATAATCAGATTCTAATTTAAGTTTTCATAACAATATATTTTTTATAGAGTGACTGTTTTCACTTGATGTAGAAATCACTGAGTCGGTGCTTCTACTTACTGTGAATGATTTAGGCAGCCTAGATATGATGTTCTTGAAATTTGATAGATATAAGCAAGTGTAGAAAACAAATCTTGTGCGCGTGCAAAAACAAATCTGTTCAATTAGAATAAATCAAATGATCGAGGAACATTTAATTATTTGTTGTAGAAATTTTGTATTTAACATATTCTTGCCAGTATGTCTTATATGCACATTTTTGTTTCCATACAGCTTACGTACCTGCAAAGAACATGGTCTTTTCTGACATAACATCAGAGAGTTTCAAAGTGAGCTGGTCTCCAGCTGGATCTGAGGTTTTGTCCTATCTCATTAAATACAAAGTAGCAGTCGGTGGAGATGAATTCATTGTTTCGGTACCAGCTTCAAGTACTAGCTCAGTTCTCACCAACTTACTACCTGAAACTACTTATGCAGTCAGTGTGATTTCTGAATACGAAGACGGTGATGGCCCTCCCTTGGATGGAGAGGAAACCACCTTAGAAGGTAGGATTCCCATTATTCCCAGACACAAGGGAGTCATATGTTCAAATAAGAATTTGCTTAGCTGGAGAATGGGGAAATGAGGAACAGCCAGCTAAGGCTGAGAAGCTGTAGTGCCGTGCAGGATGAGAATAAACTATTGTATCTCAATGCATTCAGTAAAGATTTAAAATTCTAATAATATGCAAGCAAAGTTGCTAAGATCGGACTTTAATTTTTCTGAGGTTGGATGTGTTCCTCTGCTGTGTTCCTTTGCAGTGGCCTGCTTTCAAATGAAATAGCGTGCCCTCAACATTAAATTCCATGGCATGAATTGTTGTCAATATAGACTCAAGTTGGACTAGATGAACATTGTAGATCCTTTCCAATGGAACTATTCAGTTCTATTCTACTCTATTTAGTAATTATGAGACTGATGCAGGAATGCATGCTGGCTTCAATACATTTAAAGACAAATATGTGCCTATGCAATTTGCTATGTCTACATCTAATATAACACTAATAGAAATCTTGTTCTATATACGATAGGCTTAAAAGGCCTTGAATTTTGGTTAACTGTTTTTTTATCAGAAATTCATTGGTCTGATCCAATAACTGATTCAAAACTTCCATTGATGTCAGTATGTGTTTTATATGATCAGTGGCTGTAAATTTAAGCATGGTAGCTTTACTTTTTCTTGATAGAGTTGCCATGATGCATTTCTCCTGATTGAAAAGAGCAGCATTACAGTAGATTTGATATTCTATTCCAGTAGTTGAACACTCAGTCTACTTTAAATCATGCTTTTAAAAATATTGATCTACTCTTTTTCATTATTCCATGCTGTCATTTGTGACCTTTGGTGACATAAATGGTTCCAAGGGAGCAAGAGAAACAGCTTGAAGATTTGTTAATTGCTCTTTCCTCTTAAGACTGATAGAAATAAACACTTGTAGAATTGCTTAGTTTGGATGTTAAATTTGGAAGACACAGGTTTCACTGTCAGTGTGCACATTTCCATGACTGTACCAGAATATTTTGGCCACACATAATTTTCCCTTAGGAAAACAGACAAACTCTTGGCTGATAGAACATGTAGCTTGTGTGCATAAGGGACAGGAGAAGGAAAAGATTTAATAAAAATAATCTGTCTTCCCATTTGTAACTGATACTGCCTTAAATAATTATTAACATTGTGATCTGATGATATCCCAGCACATCGCAGAAGACAGAGTTCTTCTACAGCCACATAAACATCAGCAGCTCTCCATGCAGATCTAGCATGCAGATCTAGCTAACAATTTGAGCCAGATGGCTCTCTTGGCAATTAACTTTGGTTTCAGGTTTTTAAAGGATTTGAGGTTGAATATTGTGTTTCTGGTTAATAGAAAACAATTTTTTTTTTTTTTAAATCTGGGATTATTAATTATTCCGCTCTTAACTTTGAAGAAAAATACTTATGGAATATAGATAACAAAAAACAAAAAACCAGAACTTTTTCCCCCTAAGTGACAATGCTATGTACTGCTAGGCAGCATGCAGTACAGTAGATCTTTATTTCTGTTGGAAGTGTCAAGTCTTTTTTTGCTGTGCCCACTGAGCTCATCTGAACTGCTGTATTTTTTGTCAAGGAGCAGGCTAGGTTAAAGGATTCACCTCAGTTTTTTTTCTTTAGTTTCTAGGATAACAAGCCATTTCTTTGAGTTAGAGACTAAATTTAAGAAACCTTTTTTAAACATCAGTTGCAACTGGTATTTCAATGAATATATTTTTTGTTTGAAATATTCAAAGAAATAGAATTGGTTTGGTGGGGTTTTTTTGCTCTTTGTTCCTTGTTTGTTCTTGCAAATAGGATAGCTGAGTGTGTAGTCAGGTGTATCTGACAAATGCCATTTTCCACCTGTAAATGGAAGAATTCTATCATTTGTTGTCTTAAGAAGTTTCCTCACTATGCCCAAATGTCCCCTTACACTGTTCAGTTCTACTTTTAGCACTAAACACAGTCAGACTATCTTAAATTTCAGAAGCAATTATATAAACTGGGATGAATGCACTTTTGGAGACAACTTCGTTCCACTGCTGAATGTAACTATGATCCTAAATTTTCAGAAATGACTAAAGCACCCTAAAGCAATGGTAGGGCAATATAAGCAGTTCTGGTAAGCTGGATGAACTAACAGAATGGTTGACGTGGTTTTGCTTCAGATACTTCTTCATTAAAAGCAAATATTTACAACGTACATGCGTATATTTTTTTTGTAGTTAAAGGTGCTCCTCGAAACTTAAGGATTACAGATGAAAATACTGATAGCTTTGTAGTTGGCTGGACTCCAGCTCCAGGAAATGTCCTACGGTACAGGCTTGTTTATAGACCACTTACTGGAGGAGAAACGAGACAAGTGACTGTCTCAGCAAATGATAGGTCAACTACTCTGCAGAATTTGATCCAAGATACAAGATATGAAGTGTCTGTTGTTCCTGAGTATCAGTCTGGGCCTGGGAATTCATTGAATGGATATGCAAAAACTGATGAAGGTACATGATCAATGCTGTGAACATAGCAAACATGAGAAACTCACTGCATGTTGACATATTCATACTGAAAGGAGGATAAACCACATAGTCCATATGTATTATCCTAAATGAACAGAGAGTTATAATATTGCTCAAGCTTAGCTGAGAGATAATGTAAGACAATAGAATTTATCAAAATTGCAATATTTCATTTTAAAATGCAGTGTCTTGAACCTGATATGGCAAGGTAACTTGGGTGAAGAATCTACTTGTATGTTTAATTGTCTCCATGATTCTTCATATAGTCAATGATATAAATTATATACCTTTTGAGCAAATTCAGACTCTGTTTGCACTTTGTGCTGAATGTTTAGAAAGAAATTAATGGAACATTTAATTTTCTCAAGTTATCACTGTAGATTTAATGTCTGTGAAAATGCATGATCCTTTAACATGCATCATGCCTTATTAAACAAAATCCAGAGAATACCGAAAGTATGACTGTCCTGATCATTGTTGAAGTTTCACTGATCCATCAAAGTCATAATCAAAAAGAGTCTTTAGGAAACCAAAACATGTTAATTTCCCATTTAATTTGTCATCTTTGATTTGATTCTGAAGACAGTGACTTCAACATGGATTTTTGTTGAATCTGAGCATATCTAGAGGAGCTAGTATGTATAAGTGCTCCAGGATTGAGCCTACATTAACAGGGAAAAAAAATTAAGTGGACCTTATTGTACATTTTTGCCTAAGGAGGATGGGGATGGGAATGTACAGTCCTGATTACAGTAAAGGTACACTGTAGCAGTGTTGGTCCAGCCTATTAGAGAATTGTATTTTAGCATAAAATCCTTTGTAGTGTTAGTCTAAGAGATAAACCAAGAAATTAAGCTTGCTTCAACTTGTTTTCAACATCTTTTAACATGTGCAGTCCGAGGAAATCCAAGAAATTTGAGAGTTTCTGATGCTACAACATCAACAATGAAGTTGTCTTGGGCTGCTGCTCCTGGCAAAGTGCAGCAGTACTTTATAACATACACTCCAGTCGCAGGAGGTGAAACTAAGGAAGTGACTGTGAAAGGTGACACTACCTCTAAAGTGCTGAAAGGCTTGGACCAAGCCACTAGGTATGCGCTGACTGTGTCTGCCTTGTATGCCTCTGGAGCAGGAGATGCCCTTTCGGGAGAGGGAGAAACACTTGAAGGTAATTATTTATTTTTTCTGTTATTATTTATTCATTATCAGACTGATGTTTATGGTGTCTTAAAGTGCCTTCCTACGGTTTTCTGTAGAAATAAATATCTAAATGAAAAATAGGTGTGGACACTCTCCTACTTCGCATGGACTTTCCAAATCTTCTGTCCTTAGAGAAGAAAAGTGGGTTAAATCACTAGTTGTGGAGGTGACTCTGTGTCTCTTGAAAAAGCTATTGCCAGAAGCACCAACCACAACTGACTGTACTTCCACACCAGCCTCTATTAAATATTTTCTTATAACTATTATCTTCCAAGCTGTTTTAGTGGCATATTCTTCTTAATGTAACAGGATTAATTAATGGGGTTAAAGCATCCATTTGAAAATTTGCAGTATTTCTACAGTGCTGAGTTTGAAAGATGTTCAGGGGTCGTTTTGGCGTCAGAGAAACACATAGTCTTAGGCATATGGAGTCAAATTCTGCTTCTAACAAAGAACCTGAAGCTAACCATAAACAGAATGCTGGCAAAAGCATAAGTCAGACCCAAAGGCTTTCTTATAAGGAGGAAAAGCTGTTCTTTTTCTGACATTGAGCAGATCATTTACCAGACTAATTCTCTGTGAGCATTCTCAATGTGATCTGTAGATTGTCAGACGATAGGGAAAGCTTCCTCGTAGGCCTTGAAAGGAAGTGTGACTCTGCTCTGTGCTGGCCAGGGATGCACTGCTGAAAACTGGCACTGCAGCTGTGTAGGCACCACACTTGAAAACATCTTATGGATGAATTATGTGGAATTAAGGCTGGTCTCTTGATGATAGTCAAGTTAGAGTAGGAATATACTTGATTCTCAGTTTCTCCACCAGTTCGACTTTTTGTTTATTACATAGGTTATGGAAAAATCGAGAAAACGTATTTTAAATAGGAAAATGTAAAATAAAATAATTTAAAAAATCACTTTCAATGATTTATCAGTGTGCTGAATTCTTCCTACTAAAATGTAGGTACTTGAACACTGCTGTTTGCAGCATGGGTTCCCTAGGATTTCTGTGATTGATGAAGAAAGGCAAATACTTCCAGCAGGCAGATAGTCCATCTGATATAACATTTTTCCCTCAAATGAGCATTTCTCTGTCCACTGACTGTACAAGGAGTAAGTGGGAGATCTAGATACTGACTGCCTGTCCCACTGCCTGAGACCTGCTTACTCTGATGGATGCAGCTGTCAGAGAATCAGGCACCTTGCAGTTCATGCTGAAAGTTTCCTAACTGCCTTGTTTTCACTACAAATGCAAGGTCCAAAGAGCTCCTTTTGTAGGAGAAAAGAGCCTGTCTCCTGTCCAGAACACTGCTGAGATCCAGGTAAATTAAATCAGGTACGAATATTCTGCCCATAACCTCCAGAAAAGCCAGAGATGATCAGGACATAATGAACTTGCCTGATGGTGGTGGTGCTATTTCCTAGGTCTAAATTTTTTTGGAAGGAAGAGGAAGGGTGAAAATGTAGATTTTGTGCTGTGTGGGAGAGTTTGAATTCACCTCCATATCCCAGCAGGTTCACAATACTGCAGAATATATTGGGCAAGAGACTCCTTTATTCTTTCCACTGAACATGAGCCACTGTCCATCCAGGAATCAAATTTCACCCTCGGAACAAAAACAGACTGGGTCCCAAGCAGACACAGGAAGATGAGAGCCCTGCTTTCTCCTCTGTGCTGTCAATGTGTAGAGCAATGCCTCAGTCTTTACAAATCTTGAGAAGCCTCTGTCTCACTGTTAAACAGACTGAATGGTTCACTTCCTTAGGGACATACCTCAAATTTTAGTAAAGGTTTGACCAAGTTAGCTGTTTACATTTAGTGGAAACGTTTTCATTGAGTATGTTTGCAGTAAACTTAGGAGAGCTCCTTTATTAACATGGAGTCGTGGAGACACCAAGTGTGTTTCAATTCATAAAGTAAGCTTAGCATTTTGTCCTATCATAAAACTTGAGCAAAAGAAAAATCTTTTAGGGCACTGCCCAGAACTGCAGTTAAAACACATCCTAGAGAGAGTGATGAATGAAATACAGTAGAATCCAAAAGCCAAAATCATCAGAAAAGTAGAATTCAGTCTCAGGTACAGATTGTCTTGTCTTTTCAGTGCTCCCTGCCCAGGGCTCTGGGCTCAAGGGCTCTGATTCTTATTTGGACTTTCTGAATTGCTAAATTGTTAACAAGAAGAAAAACATTCTCAACATTGCTTAAAGAGCCAAATAATTTAAAAGAATATTTGCCTCTATCGTAGGAATAGGCTTATATGCAACCAGATGAAGTTTAAAATGGGTGTTGGACTTAAAGGGTCACAGAAGCATTTCAGTAAGATATTTTGCTCTAAGTAACTGAATTAAAACATTACATTAAAAATTCAGTGACAGATTTTTTCTTGGGATAACTATTAATAAAGGAGCATCCTATCACTCAAATGAACGACTTCTTATCCAGTTCTTCAGCTGGGAGGAAACCAAATTAAAAATTACTTACTATTTTTACATGTATAGCTTGATGACTCAAGTGTAAATTCTTTGAAGATTCAGCAGGATTTAAAAATCCTATCAGGGTGTTCTTCAGAAAACATTACTCTTCATATTAAAGCTGTCTCTTAAATTTTCTTGGTTAGATAAGATGTTAGTAAAAGCACTGTAGAGATGTCAATCCTTACTGAGTGATCAAAGGGAAGGAACAGAATACAAATTTCTTTTTGCATGACAGCAAAGATCTAATTAATGATATTTCCTCATAGAATATCTACCATGTATTTCAGTAATCAGCATATCTGAGGTTTCATGGGGCAATAAAAGTACTTGAATTAGGCCAGGACTCTTTGAACATAGTCATAGATATTTCAAAAAACTCTCTGACTAACAGTATGAAAGGTTTTCAGAATATTTGTTGCAGCATGAAAGACAGCATTTCACTGTATGGCCCTATCTTACCACAGTGAAGAATAAAATAACAAAACCTTTAAAGAAACCCAGACAATTATGAATAAAGAGTTGCAATTTTAGAACTGAAAGGTAACATTCCAATTTCAAAGCTTAATATAGAAATTTACATGAAAAGAGATGCCATGCTGGCTGGGAGGATAAAATAAATATGGTTGGACCAGGATGAAAAGTTACATAGGTCAGTGCAGTGAATACTTGACTAATGAGTAGCTGAAATAACTTGTCTGACTGAGGCTGGAAATAGGACAGGTCTTAACTTCTGGAGAAATAAACTTATCAACAGTAATGACAAAAAAGCTGTGAAAGGAAGAATAAAAAGTGTTTAGTATTTTAGTTCGTAGTATTTTAGTTCGTTTTTCCATGAGCCATGGTGTCTGAGAAACAAAATAGTGTGGTGTGTATTTTTCATTGCCAGCAACCCAGAAAGAGTGAGCACTTAAGTATTTTTCTGTATCAGGAATCCCTATGGGGCTTACTTGATGTCTTCACCATATGAATTCTCACCAAACCTATTCAGTCAGTGGTGCCACAGTTGCTCATCATATCAGGAGCTAGGCTTGAGATTGCCTTTCAGACTGGTATGGTTACTAGTTCATGGAATTGATATGTAGCCTAAGAGGAGTGAGTTTGAGTGTAGAGAACATTTCAGCCCTAATAGAAAAGTGAGAAAAGAAGAGTTGGATACAGTACCTTCTCCAACTCTCTTATAGTCAAGAGGCAGGAAATGAAAAATCCAAACTCTCAGATGTTTATGGAATTTTACTGAATCACTGAATAGTCTCCTGTGATTAAGGATGTAGGCAAGCATTCTTCCTGCTTTCAGTAATGATTTATTTTGTTCTGCATGTAGTAGTAGAACCCACATGGGCAGTTACTCTCAGACAAGGATATCCTTCAGCAGAGAGGAAAAAACCTCTCTGCTGAAGGATAAGAAATTTTTAGGCTGCTCTAACCTGATCTGCATGGACATGTCTGCGCAGGAATTCATTGAAGGCCCTTCAGTTATATTTGTTATCTCCAAAATATTTTGGAGCAGTTACAATTTGCCCCCATATTCCTCTGCTTTGCTCTACATGGTAGTTTTGCAGTGTTTTGAAGTGACTTGTTTGTTTCAGGATTCACGGGAAAACCCAGAAACCATTCTGTGTACTTGGTATAATTTACCATCTGGGTAATCTCTTTTTTCTTTTTTTCTTTTTTTTTTTTTTTCTTTTTTGCTAAGCATATGCTTGCCCTTATTGCTTCTCTGCATAAAACATAAAACAGAGAGGGCAAATATTCCCCAAGTAACTGTAGATAATCTCTTTTATAAACTGTTTGCATAGCTCTCTGGTCCAGCCCTAAGATAAACACATGCCAGAGGATCAGCATTTTATGAACTGTTCACAGACAACACAGTGTAGAGAGTTTAGCAAATGAGTAATCAGAAAATGACTCATTTCTGAGTGCTGTTCCATTACCAGGTAATTGTTATTCAGAGAGAACTGATTTCTTTCTTCCTTTTCTTTTTTCTTTTTTTTTTTTTTTTGGTTGTGTTTTTGGAGCAGGAAAAGGGAAACAATGTATTTGCCTCTTTGTTGAAGGAGTATGCTTTCCTTCTTCAGTAATCCAGATTTTAGGAAACTTATAATGTACTCATCTTTTATATGACCTCTTTCAGTTGCTGGCTGATTTTGTCTACAGTTATGAAGTACCATCCAGAGGTGAAAATTCTGGAGCTTTATATTTCATAGTGCTTTAAACATAACTGCATGTGCAAAATATGTGCTATAGAAAACTCTCCACTTTTATTCTCTCACTTTCAAAAGTGCATGGCAATCCATCACTGGGCAGCTTTGGTTGGAGCACTTCTATAAAGGTGCCATGGAAAAATTTTCCTCAGACTTACTTTTTGGCTATGATTCCCCTCAGCTCACACAAAGTTGCTGAATCTGCTAAAGTAAATGCAATCAGTGAAGGCTGCCATTGGCCTTGGGGTGGAACAGGGCTTGTGACAGCTGGGGGAACTAAACAAATTTGCCCTGGTGGTTATATTTGATGTTATGTAATACAGATTGAAGAACGAGCAAGAAACACCCATGGAATGTCTTAGGGAAAAGTCTTTCTCTTATCTCCAAACACTCCAAACAAACCATTTGGCTTTCAATATTCCTTGGGATCGTATGATCTTTACCCAAGTCCTCATACACCAGAAACAAAAAACAATGAGAAACATGATGAAGGCAGTGAATCTAAATGCAGCAGATGGTGGGCAGTTTGTGAGAGCTACTGTTTTTCTAATCTGTTTTTTAATAAGAGAAGTGGTTTTAAGTCTGGCAAGAATTTGATTTTCTGCCCAAATGCATACTGTCAGATGAAAAGAACATACTGTACATTAGCTGCAAAGCAGATTAACTTTCATAAATTGCAGTTGTTTTAAAACCAAAAAATTCATTGCTAGATTAAGCAATCAATACAGAAATGCTTAATCCTAATAAATGTCTGAAAAGCTTGAAAGCTGAAGATCTGTTTTAGGTGTCCTTTTGCTGGCAGCTATATGGTTTGCAGAAAAGTTTTAAGAATATTTGAGTAACTGCCTGTAATCAGGGAAGTTATTACACTTTTAAACACAGTTTTCAGAGAAATTTAGAAAAAAGGCTGATTCATTTTTTTCCCTAGAAAAATATTCAGTAATCATGCTTGCACTGAGAAATTTCCAAGTATTTCCACTTACTATCACTGAAGATCCTAGGCTAGACACGCTGTTGGTAAAAAAAACCAATTTGGCATATGTGAGGTTGCTGGTCTCCATTATCAGAGGTGTCAGCCTGTTTTGTTTCTTATCTTTGTGCTTTTTAGAATAAACAAAAAAAGAAGTATTATATTCAGGAGAGTATAAATAAAATTGAGAAATAATTATGTCATTGTCTCTTCTGCTTTAGAAAGAGAATCTTTGTTTCAGTGATACAGGGCCCAAGCCTTCCATTCTGTTTGAGAAGTAGCTATCTGTGTGGTGAGAATTAGGCTGTACCAAAAGAAGATATGGAAGAAAGTTGTCATAAATGGGTGATTTTCAATTTGAATTAATTTTCCATTATATATATTTCTTATAGTTTAGGTTTGGGGATTTTGAAGGCAGTCTTGTTTTTGGTCAGAAAATGAGTAGCAGTTCTTAGCTAAATAAATTATTCTTTTTTGCTGTTTCTGTAGTACCATAAGAATGCTTTAGAAATGAATGGCCTCCTACAGACAGTATAGTACAAATTCAAGTGACATTTTCTTACAATGAGATTTTTAGCCTATCGCAGGCGCTTTACGTAATGGTCAGACAGTGTAGTGCGGCTTCCATCCTGGCACAAACAAGGACTCAGTGTCCTCAGGAGATTTAATGCTGTATCATGCATTTTTAAAATTATACATTCCAAGATTTTTGAGTGTGACCTTTGAAACAGACTTGATAATCTGAGGAAAATTGTGGAGGCCCTGGAAAATTATCTTAGTTTTTTGTAGGAAACAAAGTATGTATCAGAAAAAAACCCCAGCGGGGGAAGGTTGAGTGAATAATAAGAAGATATTTCTTCACAGTGTTAACGGAATAACTTTTGGAAAAGACATAGAATATTAAAGGGACTGAATGTGAACACCTGTTGGCATTATCCTGAATCAGGGACTCAGGAGTGCTCTGGCTAAAGTTACTCTAACCATTGTTTTGGGTTAGAACTCTTGATTGGCATCTTGCCTTTCTGCAGAAGAGAAGAAATCTGCTTTCATGGGGTCATGTGAAGTTGTCTCTGTGTAGTAAGTCTTTGGCTTTCCCCAGCACCATGGCCACATCCCCTTGCTGCTTGCCTGAGGGCTGGTTGCTAATCACTTTATGTTGTGGAGAGAGGGATGTCAGCCCACCCAAATGGCTGCCTCCTCCAGTGCCGAGAGGAGTTTGACCATTAGAGAACCATCTACTATCTAGCGTATCATCTGCTATCATCTCATCTGATGCATGCACTTGGATCCTTCCCTGTGTCAATCTAGCCTACTGACACAATGGGATACTCCTGACACAATGGGATTCTCCTGACTTTTGCCCTTTGTAACCAAGGCAGGACTCAGGCCGGAACATTTTGGTCTATTCCTCTAAAAGTGAAGGGTTATTTAGTTGATTCTGACATTTTAGGATGCTAGCTTACAGAAATCCTATGTTTAACTTAAATGAAACATAGCTCTGCACAAAATTTACCACTGCAGATTGATTTTGAAACCCGGTTCTAAAAAAACACATACAGAAAGCTGTTTAAAATTTGGGCCCAAATTGCATGTAAAAATCCCACTGAGATCAACTGGAGTTGTGCAAATGTCTCTGAGGGGAAAGGCCATTTGAATAAGGACATTTGATTTTTATGAATGTCAACATTTTAATTTTAGCTGATTCAGTCTTGTGTTCAATAACAACTGTGATTGCTGGAGAGCTATGGGAAGTAAGCCAAGTGGACAGAGGGAAACTGCTTTAATATCATATTGTGTCTCTGGCACACTACAGTGGAAAAACTTAATATGGAAACTGGACATTTCAGAAGTCCAGAATAGGGTATAAAAGCACCTGACTGAAGGTTACCAAGTGAATTTTTCAAAGTGTGTCTGCTCTAAGCGATGGTAAAGTTGTACAGGGGACTGCAGGCAGTGAAAAGTGCTCTGAGATAAAAACTGCCAAAGTGAATCTGATGGCCTGAAGCTGGTGCCTGGCTTGCTCTCCCAGGCAACGGTTTAACCTGTCCATGCAAGCACTTTGTTTTCCTGTGTACATACTCACCATGGCTTGCAGCTGTGCTTACACCAGCTGGTTTGATGCTCCAGAGCATCATAGGACTCATGCCTGTTAGGGAATAATTTAAAAAAAAAACAGCTCTGTCTTTGCTGATGTCTTAGGGGCTGTATGAGGTGATGAACATATATTGGCTTCCATTTCCAGTCAAGGAAAAGCAGGAGTTCTTTGCTAGCCAGACAGTACTTTTCTTTCTTATGATGTGCATTGTCTCTCCATGCTCCTTAACTCTCCTGTTTAAATAAGCAGGCAAGACGTGGATGTTCAACAAGAATTTCTAAACACATTGACTAAAGTCGAAAAAAAAAAAAAAAGGGTTCAGGTGTTTAAGTTGAAGATTTTTGTGTGTACATGAAATATAAGCAAGTTACCTAGGTGTGGAGACTCTGTGGGGCATTCCTGGTTTACGGAGACACAAGCTCCCCTCAAAAAGCTGTTAAGACCTCATTGGCTTCTTCCCCTGTTCCTATGCCCCTGAACCACTTCCTCCTTATTCCTAGGTATTTTGTTTTAATCCAAGGGAAGAATATTTCATAGGTCTCATTGTATGCTTGTTAGTGGCCACATTATACCATAGTTATTGTGAACGATAAATGTGTTTCTTGACTCTGAGTGTAGCAGCATTGATATTATTTCATGGAATCCTAACAGTTTAAGACTTACAGTGGGAGTGCATCTTAAACATAGGTATTCTCCTTATAATAAATTTAAAAAAAACCCCAAACACTGTGGGAGATCAAGTGAAGCAGAAAAAAAGCTGAGCGTGAACTTCCACCTCACACGTGAGGTGCAAATCAAGTTAGCGTGTTATGTTGAAGAAATGTTCTCAGCTGCAGAGTAACATATAAAATGTCCAATTTCCCTTAGTAGGTAAGTTGTCTTGTCAGCAGTTTCCAACTATTTGAAGTAAAAATTTTCCATTTAGTTCTAGTGGTTTGGTAGAAATCCCAGTTCCTTTTCCCTCTTTTACCTTGACTTATAAAAAAGACATTTAGTTCCAAAGAATATTTCTTTCAGAACCAACATATTACAGTAACTGCTGTTCATTATAATTCGTTCCAAACAAATTATTTTCCTCTGTTATTTAATGACCTCAATAATGACTTAATCAATAAGGGTTTTAAATAAGAGGTTATTTTTGCAGTATTTCCAACATATATCATTAGCTGTAGTATTCAAGAGTAAACTTGCAAAAAATTGTGCTGTGGTAGCAGATACTTGAATACTGAAATCATGTTGTGGCAGAGCCATGTTTTAAAGTAGCCAAAATAAAGTGACTTGTGTATTTATATTACATTAAAATATGGAAAGAGAGGTTTTTATTGTGAGACATCTGTGCATTCTATCAAGTTAGGTTTTCCATATTTTTTCCATTTGGATTGCCTTAATATTTTTTTTTTTTATTGTATGAAAAAGCCACGATTTGAGAGCAGGAGCTTAAGAGCAGACAGAAAAATTGTTGTAATTTACTTTTGAAGGCAAATCTTTTTTTCAGGCTTCCAGGAAAATTGTTATTTGGAGTTCAGATTCTGCCCTGGCTTTCATTTAATGCAGTCACTGAATTTGGTGAGACTTCATGAAGCATAAGCTGAATTGGGCCTTTTCACTATAACTTTTTCAGTATATGCAATCACTATTGTAAAATGTTAACTGAACTTTACCAAACCCTCTGTATCTTAACCTTCATTTGAAGAGAAGATGCCATAAATTGTGGTAATTTATATTATGCTGCTAGAATTCAGTTTGAAGGGTACAATTTTAAGAACTGATGCAGAGTTAGGACAAAGAAAAAGAACTGTGTCCAGAAAAGCATGATGGAATGACCCTAAGACTGAATTAAAATCAGAACCCCCCCCCACAACACGTCTGTTATCTGTATTTGAGAGTCATCTTTGTGATTATTGTGGTACTCTCTGATTCTGAATTCTGTGTAGCTGGTGAATCTTTGATAGGTTGACATTAATTTCTATTCATCAAGTCAAGTGGGATTAGTTGGCTCACTTTTAATGAAGTTGCACTGGCAATGATATGTTTCTAAAACAAAACTTTCTGCAGATAATATTTTTCTGCTCCACTGGGATTGTGTTTGGAAATGTTGCAGATTGTGGCGGAAGTAAAAGACAAATGAATATGAAAAGTGAAAACTCAGACTATGAGCAATTTGCTGCTCAGCCTAAAACTGCTTCAGGCTTCTGAACGTAGTGAGATCTGTTCTTGCAATGAGACTAGGTAGTGGAAATTGGATAAGTATTGAATTCCTCTGTGTTCAAAGAATTTTGATTCTGCTCCTGTGGCTGCTATGGATTAGTATAAAGATATATTTTTATCAGTGAGGGTAAAACTTAACTGTGATGCCATGAGGCCACCCCAAGTGTTTAAGTCCTCTTGCTAAGCAAGAGCCACTCAGGAATGTCCTGTAGAGTGAGAAATCCCACAGAGCATACACACCAAAGAATTGAGTACTTCTTTGTCTGTGTGGATCTGGTTTCACAGAGCCCTTTTGCAGATTTTTCTACGATGAGGCTGTTGCACTAAATCCACCAGTCAATGCTCCTTTCCTGCTACCAAAAGCAAGTCATTGCAACAGGAAAATTGAACATATGTTATAAATGTACATTAAACATTAAGCAGAGGCATTCCTTTCACTGCACCACTTTAGACCAATGAACTTCCTTTTTAAGCAGAGGAATTACTCTGGTGTGTTAGGTGAGACTCACATTTCCATCTGACACTGGATTTCACAGATTAATGAGCTGCTTCTTTTGTTCCAAACCGGCTGAAACAAACTACAGGGAGGAGAGAGGCAGAGTTCTTATGAATGGAAAGATGGAGAGTGTTTTCTAAAGTATGGGATGATGTAAACATATGCAAATTAGTTGTGAACATAAAATGAAATAGCTGATCTCGTAAGTGGGACTCTAGAATATACTAGTACTAATAAATAACAAAATAAAATTGTCAGAGAAAGAACTCTGATTGATTAGAGGCCTGGGCAATCATAAAGCATATGAAGTTCAGTAAAGGAAAGTGTTGGATTCTGCACCTGGGATAGGCAACGCTGGATGTA
This sequence comes from Onychostruthus taczanowskii, assembly GCF_017590055.1. Taxonomy (NCBI): domain Eukaryota; kingdom Metazoa; phylum Chordata; class Aves; order Passeriformes; family Passeridae; genus Onychostruthus; species Onychostruthus taczanowskii. Next base: position 1,200,975 of record NW_024500683.1, read on the forward strand.
TGGACAGAACAGGGAATGAGATGCTGGAAAGCAGTGCCAGGGAAAGGGATCTGCAAGTCCTTTCTGATGGAAAGTTGAATGTGAGAGCGAAGACAGGAGCAGGCACTGATCTCTTTTCTGTGGTGACCAGTGACAGGACCAAGGGAATGGCCTGAATTTGTGTCTGGGGAGGTTTAGGTTGGATATTATAAAAAGGTGGCTGGACACTGGAACAGGGATGTGGTCACAGCACCAAGCCTGACTGAGTTTGAGAAGTGTGTGGACAATTCTCTCAGGAACATGATGCGACTCCTGGGGATGGTGCTGTGCAGGTCCGGTAGTTGATGATCCTTCTGGGTCCCTTCCAGCTGAACAGATTCTGTGATTCTGTGAAAAATCTCCATTATTTAACCCCAGGAAAAAAGTTACACACACAACAATGAAAATGAATGAGTGAAATAAAATAATTTTTTTGAGAGTTAAAATTTGCCTAAGGGAGCTGCACCACATTTAAGCACTGGCTTCATTCCATGTCTTTGAATACTGCCATTTTTATTTTTCATATTGTAAAGCATGACTGCTAAGTATCTTACATGGTAAGGATAGGATCATTCATAGTCTAAAGTTTGCTTTAAGCATTTTGTTGAAACCTTAATATATTTTATCTTGGGACTACCATTGTATGTTATTGAAAATAATATTGATGAGAAAATTTTGGTTTAGTTCTTAAGATCATTGGACTTTTACATTGTACTTTGCTAACTTTTGCTATTTGTGTTTAAGAGACAATTTGCTGTTTTCTTTCTTGCAGAACGCGGTTCACCACGTAATTTGGTTACCACAGACATAACTGACACTACAGTTGGGTTATCATGGACACCAGCTCCAGGAACAGTTGACCATTACAGGATAGTATGGAAATCACATTATGATGACACCATGGGAGAGAAGAGAGTCCCTGGAAATACAGTTGATGCTGTGATAGAAGGCTTGGAGCCAGAGACTAAATACAGGATTTCCGTATATGCAGCCTACAGCAGTGGAGAAGGAGACCCAGTTGAAGGAGAGGCTTTTACTGATGGTAAGTGTAATACATTACCACCATTTGTAACATTATGTTATGGATGAAATTATAATTTTTAAAGAAAATGGACCTTATTTTTCCTCCTTTTTTTTAATGAAAAATTTTTCCAAACAAAAATGCCACCTCAGCTCAGCCAATTTTGACATTTTGTTGGACCATAAAATAACCTACAAAAATCATAAAATAGCCTATCAAAAATCCATTGGTTTGGATGCAGCAAGAATTACTTCCAAGTTAAGATATGATTTGGTCTGCATATTACTCTGAATTCAGCCTTTTATATGTTTGGTGTGACTGCTGAAAATCAGATGAAGGAAATATGGATAGAGCAAGGAGGAAAGATGGGGTGCATTCCCACAGAATCAATGAGTTTCCTTTCCAGGTTACTGCCATTCCAATCTTCACAGTCTCAAACTGAGGCTCACTGGGTGATTTTGATGTTTGTTATTCACCTTTCTGGGGCTCTTCTTTTTCTTATTTGCCAAACATTATGTTATATTTGTCAAAGCGGGCTCAAGCCTCTCCTTCAGTGTAGGCAAAGTGAAAAAACACAGAGACCAGGAATGGCTTGTTTCTGTGTAGCAGGAACTGCAAGTAAAGGAGTCAGAATGAATGAAGGGATGTCCTGGATAAGGCTTGACATTTCTGTTTGCCTAAAGGGGCCATGTGAAGACAAAGCCTGAGGGAGGGCTCTGGGGAAGCATCATGTGTGTTTACATGTTCTTGTGCTCTGTCCTAAGCATCTGTTTTGACTACTGTTGGAGACAGGCTGCTGAATTACGTTAACCTTTGTCCTTGACCCAGTGAAGTCGTTCTTAAGGTTTTGCAAGAGTAGTGATTGCTGCTGTTAGTAAGAGCTGACTCCCCAGAGTCAAAGCAGACTGCTGTCCCACGGCTTCCTTCTTTGTTCAAGCACAGCAACACTAGCTATTCTAGTTTTTCCAGGTTAGGTGGGTAGACTAGCCTTATCATTGGTGCTGACTCTGTGTGCTGACTGAGGGAACTTGCTGTTAGGCCTATCAATAGCCCCACACCTGGGGCTAATAGCCTGAAACTATTGTATCTTTCTGGTATACACACAATTAGAAATTGTCAGTTCCTAGGAACTACAAAGCCTGCCTTACTGTGCTTTGAAATATTGACCGATTCCACCATGCCAAGAGGGTTCAGCTTTCCCAAAATCTAGATGGCTTATTTTGGCTGACAGCCAGCACTGCATAGCTGTCAGTTCACTCAGGATTATTTATACCATTTGTACAGTCTGGAAAATATCTCTTAGAAGCTGAATGCTGCAATTTGTCGAGAAAATGCTTTATTAGTTCAAGGGCCTATTTCAGCACATATGCTATGTTGTGATGAGTGATTTTCCAAGCATTTGGAAAGTCACTCACCTCTATTTGAAGGACAGTATGCATGGGGTTCAACAGCCAGCTGCTTAGGTATTCACCAGTACCTTATCAGACTTGTAAAGTCAAAACTTAGAAAATCTATAGGACATGAAAAATCAATGGCATGAAAAATCAATCGTGTTCATGAAAATCGATGACTTTACAATTTATCATTTTCATTTGAAAGTGCGGAATCCATTATTTAATGGATTGCTGAGAAACACGACAAATTAAAACTCCCAATTATGCTGTGTCATCATGTGATTTATACTTCCCCCTTTTTGGTCTCAGTAGTGAAAACCACACTTCTATTTGTTTAGTCCATTATCATTAAAAAATAATTAACAATGGCCTGTGAGATTCCCCTGTGTCTTCTCCACAATCAGATACTGGAATTTTAAAAAGGGCAATTTTATTTTTTAGCACAGCAGAACTAATTTTGTAGTCATGCATTTGAATATATCTGTATATGATAAAGTAAAAATTTATCCATATTTTTACACTGAAAAGTGTCACCAAATGCCAGGACTCTGACAGTAGACAACGAGACAGAAAATACAATGAGACTTACGTGGAAGCCTTCGCCTGGGAAAGTCTTGTCTTACCGTGTGAACTACAGAGCGCGCAGCGGAGGAAGGCAAATGTCTGGAAGAGTAAATGCTCCTGCTACCAGCATAGTGTTAAAGAGACTTAAGCCCCGCACTACATATGACCTAACTGTTGTTCCAATTTATGATTTTGGACACGGCAAATCAAGAAAAGGAGAAGGAACAACAGGTATGTACCACGAGGTTGACCAGGATTTCATAATGCAAGTTTTGTGCTTAAAATTATTAAACAGGAAACACAGAAAAGCATGGTGGAATCTGCCAAGATCATGAATTGACAGGAAAATTGAAGAAAATATTATGAGTTGAGAAGACAGTTTGATTTGTTTGAGATTTCATTGTGGCATAGCCTGAGTACAGCTTTTTACTGTTGATATTAAAAGGTGTAAGTACAGTGTAAAATCTGTTTGAAAATATTAGAATTGTTTTGAAATGCTGTCATCAGAAGTTCAAACAAGGTGTTTTGTGAGGAAGACAGGCTACTTAATTGAGTGTTGTCAGCTGTTGCATATTTTTCCTTTTGCTTGTGGGTATTGATTAAATAGCTACCCAGCATCCTGTAATTTAGGTTTGTCTTCTCTGGTCACCATATTTTCTGTGGAAAATCCAAGGTACTAAAAAGGGGCAGCAGACAATTTTGAAGATTCATCTGTGGAAGTCTGACTTCATGGTCTTTTGGACAGGCCGTCTTCTCCCTCAGAAACTGAAATTTTAAAATGTTTATTAAATCTCAGTGAGGGCATTTTTGTGGAAAAAGCAAAACTCATTTTCTACTCTACCTTTAGTAGGAATGTGATGCTGGTCTTATGTTTTGTAAGTAAATGTTCTTTATGTGTTCAGATCAACCAGATTTAGTGTCAGTTTTCTGCTTCCATAGATGGAAAGCTATTACCTAAAGAGAATCTTTTTCAGGATGTTTCTGCCTGTCTGACACTAGTGCCATTCACAGAGGTACTCTGTAGATAGCTCATGCGATTCTCTGTTTTCTGAATATATGTTATATTGAATGACAGAAAGTAAGATAAAGGTGTCCTAACAGTGGAGATATCAGTACCTCAGTTATTGAATAAAGGTTTCTTGTTTATCTAAAATGTGGTTGATATAAAGGAGTCACGAAAACTTGATCAGCTCTTGACCAATACATACTTGTTTAATGCTGAAAATTATACTGAGATAAATTTTAGATCATCCAGCTGCTTTTGATTTTTGAACTTTGCATCTTGATACAGATATGCCTCTGCTTTCAGTCTAAATAACTGTGGCAGTAATCACTCTTTGGAAGCAAGTGAGGCCTGAGTAATCTTTTTAGTTGAAGTTATCATGATAATTCAGGGTGTATGATGAGAGATGAGAGAGGGAATCTGTACTTTTCCTTGTGAGTAGGAATGTATCTACTGTTTCTCAGCAGAATTCACATTTTGAAGGTGTTTATGATCTTTTGCCTACAGCTAGACAATTGCATAGACACAGGGACTATGTCTTTCAGGCCAAAGCTATACTGGTAGCTTTTTGTTTACTCTAATTCACTTTTTTTTTTTTTTTAACTTTGAGCTTACACTGATGCATTATTTTCCATGACTGTACTTTAGAGTTGCACACAAGCAAAAGTTGCACAAAATGCAGAAGTTAGCAACAGCTTGTTAACCATTGTCTGTGAGTACTGCCCTGCAATGGGCAGCTGTTTGTCTTCGGAGGAAGTTGCTCTTGGCCTAAAAACCTCAAGCTGTTTGGCTGGCGCTCCTCAGAAGAATTGGTTTTTGACACACTGCCACACCTGTGGTTGGTGAAATTGCTTTAGCTGCCAGGCAATTTATCCCTCAGTACACTGACTGCAGAGGGAGCCGCAAAAAGAGACTTAGCCCACATACCTATTGGTTAGATAGATGAGATTCCTGACACTTAAGACACTTAAGACTCTTAATACTTGCCTTTGTGTCTAAAGAAAGGAGTAAAGAGCTTAGGACTGTCACTAATACTAGATTTGCATATATATATATATATATACATACATATATATATATATATACATAAAAGCATACTTGTTGATTTTTTGACATGTGCAGACCTGATCGAAACTCTTTTGTTTCTCACCCTTTCAGCCTCTCCCTTTAAGCCACCTCGAAATCTGAGAACTTCTGATTCAACTATGTCAAGCTTCCGAGTAACCTGGGAGCCAGCCCCAGGGAGAGTGAAGGGCTACAAAGTAACTTTCCACCCTACTGAAGATGATGGGAGCCTTGGAGAATTAATAGTGGGGCCATATGACAGCACAGTAGTATTGGAGGAGCTTAGGTGTGGTTGCTCCCTCATATTGGTTTTTGTTTTGTTTTGGTTTTTTCCCTTTAAATAACTATGGCATAGGATTTTGTTTAATCGTGATCTGGTATTGAAATGCCTGGCAAAATCTACTGTAAGTTAGACAAGTAATTTTGTCAATTAACTATGAAAATCCTGTTATGCCATCTCTGAAAGGTACCTGGTAGATTTCTTTCTAAGATTATCTATTTACATCACTTGTGGTGTTCTCACAGGAACTGAAGGAGGCAAAGATATCAGCTGGAATTGTATTCTGTATTTCACACATGAGAAAGATAATGGAATAATGAAGGACATTTGGGATTTCTAAAGTTTCCTCTCAAAAGTTTCTTGTCTCATGTTTCTCAAAAGATGCTTAGTTTAGCCTTCACAGCATAAGTATTCCATCCCTCTGATCATCTTTTTGATCTTCCTCTGGACAAGAGATCCAAGCTCTTTTATTGGTGGCTCCAGAGCTGGACACTGTACTTCAGGTGGGGTTTCACATGAGCAGAATAGAGGGTGACAATGAACTCCCCTGACCTGCTGGTCGCTTCTTGTGATGCAGCCCAGGCATCACTCCCAGTCCCTTAATTTGCCCTCTGTGACCTTCCAGCAGTGTGGCTGGAGCACTTTTCAGTGAAAATTGAGGCAAAAATATAATCTAGTACCTCAGCCTTCTCTACATCCTGGGTAACCAGGTCCCTTGTTTTCTTCTGGAGGGGGCCCATTTTCTCCCTAGTCTTCCTTTTATTATCAATGTACCATAGAAACTTTTCTTGTTGCCCTGGTGTCTCTGGCCTGATTTGATTATATCCGGACTTTAGGTTTCCTAGCCTCATCTCTGGCTGCCTGGACACTTTCTCTTCACAGAATTAAATAACTTCAATAAGGAAGGCTATAAATTTAAGTATAGAATGTAAAAACAGCTTTTAAATTGTTGAAACATCAATGTCTTGTGGAAGATCCGGTATTTGGGCTTCATGTTTTACCACCTTCTTTTCCATGAAGTATTTTTTCCTGTGAGAATTTAATAAGTGTTTAGTATTTAACTAGCCAAATGACTTTAGTTAAAGAACACCTCTTTGACTATTTCAGGGCAGGAACTACCTATAAGGTAAATGTTTTTGGGATGTTTGAAGGAGGAGAGAGCAACCCTCTGGTTGGACAAGAGATGACCACCCTTTCAGATACTACTACGGAGCCATTTTTATCTAGAGGTAAACATGACTGAATATTGAGAAAAAGGCAGTCTTGTATTTTGGATTAAAAAAAAAAAAGATAAAAAGTTTACTACATTTCCTTTTTGTTTTCTTAATGCACATACATACTTGTTTACAGGATTCAATATATTCCCTTCCCTGATGATATAAACCCTGTTCTGAAATGACCACAAAGCATGACCCAGTTCACAGTTCTAGTCCTCTGCACCCTCCAGATGATCTTACAAAGATGATAATGCAGGCAATCTGTGTTTTGCTGATTATTCAAAGCCATCTGCATTGCATTTTCAAGCTGTCCACATCTGTGTTAGATCACGTAAGGTCAAATTTTTGAACAGAGATCATGGCTCATCTACAGGGGTCTTCACAGGAGTAGAACAAGGAATTTTAAGCAGATTGTTGGCCCTTTTCTTGTCCTTAAATGGTGACTTTTGCTTTTTAGACTAAGATGATAAAACGAACAAAGATCTGATAGTTGGGAATGTGTGTTAATGTATATTATTTAAGTTTATATTCAACATAATCATTGTTTAGTCTTTTGGGTTTTTTTCTATAGTAGGAGGAGACTTTTTCACAGAAGCAATTGCAGAATGCTCTCCAGTATCTCCTTGGGAGCTTCTCACTAGTAAACCTGTAGCTATTAAACCTTTCTTTCAAGATTTCTGTGAATATTATAGTATTTGCCTCCCTTTGGTGTGGTTAATAGGCCTCTGCATGTTAATATTTGTGATCATCATACCCTCAATTATTCCACCTGAAGAAGGTTTCAGGGCTCAGTCCTTCATGGAAAGCATAAAAAAGCAGGTCTGCTTCTGAATAGCCAAGTATACATGAATAGGTAAAGCCTTTTCTCCTCTGCCATTTCAATGCTTGGATAACAATCAGAGAGAATTTGGTGAGGAGAAAAAACCTAACTGAAAAGCCCTTTCAGTATTAAATAAAGCAAAAAAGGTTTCTGACAGTTGACTATATTGTTTTTGCTTAGCTCACATTAGGCTATATAAAAAGTACTCATCTTGTATCTGACTTTATTGAAACATTTTTAGAAACTTCCTAAATAACTGGTGTCCTATTCTGTCTAATAATAGAGAGTAAAACTGAAAAAAATCCCCTAAAACAGGCCATCAGTGGCATTAGACTAAAGCTTTAATAAGGCTGGCAGCAAAAAAATTGCACGAAGAGTGGTTTGTTATTTTTTGTTATAGTAGCTCTCATTTCTGTCTTCTGTGTTATACTCTTTAAGCTAATTAGTTTTATTAATGCATAGATTTGAGTCATGGTTAATGTGAAAAATTAATTTATATCTTGGACTGCAAATGTAACAGTAAATTATTTATTAATGGGGGAAAAAAATCACACTAGATCTGGCACATTTACTAGAATTTTCCATGTGAGGGACTACAGTATGTTGGAAGAAACATAAAAGTCAAAATAGATTAACTTTTTTATTGTACATAAAGTTAACTTTAACTTTCATACTAAAGTTATGCATGCAATTTTTTGAACTAACATAGTCTGACTTAAACCCTACTCCCAACTGATTTTATTGTCCTGACTAAAGACTAGATCTATATTTTCTGTGCAGAAGAGGATCATGCTTTTAACCCCCAGGTACATGGAATAGTTATATTCATGAGTCTACAGTGTTGGATCAGTTCTGTGGAACATATATGAAATCACAATATCTTTCAACTGTGATGAGTGTGGATGATTTTTCTCAATGGGATTTCTTCCATATAAAGACCAGAAGCTCTGATGGCAGGAAGCCAGAAAATTTGCAGCTGGTAACAAAATCTACAGGAAAAAAGAGAGAAAGGATTTTGGCTTTTTTTTTTTTTTTTTTTAATGGCTGTGGATAAAATTATTGTGTCATTCTGTTTTGTATAAATATTTTGTGATTTTCCTTGTGATGAGAACAATATGATGCATATTTTATTTTGTAATTTGTAAACTGAAGATATCTGAAATAACTTCCTACCTTTAGAGAACATTGCAGCTTTATATGAATGTTTGTTCTTCTTCCCTCTGTATCTCTTGACCTGTGTTTATGCTTGTGTGTCTTCTCTGGATTGTGCTCTTTCTTTTCTGTACATGTGAACTTCTATACCACACGTATTATTATGTCTTTTTCCCCTGAAATTTGAAGAATGCTATTGATTTGAAAGTTATTGTAATGCATAGTGTTAATCCCACTTTTACATGGTTCCAAATTAATCAGTAGTTTAGCTATATGTGACAATACCATAAAACTGTATAATCTAATAGTGCTTACTGCCATATCAGTGGTTCATTTAGTAGTCTTGTACAAAACTTCTGAAATAAGTCATCAGCTGTATTTAAAGGCCAAAACAGACAATAACATGACAATAGAGAGAGAGCACTGGCCTTGACATTTGCAAAGGCTTATTTTTAAAAGGAAACATACATGAAGGAATTTAGACAGCTTTTGCCATGGAACCACTGACTAGTGTGAATAATGCTCTCAAATAGGTCATACTTGATGGAGTGCCAGTGAATAAAACAGAGCTATTTTGGAAGTTAACTCATGACATATGTCATCTAAAAGGATGGGGAAAGAAAACCATCATGCTAAGGCTATATTTTTCTGGTTGACACGGCAGGTTTAGAATGTAGAACCAGAGCAGAAGCTGATATTGTGCTGCTGGTGGATGGCTCATGGAGTATTGGGCGGCCAAATTTTAAAACCATCAGGAACTTCATTGCCCGTATTGTTGAAGTTTTTGATATTGGTCCTGACAAAGTACAGATTGGTAAGTTCTCATATGTTGGAAGGAAAATGGAGCATAACTGCTACAGAGACACATAATGACTGAGTAAATGGTGGCTTTTTTCCCAGGTCTTGCACAGTATAGTGGTGATCCCAGGACAGAATGGAATCTCAATGCTTACCGAACCAAACAGTCTTTGTTAGAGGCTGTAGCCAACTTACCATACAAAGGAGGCAATACTCTAACAGGTAAGTCACAGTGCCAGGATTTTACTTTAGCTCCAGTGAAAATGATTCTAGTAGCTGACCCTGATATTGTTCAGTGAACTCAAATGTGTCCATGATGAAAGGGACTTAGCAGTTCAGCTCAGTATGGTTGGAAGAGGTCCAGCATAGGTTATAAACTCAGGAGAAATGTGTAAGAAGAGGTTTTGGGTGATGAAGAGCTTGTGCTGCTGTTGAGCCTATGAGAAGAAGAAAGGTAGTTCTATTTCAGGGTTGGGATGAAGATAACCAGGAACCAGAAGGAGGGGTAGTGGAAGTCAGGAGGGTGATGCACACCAGGAAGGAGAGCACCTAAATAGTATCAGTGCTGAGATCTAGATGATGGGCTGCAATTACATTCAAAATGCTTCTATAAGTAAATAAACTGTGGAACTCTGTTGTCAGAGTGAAGTCACTAGGATGCACTAATTTCTTTTACTATGACTACTATATGAAAATAGTTTAGTGATGTTGCTTTCTAGTAACATCACTAGCGATGGTTACTTTAATAGTGATGGTTACTTTCTTTGTGTCATGCTAGGAATGGCCTTGGATTTCATCTTAAAAAACAACTTCAAACCAGTTGCCGGCTTAAGGCCCAGAGCTCGCAAAATTGGTGTTCTCATCACTGATGGCAAATCACAAGATGATGTAGTTGCCCCTTCAAGAAAACTCAGAGATGAGGGAGTGGAACTGTATGCAATTGGTAAGTACTCTATGAAGGCATGGCCTGCAGTAACCCCCTCCTGCTCATCTGCTAAACCCACAGAGAAGTGGCCACATACATAAATACATAAAAGGTTATTTGAAGAATGTGTTTAGGGACTTAATTTCATGTTATTGTGCTTCATGACCATCATTTCTAACAGGTTTTGCTTTCTTCTTCTCTTGTAAGGTATTAAAAATGCAGATGAAAATGAATTGAAGCAGATTGCAACAGATCCAGACGACATCCATGCTTACAATGTTGCAGATTTCTCTTTCCTGGCTACCATTGTTGATAATGTAACCACGAATCTGTGTAACAGTGTGAAAGGTCCAGGTACATCACATTTTCAGTCTATTTAATTCTTTATCCTATTATGTGCTTGCACTGCTAGTTCCTTTTTATTACTTATTGGGAACACTGTGTTAGCCGTGGGCTGTTTTTTCAGCTGCTGGTGTGAGGAAGTTGTGCAGACCACCTGGACTACCCTGCAGGGGTCCTTCCTTTCCTTCCAACAGTGACTGTGTTATAACTAACACAGCATGACATTCCTGAATGTGTCTTCTTTTTCTCCACAGAATTGTGAAGTATCTTTCTTAGTGTGCCAGCTTTTTATTCATTGTGGCATGTTTTTTGATGATACTCATTCAAAAAGGAAAATTTTAGCAGCCCTGTTCTTTTCAAGTATTAATGGTGCCTGACATTAAACCAAAGCTGAGCATGAAAAAACAGTAATGTTAGCTGATGGTTCTTCAGTGAAACACAGGTGTTGAAGGTGGAATAGGAATTACAGGGAACTTGTTTAATCTTGAGTGTGTTAATATAAGCTATCTTTTCATGCAGTTGTTTTAAGAATTCCTTAGGAAAAAGAAATATAAGCAACAACACAAAGTGGGTTTTTTTCCCCCTTCTGACAAGATAAATTAGTATCTTTTTAATTTGCTTCCCTCTTGCAGGTGATTTGCCACCTCCTTCAAATTTAGTTATTTCAGAAGTAACACCTCGTTCTTTCAGACTGAGATGGAGCCCACCTCCTGAGAGTGTTGATAGATACAGAGTAGAATATTACCCTACCTCTGGAGGTAGTCCTAAACAGGTTAGTATTGTATGTTCATCTTTTACATTGTCCAGTATAACCCTGGACTTCCATGTCATGGTAATATAATTCTCTATTTGTGCTGAGTAGGGTGTAACAGCAACTTAAAAGTGCTCCTAAGGTCAAGAATATCATGCCATGGTAAATATTATACAAAATTACAAAAATTAGGAGCATATATATTACTTTTGTTGTTTTAATGTCATGAATCCAGAAGTAAAATACATATCTTATAAAGACTTGTCTTCTATTTCTAGTAACTCCTTTATTTTCATCCTCCACTGTCATATATTAGTTGAAATATGTCTGCACCAGAAATTTTCTGATCATACATACAGGGGGTAGGCCCCCTGTCCTTTTAATGCATTTCCTGCTTTGCAGAGAGCAAGACAGCTTGTAAGAAGTGCTCAGATTAACACTATATGACTCCAACTGTTTATTGCACAGGATCAAACTTATCTTGTGGTTACTACTTTTCTACACAGAGAGCCAGTGGCTGGCAACTCTTGGTCCTGGGAAATCTGAATTGCTCATTACTGTCTTCAACCAAACAGAATAGGATCTAGGAAAATTAAGTGTTTAGAAGAATGTAGTTAGGTCCCTCTGTGTCCCTACCTCTGAACGTCCCGTCTCTGATTGTGGCTTTAAATCTTATATTTGGCTCCTGAAGAGTTCAAGATTTGGCCTTTGATTAAAGTTTGAGCTGTTACTCCAGTGCACATTGACTTTACAATTTGACTTGTTCCAGGCATTTATGTTCTACCAGGTGTTTCCAATGCCTTTTGCTGTAACCATCGAGATTATCCCAGATTTTGAAATTTTTCCCAAAGTGGCCCTTTTTTTCCTGGTCCTTTCCTTATGTTCTTTAGTGGTATATAATTGTAAACCATGTGTGAAATCAGAATGCACTGTAAGTGATGCTAAGCAGATCCCGTGCAGTTTGGAACAAGTGTCCATCTGAGATTTCCCTATAGGTTGCTTTGCAAAAACAATGCTATATTGTCAGACAAAATGTATACAAAATTAGGACCAGACTTATCTCCTTGTCATTGACTTCTGCAGTTTCACAAGGAATGATTGCTTTTCTTAGAGATAAGATTAGAAACATATTTTTTTACAGTGATTAACATTGCTACATTGCTTCTCTTGCAGTTTTATGTAAGTAGGATGGAAAGAACAACAGTTCTGAAAGATCTGCAGCCTGAAACAGAATATGTGGTTAATGTGTTTTCTGTGGTAGAAGATGAAAGCAGTGAACCTCTGATCGGCAGGGAAACAACTTGTAAGTTAGAAATGGGTCTTGAATAACATGTTAACAGCCAGTTTGGCACCTGGGGAGCTGTCCAGTAGAACTTTCAGCACTATGGATTTTCTTCTTAGCAGAAGTAAAATATTTAATTTGAATTACCAAACTGCATTGTGTTACTCTTGTTGTTCAGACCTTGTTGTCTTGAAGACTTCAACAAAGTGAAACTGCAATAGGGTAGAAAATATTGGTCCCAGCTTCTTTCTAGGCTCATAAAGCATGGCTGTACAAAACTAGAACAACAGACATGAATTACAAGACAGAGTTTATAAATTCTTGAAATCTGATCATAAACAAATTGTTTATGCTACATAATTAATTTCTTCAACTACCAGACAGAATTATTTCTAATTAGCAAAAGCTAATTTAACACAATTATGCCACTTCTGTGAGTTATAACTCAGCTATGTTTCTCCTATGAGCTGTCTATATTGATTTCAGGTATATTTATGCTTTATGCAACATAGGGTGACTCTTCTACTTCTTTAATAATATTGAATGTCTGTTGTTCATTTCACTTCTTTATTTTGTATTAAACTTGTCAAAAAGCGTTAAAATATATATAACTTTTATGAAGTCTTCATTACTTTTTCATATGATTTCATGGAATTTTTTCACTTGTTTAGCAATTTGAGAAATATAGAAAATAAAAAGAAAGGACAAAAATCCTCTTTGTACAGATCGCAAGCCAGTCATGTTGTTTCATATTAGAATTTTCAAGTGAGTTAATGCTGCTTTTTACAAGATTAAATGGTTCCAGTGCAGACTTGTAAGAGTTTTAGCTGTGTATATAAAAAATCTGTGGTCACATTCAAAACAGTATTATCATTACCTCATTCTTAAACTAAGGAATTAAATGCCACTGCTTGCAGATCACTTCTCTAATACCCACATGCAATATTCTCAGTGGTATGACTTGTGATAAAAAGTTGAATGAAATAAATTAATATGTATTTTTGTATTTGACAGTGCCAATCTCTTCAGTTAGAAATTTGAATGTTTATGACATTGGATCAACTTACATGCGAGTGAGATGGGAACCTCTCAATGGAGCCACTGGTTATTTGTTAACATACGAACCTGTGAATGCCACAGTCCCAGCCACAGAGAAAGAGGTAAGAGAATTTGTCTTTGCTACCTGTACTATACCAAAAATAAATTAAGAAAAAATGTTTTGAAAAATGTTTTGACTATCATAATAGTCAAAAGACTGGCGTGTGCTTCTTGAGTGCAGTGAACTTACTGGGATATTATATACAATGACATCAGTCAGGAAACTGTAAATATACTGTGAATCTCACAAACAAAATTCCCTTGAAGTTAAATCATTGTTTGCTTTTCTGCCATTGCTTTCTTCAGTTTTTAAACATGGTGTGTTATTTTTCATGCGCAGATGCGTGTGGGACCATCAGTGAATGAGGTGCAGCTGGTAGATCTCATCCCCAACACCGAGTACACTTTAACAGCTTACGTATTGTTTGGTGATATGCAGAGTGACCCACTCACCACACAGGAAGTTACATGTATGGACATCTTGATTTTTGCTTTGTTATTGCTTCAGCAACACCTAATTTTAGTGATATTTCATGCAACAGCTTTTATGTCATCTGTTTCATTTAGAAGACCACCTTAACCGTTTTATGCATTTTCTAACACACATTTCCCAAAGACTTCAAAGGCAATTTCAATGAGAAGGGTCCAATTACTAAAAGGGGAGCAATATAATTTTAAACTTAAATAATGAAAGAAATCTTGAGATCACAGTGTTTTTAAAATGTTTCAATTTTGCTTGTATTAATTTAGAAACCTTGTTCCCAAATTCAGGCATCCTCTTAAGCATAGAAATTACTAAAGAAACATGCTATATTAAAAAAAGAATAGATTAAATTGGCTTCCTTTTTTATGCCTTTCCTTAAAATTTTCCTATTGGCAGAGGCATGCTTCTGGTCTAGATGCATGCAGAATGGCTAGTTTTATGTCCTTAAAAATTTTAAACCATTAACCATAGATGAAAAGTGGCTATTGTCACCAAACGTAATGGTCTTAATCCCTGATACTTCTGGAAGTATTGTGCTCATAAGTTATAAAGGTGAAAATACCATAGTTTATAGCTATTTTGCTCATTGCTGGGAAAATAAGCTTCTGAACTCTCTCATCTAATGCCCAAGACAATGAACTCCTCAGAAAGTGATTGCCTCCATTCACTGGAAAGACTTTAACTGAAAGATGTGAAGAGAATTCACTTCTATCTGTGAGAGACCTATACCTCTGCTATGAATAGCATTCACTTACTATTATAATTTTTTTACAGTACCTTTGCCTGGACCCAGAAGTTTAACAATTCAGGATGTTACTCACAGCACCATGAAAGTCGTTTGGGATCCTGCCCCAGGAAAAGTTCGAAAATACATCCTAAGATACAAAATAGCTGATGATGCTGATGTAAAGGAGGTAAAGTTTTTAAAGTACAAGGAAAGTTTTATTTTGAGAAGCTAGATTACTAAAATAATGGTAAAGGTAGTATTATAACTCACCAGCGAGAGCAAAGAACATCAGTTCATAGTGATTGCAGTCTGGAAAGTGTAACGATTTCTTGGAAACTGAATGAGCACAAGATAGATTTCTTGGGTACTCCCATCTTCCTCCTCATCCAGGGAGGAAAAGATCCTCAAACTGACTGAAGAATTTTCATATGTTTTGGTAAATAGCCATATCTACGCTCTGCTTAAATATCGTACTGCCAAGGTCTAAGAATGGCTTACAATTAAGAGGACAGGATAGTGGAATAAAGGTATGTTAGCCCCTTTTCCTACTGGCAGAACATGTGTGAGCATTGTTAGAGATGTCTTTTAGTTATGTACAAGTTTTCCTTAATTGTGCTGCTAGGCATAAATCAGCTCTTGGAGAATTAAATTTCTTTTTTAAAGGAACCAGAATGTTCCAAAGGTTCAGTCTGCATCCTTGTTTCTAAATGAATAAATCAGTGAATGATCGATAAGGACTATGTGTATCTGATATAATGTTTTGCAAAGGAATTAGTAGAGAACACTCAATATTTAGGTGTAAATTTAAGGGCAAATGGTAAAACTTACTGCAGAATACTTTGTTTTTCACCACAGGAATTTCTGCCATTAGACCAAATGCAGAGTAAGAAATAGAGCAATTTACAATCCTTTAAGTCACTATTTTTATTCTTAGGTGGAACTTGACCGACTCAAAACCAGCACTACTCTCTCTGATCTTTCCTCCCAAACACTGTACAATGTAAAAGTTGTTGCTGTGTATGACGAAGGGGAATCCATACCAACAAATGCAGAAGCTGTCACTCGTAAGTTTTCTAATAATCATTCCTATGGTTGTTTTGGCCTTATATTTGATTTAAATGGTGTGTGTTGCAATATGCTACTGATTTTAGGTGAAGCTCTAATTTAATCTGATAAATACTTTATTTGCACTTGTAGCATTATTTGCAATGTAATAAACCTCAGAAATCTTAGATGAGCTGTGTCTTACTGCAGTGAACACTGACATTGCAGTCTGCAGAGAGGTGAAGAGCCACTAAGGCAAAACTATTTCTAATTAAAGACTGAAGGAGAAGTGTAGGTGTAGAATCGATAAGAAAATATAAGGACAATAGAGGAAAGGTTTGGCAAGTCTTTGCAGAAATCTGGGCAAGTGTGTCAGAAGCTGGGCCATGTACTAGAGTATTAGAGAGACAAATCTTGCCTCTGATCCAAGAGAGTTTTTGCATCATGGCAGCCTTTACTTTTAGACAATCATAAAGGTGGCTTTTGAATAACCTCAAAAAATAAAGGCAAGGAGATGGAGCTGCACAAGCTGTAAGAGATGATCTCCATACAAGAGATGTGCCAGACTGAAAGGAGAAAGCAACTATCAAGCCAGTTGTCATCCTCATCAAAGCACAGGATTTAAGAATATAGTTAACCAGAAAACCTACAATAGAAAAGAGTAATTTTACCTTTTCACTGCCCCTCCATCTGGTATGAAAAAGAAGAAAAAACCCATTAATATTCTGTCTCATTTTTCCTTCTGACTTTTTCATTTGGTAGTCTAGTGTGTTTTAAAATGCTTGTGAGATTTCCTGCTCGCTGTTGTGCTAGTCTTTGCTCTGTACCTGTGGTTTTGTGTGAATGTATTTGTAAGGAAAGAAGAGGAAAGGTCTGCCAAAGAAATTATTTCAAGTTTAATTCTCTGGTTCTACCTGTTTACATATTTCTTCCCAGTGGCTATAATATTTTCCCTCCTTAACTCACAGTTAACCTCTGTGAATTCTTTCTAAATAAATGGCGACTTATTTGGCTTATATAAAGAATTTTAAGATTTGTGAGAAACTCCTGCAGGAACTTGACCTGTGTCTATGGGAGTTCATATTCACTCCATGTAACTCCAAAATATAACAGCCAGGGCTTCAGTTGTTTTGAGTAGGCATGTGAGTTGTGACTTCTGCTGAGGTCTGTTTTATCAGACAATGACCTAATGATGTGACCTTATGAGGGATAATTTGCTTAGTGTAAGTGGACAGGGTAATACTACTGTGTTTGATTGTAGTCATTAGAAGTGTGGTAGCTGGGAGATGAATCTTCTACATAATCTTCTAAATTATTTGTCTGAGTAATTCCTCTGTTTAACTGTATTTATTTTGTATTTACATTTTATGGAATATTTTTCCTTTTCTCATAATAGAACCTGTGCCAGCACCAGCCAATCTCAGAATCACAGATATAACTACAAATAGTTTCAGAGGTACTTGGGATCATGGAGCTCCAGATGTCTCTCTATATAGAATAACATGGGGGCCCTATGGAAGAGGAGAAAAACAGGAGGTAAGAATAGGCAGCCACCCTATGCTTTTGTGGGCAGTATCTCAGAGGGTGTATTTTTAAACTCAGATATGTAATTGATAAATGGCCTATAATTTGGAAATTCAGTGAGAAGGTGTAGGACACATACTTACAGCATGTCCAGTAATGTTACTGAGTAAAAACTCAGTTATATCCCACTCTGTTTGCCTGTTTCATTTGTATGTTTTGTTTTGTTTATTTACCTTTTCCTTTTTTTTTTTTTAATTTCTTCACAAGACTATCTTAAATGGGGAAGAGAATAGTGTGGTCTTTGAAAATTTGAATCCAGATACATTATATGATGTCTCAGTTACTGCCATCTATCCTGATGAATCAGAAAGTGATGTGCTCATTGGCAGTGAAAGAACATGTAAGTAAATAAAGAGATTCTGCATGTTGTTATTCATAGTTATTGAAACAGAAGGCACACACATACAAGAATTCTGAAAATTCTTTCTGCTTTTTTTCCTAGTACCCTTGGTACCTATCACTACACAAGGTAAGAATCTGAATTTCCAGGTACCATTTTATTGAAGGAAACTCACAACTGTTTTTCTAAACTGTGACAAATGTTGACATTAAAAAGCTGAGATCATTTAATAAATATTATTGTGTATTTGGAAGAATACTAAACACTAAATTACCACATGTTTATTATTTTACAAACATTACAGTTTATGTTCCCCTGTACTTAATATGGTCTGCTCTTGATCAGGCATTCATGCAGCCCTAAAAGTAAGAATTGTTTGTCTCTGCTCTTTGGTGAGCTACATATTTATTCTTTTCTTTATTATGCTTCTCAGCCCCAAAGAGTGGCCCACGAAACCTTCAGGTGTACAATGCAACTTCACACAGTTTGACTGTCAAATGGGATCCTGCCAGTGGTCGAGTGCAGAGATACAGGATTGTTTACCAGCCCATCAGTGGGGATGGCCCTGAACAGTCGGTAACTAATTTTAAAGTGCTAAAGTTATTCAACCTTAAATGCAACTTTCTGCAAAGTAATCCATTAGAAGAATTTATTTTCAAAGCACAACACTGAATATATTAGTTATTTTTTACATGAAGATTTATATTTGTAGTGAATAAGTATATAATCCTACCTTTTTTTTTTTCCCTTTCAAATCCAAGTTAGAATACTCTTAATTGAGCAGCAATACTTTTGGATGCATCCTGTTATCTCAAAAATCACATAATCATAGACTCATTTAGGTTGGAAAAGATCTTTTGAGTTCATAAACTCCAACTTTTATCCATGGATAAAACTAAAATAAAGTGTGTTGAGGAGTAAGTCAATCAGCATCTAAGGCTACAAGTCACAGATAGAGGTGTCAGGACAATCAGTAATATGAACTACCATGACTACTTTCATAGTCCAGAGTTTGCCATCATTTTCATAGTGTAATTCCCATGTCACCAGAAGACTTTGCCATGGAACATGCTGTGAACGGTTGAGACTCTCTCTCACCACTCTAGGGTCAGAAAAACACACAGAGGTAGCAGTTGCAGACAGAAATACATGCAAAACATGTGCTGATGAAGTATTGAAGGTATTTGAGACTCTTTTACTGTGATGAGAAGCTGTAATGCTGTAAAGAGACAGTACTTTAAGATCAGCCAGCTTTCCCTGTGTTGTCAGCATGAACAGTTTTGGCTACTGGCAGCCTATGCAGCACAGCCTGGGAATGGTAATTCAGTCAGGCTGTTTATCAGGAGTGTGTGCTATTTAAAAATGCCCTATTCTGTAGTGGGAGGCTGTTGTGGTTACTGTCAAATGAGTCAGAGGAACAGTCTCAGATGAGAACCACATTCATTTAGCTCGCCTCTGTAATCGGAGATCACACATGTTCAGAAGTATATCTAGGAATATTTACTTTAGAATCAGTTGGATATTTACACACCCATTTTAACTCTCTTCTGAACAACATGCATTTGGGTTGAGGTAATTGCAATGTATTTTGAGCAAACACTATTTTAGTGAGAAATCACTAGAGGAATAAGGAGGAACAGCAATATGTTTAATTAACATCTGTAATTAATTGCAGGCAGTGGAGTAAAAAGGGAATTATAATGATTCTCTTGAAATCTGTGCAAAGAATATGGTTAGTAGACTTAATTGCTTACAGCTGGATAGAGTCAAGCAGTGGCAGTTGGAAAAAACACCTCTATTTAAGGAGAGCACACAGAACTCTCCTACTCTGCTCATGGCATTTAATGTGTGTTTGCAAATGACTTGCAGTCATATGATCATAATCCCTTGTCTTCTTTTGCTACTCTGATATTTTATTAAACTGTAGCGCTGGGTAGGCAGTAGAATAGTCCCACCAAAGTATTTAAAATATAATTTCTGGGTTTTTTTTATTGCCCTGTCTGACTTTTGATAGCCTCAGCACCAAGAGGAATCACAGGTGATTTGAAGACAGAAAAAAAAGTCTGCAAAATCTGCACACAGAACTGCAGAGACCATCATGATAATTTAGTGTCAGGTTTTGAAAGGCAGTCAGATACTAAAATGTAGAGGCAGCCATGATGGTATGATGAAAGCATTTGTGCTTTAAAAGGAACTTTGTACACTTGAGAACAAAAGCCGCTTTGATTGTAAGTTAAAATAGTCTGCTTGTAAATTAAAATAATCTACTGCTATGAAATGTGAAGATGTGTAAATTCTTGCTCGTTGTCAGTTCTTGAACAGCAGATGATTGGAAGTGTTATGCTGAACACGTTAGCTGAATAGGCTTTGAAAATGTGCAGATAGTCTTAAAAGTACAAAGAATGATAGGAGGTACAATGTAATTTGTGCTGGTACAGAACTGGGAGTTTATATATAATTGTAGTTGTATTCAAGTTTGAAGATTTTAAAGAATAGTGGCTTTGTCTAAAGTCTTAACTTGCTAAAACCAATATGTACTAAATATTACTATGTTCAATGTCTACTGTCAGTGTCAGTCACAAGAAAATCACAGCATTGATACACACAGTGTTTTCCACTCTGCATCAAATGCATGCATTCTTTACTGGAGCAATAAGGACAAAAGAGAGGGTATAAAAGGGATTTTAATATTTTCCTTTTGTTTTGCTGCAGACTACTGTTGGGGGACGACAGAACAGTGTGGTGATACAGAAGCTGCAGCCTGACACACCATATGCTATTACTGTGTCATCAATGTACGCAGATGGTGAAGGGGGACGAATGACAGGACGAGGCAGAACCAGTGAGTAACATATTCAGGTCT
The DNA here is from genome assembly GCF_017590055.1 of Onychostruthus taczanowskii. Classification (NCBI taxonomy): domain Eukaryota; kingdom Metazoa; phylum Chordata; class Aves; order Passeriformes; family Passeridae; genus Onychostruthus; species Onychostruthus taczanowskii. The sequence goes on from NW_024500683.1 coordinate 1,221,747, forward strand.
TCTTATTTAGTATAAGACAATATCCATGTATTGCTTTTCAGAAGAGTTAAGAAAACTTTCTTGTGGTGAAACTGTATGTGTCATTTTTCCTTTGTTGGCTTTCAAGTTTCTGAAGTAAGAACACCTGTCAGTCTACTGGCTGTAGAGAAACCCTTGACCACTGCCTTTGACTGGATGTCCAGCTTTTAAAGCTGAGAGAAAGCCAAATCTTACTATGGAACTTCTTCTTCATTTAAATTTGTTTACTTGTTTTATGCCATAATTTGGTAAGCACCTTAAAGCATCTGAGGGCATGTTACTCTCATATTTGTATGCTTTTAAGCACCTTCAATTGAAAGGCTGACCTTCACAGTGTGAGCTTTAGGACTCCACCATTTTATATTGATGCATTTTTTTGATCCTGCTATAGAAATCACTGAATGATTTGCTATCAGAGACACTCCAGGTATAAAACCCATTTCAATGTATTTACTTAAATAATTATATAATTATAAAATTATTAATTCAGTTGCATTTACTTTAATTATGAGCTTGCAATGGAAAGTCCGACACAGCAATGGGTTTGGTGAGGAATGAAGAAAAAATCCTAATGAACTCATTGCAGAATTCCAAAATAGTGTCCAGAAATAAATTTTTCTAACTAACATTTTTTGTGGCGTTGGATAGAGCTGATGTGTTCTGAGCAATGAAGATAAATAAGATTTAACATGAGCTACTAAACCTATTTTTAAAATTTTCTAAGGATACATTACAGAAGTATGATCTGACAGCAAAAAGGAGAGAATAGGGTTCCACATTTCTGACATCTTACTGATCTGTTTCAGAACCGCTCACTACTGTGAAGAACTTGCTAGTTTATGACCCAACCACCAGTACTCTGAATGTTCGATGGGATCATGCAGAAGGAAGTCCTCGCCAGTACAAAGTATTTTATAGACCTACAGCTGGAGGTGCAGAAGAAATGGTAAATTCTTCATGTGGATCTCACTAACCATCTCAGATAAATTACTGCTCATGGTGGTGGTGAGAGAAGTGCTGCTGGGTGAAGTAGATCTTGTTTGCCTATGCAGTGGCTTTTTTTCTGTTCATAGCCCCTCTGGAGAAAATGTACAGGAACTCCATAAAAATTCCTCCCACCTGTATTACAGATGTTTGATTTCATATCGTAGACCATCAGTGATTAGTTCTTAGCATGGGATTTAATACCACACACAATTTTTTGTTTCTTTATCCCTAGGGCACTGTGTGTGAATGTAACGCTGACTTCAGGGTGTACAAAAGCTTAAAAGTTGGCAGACTTAATTTCTACCCATCTTTAGTGCTAAGAATCATGTGACTGTAGGCTTCAATGGTATTGGTGGAAGCAGAAAAATCCACATTCTAATCTCCCAAAATTATTTATTACTTAAGAGCTAAAAGAATCCTGAAAATAGGAAACCCTTGCTGCAGACTGGGAAATATTGTTTCCCCCTTGTGTTTCTTTTTCTATATCAGTGCAATTCAATGTGCACATGAAATGTCATACATGAATGTTATTGTTTCAATAGGAACTAAGGTGCTGCTGATGACAAATACTCTTAAGTGTAGTGGAGTTTTTTATTTCCTAACATGAGCTGCTCATTATACTTTTTGTCATCAACATGTTGTAGTGCTATGTAATGGGTTTTTTTAAACTTAGAAAGTGATATTTTAATGCCTCTGAGCTTCTAAATAGTAGTCATTAAAGAGATCATGGCAGATTCTGCTACTTTCATTAGTATACAGCAGGATCTGGACCCAAAAGTAGAGAGAGCTGTAAGGGAGCTATATAGGAATGCATGGAACTCCTTTGTGTTAAGTCTGAGAGAGAATGTTCTTGAAAAGCAGTTCTAGAAGATACCACAAATCATGTTATTTTAAGCTTCACCTTTTGTAAAGTTTTTATCACATCCAGTCTGTAAATTAGATATGGTAGGGGAATAAGTGATAAATAAAAAACTTAAACTATTTTTTGGCATGTTTTTGTAAGTTTCTTGACCCTTTCTTTTTAAATTTATAGACCACAGTACCAGGAAATACAAACTATGTCATTCTGAGGACTCTTGAACCCAACACACCTTACACTGTAACTGTGGTTCCAGTTTTCCCAGAGGGGGATGGTGGACGTACCTCTGACACTGGACGCACCTGTAAGCAAAATAGCCCTTTTCATGAAAATGTTAGGAATTTTTTATGAATAACCTCAGATTATTAGAAATTGATTTTACATTAAAAGTTTACCTGTTTGGTTATTTTTGCAGCTTTGTAACTTATTCTGTTTCCCTTGCTTATTTGTGTGGAGGCTTTCAGTCCACTTAACTCAGGCAAGCTTAGCTCCAAAAGTTGAGCAGCACACTTAGTGTAGAACAGTAACATTTTAATTGTAGTGCTTGTAGAAATACTTGTGAGCAAAGAGTGAATATTGGTGTTAATCCATGCTAATGTGCTTGCATGTACTTAAAATTTTCCAGGAAGTTTGGGCTACTAATGTCAGCTTGACCTAAAATGTGTAGTTTGGGGTACATATCTGATCAACAATAGGAAAACAAAGTGTTATGATCATATTTTCAATTTGCAGTACAAACATGTACTTTGCTGCCTGGTACGGAAGTTTGGAAAGACTGAACATGGAGATTCTTAGCTTTGTAAATTTTGGGCTAACAAAAGCAATTTGTTTATCTTGGGCTGAGGTGCTTTTCATCTTATTTTGAGCACTGTTTTAAATTCATTTTGAAATAGAACTTACACAGGCAACTTTCTAAAACTTAATTTAAATTATCCTTGATCTAGTGGAGAGAGGAACACCAAGAAACATTCACGTTTACAATCCCACACCAAACAGCATGAATGTCCGTTGGGAACCTGCTCCAGGTCCAGTACAGCAATATAGAATTAATTATGCTCCACTGTCTGGCCCAAGGCCATCAGAATCTGTAAGTAATTTAGCTTTTATACTATTAGTCAAATGTGTGTAGAGAATACTGCTTCCTTCAATGAGTGTAAAAAATAACAGTAAACTCAGGCCAACTGTCTGCCCAGGAGAGTCTCTGTGGAAAGCATGGTGTTTATGGGAGCCTAGTCCATTGTTAATAGAGGCTTAATTTGGTAAAATGAGAGAAATAAGAAATAAGACTCTCCCATTTAAAACGCTGTATTGATGATTGAGTATCCTTTATCATATTGCAGGTAAATATGAGTTAAATATTTTTTTTTTCAAGAGAGTAGGAGACAACAAATATTTATTAGGAATTGTGTAATTAGGAAACCAGATGCCATCTGCTTACCCTAAATCACTACTCTTTTGGGGGGTTGGTGACCAGTGAAGTCTGGATATGGGTAAAAAAGTACCCTCCAGGTGTGAAGACTTATTGGATTTCTATAGTACAGTTTTAAAGTTTTGACTATGAATGTACTAACGTAAAATGTACACCTGTATTGTAAATGTAGATATACGTGTTTTTATGTAAGGAATGGTAAGGACTTTTGATGTCCTTTATACATAGTAAACTGTGACAGAAATTACTTTTTTAGCTTCTGTTTATGAATGTTTCTCCTATTTTTTCCGAACTATTTTAATGTAAAATGTAAAAAGTAAGAATTGTGTTTGCAGAATGAGAGCTCCTTATGTTGTTTGTTCTTTTTTTCACCTGCTATTGAATTTTTATCAATATTGCATGTTTATTTTAAACTTGTGTTATTTTTCTTGGACAGTGCATAACATGGTCATGCTTCCAATTTTTTTGTATTTCATTCAAGTTGTTTTCTAAAAAGAGATGGTATAAGCTGAAACTTTATTTATATAGGTGCTTGTTGTTTCTTTTTTAGATTGTGGTGCCAGGCAACACTCGTGATGTGATTCTGGAGCGCTTGACTCCTGACACCGCTTACTCAATAAATGTTATAGCTCTGTATGCAGATGGAGAGGGAAATCCAAGCCAAGCACAGGGAAGAACATGTAAGAGACATTACTTGTGTTGTGAAATATACATCAAAACTGGTGTGTGAAGGACATATAAAATTAGTTACAATTACAAATAATGTAAGCTATTTATTGCAACTCTGAATTATACATCTGAATTATGCTGCAGCAATTATAGGCCTCTGTGGCAGGGGACTTTTGCTATGCTGTCAGTCAGTTGTGGTACTTGAATGATTAGCAATGTAATTTTCAATTGGGAAATAAGCTTAATTTGAATGTGTAAGAGTTAAAAAGCTCTTTTCAAAATCAAATTACAGATGGATAACAATTTGTCTTTTGTTAAAAAAATAGCCTATTAAGATGGGTAGAATTAGTTGTCAGTAAAAAAAAAAGGGATTCATGTTCAGTGTCTGATACAGTAATTGTATGTGTTGGCCTCTGCAGCTCTTTGTTTTTAGCTGCACACACCTAAACACCAAAATCTCCTCATTACAACTTATCTCACAGGATCTTGGTTGGGTTATGCTTAGATTCTTTACAATTCATACTAGAAGTAACAGGTACAGAACCTGTCAACAACAATAGTTTTGCTTCTTCTATGTTTTCCCTGTAAAATCCCTATATTCAGCTAAAACTTGAAGATGTGGCAGGCTATAGTTATACTTGTCTGCAGGAGTTTGAGAAGCAGAATATATGTATGCTCACTTTCCACATCTGGATGTCCTCTCTCTTCCGTACTGCTCTAGTTTGGCTCTCTTTCTATTTAAGACCTTCAGGCACTGCTGCATGATCATTGACTTAATCTGCCCAAGTATATTTATTTATTCAGGGTTTCAGGAAGGGCCCTTGACTTTGGCTTCAGGGCAACATTTGAATTTATGAGGGTGACACTGATCTAGAGGTATCATGCCCTGTACAACCTTCTGTATTTTCATTCTTCAGTGCCTCGCAGTGGCCCAAGGAATGTGAGAGTATTTGATGAGACTACAAACAGCCTTTCTGTGCAATGGGACCATGCTGATGGGCCAGTCCAGCAGTACAGAATCATTTATTCACCCACTGTGGGAGACCCTATTGATGAATACGTAAGTTCTGTAGTTCCTTAGTAAGCACTGAGATGTTTTCAGCCAATTCTTTAGGCTACAGAAAAAACAAGACGTGTTCTACATGTAGTACACTGTACAAGCTCTGTGGGTTTTCTGGTCATTGTTGTCAAGGTTAGGAAGCCATGGTTTGTATGAAACAGGGGTTTTTTTTCCATGAAGCTACAGAAAATATATGGTTTCTTGAACAAATATGTGTGTGAAATAATGTTAAATATGTGAGTCATGCATTAATCAGAAGATTCTGAATAGAATCTGCTTCCTGGCATTTCGTTAAAGTGCGATGGATTGAATAGCCATCTATTACTTCATACTGTATTCATTACAAAGTCAGTGCTCTAGGTTACAGAATAAATATAAGTCTGCATTTCATAAATTGAAGAGAATTGACAGAGTCTCATAAGACAGCAATGATAACTTTGATTCAGCATCTAACTTGCTGTTCTAAGGTTCAGTATGAATTGTAAGTGTGTTTCATTTCCTTCACCTTAATGATAGCACAAGTTATTCTGAAACTTATAAAATTCACAGAGTATTTATAGCAAAGCCAAGCTCAGATCCTATAGAAGACAAGGGCAGAATTCCTGCCAACTGCCACCAGCCAAAATGATATTTTTATTGCTTTTATATTACTGTATAGCATTTGCTGAAAATTCACTGTTTGAAAGTTCCGTACTGGACTCATTAATCAGGACACACATATTGTCAACACACATATCTTTGCAGAAAAGATTGGACAATCCATAAAACCAGCAAGTCTCAAACAACTGAAAATTTTAATCAAGTATTCATAGGAAGTGCTGATAGGCATGTGCTTTTGGGAGAGATAGCTCAAGTTACTTCCCTTAGTTTCAGTGTTTTATGTCTTCCTTATGGAGCAGGATCACTTTTGGGTTTATACCTACATTTTCAATAGAAGGGAGAAATAGTGCATGACTGCATAAGGAAGCTGAGATTGAGGGATGCATAAATAGTGACATTTTTATATGTCAATATATTTAGAGCTTCCCTCTCAGAATAACTTGTTTCTGCCAAGAAAAAAACCCACATCATTATGACTTCTATATTTCTATGAGGGAAGAGTACTGAAATCTTGGTGGAGAACTGCAGCATCTCAGTCTGATGTGAGTGTTGGGACTGAAGAACCAATTTTATTTATGTTTTTGTAATGGCCACAGTGTTTTGTAAAAAAATACTGATAATTGTTTGTAGGCTATAACCCTTAAGGTGTCCTAAATTAATTTTTCAATGATGGACATAAAACGTGGTGTGCCAAATGTCAGAACAAATTTTTTTTCTAGCTACTGTCACTACTGATCAGTTGCAAGACTGTGAATGTGTTTACCTCTGTTTCTTTTGTGTTCTAGACAACAGTTCCTGGCATAAGGAATAATGTGATACTGCAACCACTACAATCAGATACGCCATATAAAATTACTGTTGTTGCTGTGTACGAAGATGGAGATGGTGGACAACTGACTGGAAATGGCAGAACTGGTAATTATAGTTTTCATATTGATTATTCTTTTTTAAATTTAAGACATATTCCTTGAACACTTCAACATTGTAAAGGTTTCATTAAGTTAATTATGTCCTTGATGTGATTGTTTCCTGCAGAGTAACAATCTGCATTTCTTAAAATTGAAAAACAATTACTAGCCTAATTAGAATGGGTTTTTTTCTTTCTTTTTAGTTGGCCTGCTTCCTCCTCAAAATATGTATATAACTGATGAATGGTATACACGCTTCAGAGTTTCCTGGGATCCTTCACCATCCCCTGTTCTTGGCTATAAAATTGTATACAAGCCTGTGGGTAAGAAAACTTGTTCATTCTGAGTATACCACTCTTAGAACAGTGAGTAGCTAATGGCAGACCAGAGTAGAAATCTTATGTATCATTTTGTGTTAAAGGATCTATTTATTTCCTCTGTTTACCAATTTTCATAAAAACTTTAGTCTTATAATCAATATTCTATAATAAACACAAACTATCAATTGTAGTTTCATACGTTCGGTTACAGGGATTGAATTGTATAGTTAAAACTTTATACAGTGACCTGATATGTTTCTATCCTCTTTAATGCCTCTTGTCCTTCTAAGGCTATGAACTGGTATATATGAGATGATATTGGACAGGTATATGGCTACTAATGGCCTGCAGAACTTTTGTATTATGTGGCCTTCCAACAATATACATATATTTCTAGAAGCTGAACACAAACATTGTACAATAGTTTGTAAAACTACGTGTATGTTCTGTTTGCAACATTGTAATATGCTAAAATTTAAGAAATCAATATGCTTTGTTTTGGAAAAAATGAAGTTAGCATTTACTGACGTGTGAGAGATGGAATAGTTTTGTAGCTCATGTAATCATGATTCTTTCTTTTTCTGTTCTTAATGCTTCCTTGATTCAAGGTTCAAATGAGCCCAGGGAGTTTTTTGTGGGAGAAGTGACTTCCTACATTTTGCATAATCTGTCTCCCAGTACTACTTATGATGTGAATGTTTATGCCCAGTATGATTCTGGAATGAGCATACCTTTGACAGATCAAGGCACTACATGTAAGTCAGAACAATTTTGTTGTAGTCATACTAGATACATATGCTAGTATGAGATAACACTGATTAAGAGAAGATTTTGATGTCTGGTTGCTAGGAAGCCTGAGCATCCTCTCATAGAGAATACTTGTCATCTGTCCATGAGGTAGATCTTAAAAACACTAATCTTGGGAAGAGTAATGAAAATATATTTTGAAGTAATGACATGATGAAATAAAATTTTCTAGTCTATTTCCTAAAATTTTGTTAAGCTATACTTGAAGTCAATCTTTACCTGTCTCCAGGGTACTACAGAATCTAACCATGTTACTAACCAGGTCTAGGCTTTTTGATACTCTGCTTTTACCTCATAGGAATGTCCAGTGATTTTGATGATGGCCTCAGCTAAGAAACTTCTAAAAGTTTCTTAATTATGATGAATCAAGTACATTGTTTTCATGCTGCTGCATAGATGAGTCAAATTCTTAGTTTTGGAGATTTCTTATTTTGTAAAGAAATTGTCTTCATGTTAAAACTCATAAAATGGGCTGTTACCCATTATGGGATCTGAGGCCTTTGCAAATAGCTAGGTAGGGATCTCTAGGGTGTAAAATAAAGAGATTTGACTAGAACTGCTCTTTCTTTCTGCAAGTGTTTTTAAAAATCAAGTTCCAAACCAGCTCTGCTAATATAATTTTCATTTTGGTGTGCTTTACCTATTATACACTATTTTCTAGAGAAAAATTTTTCTCTCTTTTCACAGTATATTTAAATGTCACTGACCTAACAACTTACAAAGTGGGTTGGGATACTCTCTGTATTCGATGGTCACCTCATCGGTCAGCAACTTCCTACAGACTGAAGCTAAACCCAACTGATGGTAAGTGTGTTCTATTTTTTGCATTTTCTAGAAATACAATTGTCTAATGTCAGTGACAGCACCACTTATTTGGATTGGTGGCAAGCACCAACCATAATGTTACATCTGGTTGAGTTTTAGAGCCCTGAATATAACCTGTTTTTCTTGAGTGGTGAAAAAGCTGCAAAGAGAGAGTACTGCTTATTGTCAAGTGGACCTGCATCTACCGGTTGCCTAGTTTCACATGTGGGCTGCAATTGTACTTTCCAGTGTCCTCCAGAGTTCAAAATCACCACAAGTTTTGGTCTAGAAAGGTTGTTATGGGACAAGAATGAGTGCTGTCCCAACCTTCTTTCAAGAAGTTTCTTCATTTCTATACTTCTTACATTAGAAGGGAAGTAATAGGTTCTAACTTTCTTTCTGTTGGGTTTTTTTTTTGACAGGTTCCAGAGGACAGGAGATCACAATTCGTGGGTCAGAAACAAGCCACTGTTTTACTGGCCTCTCACCAGACACAGAATACAATGCTACTGTCTTTGTTCAGACCCCTAACCTTGAGGGACCTCCAGTCTCTATGAGGGAGCATACAGGTAGGTAACAGATAATGGTGAACTTTAAGTTTTAGCTATAGAATTTGTCTTGTTTCAGCTGTAGAATAAAATTATTATTTCCTTTCAGTCCTCAAACCTACAGAGGCACCAACTCCACCACCTACACCTCCTCCACCTCCCACAATCCCTCCAGCTCGGGATGGTATGTTTATTTCTAGAATTATTCAATATTTTTGTGTAGTTGCTGTACTACTTCATAGTTTACCTCCATTTTTCATAACTTTAAGTAGATTTAAAACTAGCACAGACTTTTAGGAAAATGAAGATTGAGACCTTTCTTAATGCCATCCCTTTGTTCTAGAGCTTACTACAGCATTTCCTAGTTTACAACAGCAAGATGCAAACCTTTGGGGAAAATATTATTGATATTCTATAGCTCTGCAGAAAATCTATGAGATTATCTGATCTCAGCACACAATTCATGTTTTATGGTAGCTGATCAAGGAAAAAAAGTAATTTACAGCATTTACATTTTAGTCTTGAACTCTTTTGCATTTCTTGGAGTTTTCTTTGATATATTTTAATAAATGTTTTTGTGTGCACATTAGTCATGTGCCAGGGTGAATGTGTGGTAGTAGGACATTTACTGAATATTTGTCATTCTTGAATTTTGAAATTTTGAAGCAATATTTTTTTCATGGTGGTATGGTTGATGTATTTTAAGGGTTCCTTTTCTTGGACTTTCAGTATGCAGAGGTGCCAAAGCAGACATAGTATTCTTGACTGATGCTTCCTGGAGTATTGGTGATGATAATTTCAACAAAGTAGTGAAATTTGTTTTCAGTACAGTAGGAGCCTTTGATTTAATCAATCCTGCTGGAATCCAGGTAGGTTTGTTACTTCTGTTGGGTACACTTTGGAGGGAAATTGAAGATTAACTGAATTGTTACTTTCAGAATGCTGTCATTTTTTGTATTAGATTGCTGTAAAAGACATGTATGTGGGTGTGCAAGCCTATTATTTATTACATATATGTGGCATTTTATAAATATAAGGGAAATACAGTCTATTTTGAGATGTTATTATTCTGAAATACAAAAGTTACAGTTTGTGGGAGTCCTCCAGGTAGACTGGGATGATTTATGGTCAATTTTATATTTTTGTTTATTTGTATACAGCATCAACAACTGGCACACTGCTTAGTTCTTATAGCCTAGGTTTTGTCTCTGTTGTATCAGAAATTTTTTTTAGGGGCATTCTGACTTTTGGTTGAGGGCTACATTTTAAATTCTCAGCGTAAAAGATGAGTCCTGTCCCTGCAGGGTCCAGCTGGCTTGCCATTGCTGAGCTCCCTAGAATCCCACTGCACTAAGTAGCAGCATGCCTTTAAAAAAGGCACTTGCAGAAGCCTTTTCATGCTGTGCCAACATGGATCCACTCCACAGTGGGCATAGTAAAATTGTGAAGAGGTCCTCTTAATGAATTAGTGCATTTTGAGAGAGTAAACAGAAATAGCTAATGAGGGATAGACTTTCAGGAGTTCTGGGCTGCTCATAGTTCTGTCAAAGTAACTTCCTGTCAGGCTTCTTACCATAAGTGTTGCTGCATTATCAGTTTTCTTCTACTTGTAGGAAGCTGGATGAAATCAATGTCTAGGTTCCCATAACCACTTCCCTTTCACTAGATGAAATTAATGACATGAGGTCTAAGGGAGTTTCTTACATGGTATTTCTGGTTGCAGAGAGCTGCAGGTGCAATGCATTTTCTTTGGTTAGAAGGATGACAGGATATCTATATTGTTAAAGATCTGCTTTTCATCTTCTAGGCATATTTTTAGTCATTTGACTTCCTATCTTTAACTCTCTAGACTTTTAAAGGAAAGAGACTCCTTAAGTCACTGTGTGTCAATCTTTATCATTCTTAGCTCTAATGTACACTGAGTAGTTTTCGTGTTCATTTATTTTTTGTTTCATATATTTTTCTTGTTAATATATGTGGAAGTAGAGAAGACAATAAAGGTGATAGACACATATAAACACTAATGTTTAGTAAAATAATGAAGTCACATACCACTTGAGATGCAACAATCTGAGGTTTTTAATTGAAAATTAATAATTTTAAAAGGGGAATTTATTACAAGAAATGTGAATATATGCATAACAGAAACATTTATATTCAGCATTAAAATAGAATGCTATAATATTGCAATTTTACAGAATATTAAAAGGAGCAAAATAAAAAAAAAAGGTTATGTAGGAATAAATTTTTAGTGATTGTATTTCAGTGCATGAGGCAAGCGAGTTTGCACTTATGTGTGTATTCAACTTTATTGACATCCTATTGATGAATTACTTTTTATTCCTTAAAAAAAAAAGCTGGAAGAAGTTTAGTAGATACTGTACATCTGCTCAGAAGTAGAAAATGGGCATATATATCTCACCATAGTAACAGGAAGAATTTGATCATATGCATTTTAGGCCATATTACATTTTATACACAGAAGAAAGAGACAGAAAGTAAGAAGGAAAGAAGGAAAAAAAAAAGATAATTGTGTGCACATTGATGTGATGTCTATATATAGAAATATGTATGTGTGTGCATAATCAGACATATTTGAGAAATAATTTTTGGTTATTTAAAAAGTATTTATATACAGACTTACATATTTCAATGGAGACAGTTGGCCTGAATGTGGAGGTGTGAGACTGAACACTTTGTTGTTACATTCCATTTCAGGTTTCATTTGTGCAGTACAGTGATGAAGCAAAATCTGAATTTAAGCTGAATACATTTGATGACAAAGCCCAGGCCCTGGGTGCTCTTCAAAACATTCAGTACAGAGGAGGAAACACAAGGACAGGTAATTCTGGGCTGTAGTTATGTTTATTTAAGATAAAATATTTTCAGAAAATATGTAATTATCCTAATATTGCATGGCTGAAAAAGTGGGTTTTCTGCGGTGTTTTAGCTCTGTGGCTGCTGCTCTTAAGAAGTAAAAGAATTCTCCTATTGTGGATAATATGAATGATTCCTTGTTTATGGTACATTTCACAGGCAAAGCCCTAACATTTATCAAAGAAAAGGTTTTGACTTGGGAGAGTGGCATGAGGCGAGGTGTTCCCAAGGTACTTGTTGTTGTCACAGATGGTCGGTCTCAGGATGAGGTGAGGAAAGCAGCGACAGTCATACAGCACTCTGGTAAGCAATTCACAGCACCTGGCTGTTTCTTTTCTGTATTGCTTCAATTATCTGGGAATCTTTTACTTATCCTTTATGGACTTGGAAATGTATTCTGAGTATTTGGGAAAACATCGGAACTATTCAAAGAATTTGTGTTCTCTAGTCTTACATTTTCTTTCTTAAGCTTTCTCTCTGAGGAAAGATGCGGCTTCCCAAAGTTTTCATAAGCATATCTATTCAAAGATGTAGCTTTTGGTTACTTCCTCTTTTTGATGTTTGGAACCCAGAAATCATTGGGAAGTGTACTCCATACTAGTGCTTATATTTTAATGGGTCTGGTTTGCTGGGGTTTATGTTTTATCTGGTATGAACCAGTGGATCTCCAGTTTAAGTAACTGTTTTTGAAGGAGCTGAGTCTGAATAGACTTCTGTGTAGCCTTTTTAGCTAAGAAGCACTTCCTCACCAGATTTGATGATTGTGGCTTATGTGAGTGCAGTAATCTGTTCCTGTCCCAGCTCTCGGCATTTTGCATTTCAGTGCATGAACCACCTAGTCTTGATCTCTGAGCAGGGAGATGTCATACATCCTTATGTGAATCACATGCACGTAAAGCACAAATGGTCATCTTCTCTGTCTCTTTAATCTGGAAGAATTAGCTCTGTCTAGATGGTTTCTCAGTCTCCCTGGACAATATGCTTCAGTGCTTAACTACCCTACTGGTAGAAGACCTTTGTCTTGCATTTCACTTAAGTCTTTCTCCATGCTAGTGAGATTGTTGTCTTCGTTTACCTAGTTAACCAGGAAAGAAACTGTTCACTGTAATGGGCCTTTGTATTTGAAACCTGTTGTCATCTCCTCTTTCTGTCTTCTCTTTTCTAGACCAAACGGACCTACATTTTTCCTTCAATGTCCTGTTGATCATGTTTTTGAAACCCCTTATTTTGAGTTTCCTCTCTACTTGCTTTGTTTTCTACACATATCAAAGCATGCTTGAAACTGGACAGAGTATTTCAGCCAAAGTTTCACCAGAACTGGCTACAGGGGAATAATTACCTTCTTAAAAAAAAAAAAAAAAAAAAAACAACAAAAAAACCCCAAAAAAACCAAAAAAACTAAGAAGTTACTTTTATTGTTTGGAATAAATGTGAATCCCAGTTTCAGCCTCCAACTGGCTTTTCCAATGTCTGTGCAGTTTCTCTTGAATGAAATTTACACCTGGTGATATGATTGACTTCTGTGGTCTGGTTCTTCTCATTTAACTTAAGACATCTGACAACTAAATGTCTAGTCTAAGGTCATCATGTCGGATCCTTTTATGACTGGTGAAGAGAGAAACAGATAGGCATCTATAGACAATGATTTTTCCTATCCTGAATTCAGCATGTGAGGGAGCTAAGGTGAATTGCTTTCTGAATCTCGCCATGTCTATCTGGTGATTATAGAGAAAAATTAGACAACTTAGAAAGTAGAAGTTGGTGAAGTGAATGCCACTCTAAGAAAGAGAAACTGAGAGGCATGAAACGCACGAGATGGAAAGAGATAGACATCTGGGTAACTAATGGTCTGTACAGTTTTTGGCTGCAGAACAGATTTAAGATACTGTAGAGTTGAGAGAATTGTATGTTTTGTGTTAAAGAGTGAGGAGACTGAGGAGACTATGTAGCCAAGGGCGCATGAGATTGGATAATGCCCCAAAAAACAATGAATGAGGAGAAAGTTTTGAAAGAAAGATGTGAAACCTCTTTCAGAGCTTTGACATGGTGAAAAGAGATCTGGAATGTGTGCTCATCACAAGTCAATGGTTTGTGCAACATTAACATTAAAAGTGTTAATGTATGTTTGCTGCATTTCAAGTAACAAGTGTTATTTTTACAGGCTTCAGTGTCTTTGTAGTTGGTGTGGCTGATGTGGATTACAATGAACTGGCCAAGATTGCTAGCAAGCCCAGTGAGCGTCATGTGTTTATTGTTGATGACTTTGATGCCTTTGAGAAGATTCAAGACAACCTTGTTACCTTTGTGTGTGAGACAGCTACCTCAAGTGAGTAGAAGACATTGGTTTCATTTTTCCCAAATTAATATGTTTGTTTATATGTTGCTAAAAGTGAGTGGTGGGCTGACCTTGTCTGGATGGACTTCCACAGTCTGCAGAGTGACAGCCTGCCTCACTATAGTCTTCATCACAGGGAAGACCAGGAATGCACTGGAATCTCTGCTCTGGTGCTTGACAGAGTTTTTTCTCTCACACTTTCAAGTTCCTCTCTCCAGCTGCAGGCTGTTCCAACACACACAACCCCCAACCCCAGCCACTGCCCCTTGTTAAATGTGTTATCCCCCAGTCACTACCACCACTGCTGATGGGTTCAGCCTTGGCCGGTAGCAGGTCTGTCTTGGAGCCAAATGGAGCTGACTGTGTTGGACACTGGGGAAGCTTCTGGCAGCTTCCCACAAAAATCACCCTTGTAGCTCCCCCATTAGCAAAGCCTTGCCATGCAATCTGAGCACAATTTGCCATCTTATTTAAGGTACATCAGAAGATATGTTCATATTAAAAAGTTAGATTTCAGAATAACTGGATATAGTTCAAGGGACCAAGTTATTTTTTTAAAATTTTGAAGTGAGTATAGTGTTGTATGTAATCTAATTTTGCATTTCAAAAGTACTACTAGAAGAAGAAAAGATTAACAGTCACTGACAATGTTAAGAAGTAGAATGATGCCTAATGTAAACTGCAGAGCACAACAAGTTTCTTATTTACCCCTGGACTAAGTACTAAAGATGTATAGCTATACTGTGTGACACTGTTTTAAAATTATCTGAGTAAAGTTCAGTTGTTTATTCAAGTGAAATCCTTCTATGGCAAAACCCAGAAATTCTCAGGCCTGTCATGTGCAACTGCATGTTCTCTAACTGCCTCATCTGCTGGCTCCTGAGGAGCCACATAAATTTGCAGTTATTTCTTGAGAATCTGACAGCTATTATGCAGCTTGACTCATGCCTTAAATATTAATGGAAAGACTGTGTCATTGTCCTCCTTTCTTCTTATGAATTATAATCTTAAAATATTTGGGGTTCATTTGTCATTTCATATAATTTGTCAGAGTAGAAATACCCTACTAAAAGTGATGAGTAGAGATTTTGACGTTACATCTATCACAGGACACAGTGTGACAAATGTAGCAAAGTCTGTCTCAGAATTAATAATAGCATAGACTTCTTGGTAATAAAACTTTCTAAAGTATATATGTGTTCATGTCCTGTTAGGCTTAGTAGTTTTGAATTATATATTTTTTCATATCTTTCAGCTTGTCCCCTTATTTATTTGGAGGGATACACTTCACCTGGTAAGAAATTGTCTAATATTTTGGCATAGGATCATTTGTGTCTTTTATAACTCTACAGTGTTTCTTATTTTTTATTTTCTTTCTGGACTTAAAGGTTTCAAGATGCTGGAATCATACAATCTAACAGAGAAGCATTTTGCTTCTGTACAAGGAGTTTCACTGGAAACAGGCTCTTTCCCAAGCTATGTAGCATATAAACTCCACAAAAATGCCTTTGTTAGCCAGCCAATACGGTAAGTAAACCTCAAGACTTATATTTAGGGTGACCAGGTGATGAAGGATTAGCAGAGTTTATAGATAGCATATGTGTGTTATGGAAGATGCATTAATTTAATGTTCATTTTACTGAGATTCAAGAAATACACTCTGAAGAACATCTATCATTGTTTTCATTAAATGTTAATCTATTTATTCCACTGCGATCATAGTTCACTATTAATCTAGTTGCTTATTTTTCTTTGAAATTATGCTTCTTAACTATTCAAATTGCATATAATCCACAGTTTATACCTAGGCAGTTGAGCAACAACCTCCTTAGTACAATGAATTCCACGTTGCTGGACAGAAATGGTTTCAATATGGAGGGATTAGCATCATTTTTTCCAGAAGCATTGTTCTTACTGCAGTAGGCAGCACATTGATGCCATTGACTTAGGATAGTTTCTCCTCTACTTGTCTTGCCTTATTTGGCAAATGGAGCAGAGTTTTCAAGGGTCTGTGGTCTTAGAGCTTGGTTATAGATAGATAATATGATGGTTATTGCCAACATTATTTTCCAAAGAGAAAAAGGACTTAGTTAGCAGTTAGTTTTACTAGAAATGGAGCCGTACCTTTTTTTTTTTTTTTTTTTTTATAAGAAATGGACCGTCCCTTTTTTTTTTTTTTTTTTTTTTTGACTAGTTTCTCTCCCATCTATTTAAGTAAATTTCAAAAAAGGTTGTTCTGGTTCAGAGGAGATGCCCAAAAATAGCCCATTGTTCCCATTAAATTTAGGAAAATTTAGTTTTCTTTTCATGGAAGCCTTTGAAATCGTCTGCAATCCTGCCAGATTGGGTAAAGATAAAATCACAAGCACAGAAGCTGAAGTTTATAAAGAAATAATTTAATTTTGCTAGCCTTCTGAGATCACAGCTTCAAAAGTGGTGGACCTGAGGATTTTTAAGTTCATTGGCATGCCATTAATACCTGTAGGGATGATAGGTCTCTGACAGCATGGATTTTTGCAGTCTAGGGCAATACAGATAATCTCAGTTTTGCAACTGTCTTGCATTGATAGATATTGCATTTAGGATAAGCTGATGAAAAGACAATAAAAAGATAGGCTTCACATTTATTTAATTTTTTTAGAAATGTTGTGGTACACAGTCTAATGTTTGCTAAAGAGGTAGAATAGACTTGCCAGAGTATTCTGGGCACTTATTTTTCATGAGAATCCAGAAAATAAAACTCTAGACTGAGTCAGTAAAGCAATAAACTCACATTGATCCTAGTGGCATAGTTGCTTCCATATCTGAAATGACTTGTTATCTAAATTATAAATTGTGTTGCTATATCTACTTTAATATTTGAATTGTTTCACTGTGCTGTGTGATGTTGTTGACTTAGCAATATGGTTTTTATTGCAGTGTTCCTATTCGTATTGGTTCATAATCTTTGTCCAACATACAAAGCAGCTCCTCTTTTCATTTTAAGGTTTTTATGTTTATGTTCATGTGACTTCTGAGCTCCATTATAATGGTTAAGGAGAAGCAGTGATCACCTCTTTCCTTGCCGTTCTCTTCCTGCATTCTGTTCTTTCCCCTACAGAAAATTCTGGAGGCCGTTTCATGCATGTTTTTATGTACTTTTGGCTCTCTGCTTTTTTAATGTGTAACAGCCCAAATATCAGAAATTAAAACCTGAGCCACTAAAGAATGAGCTGGAGCCCAAACGCATCACCAATTGCAAAGAAGACTAATATTAAATATTCCATCACTGGAGCTGTGCCTGAAGGGCAGCAATAGTTAAATGATATTGCCTGACTGAAGTAGGCCAGATGAAAAAAAAGTGAATAAAGCTGTGGTCTTTTCTTTTCTGTACTTATCAAGAAGGAATTTAAAACATGTGTAGTTTATACAGAATTTTGCCACAAGAATACATGCCCAAGAGTTCTTGGTCATATTCTGGCATCTTCTCTAATTGTGGTGCTGGGACCAGCTGAAGACAGAAGTGAGTTCATCTTAACAAATCACAGTGTTTTTATATCACAATGTTTTTTTCTGTTTGAGAGAGTAGTTAAAATGCTCTCTTCCATTAAACACTGTGGTCTCCCTGTTATGTCTTTTCATAACTCCCTGCTGTGTCTTTTCTTTGAAAAAGAGCAAATGATGACAATCTTATTTTTGTCATGTGTTTCCACGTGAAAAAAATGTCTTTATATTGTCTTAACAGGGAGATTCACCCGGAGGGGCTGCCACAGGCGTACACTATCATTCTGTTGTTCCGTCTTCTGCCTGAATCCCCCAATGAGCCTTTTGCAATTTGGCAGATTACCGACAGAGATTACAAACCACAAGTTGGAGTTGTGCTTGATCGTAAGGATGATTATACTTATTGCATAGAGAAGTTACATGTTACATTACTTTGCATGTGTTCTTACCAAGTATTTCCAAAACCAAAGCATTTCTACATGATAAAAGGATTATACATTTTTAGTTTTAAGAAATTTCTTTTAAACTTTGTACATCTATAGTTCAGCTAAGAATAATTAATGTAAACTGTGTTTCAACTTTAATATTAACTCTAAAATCAAAGGAAAGTACATCTATATACTTACAGGTCATTAAGATAATCTATTATTTGTGTTTACCCAATAAGGGGTAAACTAGATTTTATCTATAAGGTTGTATTAGTCTGGTGGTTTCAGTAGTACGTATCAAATTAAATGTGTTATTTTTATTTATTACAGCTGCCAGCAAAGTGCTGTCATTCTTTAACAAGGATGCAAGAGGAGAGGTTCAAACTGTAACTTTTGACAATGATGATGTAAAGAAAATCTTTTATGGAAGCTTCCATAAGGTAAAGGATTGAAATTATGATGTTGCTTTCTGAAGTACTGTTCTTTTAAATAGAAGAAAGCCAAGTACAAGTCACTGACAGGTGGCTGTATCTGGTTTTTTGATAGTATTTTAAGTTGACATAAGGACCTGCAGATCATGTAAAACAAGATCTCTGAAGTTATAGGTCTTCTTGGATACAATGTAAAAGACTTGTCAGGAATTTAAGATTTTGCAAGTGGAAGGATATATCTGAAGAAGAAATTGTAGCTTGGTTCCTACCGCATGAAAGAAGAAGAATAAAAGTTAAAGTGGAAGAAAGAAAGGAAAGGGAATTGTGGTGAGAAAAGATTGTGTGGGAGTGTAATGATTTGAAATCATTCAGAGCAGAGGAAGATACTGCCAGAGAAAGTGAGTAGGCAGGGAACCAGTGTTTGGAGGTAAATAACATATTGAATAAGATTTGTATGTTTAACAAACATAATATATGTGTATGTATATATTTATGATTTTTTTTTCTTAAAAACACTGGGCTTAAAATATTCCTATGTCATGTTAACTGAGGAAGCAATAAGAAGGAGAGAGAGCCCATAAAAGGTCACATTATAATTAAGAATGAAACTTACAGTTTTTGAATTGACAGAATGGCTTATTGAAATCTTTACACGTTGCTGCATCTGCCTTTACTTGTCATAGATCTGTGCTTGCTTTTCTAATTTTGTGCACCAAGTTATGGAAATTTGGTGTTCCCGAGCTTCCTTACCTCTAGTCATCAGCAGGTGCTTGACTCAGGCACCGAAAAATAGTTTAAAAATATTTTCTTGCTGTGTTAAGTATATATGTTTAGGGCAAGAAAATGAGCTGAAATAGCAACATTTTTAGTTAGCTGAAATGCATGTTCTCATGTTTTCATTTATCTCCCTTCTACTTAGTTTAGTTTTCATCTGATGACTAAATATGGCTTGAGTATAGCATTTGTTTTCTTTATGAAACCATCTTCTGCATAACTTGTCACTATCAGCATTCCTTTGAGGATACTGATAAAGGGTTGCCTCTGTCAGCTTCCAGACACTGGAGGCCAAATCATCAACTGAGCTTTGCTAGACTGATAGCCAGGAAAGATAACTGGTGCTGCCATTATAAAGTTTTGTGCCTTCATCTGTTTAAAACACAGGTGATTATGAAAATAACACAGTTCTATAAAATCTATTGGTTTCCTCAGAATCTGCAGTAACTTCCCAAGTTGGTCTTATACTATATCCAGTTATTCTTGTTTTAGAATTTATGCCTGGTTAGTTTAGATTTTAGGCCTGATTATTTTTACTATACGAAGAAATGTTTATGTCATTGATTTTGTAACTGATAGTTATGAGTAGCTTTGGATCATACCTACATTCAGCAGCCTTTATTTTGTCTTTGACATTCAGTGGTGTGGAGCTCTCCACATGCTGTGGTGCCAGCAGTCTGTTTTAAATATCTGTTGCTAATTTAGTTCATGTTTAGAATCACATTTTTCCTTAGTTTCTCTAAATGTGATAGAGCTGAGCAAACTTATCTGACAGCCCTTACACAGCCCTTCTGCTCATTTATCAGAGCAAATGGATAAAAATCTGTGACCCCTGCTAGCTGCAAGAAAGTAGCAGTTATGTAAAATTGTCTACACTTGATAGTAAAAAAAAAATAAATTACAGGGCAAATAAAAATCAAAAATTTTGTATCATTTTAATAGTTAAATACACTAATACATATGAAGAGAAAGTGATCCTAAGATGTCAAATAATGAACAGGAGAAGCAGTGATTTGCAAATTATCTTAAAGCTTTACAATTATGAATTCTTGATGAAAAGACTATTTCCTACAAAAAAAATTCTCAGTTACTTAATGCAATGTGTAATTCCCTGGTTTTTTTTCCCCAGAAAGGAATCAAAAGCTCAGATTTCGATAATATTTAAAGTAGCTAGAAGAGCCTTGGTTTAAAGCAATATTAGGGATTTTTCACCATGAAACTAAGATGACTTTTCTGGCTTCTCTCCAGATGATTACTAAAATTGCTATCTCAGTCAGGTTGTTAATGATAGCATAGTGGGCTCCCCCAGCCCTCCTGCTGGGAAAGCCTTATGCATCACCTGTGTTGTTTAGCTCCTAATAATGGATAGCAGTAGTTTCAGATGGATGAAGGAAGGAAAGTAAGATTAACACATTTCTAAAGGTACATTTGCAATTTCTCCTCCCGTCCACTTTCAAAGAAATGACAAATCTTTACAATGCAAGGAAAGGTTTTCCAAAATATTAAACATTTTTGTGGCTTTCATTTGATGACTTACTGGCTTATTCACTGAAATACAGTTAACTACACCTAACTGAGGGGAAATTTACTTTGGCATACTTGAAGACTCTGTGTAGCAGAGCCATGGTGAAAGCTGTTGAATCTGGCGAGTTTGATAGGAAAAATTCAGACTGCCTGAGACAGTCATTAAATTTCTAACTGATGTTTTGGAGAGACAGACAACTTCTACTTTCTTATTCTTACCACACTAGACTTCCTTTCAGCTTGCCATTTTGCAGTAGTTAGCAAGAGGAAATTTGATGATGAGTGTATATCTTTCTGCTGATATACATATGGGAAATTAGTTTGCTTGGCTTATTGATGTGATTCACTTAGCAGCAGATCAGAACACCATCAGAATTTATCTTATAAGGCAGTTGGGGAGAAAAATTAAACAATGTTTTCTTTCCTAAAATGTCATAAATGAAATAAATAGAACTAATCAGAACAGATTCTTTATATTGGTGTGTTAGAAACTGTTGAAAACAAAATGTGTTGGAGCTGAATACAGAGACGTGTTATTTACTGTAAACACCACACGCCTCCTTTAATTAGATTTATTGTCTAGGCCATGAGATTCAGGCTGGAATGCAGATCTGGCAGTAAATCAGGGTTTAAGTGACTGAGTCAATGACTTGGGAGAGCTCTCCTTATTTTTGATTGTTGGGATTGCTTCTTCTTTGGATGGATAGGTGATGCTCAGCAGTTATTCCTGTTTGAACCTTTCCAAGCTGATCTCATTCAACATTCTGATGTAGAATTACCTTTACTAAATTGGTTTTTTGTGCTAATGAAAATAATCTATATTTGCTATGCAATGTGTTTTATTTTGTTTAAATTGCAAATACTTTACATTCCAGTAGAAGAACTTGCATATTAGATATCTTTCAGAGCTAGTAAATTACATCTGTGATGTGTTTAAACTGGATGATGCAGTAATAATTTTTCATTATTATTATTATTATTTGTTCAATGAATATGGTTGGGAATTTTAATTAAAATCCCCACTTGTTTACACAGCACTGAGATATAAAGTGTAAGCACATAATTTAAAAAAAGAATTTTAGATAAGCTGTGCTGATGCTTTGGAGACAAGTCTGCATGGGAAAATATTTAAAAGGGGAAAAAAAGAAAAAATTCCCAGGAGATTGTTCAGGCGCTTATTGACTCAGGACATTTAGGGGAATCTCTCAACTTTATGCCAATTTTTAAAGCAGTCATCAAATAACAATATGCTTCTTGTATGGTTATGTACTATGATAAGAGAAGATTTAGAAAATAAATACATACTTCAGGGATTCTTTACTCCTGATCTTAATGTGTTGATACTTTTAAAAATTACATAGGTATTATAATGATGTATAAGAAATATGTGCTGTTGGTAAGGTATATAAAGCCCCTGAAAACTTTCTGTTGCCTGAAGATGCTCTTCCATCAACTGCATATTAGATGTGCTAAAGAGGCCCTTGTTTACTTCTCAGAGATCCCTAAATATTTTCTGTGCTTTCAGAGAAATGTTGAAAATTAACTTTTTGTAACATTTGCCTTACATACTATAAATGTTGGGAAAGATAATTTTCACTTAGGTTTTCTATGTTCCTCTGTTTAAGGTTTACTGTTTTCCCCCAAGCTTTTCATTCTCATCTCCTGGTAAACATACTCTCTCTTTATTATAGTAATTCCTTTCTACCTCCTAAGTGTCTTCTATTTCCAATAATTAATTGGAATTAATTCTCTTCATGTTCCCTGTTTCCCCTTCTTTCGGCATGTGTTTCTGTAACCAGATTTCTTTTGTTGAAATTTTCTTTTGCATCTTCCATTATTTTGTCTTGCTCTGGGCAGGCTCTTTGGTTCCTTCCTGGACCTCAATACAGTTAATGCCTCTGGCTGAGTCATCTGTGGAAACTGAACTCTGTATCTTTGGGTCTGAAACAATCCACTCTCTGAGCTACAGAGTCTGTTAGCCAGTGGGCAGTTCCAGGCTTATAAACATCTTGTGTGGTCCCAGCCATCAGAAGAGAACAAGAAATGCTTATATTCACTTCCTTTCAAAAGTTTTTATTTTTTTAATTTTATGCCGTCTTAAAAAATTTTGAGGAAAGCTTTTAATAGTTAATAACAGTCAACTATTACATTAAATAGTATTTCTTAGCTGTACTTGTGTGTTCATCTTGTTGACCTTCAACACATTCTAAAGAGATTATAAATGTCATAGACTTTCCCTGAGTTTGAATTTTTCCACCAGTTGGAAGTAAATCAGGATTACTGGGAATAAAATTTAAAATAGTACTATTGAATCAGTGAAATACTATTAAGGTGTTAAAGTAACTGTGTCTGTGTGCCATGTCTTAATATTTTGTTAAACTTTTTTCAGGTCCATATTGTTGTTACTTCATCAAATGTTAAGATTTACATTGACTGCAGTGAAATAATGGAAAAACCAATTAAGGAGGCTGGCAATATCACAACTGATGGCTATGAAATACTTGGGAAACTTCTAAAAGGCGACCGAAGATCAGCAACAGTAAGCAAGAAACGTGAATTTTTGCAAGATCTTTACATTTTCTGAGGATAGAGATTAGGGATTGTTGGGAAACCACTGTTGCATCATCTGAAGCTTTCAGGCATCTGTACTCTCAAACCCAACGTACTTAACTGAGAAGTTTAGTCTTCACAGCTTCTTGTTCTAGCAGAATTGCGAGAACAAACATGTAGTAGCTGGAAGTTCCCCTCAGGTAAATTCAAGCCAGAGTAGGAATTTTTTTTCTTTTAATAGGGAGAGCTGATAGTGATTGAGTGAATGTATTGTGGACACGCTATCTTTAGAAATAGACGGAGGAATGATTTTTAATGGTAAAGTCGATACATTTCTTACTTTACAGCATGCCTAACTTAATGATCTTTCAAGAGTATTACTTTCTTTTACAGTTAGAAATCCAGAATTTTGACATTGTATGCAGTCCAGTTTGGACTAGCAGAGACAGATGCTGTGATCTCCCTTCTATGGTAAGTATAAATGAACTAGAGGCTATCCAGAAAAATGTTATGGACACTAAATTTAATAATATTATTATTAGGCTGTTATTAAACCTTGTGTACTGACAACTCATCTAAATCACAATTGTCAGAGCAGCCAGCCTTATTTCAAAGTTTTGTGTCTGAGACAGTAAAGCTGTAATGCTAGAATTGTGCCCCCTAGAAATTGCAAAAAAAATGTGTTATATTTGTATTCCAGTGATGTTTCAAATTCTAGGTATTATAAATGGGGAATTTATTTATTTATTTATTTGTTTATTTATTTGATCTGTTCTTGGAGTGGCCTTCAAAAAGTAACTATTCTTTGTCAGCACAAGCTGATTGTCAAATGCATATAAATACTAGAACAACATTTTGCTCGTGCCTCTATTGTTAATACCTTGCATAGCTCACAGAGAAAATTTGCTAAAAATATAAAAGATCCTGTAGAAACATTTGGAAACCACAGTTTAGCTGTGAGTTTTGCTTAGAAACAGGATAATAGAGAATCTTCCTCTTATTGTTTCAGAAAAGCATGCTGCCACTGAGTACATTTCTTTGAAAGGGCAGTAATAATTGTGATTGAATTTTCAGAGAGATGAAGCAAAGTGCCCAGCTCTTCCAAATGCTTGTACCTGTACTCAAGACAGTGTGGGACCTCCAGGACCTCCTGGACCAGCTGTAAGTTACCTGCTGTAGCTATTCACAATAGACAAATTTTCTGTTTTTAAATTTATGGAAGTAGTTTTGTGTTGGTCTGTGGTTTTGTGAAACAAATGTCAGTCACAGACATAGTTTCTATCAATATACCCTTAACAACATGGTAATCCATCCCCTTTTCATCAGCTCCTACCACATCTACTTGTTTGTATGATCTTTTCCTATATTTCTAGTGTGATCACTGAGATTAGCTCCTCATTGTTTGATAGGCTGAAAGTCTCTGGCCCAGACTCTTGCACACCATGTACAAGGCATTTTTAATGAACTGAGAGAATATTTTTCCTAAATACAGAGTCAAGATTTCACTCCAAGGAAAGATTCTTTACTCTGTCAGGGAAATAAATTATTTTTTATGGAGAAAGATATTAATTTATGGAATGGACATAGTCCTGTCAATTGCTTTGAATATTAGGGTGTTATAGTCAGCCCAGTAGTCATACTTTGAAACTATCAAAAGCGCTGCATGAGGAATCAAAACCCCAGTTAAGTTGTCTGGTAGTCTACTAGAAAGGTATTCAGAGTTTTTGATGAATATAAATTGAAATTTATGTCTGCAGAGACAAAAATCAAAATAATTTTTCATGGGCTGAATTGGCAAGGCTGAAGCTGACATAGTTTCCCTGAGTTCCTGATGCATATTTCATTCTACTACTCTTTTTAGTACACTTCAAAACTTTGGGGCTTCACTTAAGAGTTTGTTAAAGAGAATTTATAATGCACATAAGTATTATGCACTTCTGCTTTCTGTGTCTGAAATACATTTTCTTTCCAAATACTTAATATAGGGTGGCCCAGGTGCTAAAGGTCCCAGAGGTGAAAGGGGTTTGACTGGATCATCTGTAAGTATGTTTCCCAAAATGCATCTATAATGATGTTACTACAGGCTTACTTGTATGAAAATTTTTATGCTTAGTTTTAGTCTAAGAATGTAGATTAAAAATTTAGTTGAAAATATACCTTTATGTTACTTATGTGCAGCCTCTCTATTTGAGACTATATACCACAGTCTATATAGCCTCAAAGGCATTGACCACACATCAGGATACTGGGACTATGTGCATCAGAGTGTGAACACACACTCTACAGCATTGTTGCTCTCTCATCTGTACAGAGGACATGGCAATACTTCTAATTGGCACTGCCAGAGGGCATGTATTGGCCTGAGACTGCCAACATGAATCAGAGAATAGCTTATGAAAGAGTATGCCTCTTGAACAGCTATTTCCACTGTTCTTCCAAAGTATTAAATGCGTCTCCAGGCTTCTGATTTATCTTAAGTGTCTCCAGGCTTCTGAGTTATCTTAAGTGTCTAACCCAAAGGATTTTGCAGATATGGATTTCAGACTGGATTGTAATTTTGTTTCAATTTTCTGCTTTAAGGGGCCTCCTGGTCCTCGTGGTGAGACAGGTCCTCCAGGTCCTCAAGGTCCCCCAGGTCCACAGGGTCCCAATGGACTGTCAATCCCAGGTGAACCGGTGAGTGGCCCTTCTGAGAGTCCCTTTTGAGTGCCAGCAGCAGGCAGTGCCATCAGTGTGTGTGGAGCCAGAGCTGCCCGTGGGGATGGTGGCCTTGGGAAGAGGGTGGCAGCTTTGCCAGAGCATTTGTTTGTCCCTACAATGCAGTAGCATTGTGAAACACACTTATTTCTGAAACAAGTCTCATAATAAAATAGCATTTTATGCCCTGAATGTTACATGTGCTTATGGGATTCTAATGAAGGGACAAAGTCTGAGTGCAGAAATGTGCTACTCTGTTGTCAGTCTTAATAGCTTTTCTGTAGAGTTGCTAGGATTCCACTTTAAGGACTAAAAACTATCAAACTGTGGAAAATTAAACAGGAAAATTAAGCATTACTTCGAAGATTTTTTCACAGACTTACATGTTCAATTTCTATTATCTGGCTTAAATCAGTAGCAAGGAGTTTTCTTGGCAACAGCAAGAAAACTCATATTTTAGCAAGATGCTATTTCTGATTTCATGCACATGCCTTCAAAGCCAGAGTAATTCTTACTAACACTGATGAAGTTTCACTGTGTTCTGGTTTTTTCTAGAAGATTGCATGCATAATTCTGCTTTGTGAATGTATTAAGGCTGCTTTTGCCATATTTCAATAAATAATCACCCTAAAAGCAAGAATATAATTCTGATGTTCCCTATTTAGGATTAACTTGAATTTTAATATATTCAGGAGATTTTTTTATGAAGTCTTTGATCAAAATAGAAAGTCTATGGAAAGAAGAAGTGAAGTCTAATTGCAGGCTGTGCCATTTTTCATTTGAAAATTGGTTACGTGCTCCATCTGTAATGGAATTTGGGAAATGGAAAACAAAATGTGCTCTAAGATAGACATTAGGAACATCTTCTGTTTTGCAAGGACAAAACAGAATGATTTTGTTACCCGGTGTAGATTCTTTTCATGCTTTTTTCAGTTAAACGCTGTAAGGAAAAAATTATTAAAGAAGATGTAGAGGTATCAAACAGCAAGAAAAGAAAAACATTCATCTTATATGTGTAATGCAAATAAGACATTTATTTGTCACATTCACTTGAAAAAGTCTGAAGAATGAAAACACCAATATTTGTGGAATTTCTCATTAGCTAACGTGAAATTAAGGCACTTTTGAGTCGTGTACTTTTGTTTTTCATATCAATTGCGAACCACTTTCTCCGTCTGTGTTTACAAATTTTTTGATGAGTACCAGTTGTTATGCTGGATGATAATGCAAGCCACTGTAAAAAAATGAATATTGTATTGCCAAGTTTAGCTCATGTGGGTTTGGACTGTGCATTTATACTACAGTGCTGTAGAATATATGGAAGGCAAGCTAGTTGTAAAAGGCAGCAGATTGCTTCTTTATGTGCTCCTGCACCTTGTGTCCTGGAAGCATGATGTATTCTGTAACCATTTGTGAAAACCGTAGGGTCGTCAAGGAATGAAAGGGGACGCTGGCCAGCCTGGACTCCCGGGGCGATCGGTAAGTTGGCACTTAGACAAGGTAATGTCATTTTGCACTATTCCTCATGCAACTTAGCTACTGGACAGCTGTCTTTGACATCGCTAGGAGTCATGGGCTCTTCTCATACCTCCCTGGGCCTCAGTTTTGGAAACACAGTTATCTTGCACTTAGAAATTTGAAATGTAGGCAATAGTAAACCATTCAAACAGCAAACATGAAGAAACTAACTGTGCTTGGTTAAGCCAAATATCCATCTGGACAGTTGTGAATGCAGAATGACAGTGTTTGATTAGGAAGAGTACTCTGATAATTCCCCAGGAAGGTCTGTCATCTTCCTAGCATTTGCAGTTAAATGTCTTCCTAAAATAAAGATTGCAGAGCCTTTGCTGCACCCTTCTTTAGCAATGTTGCCTAATTACTTTCTACTTTTGGAATTCAAATGGCCTTGGGACATTAATTGTATGCTTTCTAAAAGAAGAAAACAATATTAAAGTTCAGTTACGTGCAGGTTTCTGTTTTGTAAACTATACAAGGAGAAGAAAAAATTAGGATCTTTTTTAATTGGCCCAATTTATAGATAATCTAAGGTCATTGATCTGCACATGTCCTGGCATGGTGAATATTCCTGGGTTACTATATTGTCCTTAATTTACTGATGATAAAAAGACTACATGAGGAATGCTTAAGTGTTGTTGTGGACTTAGTTTCATATATCAGATAAGGTCAGTTATGGGTCAAGGGCCTTGTATTCTTCATGTGTTTCATTAGTCCTTATAACCCTGAGTAGTATAATTTTAGGGAGTAATGCCCTTTTAGGAAGCAATGCTACACGTTAGTGTACAATGAGATTAGACAGAAAGGAGGAAAGGACGTATATACTTGTGATATATGGAATGACATAGCAGTGATATTTGTTCTGTCATGGATACAATTTCTCACTCTTTCTCTCTCTAGGGAACACCAGGTTTACCTGGTCCACCTGGACCAGTGGGACCTCCAGGAGAAAGGGTAAGGTTTCCTCAGTTTATGTTCTGAAAAGACCAAGTCATGTAACTTTTATGTTTTGTCAGATTTTTCCCGTTCTTTATATATCTTTCAATTTTCAAATGTTTTTTCAAGAGGAATCCTTTTATCAGCGTCCCTTCTGGAAAGACAAAAGCAGAAGGGTTGGAAAGACCTCAGGGGTGAAAACCTCTCCAGACAGCTATTGGTAGCCAGATAGATTCTGTAAAAATTGCCCTGCTCCCTCCCCTGACGAGGTTCTCAGCTGCCTTCACCCTTAAAGCAGTATGTCCCCTGGGCAGGGCTCTGCCAAGGGACTCAGCCTTGCTGTCTTCCCCACATTGTTGCTGCTACAGGGAATCCCTTTGAAACTCTGCTTATGTCAGCATCTGGGAGATGCCATATTGGTAAGGAATCTGTCTGTGCCAAACTTACTGTGAAGTTTAGGCTTGCCCCTAAACCTTTGGCTGTCAGGAGCTTCTTTGGATGGAGAACTCTGAAATGTCTTCCTAATGAAGGGCACATACACAGGTATTTCATTGTGGAGTTGTTGCAATTCCTTTCTTTGAATTGGAGTCAAGTAAATCTCTTTTGTTGTCACAGTGGGATATAACCTTTAAGATGACTGACGCAATTATTTGCCTTTACAGTCAAAATTAATAGCTGACACATGCATTTGTAGCTGTCCTTTAGTGGGAAATCATAGCTGGAAATGAAAGTAGATGACCGTGTGATGGCCAGTTGCCAAAGAGGATACTGTTGGATTGCTGGGTCATGGATCATCAACATCCACTTGTGAATGCTATGTTGGATTACTGAAATGGGATTTCTCAGCCTTCATTCTTGCAGGGGAAATATCTGAGAGGGAGTTGGCTCTCCAGTTAAGTATAAATCTCTGATAGTCCAGTTAAACAGTGAATGAGAGAACAGTGAGAAGAGAGATTTTGCTCCTCTGGGATAGAATACTGATTCCTTTTCTTAAAAATATTAAGAAACATTGATTTCATTTTTAGTTAATCAACAGCAGCTGAACATCTAAAGCGTCTGAAGATCATTGTTCCATAGCCTTCTCCAGCATGATTTGTGACAGCTATTTTATAACTTGTACTGTGGATAGGTTTTAAAAGAAATGCCAGTAGTAATCATATATATACAATTATATAATTGTAAAGACCACTTTTCTCTAATCTTGCCTTTGTTTTTGAATAGGGTTTCACAGGAAAAGATGGTCCCACAGGTCCCAGAGGTCCACCAGGACCAGCGGTAAATATAATTTTGTCTTTGATATACTCTGAATTAAGAGACCTGAGCCAAGAGAGGGCCACATTGACATTTTCAATTTCTGTCAAATGTGAAATGGATCCTTTGCTCAATCTCCTAAATGGGTCTGAAAAACTCTTAGTAGAAGGTGAGCTGGGCAAACCATATATTCACAAATGTTCATAACAGTGGTTTTGAAACTGATTTCTTCCAGGGTAAATAAGGGAAGAACCAGTTTATAAAGATCAGTTTAGCCATGATCTTTAAATGCATAGCTAGGTCTTCTGAAACCAACTGGCTTATTACTTGTACACTGGTGAAAACAAACACTGCTAATACTACTTTTTGTTGACAAGAACATTTGAAGGTTACTTTTTGCTTACAGAGCTGCTTCACTGTGTTTTGTGGGACCATGCTAGAAAAGAGGCTGGCTGATAGAGAAAAGCCTATGTTGGGTCATACAGCCAGAGATAGGCAAGTGCTGCAGCCCCATGACACCGCATCCAACATATAGCAAGTTGGAATGTGCATTTCCAGAAGGCAAATGTACACAGAACACATCTTTGCATTACATATATAGACAGCAGTCTCTAAGGCAGGGTAGTATTTGGGCTGGCCCCATGCCCCCACAATTGTCTTCCTCATGTTCCTTTGTGAATGTGCAGATGAGCTTTTGTCACATAATCTGATACTGCTCTTTTAATTTTTTCTATTTAGCTAGTATTACTAGAATGGCTTATGGTCTTCTTGTTGTGGATTTTTACATGGATCATGGACCTGCTAGGTGAATTTAGAAGGCCCAACTGTTTTGTACTGCTTTAGGAATCGGTCATTAAGAATGGTACCAAAAACATATACACACCGTCTGCATCTTTCAGTGCCACAATGCCTGTTAAACTGTGGCATACATAAAAGTACACATTTCTAAGAGGAAACAAACTGTTTATTCCATAAAAAAATTTTCAAGCCTTATGCATACCTAGCAGAAAAAAACTTGATAGGAACTACTTTCAATATTGCTTTGTACTCAATAGAGTAACATATTTCTTATTAGCGCTTAGGTAATTGTGTATTTCCACAATTCATTTTACTTGTCTTCTGTTGCAGGGTGCTCCCGGAGTTCCAGGAGTTGCTGGTCCAAGTGGAAAACCAGGGAAACCAGGAGATCGTGGGACACCAGTAAGATAATGATACACTTAGAATATCAAATTTAAAATTACAGTCTGTTGGTGAACATGAGACTTCTGCTGCTTGAAATAGTTGTCTTGCACTTATGATGGTGGTTAATACAGTGGAGCTGACCTAAACCCACAAGTCTTTTTTAAAAAATAATTTTATTTTTACAGTATGCCATTTTGCTGAGTTTAATAGTTGGGGCTGGAAATTTTGGTCTCTGGTTTCCACTAAAAAGATTGTGGGCTATTATGTGCCAAGACATATATTCATTCCTACACTGCATAAGCATGGAAAACTAGGTCAGCAAAATGATTGTAAAGTCTTTACACTAGTGCATGTGTGTGTAGTAAAAAAGTGATAAACTGCTGAAGGTGGACAATCTTTGATAATATTACATAATCAGTTCTGTTTTGCAAATGTTTCATTATTTTTACAATGTTATTTCACAATTATTTAGGCGTGGTTTCTGTGGGTTCTATTCAAACTTTTAAAGTGCTTCCTGAACAGGGAGAAAGAGCAGGAGGTGCTGCCTCCCACCAACAGTTTCAGGAAAAATTTAATTTGATTCATTCATAGGATCTCTGAGAAGTTATGCTTGACTCAGGAGTAGAGAAAGCAAGTTAAATGAAAAGTCATTCATTTCTGGTGAATAATGTATGGCAGTCATCTAGAATTTTCTATCCTGCCTCAGTGTAGTTGTATATAAAAAAGCTGGATAATTTGAAAGAATATGTAGACTGGGAAATTTGATGGCCATGAAGAGGAAGCTCATAGGAAGCAGGGTCATTTATCATACACACCTTGAATTCAGTCTGTGTTTGCTGGACTACAAATTACATTTCTCCTTTTAGTAGAGGACATGAAGTGTCTTAGGAAAGTCTTGAAGCTTTCCTGCTTTTAGATATACATTGATAATGGGATATTTGTGCTCGGTTACATGTTGAATAGACATAGCTGGAACACAAAGTGCTGTGCTTTGTTCACGAGGGAGCTTTAAATTGTCAGGTGTATCTGATTTTTCCTTCACCTAGGACAATGGATAGCTGATCCAGTTCAGAAGTAAAGATCTTCTGCAGATAAATAATGTGTTTAGAAGGAAATCTGGCTGCAAGCCCAGTTTAAAGGCTTTTGCAAAGCAAGACAGTCAACTCCTGTCCAAGCACCATGTCTAAATTCTCCTGCACTCTAATTCTTAAGAGTTCCTTTCAATTAGAAATAAATGTTTTCCCCCACAGTTATTGCACTTTTTTGTAATGGGACACTGAGCATCATATTTACCATTTCTAATGTTTCTAGAACAGATCCCAGCAGGAATTCTGGCTTGTACCTTGTACAGATGTTCTATCAGATTCCTGGTGGACAGAATTTCAAGGCCTTCCTTTGTTTGCAGTCTTACAGCTGCCAAAGGTGCAGCCTGACAGCCAAATGCAACTTGCACTGTCATGAATCATAATTCTGCCTGAAGAGAAAGATAATGAGGCTTCACTTTGCCTTTGGTAAATACAAGGAATAAATAATTTTTCACCAGATCCTGCCAATTTTTCTTCTAGCTCAACAATCTGTATTGCTAGTACTATTAAATGAAAGTGAGGAGAAAGACCCCTGCAAACCAAGGGATATTGCATTCCAGGTAAAAGGTATTCAGTTACCTGCAAATTATGAGCAGCCTTGGTGTTCTGAAGTTACTCCCAGTGAATGTGGTCAGCTGGAGCTCCTTCCTGATGTATTTAATACCACTGATGTGCTAAGCTGAGGCAGACCACACTGTAAACATTTCTCTACCTCACTGTGTATTTATGCTAGAACAAGTAAATCCTAGAAGTGTTAACTGAATTTTCATGGAAATAGGAAATTTGGCTTTTTGGTCTGCTTACAAGTACCTCCAAGAGAAACTTAGCTGTTTTTTCCAGTATAGCAACAAAATGACTGAAAAAGGAACTGTAAGAACACAAATGAGTTGGTAATTTATTGAGAACTGTATGCAGACTATCCTAGAGGAGACGAAAATATCTGTTGTCTGTCTGGTCAGAGAGTGAGAATTCCATAGTGGTTCATACACATATATCATAAAGTAACAACCATCAACAGTAAGACTCATTAAACTAGAAGAGGATATTGGTTCAAGAAGAAAGGAATATGTTTTCTATGAATAAATATAATGGGAAATAGAAGATGTTGGACTATTAGAGAGAAAAAGTTCCAGTACTTGTTTTATAGGTGTGAGACTGAAAACAGTAACAATGGGTAGGCAGACCAAGTTGTGTTAAGGTAGAGATGTCCTGTTTATAAAACAGACTCTCTGACAACAGGGTCTGACTTTGTTGATTTAGACGGTTCCTGGGATTAAATGCAAGGCATTTAAATTTTATAAGTAAGGTGCTATTAAACTGATGCCTCCAGGATCAAATAAACGGTGAAAACCTTTTGAGGGTAGTCCAAGTCTGTTGTGAGTTACATGCCGGTTTTCAGAATTTTGTATTCTCTGCTGCCATGTGTTCACTGCTTTTGCATCCATCTGTGCAGATGTCCTAGATGAAGTCTCAAAAAAGTGCTGCTTTGGGAGCAATGAGCTGGTGGTTCTTGAGGGAAGCAAACATTCTTTTGGGAAAAAACAATTGAGCACATTATCTTTAAATGTAAAAATAGCAAAACTTCCTTTGTTTTGTCCTCCTTCAGCAGTAGAACTATGCTGCAGCCCCAGCCTTCATCCCACAGCTCAGAAAAATCCCACATGCAGCATAAACCAGCTTTTCCTTGCACTGACCCCAAGTGACTCCCTCACTGCAGGATAGCAACAAAACAGAATGCCAGCAGCAGCTGCTGTTTCTCAAAATGCTGTCAAGCAGTAGGCTAAACTGCACTTTTTTGTCTATTAAAAGCAAATTAAGTTAAATTTAAGAGGCATATAACCAAGAGGGAGGAAGATGCAAATAGTAACTCAGTAATTGCAATGGTTATTATTTTTTTGAAAATTTGTTTCTAAAATATTCAGATGGAAAATGCACTTTATTGTTAACATGGCCAGTCAGCCTCTAATCTTCAAATTTTAAAGTTAGTTCCAAATAGGCTTTAGACTTCCAGCCACAAGGCTGAATCAGTGTGTGTTTGCAAGGTCACAAATTGAGGAACGGGGCTCATTTTAGTTTAGTGAAATTTAAAATTGACTGTACATGGCATTTGCATTTTCCTAGCTGGGGGACCTATTTTCCTTGTCTTGCCCTGCCTTGCCTCCTCCCTCTCCTCTTACCTAGTGAATAAACAAAAGATGTACTGTATGATTTGCTTCTGGTAGAAGGTCTTACTATGAAAGCCATAGAAAGAATGAGAATAAAACAAGCATGTATTATAAATACATACACAACAGATAATTTCAAAGGAATATGCTTGCAGCAAATAGAAAAATTGGCAAGTTTCAAACAGAAAGAAAAGCATCAATAGTTTCTTTACCATTCCCCCCCCCCAGATTTTCATATAATAGACCAATGCAATTAAAAGCCAGTTCTCTTCAATTAATGTTTCAGGTACATGTAATAGTTTATGAACAAGATGTTAATGTTTGTTTATTTGGGAATCAAATTAAGGTTTTTTTAGAGTGTCAGTACATCATCATTTACCACAATGTTAATTATTGGAGAATGACAGACAGAAATGTCATATTTTCCTGATGGTTTTAGTTGTTACCATTTATTTATGGAATGGCATTTACAAGTCCATAGTCTGTTTCAGCATGTGGTTGTAATAAGGTAAAACGAAAAGACAAACATTTCCCTGTGGACTTCAGAGTAAGAAAAATATAGATGGAGGGCAAAGGACAGAAGGGAAAGAATATTCATCATCTTCATGGGTATATTTTATACATATTAGCAGCTGCCTCATTGGTGGCATAATTTATTCCAATGGCACATTTATGGTGTCACCATTCTAAATCTTTCATTTGAGTCTGTACAATTAATTTTGCAAGAACGATCTGTTATTCATGATGCAAATGTAGCATATGACAACTACTTAACTC
This sequence comes from Onychostruthus taczanowskii, assembly GCF_017590055.1. Lineage (NCBI taxonomy): Eukaryota > Metazoa > Chordata > Aves > Passeriformes > Passeridae > Onychostruthus > Onychostruthus taczanowskii. The sequence goes on from NW_024500683.1 coordinate 1,256,766, forward strand.
GGTGATGGATGAACTGTCTCATATTTTCTGTGGCATGTCATGGGGTAGGTGTGTGCAACTCTGCAGCACAGAAGCTCAGAGACCACACTAAGCTCACACCCTGATGTACCCCAAGGGCATTTGTCTGCCCAAGGCCTCGACAGAAGTCTGTGAAACAGTGTCACCACATTCAAGAGGTGTCTGCTGTGACCTCAGTGGAATGATTTGGTGTTTCGTGTTGTTGAAATTAATTGCGGGTACTGTAGGAATGTTACGAGAAACAGCTGCAGCCCACACTTGGCCTTTGCTTTGTTAATGGTGATAAATAGATTCCTTAAAGAAATACTACACTGCAAAAAGCAGTAACACCCAGGATGTGTGTGTTACTACGTGAAGAGCCATGCAGAGCAGCAGATGACCAAACTGATCTTTCACCTTTGAAATATGCCTTATGTTCAAGTAGTAATTTGGGCTAGAAATCAAAATCCATGTGAAATCATGCTAGCCCTATCATTATTCCCAGTATTTTTCATGTACACATGCATACATCAAAATTAGAATCAGCCCTCCTGGTTTGCTTCTTTCATAGTACTCTCGAAAACTGAAAACCCCACAACCACTAAACTATTCAAAGGCAAATGGAAAGTGCTGCTAGAGAAAAGTTGGCAAATGTTAGTAATTATAAACTAAGACTTCTATGAGACATTTTAAAGACTAGAAATAGTTGAGAATTAAGAGGGAAACTGTTATTATAAATAGAATAAGCACTCTCTCCGTGTTATGTGTCATCTCTGCATAACTCTATTTCACTTAAGATAGAATCTTTTTTATATGGATTCAAGAGGACAACTACCTTTCCTTGACATGTGTTATTCTTCCTAACATGCTTTCTGTAATAAGTTGTCTTAAAACTTAAAATTAAAGTCATATATGACTCGTACAAGACCATTGATCATTTACACAAATATGATGGTAGAAATTCAACTTTGAAAATGACAGTGTGATCCAAGTGTCAGAATACATAAATTTTTTTGTCCTACTTTGAAGTTTTCCTTCAGATCTTTTTCTTCTGCATCTATTAGTGTGTTTGATGGCACACAAAAGATCATTGTCTCTCCACTCTTTTCTGGCACCTGTTTTAGCATCTCTGAAATGAGAAGTTCAAGGAGAACCGGATCTTCTTGAAGTAGTCAAAACTTTTTCTAGAATTACACATCTCAAACTTACAATTGGGGTGAAATAACATAATCCTTCAGTTGCTTAATTTTTACTTATTTCTTTTAGGGTACACCTGGAATGAAGGGAGAAAAAGGTGACAGAGTAAGTCAGCTTAAAAGTCAATTCTGCTCATAATTTTAAAATTAAAGACTATGTATTTAAAAGTACAACGTGCTAATGAAACACTTATTTTGGATTTGATTATTTAGGGTGATATTGCTTCTCAAAACATGATGCGAGCAGTTGCGAGACAAGTTTGTGAACAACTGATAAATGGTAAACAGTGTTGCTTGCTTTGTATCCCATACAAGTAATTAACTACTTTCTTAAAAAGATAGAACAATGGTTCAAATTTGGAGTGACAGGTATTGGCCACAGAGCAGAGCAAGATCTTGACCAGTCTGACAGCTGTCCAATGCAAATGATTTGATGGAAAAAATGTAGCAGCAAATTTTTGCCAGATCCAGAGGCTATCTTGATAATCACAGAATAACAGAATAAACTGAGTTGGACCTAATCTGTGACCTTTGGAAACACACATGCAATCCTAACATTATGCTGAGGTTCCCTTTGCAATTTTAGTCCAAAATTACTTCATCTTTGCAAAAAAATCAATATATATTTTCTCATTTAACATGTCTTACCTTCAAGAGAAGGGAATCAGTGAGAAAAAGGATGCTTACTGCAGGTACTTTGCCAGCAGGGAAAGATAGATGAGTGCTGGTTAAACACTTTGCACAGAATCAGTGGTGCTATGCAAGTAGAAACAATATTTGGAAGAACAATATTTGGAAAAGGACTTCAAATTTAATTTCAGTCCTCTACTGCCACATAGTGCAGCTCTGCAGCCCATGAAGTTGCCCTCTACAGAGTCTTTCTCTCTGGTCTTGAATCAGCACTTTTGCTATCAGTAGACCTGCCAAGAAAGACAAAGGCAAACTGGTTTTTAATATTGTATCTATTACAAGGTCAAGTGCTGACTGAGGAAAACAGATATACCTTTTGGATCTTTAAGAGCGCCGGTGCACAGGGAGGAGGACTTTATGTCCTTTGAAATGTCTGTGATGGCTGCTAATACATGTCTGTTGGTTAGCCATCACTGAAGAAGTAAAGTACATTTGTGAATGTGTTAGATTTATGAATATCATGTCCAAGATCTTTTAACATTTCTTAGAGCGTCCCTGCCTTATTTTTTTTTTTGTGTTCAGCTGATCTCTTTCTTCAGTGTTATGCTAGGACTGACACATTATACTAATCAGATGTGTCTCTCCATTAAGGCTTCCTTCCTGCATACCTTCAAAATGGTGTTGCTTTTGTTCACAAATCCTTTATTGGAAATGAAATTTGCCCATATGCAGAAGGTGTATAGGTACAAGCCTGTGCATCCTACAGGCTTAAGAAAATTACTTCATTGACTGTGCTGCTAACTCTACACATGAATAATTTATGTTGCCTGTGGTAGCTGCAGAGGTCTGAAAGTACAGAGAAATGTGATACTACAGTTTTCGAAGTGGAGCAAATCCTTTCTGTTCTTCAGAGTAAAAACAACCTCTAAATAGAGCTCCAAGAGTGAGAGTACTGTAAAAAAATTGCCTCTTTTTTGATTTTAATAGTTTTATGATAATTGTTTTAATGTCATTGGCTTCCAGAAACTCCCTTTCCTTCCCTCCCTGACCCCCTCCCTCTGCCATTTATGTTCACCTTTCTTATTGTACATCCATCTTAAATCTTTCTATATAATCTGTACTAATTTATTGAAGAGAAACAAGAACAGGATTTAATTAAGAGAGATAATATTTTATTCTTCCCACTCTGACAAAAGATTTTCACTCATTTCACGTTTTTATTTTCTTTTGAAGGTCAAATGAGCCGGTTCAATCAAATGCTGAATCAAATTCCAAATGATTATTATTCAAACCGAAACCAGCCAGGGCCACCAGGTCCACCTGGTCCCCCGGGAGCTGCTGGAACAAGAGGAGAACCTGGACCTGGAGGAAGACCAGGATTCCCAGGACCTCCTGGGGTTCAAGGACCACCTGGTGAAAGAGGTGAATAAACTGCAAGGCAGCTGTAGTTGGACATAGTGCAGAGGCTGCCAGAGGAGCAATCTGCTCCCTTTACCATGACAGACTAAGAAGCCCTGCTAGGCCAGTTGGATTGCCTGAGGGACACTGGTGTACTGAAGGACAAGGTTAACTAGATGAGTGCTTTCCTGTCTCTCTCTTGCTCAGGTTTCATGAAATACAAACTGGTATAACATTTTGGCTGCTGTCTGAGACTTCCACATAATATCCCAGGAAAGCAAATGTTCTCAGATCTCTTCTGGCACTATACAGCTGCAGCTTGAAAGGCTGTTTGGAGTAAGACAACTCTTTGCAAAGCAGAACACTGATTAAGAGAGAAAATGAGTCATTAACAAGTATAAATGTAGGACATTAAAGAATTAGATCAACACCCTTAGCTCTTTACAACATTCTGAGGGAGAGAAGCAACTGAACTGAAAGTAAACATATGAGTACACCTACTTTACATCTATCTTGGATCACCTCAATCACATGGGGTGTCTGTAGTGTAGTCTTTTGTGGCCTTTGCTTATTTCCACTACTCTACTATAGCATAGACTTGGTGCTATGTTTTCTAGGATATATTTTATACACTCTTTTAAAAAGGCTAGGAATAAATCAAGGAATTCAGAAGAATTTCTTAAACTTTTTTGATTATAACTGTTCCTAAGATGGTAAACCATCCTTTATAGTAGAAGTACGCAAGACTGAAAATACCTTTCTGATTGTAATCTAAAATAAGAAGATTCTGTGGTGCTTCAGTATTTCAAAACTTTTCTATGTTTGAGAGAGTTTATTCATGCTAAGTTACATCTACATCCTATTTTATTCTTGGGTTACTATATTAATATGCAAATAATTTTCACAAATTCACATTTGAACATCTGCAGAACATAAATTTTAACCGCTCTTGTTGTATTAAATCATGGGAAGTAAAAATTAATGTCAGTGAGAGAATGTGAAGAAATACCTGTTGGTGTGGTTTCCTTTCTTTGATTTTCATTGCCTTTTTATTATTCTGTAGGAATCCCTGGAGAGAAAGGTGAAAGAGGGACTGGATCCCAAGGACCACGAGGTTTGCCAGGACCACCTGGTAAATATTTTTTGTTTAATCAGATTACAGAAAAGTAAGAGAAAAGCAAATATTTCTTCATAGAGAACTAGACTTGATATGGTGAATGAACACCCTTTGCCCACTTCATGGTTTTGACATATATTAGAGTTTACTCTAATAAATTTGTAGGAAATCACCACAAAAGTAGCAATTTAGAAAGATTTTTGGTCATGGCCAATAGGTGCTTATCTTCATCTTTTAATTTAATCATCTGGCGTGCTTGTTAATGTGAAAATGTGTTTCATTAAAATACATTGTCCAAATATTTGACAGATATTTTTCATAAGTCTTATCAGATGCTTCTTTTGTAGTATGTAGATTTTTTTTTTTACTTGCTGGACTACAAAATACTCCCAAATGCAGAGTTACTGGATAATAGAGACAGACTTTTTTGATTATTAGTTTTTGGTTTTTGTGTCACGAAATTTTGTTTATGCCTTAGCATAAATCAGCTGCATCACTTATTTCTGCTTGTAGTTTACTAGGCTACTCATTACAGGAACCGTAATATGCTGGCAGCAAATTGCAGCCCCAGTTACTTGAAGCTTTACTTTTCTGCTAACCATAATAAGACTGGTTCCAAAAACAACATTACCTCATCTATCCTGGGGCTACTGGGCAGTATAATTGATGTACTCCTATATTTTAATAGAAATCCAGTGTGCTTGTCTAATCTAGCAGTTTCCCTTGAGATCATCATATCTTACACAAAGGGGAAATTAACCAGAGAATACATTGACATTTCTCACTTGGCTCAAAACTTACTAAATTAGTTTCTAAGAATAAGTACTTAAATAAGCCACACACAGGGAAGCAACTCATGATGAGTCACACTTTTAGATTTCTTTTGTATTTCATTCTGTTGACCCCCATACAGCAACAGAGTGTGAGTGCTTTCTCACCAAAGACAGCCTGGGCTGTGTAGTCTAGACAGAAGTGTTGTTAGCTGTTTTATCAAGATGTCTCTTAAAAAAACCAACATCCCAACCTCTCAATTCTAAAATTAGGTCCACAAGGAGAATCTAGAACTGGTCCACCAGGCTCCACAGGATCACGAGGACCACCAGGGCCACCAGGCCGTCCTGGAAATGCGGGTATTCGGGGTCCCCCAGGGCCACCAGGATATTGTGATTCGTCCCAGTGTGCTAGCATCCCTTACAATGGCCAAGGGTTCCCAGGTAGGTCATGAACAACTTAACCTTAACTTTGCCTTAAATAGCCTTCACAGGTGTGGCTGTTCATATTGAGCTGCTTTACATGAGGCAGTCCTGCTAATCTGAGCACAGTGAGTCAGGAGGAGATGGGTCAGCGAGCAGGACTGCCTTGTTGTAATGTTCAAGTATATGAGGAGCCATTTACACTTTGGTCTAGGATTACTTGATGTTGTGCATGATTTGTTTTAAATAGGAAGTAGTGCGTAAATATTGTAGTCTTGTTTTGTTTTTTATTTTATTTATTTAATGTAGATGGTTACTAGCTGGTAGTGTTGCTCATAGGATTTAAGTGACCAATTTCTTCTCTTCTTTTTTCCCCCCTCTGTCACCACCCCTTCCAATCGTCTTCAGAACAAGGTTGAATTCTCCATGTTTCTCTTGAAAAATAAAAGGAATGCTGTGGTTGGCAGTTTCCATGTGTCTCTTTTTGAGCCGTGTCAGGATTTATACAAAATTGATTCCTGAAATAAAAATTTTCCACAAGGGAAATCCATTTGTTAATAACAGTGCAGACAACTGAAAAGCACCACTGTCCTACAATATCTACTAAGTTAAATGCCATGGAGTCTCTGATTAGCCCTGAGTCATATAAGCCTTCCACTTTGTGACGTTACTCAAAGCAGTAGGCTGCTTCTGGAACCAAAATGAAGGGTCCAGTGACCACCAATTTTTGACTGGAAAGATTCTAATATATTTTAACATGGGGATCCTGCAGGACCACAGTATTGTGAACAAATTAATATGTATGCCTTGCTAGATCTCAAAATTAGTGTATGTGATACTACTATTGGATGTGGTTTGCTGTTAGTGTAATTGTGCATGTATCCATGAAAAGAAGAAGGAAAGAAAATATATATATATATATGTACACAATTGCAGACTCAGTGATACTGGTTAAAGAGCCAGGTGGTTGTGCAGATCTCACAAAAAATTCTTATTTAAATGAAAAATAAAGAAAATTGTGCGTGTGATTCAGCAGTGTTCTTTCTAGCAAGCAGCTATGTATACATATATAAATATATGCCTAAGACTTAACTGTTATGTATTTAGTTGGATGAAAGTATGTTTTTGCACATCAGATGAACTTTTTAAAAGACTAACATCATCTTTGACCTGTTTCAGGTTTCGGCTAACACATTTTCTAAGTCGCCAGTGCTGCTTACAGTTTGAATACATGAAAATCCTGTTTCTGAGATGTTTGCGCACGTGCTTATTAGAAAATGAGTCCGTATGGATATTTCACCACGGATATGGTTCTTGAACCATGTTGACCTCATAGAACGGGGAGATACTTTTACTAACACAACTCATGAATGAGATAAAGGACAGTGACGTCAATTCATTAAGCCTATTGCATTTCAATAATAAAATAGACAGTCTTTCTTTTTAAAAAAAGACCTAGACCACCAAAAACCTCAGTGGCGAAGGAGGCTTGTAAAACTACTAACCAGCGAAGGTAATGCCATTAGAAGAGAGACAGATTTAACCTGGAAAATGAGAAATAACTTATGTAAATAGTAAACTAATTGTGGCTTGTAGATGATTTGTATGGGACTGTATCCACTAAAATCTGTTAACAACTCTACATGATACGTTTGCATAAAAGCCTGCTGCTGCTTGCTGTATGCCAGAATAACATCTTTGACAACTTATGAAACCTACCTGTCTGTTGCTTGTTACCAACATGTCTGAATTGGGGCATATACCTTTTTTTATGTGTAATCTTGTTGGATCTGTAACTGCAGTTATAAATACCAAAGTTTTATAATAATTTTTCTTCTGTTTTGCTGTAGTTTTTGGTGTTCCTGAAGCACCAGCTGTAACTCGGTTTGTTACGAGGAACAGCACGACAAAATGACATGTACTGTATATTGCCGCTGGTGATAGTTATGTCTACACTTTCCCATTCTCAGAGAAAATTAGCATACACCAAACCCATCTCTTCATTTTACCTTCTCCATGTCTTCTTTTAATTATGCAGTTTAAAATGAAGCCCAATGCTTAGATTTACTGAAGTAGATGTAAAATAGTAATTTTATTTGATTTTTCTTGGTTTTGTTTGATTTTTTTAAATAGTTTTACCATGATCTGTCCCTTGCCTAATTTATGACTCTTTCTGCACTGTTTTGTGTATTATAAATACAAAGCCTTTCAAGATGAATATAAAACCTTCTATTATTTTGCTGCCAAAAAGGCATTCATGAGCAAAACTGAGAAATACCCCCAGTGAACTAATTATTTATATATTTATTATATGAAAATAAGGTTGAACTAACATTATGTAGACAGACTAACTTTCATTGCATATGTGGATTCAAAGACATGCGATAACTATTATGTTCAATCGGACAACTATTTTCAACCAGAACCATACGTGCCTGAAAGTGGACCCTATCAGCCTGAAGGTGAACCCTTTATAGTACCTATGGAGTCAGAAAGGAGAGAGGACGAGTATGAGGACTATGGAGTTGAAATGCATTCACCAGAATACCCTGAGCACATGCGCTGGAAAAGGTCACTGTCAAGAAATGCAAAAACAAAGCAGTAAAAGATCTGTGTGTCTTGTTTTGGTTTTTTTTTGGTTGGCGAGTTTTTTTGTTTTTTTGCTGTGCTTGCATTTGCAGATACACACAGGAGAGTGCATCATTCCTTTTGCAATATGGCTTTTCTGGTCTAATCATGTCAGATGCACCCCTGTTTTGTATCTCGCTTATGTGGGGATAGCAATTTGTGTACCCAAACACTTCATGTTGCTCTGGAAATGCTTGTAAAATACTGTTGCTTATAGTGGTTGCATACAGATTAAGGTGTGCATTCAGTTATCCCAGTGCTGCCTTTTCATTAAAATAATGTAAAAACAATTACATTAAAAAAAAAAAGAAAACCAAAAAACCAAAACAAAAATTACCACAGAGCTCTTGCAAATTTTTTAAGGACTGCTTTAGCTCTACATTTTTCTTCTTTTTCAAATGCATGTTTTCAGTTCAAACAGATCACAGGTCTGCAATATCTAGTTAAAAAGAACCAAAATTTTCCCTCTCCTTCCAGTATCATTGTAATTTTCTTCTATTCTGAGTTACAAGCTGCAGAGCATATACTGCTCTTATACATCTCCTCTAAACACCACAAACATTAAGTAGCTGAAGTCATTGTATCAACTGGATACAGTTTAATAATGCCTGAAATCTCCTTGTTTGTAGACACAGTTACATTTATGCCAAATTGCAGTCAATCCTGCAGAGATGGAATTGCATGTTTATGTTGTATATTTAGTATGGATTTTTTTTTCAGAATACAATGTTTCTTAGTTACCAAAAGCAGTTGGAAATTGTTTGCAAGACTATGGATATAGAATTGCTGCTTTTATATTTTAACTGCAAATTGTGAATTTCACTGCCTTATATTATTTATTTCTGAAATGAAAGAGGCATTTTTCAATAAAACTACTGAAAATGTATGTGTCTATTTGTTTTTTGAAAGGCATTGTGGGACTGATATATTTGTATTGTATTAATGTTATTTACTCAATCTGGAAATTCTGGGTATCAAAAATCAATTAGAATGGGAATAGTCTAATAGGTATTTGGGCTGTGGTGGCTAGACATGGTGGGATGAAAGCAGGAGATGCCTTCTCTGTCTGAGCTATGAATAACTTTTAGGAAATTCAGTCAGCAAGGCTTTTGGCGAGAAAAATGAGATTGACTGTGAGGATTAATTTCTGTCTTTTGGGGGATTTCTGGAGGACAGCTGCTGCAGGGAGAGAGACTTTTCACCTGAGGAACTACTCGAACTGCAGGGAGTGCCGAGGGTTACATAGGCTCTAAGTGCAGGCGTGCTGCGAGCTTTGTGGCAGTGCTGGCACCAGCAAACAGCTTGCTTGAGGAAGCAGGGTGTGGTGTCTGCCAAGTTCCATCCTTCAGGGACTGTAGGAGAGATGGCTCCTCCCTCCTCGGGAGCTCATCTTTGTTCCCACCAGCTCTGGGGGCTGTGAGGGAGCTTTACCTGCAGAGGGTGATAAGAGTGATTTGGGACAGAACAACAGTGAGCCAGGGGAGTTACTTGCTAACTGAGGAGGAAAGAGTGGATTGTGGTGATCCTTCTTTTCCATGGCATCTCCACTGTCCTCCTGATCAGTAGAAATGGCTTTTGCCATAGGACCTGGAGCAAAGCCTTTTGACATAACTGGGAAAGCTGGAGCTGTGTTTCTCATCATGCAAGACATCTGTCACTCACAGAAGTGAAGCTAGATGTGCAGGCTGGCTTCCTGATCACTGAATCTGCACTGGAAGCTGCATGGCAAATTTTAGTGTCCACAAATGGAAATTGTGCAACTCCTTAGATTGCCTGACTCATTATCAGAGAAATTAAATACAAACAAATGACATTTCAAAGAGTGATCCTGATTGCATCCACATGTCTTTTAGATTGTAAGAGACAAATTCTGGGTCAAACTGAGGAAGGAGAATCAAATCTATTAATCCTTTATGCTTTTTTCCTAAGTGTTCAGAGTTCAGTATCAAAAACATGTTTTGCAGTTTCATGTACAATAAAGAAAGGCATGTGTCAGGCAGAAAAAGAAAAAGTAGAAATTGAGAAGTAATTAAAAGGTTTGTCGGAATTGTATTTGAAAATAATAACAACTTGCATTGATCTCGCATCTGTCTGTTTCTGGCATTGTCTCTATGACCAATTTAACTAGACGCCCACGTCTTCATTTAAAAGATTCCTTTCTATCCTTTAAACAGAAAATTTTATCTTTTTTTAAAGCATATATTTTAAATTGCTTTTTATTTCTTCACAAAATACACCAAATGCCTGTCAAGAATGCCTTGTATTTTTTGTGTTCTTTATTGATATCAATCCTAATAGAGATGCCACTATTTGATTATCTGGTGGCCTGAAATATTTAAACATTCAATGAAACCTGTGCTTATACATTTTTAAAGACAAAATTATTCTCACAGATCTGTAGGGTAGATGTAAGCTCTAGGTTGTGTGCTCCCTACAGAATTGCAAAGTATGAGTTGTGACCATCTGTGTACTTGAGATAAGTGCTGATAAGCATTTATATTTCATTTTAAAATCCCCATAATCCCCAAAGCTGGGTAACACTTCTTTCACTTGTTTGACATGTGTCAGAATTCTGACTACATTTTGAAGAAAAAGAACTTTCACTGGGCCACCCAGAATATGAAGAAAATACTTTCGATGTTTGGGCATCTTATTGAGTGTTTACTGTTTGGTGCCAACAAAGAAGAAAACTTATTTCCAGGAATTCTCAGGGGTATGGCTCTAAGGGGGCGGAAGGGGCTACTGATGACACTTCTGGGAAACCTGTTGGAAAGGCGAGACAAAGAAATCCTGGAAAAATACAGATTCAATGCAAATACAAGCAAATTTCAGATCCTGAATATTTCATATGAAATTGAGCAGTTTACATAGTCTGGCAGTTTGAAAGAAAGAAATTGTTTGAAAGCAGAATTTTAATTGCATACACATTTCCTTTCATTTTGGCAAAAGCTGAGGATACCAACAAGCAGGTGAGAAAGGGCTGCTGCTTGCTTGCCATCAGTATGGAGCCCTTCATGGGCTGAGGGAGTTGAGCATGTTCAGCCTCGAGAAGAGAGGACTGAGAGGGGAACTCATCAAACTCCATAAGTACCCGAAGGGAGGGTGCCAAGGGGATGTTTCCAAGCTCTGCTCAGTGGTGTCAAGCAACAGGACAGGAGGTAATGGGCAAAAACTGCTGTACAGGAAGTTCCATCTGAATATGAGGAAGAGCTTCTTATGAATGACTGAGCACTGGAACAGATTTCCCAGACAGGGGGTGGAGTCTCCCTCACTGGACATATTCAAGGAACATCTGGATACAATTCTGTGCCATATGCTCCAGAATGCCCTGTTTGAGCAGGGAGGTTGGACCACATGACCCACTGGGATTCCTTTGAAACTTGCAACTTCTGTGACTCTGTGATTTTGTGATTCCGTATTTGCAGAGAGGAGCTGAATGAAGACAGTCTTTGTTCCACAAGCCCCCTGCTCAGAGAGCAGGTGCTTTGCATTTCTGATAGCATGGATAGCCAAACTGAAAAAATACCCAATGTTAATGATTGATGGAGGCTAAATATTGTAGTAATGCATCTCTGCTGAAATCTTTGTGCAATAGTAGGCAAAAATGGAGCAAAGGAAAGGACGTAATAGCGTTGTCCTTAACTTTTACTTTTGCTGTGGTTTTGCAGTACTCTGTTGAATTCTCTACTGCTGACTGCACAGAGAGACTTAGAAGAAGATACAGGGAAAATAACTGATTTGGCCAGACACAAAGGGTTTCAAAAACAACACAAGCAGTTGATCTTTGTTCCCATGAAGGCCCTTCTTTGTAGTAAAAATAATTAAAAAATATATATTAGTGATAAATTGATCAATCTCTAGATTTTAAAGGCAATAATTCTTTTTAGCAGGTTTCAAAATATATTCTGTGGAAAACACAATAAGAAGGCACATAATCCTTGAGGTTGTCCCTTGCTGTTAAGAAATGAAATAACGTGTTGGCATTTTTTGACTGCAGCTCAGATCACAGCTATGAATTGGAAAAAAACTTGGGAAGATGTTGCACTGTGAGAATAGAAATTGTTTTCATGTCAGTTTTTAAATGAGAATGAACACCTCGTGCATAATTTTATTTTTGACGTACCATTGAACCTACTGATATGAAGATAGTTGTATATTTGGTCTTCAAAGTAAAAAAGGTCATACCTTATATAGCTTATAGCCATCAAGAAAACACAGCTTCTAATACAGGGTTTATTACCTTCAGTGTCCTGCAGAAAGCCTCACAGTTTTGCCTTGACCAACTAGTTAAAGAATGCTTACTGATCACTTTCATGTTCTGGAAAAGGACTTGAGGATTAAAAGAAATTCTCTTGAATGCTTCTCCAGATCTGAATATTTCTTAGATGACACTCAGCTAATAGAATAGAATAAAACAGTGAATAGAAAGAAAAGAATAGAATACATTTTTGTGCTGATACACTCTTGGCATCTGAAAAAAAATGCTCAGTTGTGTTTTCATTGATTAATGTTTAATGTGTTTCCACCTTTTTGTTTTTGATATTTCGTGCAGTCATTGAGCTAACTGTGACAGTTACACCTCTGAGAGTGATTATGAAATTCTTTTTTATGATCAGCTATGTTTTTTCCACCAAATTTAATGAGGTTGCATTTTTACTCCTGCTTTGAGTGACCAAATCTGTTCGCTAAGCTTGGAGATTTAGAAAGCCCTAGTAGTCACAGATTTGTTTTTTGATTAGGAAATGCAGCAAGACTGTATTGAGCTGTCACACAAGCACTGGTCTCAGTTTCATTTATGTGTCAGCTTTGTGGTTATGAATTTCTTTATCCTTGAGCACTCCTGTTTGTTTCTGGATGGTCTGTAAAGAGCAGTTTTGTGTGCAGTTTGACTCCCCCATTCCTCTATAGGCAGTCCAGGATGTCTTGAGGTTTTTATTCATTACCACTGATTGTGAAGCTCATATTTATGACTTCCTGGGCTGATGGAAGCTACTCACTGGATTTTCAAGAGTTCCTAAAGTTTTAAGAACATGACACTTCTGGGTGCTTACTTTGAGACAACCATTGATCTCTGAGTTTCAGAAAGCAATACTGCCCTAATAACTTGTCCTCTTTAACCAGCCTTGAGTTACCTTCTAAGTCACTACAAAGATATTTCTATAATACTAAATATTGAACAAATCCATGAAAATGGGGCAGAGAAGAAATAAAATACTTTCTGTTTCTCATTTTCAGAGTGTGTTGTCCCTGTAAAGTTCTGAAGTTAAAAATAGTGAAGGAGATGTATTTTCTTCCTTCATCTGTAATGAAAGTAGAAAATCTTCAGATGCACAGGAAATACCAGAAAGAAGAAAACAAAAGCTGTCTCTTTTTCCATTAGAGAGGGAACATATCCAGGGGTACTGTCATGAACTTCACCAGAATTATTGGTCTCTGAGCAAAAAACAGAATGCCAGCATTATGAAAAAAAAGTATTCTTGTCTGGGATAAGCAGAAGTATATAAAACTGATAAATACCTTGAGTAATACCAGTTTTGCAGCTGCCAAAATAAAAGTTTATCTGTTTTAGTGCCCAGAAATTTATGCCTTATAGCAACCTCTACTGGAAAATTGCAACACTTTATTCAATGTTTGCAGCTTTGGATTCTCTTCATGACAATAAACAGAGCAAAGTAATTAAAATTACTGTACATTGTACAGGAGCATTTTTGTGTCTCATGTTATGCCAACGTGTCATGCCTGGCACAGTGTTCCTTCCCTTCCTCCATGCCCTCTTTCCTTCCTGAGGCTCATGTGCTGTTCCCCACTCTAAAGGCCTCCTGCCTGTTCAGCTCTGGGAATGTGAGGGATAAGGGCATGTTACAGCTAGTTCATCTGAGGAGCACCAAGGGGTCCAGGGCCTGGAGCACCTGCTGATTGCAAGAGCTGGGCTTTTCTAGCCTGGCAAAGTAAAGTCTGACAAGGAGGAATCTCTCTGTTCTCTTCCACTCCCTTTGCCTTCCTGCTATTCCAAGCACTTGCTATTTTTCTGGCAGTATATGGACAAAAGATTAAGAAAGTCTCTAGGGCTCCTGAGTCATGTACTCCATGTGACTTGCATTTTGTTATTGCCCATCTTGCATCCAGAGCTCCAAAGCAGGGGACTGGACACAGAGTTTTAGGGTTCCTTATAGCTGACACTTTTATAAGTATTGGCCTTTCTAAGTCTCCCTGTATCTTTTTGAACTGTTAGACCTCTTCCAGCTTTTATACTCCTGTTGTAACAGATTAAGAAGTGGGAAGTTTTCTGGGTAGATTATATTATTTTCTTCTTATGAGTAGCTTTACATAGTTGTCAACAATGAAGTGAGATAGTTCAAGACATAATTTTAACCCAAATCTATTACTTCTATGCAATTCCAGGGAGCAAAAGTACTTTTTGATGCACTGGAAAACAGTGGAAAAGAAGAGTCTTTTAACTACAATGGCCTTTAATCTAAATATTGTTTTGCATTATGGGTAAATAAGCAAAGATATAAAACCATAACCAGGGTTTGAATAGAAAGCAGGAATCCTGGCCCAGAATCCATTCTTAGATGTTCATCCTTTAATTTTCAGTTCCAGAAACCCTGTTCATGTGAAAAATGTCAGCATAACATCAAATAAAGGGTAATATGCAGGCTTGTTTTCTTTGGCAGTGCCTCAGAATACCATGAATACTCTCTGTTGTTATTTGGCAATGCCTTTGTGTACAGTATATTTGACAGAAAATGCCTGTAGATTGTAAAATCCCAGCCAGTACATCCTCTAAGGTAGTACCCTGCAGTTATATTTCTCAGTCTCCTGAACTGATCCCTTTTCAGTAGCAACAAAAGTCAAAACAGCACCAAACATTTCCTGAATCTGTCCAGTTTCTGTCCACTCTGAAAGATGTGTCTTCTTTTTATGGCACTTGCTTCTCTACAGAGGAGGCAAGAAATTTCCTAGAGGAATAGGAAGCTTTAAGAAAATTGAAGAGAAAGATGTGTAAATGTATAGTAAAGATCAAAAGCTTTCCTTAGTGGTACAAATTTAAAGTGTTCTCATGGTTCATAACAGTGCTGGGGCTGGGGCTGATTGCCCTAGGCTGGGCTGAAGTGGCATCCTGGAGCACAGGAGGTGGGGAGGTCCCCATGTTTGTTTGGAAAGGACAGTCAGGCTCAGCATTTATCTCTGAAAATACTATTTTCTGCTCATGCAGCGTTTTAACAATATTTAGTTTGGGAAACTGTTAAATGTTTGTCACTGGGACTATTCCTTCACTGGGTTGGATGGTAAAAGTGTACAAAACCTCTCCCTTAGGACAGGTTTTTATGGGCTGCTCCTGCCAATGCTGAAGGTTTGCTGGAATGTGACTCAGCACAGCACAGTCTTGCTGGAGGGATGGAAGAGTGTGATTTTGTCACTAAACAAAGATGAAAATGAGGCCTCTGCTGGAAGCAGAGAAGTGGAATAAATTAAGAACTGAGATATTGCACATAAAATACTCGAATTACAGACACTGAAATAGAAGTAAAATTTAAGAAAACCCACAGTTTTGCTCATAAATCCTCTTGTTAATATTTAAGGCATTGCTTTGTGCTGTGATTAATTGAGACTTACTGGGGAAAAATGGTGAAGATTGTAACTGATGATCTACAGAAATATAAAAATAGCAGTAAGAGGCCTACACTTTAAAATAAATGCACTCACCATCCCTTTCTGGCAGACGATACACAGACAAAATTTCTGCAGATTCTAAAAATACAGTAATTGGAAGCAGAGTGTGATTGATATTTTTTCAAAAGGGAATATGTTAGAGATGGGAATGATACCTCTATCCTGCCTTATATACCAGTATACAGAAATAGTCCTAGAAATTTAGAATGGATAAGAGTCACAGGCAGTTTTTATAAATAGGTATTTTAGACAATTCTCATTTAAATTAGCTCTAAATGGAAAGACATTAAAAGGAGACATAAATGATAAATCTTTCAGCCAAACACTGACAGTGTCAGGAGTGATATTACCGATTTCCTGAAATAAAGATTTTCTTTAACAACCTTACTCATTCAGCTGTGTGACTGACTCAGTCCATTTTTGATGTCTCAAACTCAGTCTAAATGCATTACTCAGACTTGCAACTTACAATTTGAAATTTCTCTTTTACATGAAAAAAATTATTTTCTTAGTTCTGAATCATTCTATGTCTCTAATTCAGAGGTGAATGGGTAATATTATAGCTCTATATATGTGTGTGTGTGTGTGTGTGTGTGTGTGTGTGTGTATACATATGATTAGGTATCACAAGAAGAGATTTTCCTATTTTCTGCATAGTAATATAATGAATTTTAGTAGATCCATCTTGCATATTGGAGTAAACGAAGAGTTTTTGAGATCTCAAAACCAAAATATATTATTCATTCCTTCTTAAAAGTACTTCTGAGATGTCTCACAAGATGGTGGTGTTCAAACTGAACTTAAAAATGCTGGAGAGGTAAAAACCCTCTGGATGGACATATGCAAGAACAGCTTCATTTCAGATCAAGGTATAGGTGATCAAAAAAGGCAGTTCTCCCTTATTTTTCTTACCTGTCAACTGTCTTTTTAAGACTTTCTGCATGTATTGCAAGGCTTCAAAAATGTAGGGAGGTCAGAATATAACACATTGGTTTTGTAGTAACTTAAAACACCATAACTTTCATTAAAATTTTTTCATTTTGGAAGAATGCTTCTATGATACCTAGACATTCCACTACATGATAAATTAAGAAAAGGTAGTCAACTGTGCTTTTAGAACCCCAGAAGATCCCAATAGCTTATATTTCACATGTAAATGGCTTTGTTTTCCCCTTGTTTTGCACTCTGTTTAAACAGAATGAATAGAATGATAAATTATGGTCATTATAAAAAATTATGATAATTACAATAAAATGTGTTTTGCAATTCATAAGTTGTATATATACATATATATGTCTTATATACATATTTCTCATATACAACTGATTTTTCTTTTGCAGTTTTAAGAATGGCTCCAGCTACAGCAGCTGGGAAGGTCTTACTTTTATACCAATATTTTGTGGCATTTTGTTTCAGTTTAAAATTCACCTTCCTTTCTAAGCTGTACTGGATCTCATTCTTGCTAGTCTTTCCCCCAGCTGCACACCTACAGAGATTTCTGCAAAAGGATATATATTTCTGAAGCTGAATTAATGAATCAATTCAGCTTTGGCAGTCAAATTTTACAACCAACATTTCTCACTTAGAATGCAGTTTTTTGGCACATTACATTGGACTATGGTTATCCTGTAACATTAGTAGCACTGTGCATTGTACTGTGGGAAAAGCCACATCTCACTGTGGTGGAAATGCCACTGGAGAAAGAGCAAGTTCCTTCCAAACCAATTGAGTTTTGCCTTTAATAAACTCATTGGAAATGGATCAGCACAGAATTTCATGAATTATGGCCAGATTTTCATTAGGTCTCTGTACCCTGAGTTAAGTTATTTTTTTTTATCCCGGAAAGTTTAGCTTCTGTTTGGCACTGGGACCGGTTATGCGCTGGTTTCAGACATGAACTAGCTTTCTAAAGAAGCCTGCTTAGCTGTGCTGCCATGGTGCTGAGCCCCAGCTAGCAAGACCTGATGATAGCAGAGTATGATAGCAGTTTTTGCTGAGATCTAGTACCACATGAGTACATCAAAGTAACTTCTGAACGGGAGGTGACTTGTAACTCCCCATCTTCAGGTGCAGCTCGGGATAACATGTGCCTCTAGTCAGCCTTAAATTGAATGGTCATGTTTTCAAGAATTCCTTCCATGTAAGAAATCATTGTGAGGCTTCCATGAACATGCATATAGAGCACTTGTTTGTTTACTTGTTAGTTTACTTGCCATCCATAGCTACAGCAAGCTCCCTCCCTTTAAATCATGAAACTGTGCTTTGCAGTCACCCAGTGCTTTCCATGGGGAAGGAGGAGGTGCCTTCTTGCAGAAAGGTGGAGAGCCAAGAATAAAATATGAAGCCATTTGCTAAAATCTCTTCCTCCCTGATTATCCAACCAGGACATTTAGACAAGAACTGCATAGCAAGTGCTCTGTGGTGGGGATCCCATGTCTAGTTTATGTTTTGGGATACAAAACCTCAGTTTCTGTTGAACTTTATCAAGCTCAAGACTGGGAAAATGTAATCTTTTAGTGGGTGAATTTGGATCTCTTAGTTAAATATGTTACATACATTGTACAAAAGCAAAATGAAGAATAATTTTCCTGTGGGCAATTATTAGTGCAGAAACAAGAAAATGCTCCAAAAAGAAATACAACAGATAAAAGAATTGTGTCCTTCCTATTAAAAATATCCATCCATCTTTCCTAAGAAGCAAGACACAAGCTGCACATCTGCTCAAAGTATCTCCCACTGAACAGAAGCATATGAGCTAGCTTATATAAAAGCCAAATTATTTTAGCAAAAGATGAATAAAAATGAAATCAGTTTTATAATTCTTACAAGTCTCTCTGTCATCAGATAGATTTAAATGAAATGTAGGTAGTTGAACAATTTTAAAAACACCAAAACCAACAACAACTTATCTCTCTGCCTTCTCTTGTACTTTACAGTATTTTCAGAGGTTGCTTCCTATCCAATTGTGACTTCATGTGTATTGAAAAATGAGGTCAATTTTAGTGCTGCTATTCTTAACTGGGGAAAATGTCGATGTAGTAAAGCCCCATGTTGTAATCATCTAAACACATTTCAAAGGGCACTGGGCAGAAGGTAAAGAAACAAGAGGTCAGATTTACCAGCTGGACATTTACACTCAAGAAAATATAATGGCAGTGGGCAGAAGAACCTGGCTGGACTGTTCATTCTGAGAAGGCAAGAGAAGGCTCAGGGTGGATCTCATCAATGTGTATAAACACCTGAAGGAGGGAGAGAAGAAGACAGAGCCAGACTCTTTCCAGTGGTATCCAGTGACAGGAGCAGAGGCGATGGGCACAATCTGAAACACAGGAGGCTCCATCTGAGAATCAGGAAAACCTTTTTCATTGACTGAGTGCCTAAGCAGTGCCACAGGCTGTCCAGAGACGATGTGGAGTCTCCATCCTTGGATAGACATTCAAAAACTCTCTGGACATAGTTTTGGGCCACTGGGTCTGGGTAGATTGGACCTCCAGAGGCTCCTTTCAGGCTCAACAGTTCTCTAATTCTATGATTCGGTAATAGACTCCTCCTTAATTCTTGTGATGAAAAGTGGATTATACCTGCATACAAAACACTTGGGCAAGTGCAATAAAATGAATGTAATTTGAATTTCTGGCACAAATCTCCATGATGTAAAAATAATTGTTGAAGTAAAGCACAAAGATGTTATTAGCAATGTTTTATGATTTCCTCAGATTTTGATGTCCTGCCAGTATAGCTTCCCCCGCAGCTCCCACTGCAAACTTATCTGAAAGAAATGTTGAGTATCCATCATAAGCAAAGCAATTTTCCAAGGATTGTGAAATGCGTCATGTAAATTTATGTAGTCACTGTCAAAGCATTTAAAACAGAGGCTTGTTTTCAGAAGTGAACCCTTAGAGAGGACAAAATTTTTATGTAAACAGATGACAAAATACTAAATAGTGGCTGCAGTTTTGGTAGAGGATGTGTGCAGAGGTGGCTTATAAGCATTTCTGCTGGGTCTTCCATGGACCCAGTTCCAGGGACTGCATAATTTCCCACTCCAGGTTATCCAGCATGTCATAGCTCTGATCCCACACACAAAGGAACTGTGTGCTTTGTCTCAAACACCAGTTTCTACCATGGTTTGAAAAATTCAAACAGCAGTTCTGAACTGCTTTGTGTAGAATTCAAAATTGAGGTGATTTATTCCATGGAAAAGTTTTTAGGGAAGGGGCCATCTTAGGACCAATGAAGGGAAATGGAGTTGGTAGGTCATAAAATAACTGATTTCTGACTGTACTCATCCAATTCCTGCTCTTAACCTTTTCCCAGCACCTTGCAAAATAAATAATGGTAGACATCATGGGAAGTGAGATTTTTGCAAGAACGTCTTTTATTTTTAGACTGAAAAAGTTAAGCAATAATAGATTCAGCTGATTTTTGTCTGATTTGGTTCTCTTTCCTAATAAGGGTCTGAAAGCAACGGAAGAGAAGGAAGTGGAAGACCAATATTTCCCTTCACTCAGATGCTCTGCTTTCAAATTAACCATTAGCTGCCACTCAGACAAAAACTTTGGAACGTGGACCCCAGCACTACCTGGAACACCAGTGACTTGCCCAAGGGGGAACCTTCTTGTCCATTTAAAGAATTTGTTGCTTTTCAGATCACTGACATCTGTCTCTCAGTGGTTTGTCATTTTGTGGCACATTATTGTTTGGATGTAACACATCATTTTGACATTTATCACTAAATTTTTCTTTCTAGAGAAGATTCGGGCCTTTCAGTGGATGCTTGTTTTATTGCCAGGCATTATCACAAAGACAAACGTTTTCAAAAATGGATGAAATACATGTTTATATGTGTCTAAGTAACCTCTTGGTCAATATACTGTGAACAAACAAAAGCATCTGATCTTTCAGAATATAAACCAGCATCTCACCTCCCTGCTAGGAGGAAAATCCATGCCCCATAGCTCTTTCTAGCTATGCTGCTCTTCAAGAAAAAGGCTGAAATGCATAGTGTCAGTTGGTGGGAAGCTGCCTTCAGAACTTGATGAATAGAGGAAATCTTGATGGCTCGTTTTCCTTTCCCCTCTGGGGTTATTCAACAACTCAAGTCTAAAATTAATTCTCATGACACTTGAAGCAGAATGAAACCCTAGCACTGCAGGCTTTTATGGATTGTGATGTCATGCCTAGAGACAAGTTTGTTTATGTGGTTGAAGGGGATTTTACCGGTCTTTCCCATTGCTTTTTGTCTGCCCGTGCCAGTACAGTCTGTTCTTGAAGAATGTTGGGTTCTCACACATGGTTTGGAAAGAAAAGCAAACATTATCTTTTATATCTGTAGACATCTTCTCTTTTGATCTTTTATTGGTCATTTTAACTTTTCTGATGGGTTGTTCGAGTCCTCCTTGGCACTAATCCAGTATTGATTGGATTGGTCTGTGGCCTTGATTGCACAGTGTTTACCTGCAACTGGAAAACCAGGTGGATTTCTATATTTTCCTGTTCTTATTTTTGCATCCCCAAAGAGAAACTTTGGTTTGGTGTGTTCAGATTTACGATGAACATTTAAATTACTTCAACCTTACAATCAAATGTGGGTGATTTAAAACCATAACGCTACTCCAGAACATTTCAAAATTCATGAATCAAGGCATTTTGCCCTACCTTCAAACCCAGGAGCAGCCTCACAAGAGCAAGGACACAATAAATAGATGATTTTCATGGCTCAAGAAGGACTTAGACCATTCTGATGGTCTCATGGCAGTGAGAGCTGGGTCTTCCTCAGTGGGGAGCAGCAACAGGGCAAGTGGCTGGATGTCCAGTGCCTGGACCCCAGGGCTCCAAGTGCCCGCATGTCTAGGCAGGACAGCAGTTTCACCTGCTCTGAATCTGGTGCTGAGGTGCTCCTTGGAGACTGAATCTGGGCTAGCTGTTCTATTACTATTAGCCCCTAATTTTTGCTTGTGCTGCTGCGGTGGCCCTGGATGTACACGCTGACACTTGTGCCACCTCAGTGAGACTGCTGTGATTCCATGGGATGGAGACTCAGCAGGGCCACTGCTGCTTTTCACAGCATCAGCTGTACTCTTGCAATTAACCCATCAGTGTCCCAGAAACTCTAGGATTTCCACTCTCCAAAAAACCCAAGTCCAGCAGCCCCAGGCAGAGAAGCTCCTGTGCTCCCTCTCTCAGACACATTAAGATCCTTTCATAACAGTTTGCAGGGAAAATCTCCTTGTGCTCACAGGCTGTGCAAAGACCCCAAAGTTTTCAGTGTGCCAAATTTTCCTGTTCTTTCAGGAGCTCAGCTCAATTGTAATGCTTGATGAAACATCTTGTGATTATTTTACAATTTTGGCAATCTAACAATATTTTTTTCAGTGAAAACAATCAATGACTTCCACTAGAAACTGGCAGAAATATTTTATTTTTTATGTACAAAAATTCTTTGTCTGTGGCTTCTAGGGTAGAGTCCCACATTATTCTCCTGTTAATTTCCCTGGCAATTCTGATTGCTGCAGTGTTTCATAAATGGATCAACTTTTGTACAGACTCATGCCTTCATAGTGACAATCCTGTTTCAAAGCTTTTCTGTCTGTTTTTTGCACATTATAGATGATGTATTATCTTTACTGAGAATTTGCTACTAACTGATTTGTTGTTTTGGGTGTGGTGACTCACAGTTGCTGTTTATGCCCTTTGGAATTTTTTTGTGAAGAAGGGAACTTTGTGCTGAGGCACTTGGGTCTTTGTTTTGGACCATTATTTGGAAAATACTTGAAAAGGCAATATGGATGTGCTACTACGTGGAGAAAAAGCAGCAAAAGACAGCGTGTATGTTCTAGCCCTGTGAAGTATTCCTGGTCCAGAGAGAATGGAAGTCAACCAAAAGTCTTTCCATTGACTGTAGTGGGTTTTGGATCGAGTCTTGTGTATGTAAGTGGCGTCCAGATATCTGAGCTGTTCACAAATGGTCCATGTCTGTTATAGTTACCAGGAAATGCAGGCAGTGGGCCAGAGTTCAAAGATTCAGCTTTTTCAAATCCAAGTCACACTTACAAAAAGAAAGATGCCTTTATCCAACCTGTTCCAGTCCTCCAGGGTGCTGAGTTTTCTTGTGATTCAAGTCCTCAGCTATTAAAAAAATAACAAAGACTTTCCTAGCTAGATGCATATTGGGCAGGAACTAGTAAATCTCAGGAAAGGTGGAGTGTAATTCTGAAAATGGCCTGGAAAGTAGGAACGCAGTGACTTTTGAAAACAGACCTCTGATATAAACTAAATCTACAAATGCACTGAGTTTTGAGATGAGGATTGGTAAGTCTAAGGAGGGGAATGTCATGGGAGCAAACTGATTCTGGCAAAGCTGGCAGCCAGAGAGTGTCTTAGGAAGGGATTACATGGTGCAGTGTCTGCCACTGTGGGGACTAGGCCCAATGAATATATTTATGCTGTGATAAATACACAGAAGACTGCAAGGCATACAGCTACCAAGGGAGTTGCAAAAACACACAGGAGAAATTTCTGTATACACTCTATCAAAGTACTCAAATAATCTCTTCAGCTGTAACATAATATCATACTGTACTGGGGAAGATATTGGGTCTCAATTTAAAAGTTATTTCTCATGTTGATTTTTAGTACAACATTTAAGAGATTGTGAGCGCTTTGACCTTGAATTTCCCATCATTGCATTAAAAAAATACCAGAAACCAATGACCTGAAGAAT
Organism: Onychostruthus taczanowskii; assembly: GCF_017590055.1. Lineage (NCBI taxonomy): Eukaryota > Metazoa > Chordata > Aves > Passeriformes > Passeridae > Onychostruthus > Onychostruthus taczanowskii. The sequence continues at coordinate 1,280,325 of NW_024500683.1, forward strand.
CCTGTTCACTGGAACAAATTAAACTATTGGTAAGTCATTTTCAGGGAACTTAACATGCACAGATGAAAAACACTGCAAGAATAATTACATAAACAATAACCAAAATAATTAAGTATTTGTTGATCTATTCTTGAGAAATGGTGGTCTGAAAGACAGCTGTTTGCTGGGCAGCTTGTTCCCCATAAGTATTCCTGAGAAGGATGTGTTTGCATCTCCAGGTGAGCATAATCAATGGCACAGTTAAGTAGAATGTAAACTGCATTTAGCATCTGAAACCTTTTACTCACGTTGGCTAAGAAAATAAAAATTACTTCTGGCAATGCTTCAGATATTCCCAAGAGGTTTAGTGTGTATAAAGAACAGGAGTGAGAAGATTGGAAATCTTTTGCTCCTTGCTTAGAAGTGCTTCAAAAATTATTGCCAATTTCTTTCTTCAGAAGGAGTGCTATAATCTGGCCTGGTTTATCAATCAGTTTCAGGAATACAGAAAAAATCTTCAGCTTTGTGGCACCTTCTTAAATATGACAGAAGATGTTTAAGACTGGGTCATTACCAGTGTGTCCATTGAGAGGAGTGCTAGACATCAACAGCTGAACACATAACAGAGGGCAACACCTAATTAGACAATAATTCACTGTTTTGGGAAGTCATGGAAAATTCTCCACCAGTTAGCTGGGTATCATTACTATTTGATTGAATCCTGAAAAGTAAAATTGCAGATAAATCAAGAGATGAGGTTTTGTATATGCACTGGATACTCTTTATGTCTATAAAGCATATAGATTTTGAAAAAAACAATAAAAATGGATCAGAATGAAGCACTTTGTCTTCAGACTTGCAAAAATGCCATGAGAAAAGTAGCACAGAGGAAAAATTTGCCTTACAGTTACAGAAAAACTATTCATCCCTATTTTCATCTGTGGTGACAACAAGAGCCAAAAAATGCTTTACTTACTGCCGAAAATGAAAGGTGACTCACACAGGCAGTGTGAGTAAGTAAAATTTTCAAAGACTGCCTTTCATATTTGACCAGTTTAGTGATTATGTTGCAGACCTTTTATGGATGATTTGGAGTACATATGAGCATAGAATGAATGTAGGGGTGAGGAACAGCTTTTTTCCCACACATAAACCCTAACCACATTAATCTTAAAGGAGCCATAAAGCCATAGTCCAAACCAAGCCCACCTGCACTGGACTGCACTCTAGATTCTTGTTAATTTGCAAAAAGAGCAGGAAACAGGAGCTTGTGCCTTTTTTAGAGTCTGTTTAGGACAAGACAACATAAATCCTGGAAGACTAGAAGCAGAAAAACTGCTGTCTTCCCTTAATCAGAAAGGCTGTCACTCATGATCAGGTTATGTCCATAGACTTGATTCTATTCCCATCACAGATATTCTTGGGGCTATTTCTCCTCTCTTCTGCCTCCAACCCCCTGCAAATTTATTTTTTTCTCTGTGGATCCAATCTGAATTTGTCTGCAGCTTTAGGGACATGAGGAAATTTCTAATTTATTTGATCCATCCTGTTGTCTGTCTGTTGTGAAGGCAGAGTTTGGTGAAGCCAGAGTTGAAAGTGGTGACATAATAGAACAGAACAGTGCAGCTAAAGCATAGGACACTGACTAGGGACAGAGAGGAAACATACACCCATTAAATTCTTCCAGCAGTTATGTCCTTCTCTTTGGGTTCACTCTGAGTACCAGAACCTCCTCTTGCCGTATAACCTGCACTTCCACTTCTTCAAGAACAGGAGCAGCAGACAAATAGATGTCCATTTCAGGGGGAAAAAAAATCCTATTATATGCAGCATTATCCTATATTTGATACATTCATGACTCTGAGGCACTAATTGTGAAAAATCAATACAGAAGGAAGGCAAGGAGCATTATCTTTCACAATTCCCTAACCTTGGGAAGGTTTTCTCTTACTGTGACCAGGCATGAAATTTTACATCTTTTTGTAGCTGGAATTGCAAAAAATCTCAATGACACTTATAAATTTTTTACTCAGCTTCTAAATCTACATTTAAGTCAATTGGAACTATTGTTCCTTGCAAGTTCCTTGCAAAATCGCTCCTTTTAATGATGTGATTAAAAAGACAATTTTTAATTTCCTGTTCTAGACATATCACTTCCATGATCTCTTAGTTACAGAAGTATAATCCAAAATGTATAGTTTAAAAACCAGTTGAATTTACTTTTGGAAGTTCTCTGAAGATATACCAACAGAGAAAGAGGAAGGAGGCTGTTAGTCAGTAGGACCAAAGCTTTGTATGCATGGTAGCATTTTTGGTAATTCCTTCCTGATTTATAACATATTAGTGTTCATCAAATTATGTCATCACTGCTGGGGTTTTCTCACAATATTTTTCAATTTCTGAAACTGTGTAGTATAAGATATGTCAGAAATATAAATAATTATGATATATTGTCCTTCTGACATTTTTTATGTTGGAATGAGTTAGTGCCCTTGTCGGGATCATCCGGCTAATCCCTCTTTTCAAACAGGTCACTGCTAGAAGTCACTTGACAGCATCTGGAGTGGATTGCCTGAAGGAAATGTAGGCAATCTTTGGATGTCTGGCTTTTGTCTCTACCACTGTAAATATTAATGATGATATGATGCAAGCAAAGTCCTGCTTTCCTGCGAGCAAAGTCCTGCTTTCCTGCCCAGCCTTGTCTGCAAGCGAGTTCCTTAGTGTTGTTGTGAGGCCAGGCTGTTTAACCTGTCATGTAGGCAATTTAAGGATTTCCACTGCCCTTTTCTCCCACCAGCAACTAGAAGAATGAGTAGGACCACACAGTCATAAAGAGCCTTAGGATGTGTGTAGCAAACCCAGCTAGTCCAGGGTTAGGATGTCTCTTGTTGCTTGTCTTGCTCTTGCATCAAGGTTTTGGGGTTTTTTTGAGCGTGTGAACACTAATGCATGCAGAGCAGGTGCTTACTATTTGATAGTTCCTTGCACCCATTTTTCTTGCTACCTAAAGCCAAATAATTTGAAAGGTCAAAGCCAAAGAATTTAATTAGAATTTTCTATTCTTGGCAAATCTGGGTCATATCCAACACAACCCTATGGCTACTTTTAGCTTGTAAGACTCAAGAAAAAGAATTGTGAAGGGTTCTGTGTTTTTACTCCTCATTTTTGATACAAATCACAACAAAAAGGCAAGAACCCTGAGTCTTTGTTTGGTATATTCAAAATTCTGCTCTGCTCAGTACATTTTGGGTTTTTTTCAAGAAATGGTTAGCTCTGCTGACAGCTGCAAGACGTGACTTCTATGAGGCTGCTTTGAAGCTTCTTGCACTGGTTTGTAGAACTCCATCAGATGCTCTCCCTTAGCTTGCAACAAGGCTGTGTGTCTGTAGGGAGGTGAGCCAGGACTCAGTCCCCACTCTGAGCTCCACTTCTGTTTCCTCCACTGCACTCTTTGGCAGTCCAGTCTGCTGTAGAAGTCCTCTAACTCTCCAGCTGGGATAAACATTTTTGAGGAACTGCTGCCCCAGGTGCAACTAAGTAATGCACTGATATCCTTCACAATAGAAAGGCACAGCGGACACCCATTTTCAGTCCTTGCTGCCCACCAGAAGAGTCTGTCAGCTCCTGGACAGGCGGATGTAGCTGGGAAATCATGTAAGTTGGAATAAAGTATCTGTTGATTAAACCTTTTTCTTAAAACAAATTTAAGCCATATAGAACCATTATTCAGTATATCGAATAAATAAAAAAGTTGGATTTCCTCCTTTGTGATTGCAGTTTGGCCTCATATTAGCATAGTATTTTAGCACCTGATCTAAAAATGGCATGCCAAATATTTTGGCTCCTAATTAGGAATGCTTCTGCAAGTGTTATTTTCCTTGTCCTTTCCAACTGCATGGAGAAGCTGTTTTATTATCTATTCATTGCCAGTGCCAGCTCTAAGCAATACAGTACCATCTTCCTATCACATATTTATGAGAAGCACCTTCATGCATTTTCCCAAGTTGCTCTTCTGATGAGATAGAAACCTTTTCATATGTATTAATAAATTCAGTAACCCCAGAGATGTTTTAGCATCTGCCTTTTCTGTAGTACCTGAGAGGCTCCGAACTAGTTGGTGAAATGCTCAGAGAGTTCCTATCAGGTTAAGTACTATCCATCTATGTAGGTCTAACTATTGTCTCTTCCTTTATATAAATTTTCTGTGTAGTGTGCAAGGGTTCTGAATGTGACTGACACATAGAGGTATCACTAAAGCAAACAATCAGTAAAAAGTAGCAGTAATAATAGTCACAAGACACTCCTCCATGTGTCAGGGGATGAGGTCCCACCCTGGGCTCCATTCAGGGGAGAAATGAAAAATTATCATGTGTGCAGGAGAAGGAGAGGAATCTAACATCTGTTACTAACATATATTTAAGCAGGCTGTGTCAGATAGGGCACCAGTTATTTGGAAAAGGTGAGATAGAAATAACAAAAGACACACACTGTATTCTTCATGCAAATCTGTATGAGCATATACATGCTCACTAAAATGTCCTTCTATTTTATGGCTGACAACTGACAATTAACAAAAAAATGGATTTGCTGAGCTAAGGAATGCTTTTAAAAACGTTGTTATTGTTCAAACACAAAATTGTCAGAGGATGTGGTTTTCAAAAAGCAGTCAGGGTTAAGGTTTGATTATACTGAGTTAAGGTTCACCATATTCATGGTACTTTACATTCTACTTTTTAAAAGAAATCTTGTCTCCCTGATTTTCTGTTCTAACATTCACCTCAAAAGCAATGCAAAACTGCACAAACTGCCATGTCATTACTATGTAGCACTGTTTTGAATATTTATATATGTAAACAACTAGAGGTTTTTTACATACATAAATATTCTCACAGTAGTTTTGTTCAGGTCACCTACTACAAGCTAAAGCACATTACCTAGTAACTAACATTATTTTCATGTTCCATCATTTATTAAAACAGTTTCCCCTCACTTCTCCATGGAGATACTGATTTAATTTGCTGAAAAAACAAAGCAGCTTAAAATAGAAAACAAAAGGTCCAGCAGCTGGAAATCAAACCCAAGTGAACCAGGTAACACTATTGACTGTGAAGGTAACTATTATAATGTTGTAACTAAGGAAATGTAATTTCTCACAATTTAAATCTTTAAGTAAAAGCTGTGCACACTTTGGAAACATGTGACCTGGTTGTGGGAATAACTCAATCAAGATCCATAAGCAGAATAGAGAAACAGTCACGAGAGAAGAAAAGTGGAATGGTTTTCTCTATTCTGGCTCAGATTTTCCAGGCTTCTTGGCAAAACAGCTGCTATGAGTATTGTTTTTTTTCCTAATGACACATTATCTGGACTTGAAATCACCTGTGATCTAAAGATTGAACACAAAGAAGAATACGTTAATATTAGTTAGTTAATATCTAATGTATCCCACAGGATGTGCCCTGACATGGAAGCATAATGGACTTGAGAAAACCAGGTGAGTGGGAAAAAAGTTCAAGTCCCTTTGTCAGAGAGAGATGGCTCACAAGGTCTCAGGAGTCCCTCTGAAGTATGTGTAAATCCTTCACAAAGGCCAGAAGCCTTGGGATTGTGTCAAAAGGCCTGAGTTACCTATGGGAAGTTGCTTTCCCCAAATGGCCATCTTTACAAGCAAAGAAGGGAACCGTTCTTCTCCAACAACCTGTAAGTTGCATTTCAGCTTACTGCTTTCAGGGACTTCTCTCCTGAACAGAACAGTTCTGGGGTACTGGATGAAATTTAGCCCATGGGAATGCATCTTTTGGTACTTCCCTTCACTTCTAAGCAAATACTCCAAGATGGCAGAGTTTTCCAGTTTCATTAACTCTGCTAACGTCTCTGGCTGATGAGTTTAAGAGCAACTTTTCTGTCTGGGTCTGAATTTTTCAATGTCTGTACGGCTGGGAGCAATATTGCTCAGAGTAAGCAAATATTGCGTTGACCCCAGAGGAAGCCTGGAAAATACTGTTTTGGATAAACTGTATTTTTATATGTGTCCAGAGTTTTTGTCTTGTTCCAAGTTTGGTTTATCATGATGGGCCATCGTGGTGGCGTAAGGCAGAGGAGGAGCCAAAACACATGACTCTTGCTAGAGCTGCGTCTCTGTCAACATCCTCATTTGGATATTTGCTGGCTACGTGCAGGCTCGGATCCTTGTCTGCAGGGACCAGCTTGGCAGCCTTGCTCGCTGGCTACTGCTTAGCCTCACCCAGTCAGATGTTTGGCATCTGTGACTGGGTCACTCATCTGCCTGCACACTTACCCAGAAGGAAGTTCCAAAAAGATAGATTCCCTTGGGTTTCCCTAGGAACATAGCTGCAGAAGATCAGTTTATGAAGCTGTGGTTTGAGGAGAAGTAGTGAGAAGAAGGAGGGCAATGTTGTGGTTATGATTCAGAACCCAAGAGATCCAGCACTAATTTAGCTCCTTTGCTGCTCCCTGAGTAACTTTAAGGAAGTCACGTAGTATCTCCAGGCTTTGGCTTTCCATCAGTATGTTGAGTTAGCACTTCTCCTTTCTTAAATTTTGTCAAGACATGGTTTCTGAGACAAATATCATACTGAACCATACTAATTTGAAGAGTCTGATATGAAGTAAGTTGGGCAACAGAGCCAGGTACATACAATGTGTATCCAGCTGTTCAGAGATTGTTGGAGGTGGGAGCCTAAATAATCTGCTTGGTGGTCTTCTCTGTGCTCTTCTAGATTGCCTGCTTGGCTTCCAAACCCTCTACCCTCCACTGCTTTGTAAAGCTGGTCAGGATTTCTGCTCCCTGCTAATGCTGGCTTTAACAAGTAGTAGTTTGAGTAAATATAGATAAACTGCAGATAACTGTTACACTGCCAGTTATAAAAGCCTGTCCAACAACAATGCCTCAAGGACAAACAATCAGAATACCATACTGAGCAATAAAAAATGAGCCACTTCCTACTCAGAACAATTTGTAGTCCCAAAGTATCTATTTGTAGATCTGCTGCCCTTGAATTTGTTTAATACCTTTTTAAGCCTGCTGATATTTCCTGTCTCCACAAACTCTCGTGACAAAAATTTCCAGAAGTTCACTACCTTTTGTATTAAAAACGTACTTCATTTTAGAGCTGTTTCATAATAACTTCCTGCTAGTTCATCCGGTACCTGCTGTTATGGTCTTGTGGATTATGCTGAAAAAAGTTTTGTGTTCTTTTTAACCACTCTGTAAACCTCATGAATATATCCTTCAACCTCCTACTTTCCAAATTTAAATGTCCCAGGGGTTTTAGTTTCCTGCTGTATGGCAGCTCATACTACTACTTCATCCCCTTGATAATTTTAAGAGCCTTCCTCTGCACTTTATTTATCTCCTGCTCCCTGTAGAGGTGAAGACCAGGACTACACACCTTATACCAAATGCAAACGCAAAAAAGTTTTCGGCATTGGCAAAATTATGCCCATTAAATTCTCCATGCCCTTTCTAGTGACACAGTGCACTGCAGTGCTTCTTTTTAGGCTGCTCCTGCACACAAAGCCAATTTCAGAGAGCTGACTCCAAATGTTTGAGTTGCACATTGAGTTGCTGAGTTTAGACCTGAGCACTGCATCTGTACACTACACATGATAGACATAATTTCTACTTCAAAGAATTACAGAGTTGCAGAATGGATAAGGTTGGAAAGACTACTGGAGGCCACCATGTCCAATAGCCCTTCTCAGGCAGGGTCTCCCAGAGTACCCTGCAGAGTTGTGTCCAGATGTCTTTTGAATGTCTCCAGAGAAGAGACTCCACAGCATCTCTGGGGAACTTGTTCCAGTGCTCAGTCACCAGCACAGTAAAGAGGTTCTTCCTAATATTCAAGTAAGACTTCCTGTGTTCCTTTTTTTCCTGTCGTCTCTTGTCCTATTGCTCAAGCAGAGCCTGGTTCCATCCTCTTGACACCCTCTCTTCAGATACTTGCATGCATTGATAAGACCCTCTCTCAGTTTTCCCAAGGCTAATCTGGCCCAGCTTCCCCAGCCTTTCCTCACAATTGAGGTGATACAGGCCCCAAACCCTATTTACAGCTCTCTACTTAAATGTATCACCTTTTTTTTTTTTTTTTTTTTTTTTTTGCTATACTGAAACTCACCACATTTTGCCCACCCACTGAGCATTTTAGTAGGTGAAAGGTTTTAGTATCATTGCCAGACTTGGATAGTTCGCTATGTTATTGTATAATCACGTTCCTCTCAACAGATCACTGATAAAGATGTGAATTTAACCAATCCAAAGAGCACATCCCAAGGGATGCTACTACTGAAACACTGCTTCCTCTTGTCTAACCAACTCTAATTTCACAATAAGACATTAGTACACTTCTGTGGTAACTTAATTTATCTTATTGTCAGGGTCTGAGGGCAGCAATAAGCCTTAATTGCCTTGATCATCTTCACCTGGGGCCACATCCACATCTATAACTGAAAGCCCAGGGGTTTCAGCTCAGTTCTAGCCCTGAGTCATGCTGCAGGTAAATCTTTTTCCTGGCCTTTTGTCCTTCTGGCTTTCTGGGTGAGATTTGACTGTACTGCTGGCTTAACCTTGTCTCTAGACCTGTCTCATGGTTGAGTCTATGCTGTAATCTCCTGCTTTTTCTCCTGTTCCTTCTGGCAGCACATCCTGAAACAACCCTGGGCCTGATTCAGCACCTGACTTTGCCCTGCCTGGTCATCACTGAGTGATGGGTGTCCCCGTGTTGGACATAGAGTGATGGCACCCCTCATGTTCACCCACCTGGCCTTGGAGTACTGTGGTTCAGAGCCCAAAGATGAGGACCCTTCATGGGCTGTAGTTACACCTGTAAGTACTTACCCTGTCATGGAACAGCCCTTCTCCTGCTGCTTTCTGACAATAATAAATCTAGTTTGGAGCTTTAGAAAAGCTTTTTAAAAATCTGAATATATTATATCTGTGGGTACCAGGTCAGTGAGGCAGGATTTTCCCTTTGTCACACAGATTCTTTTAATGATGGATTTATCTAGGTTATCTGTGGTCTAGATCATAATTATAGACCCTGTCATCTCACCAGGGCTGAAAGTCTGTCTCTTTAGTCTATGGCGCCTAGGTTTTCCTGCAGAGTCCTTTCTGTGGAAGGGAGTTGTATCTTTAGTTGTCTGGCATCATGGCTACTTGCATGACAGGCTGTATACCTCAGCTGAGCTGTACAGGTTATATAACCAGCAATTCTGCAGTTTTATGTTAGTTATTTCATGGCTCTTGAGTGACTGGCACCCAGTCTATTTTTTGTACTTTTAAATTTCTTTCTGAGTTGCAGAATTTAACATTGAGGTTATTGGAGTATGCTGGTGTTTTTTTTTTTGAAGTGTCTTTAATCTGCTTGAAGCTATTTGCTTTTGTGTTTGCATTTTTTTGTGATTTTGGTGTGTGATTTCTTTATTTTGGTGCTTTGTGCTTTATTTGTTTATTTTGCTGGTGCTTGTTTTTCCCCCTCTCCCCTAATTTTCTGACTTAAGAGAATCCTCTTTCATGAAATTCCTTGTGATGCATTGGTTTACTTTCTGGCTGTTATTACCAGCTTAGTTTTGAACTAAGCCCTGGGAACACTCATGGCCAAATCTGGAATAGTGTCATGTCTTATATGTCCCTCAGCTGGATGGTTGAGGAAGAAGTTTTTTTACTGTGAAGCTGAAATCTCTTATAACGAAATCTTCAATATTTGCAGCTTCTCTATTCCTGTTCAGCTTTTCCTGATTGTTATTTTAATTCCAAAATGAGCTCAGTGGAGCAGCCCTAGTATTATGCTTTTCTTTTTAGAACAAGGGTTTTTTCCCCTTCAGGGTGTTTATTTTTTCTTTTGATACTGGAATGGCAGCATTTCAGGTGCTGCACTACTCCCTCACCTATTCATCCTGCCCCTCTCAAGCTGGTTACCTACAAACAGTGCATTGCTCCTTTCAGGAGGCCTCTGATGTGCTGCTCTGTTAGGGTGACTACTCATTGTCTGCCCAGTGCTTCTTCTGTCCAAATTTCTGGGTAGCCATCACTGGAGTAGAAATGCTTTCAGGCCTTGCTTTTGGCCTTTTGCTCAATATAACAGCCTTGCTCTTTTCTTTATTGCTTATGCTATTTATTTTTCTCTTGAAGTTTTTGGATGTCTCAGATGTGCCAAGCTAACTGAACCTCTTTACATTGCTCTGAGCCCGGAGAAGAACTTCACCCTAATGTAAACATTCTGTTGGTAGTGATTCAATTACTTTTGGATGCCTAAAATTATCCTAGATATTTATGTTTATGAATCTGAGACACTGTCAGTGGGCCAGGAGATATGATACTGATATGAGCCATGACCTTTGAGACCTGCAGCTGGAGGATGTGTACAGTACTCCTGAAATGGCATCAGATGCTTGTGTGTGGAAAGATGACTAAAGCTCCTGATGCTAGCAGCATGCTCAGTGCTGATCAAGGTTATAATATACATCTGTTTTTTCTTGACACAGTCCCATTACACGTACATCTGTGCCTGAACACAGGAGCAGAGGATAAGCATTTTAAAAAAAAATGTTTTTCATGGTCTTAGCATGAGATTTTTGGGGTATCCTTGTGGGAGTGTAAAACAAGAAAGACTACTGTGTGACTGGCAAAGACTGAAAAAGCTGAATAAAAACATCAGGAGGAAAAAAAATAATGAAATAGCAGGACAACTGAAGCATTTCTAAAAATATTTAGCTTTTGGAATAATTTTTATCATTTCCCTAATGGCCATTTACACTGCCAACATTACTACTATCCACTACAGTATTACTTCCTACAGATAAACAAAGTTTCCACAAAGACAGAGCTACATTAGCACTGCTTAGGGTAAACCCTACTCTGAAGTTTTTGACTTATGGACATGTAAGATACTGTACTTTTTCTAGGAATTAAGTTGTTAAAAGACGTTGTCCTTAGACAATTTGTCATTGGCTTACATTAGAAGAGAAGTGAAATATCCTAGAAGGAAGATATATTGTAAGTTTTTTCTTTTTAATTGGTCAGCTTATGATATTGTGTAACATTGAACTTTGCTTTCTTTTCATAGGCCCCAAAATGTCATTGACATTTCAGTTGAATAATTGACCTTAACAAATTTTTAGGCTTTTACTCAAATTTGCTGTATGCTCTGAGTAGTCACTGATCTCAGGGAATGATTTTTTTTCATAATTATTCTGGCCCTAACAGAAACCCTTTATACACATCATATCCATAGCTCATGCTCTTACACAGGTAGGATTGAAATTTAGGGAATGGGAGAATAAACATGTGGTGGGTCAACATGGTCACAGTGTTGTAGGAGAATATATGAGAGATGGTTAAAGTACTTCATTAGTTGCCCTGATTTGAAATCTTCATACTTATTGCCCTTATGTTGTGTGGGGTCAAGTTGATAGAATGTATTTAAAGTCTAAACTACAAACATCCCCATTTGTAAGAGTCTGAAATTCTTAGATGACCTACTAGCTCAAAAGCATTTTTGGAAAACAGTACGTTTAAAAATGACTCTTTCTACCCTCTGGATATCAGTGGTGTTCACTGACCCAGATCTACTGACCTTGGAGAAGTGTTCAGAACACTCCATAAAAAAAGAGTCCATGGGTTAAAATTACATTATTTCTGTTTATGTAAACTCAACATCCTGGCACCATGTGTATTTCTTACTGATTTGATACAAACACCATATCTGGAAAAAAACTCACATAATAACAGGCTAGTGACAAAACCTAAAAAAACCCCAAAACCAAGAAATAACCACTAAAATATTTGAGGCATGACATCTTCACTTTTCAAGGAGCATAAATGTAGCAGCTGGTGGAATTTTATTTACAAGAAAAGAACATCAGTGGAAGACTGTTGAGGTCATCCTTGAATCCAGAGCAGAATCTGAAGAGTCCTTTTTGAAGTCAGCTGTTAGTGGCATGACTAGCTATTACTAGATCCATTACTATGGATAGGATTAAGTAAGGAAGGAAGCTAAATTCCTACATCCTATCATTTGTTCTAAAATATTTAGAAGCTCAGTAATTGTGGAAATGCTTTAAAATATGCTGTTTGCACTGGGTGACCATTTTACTGGTAAGACAGAGGAGATGAACAGATATCATCCCAACAAAAGGGCCTTATTTCTGTTTTGCACTTTAATAATTTTTCTGGTATGTTTCATTCCCCCCCCCCGGTATCCTTTTCTAGACTTTCTCTTTGCTCTCATTTGTACTGTCCCTAATTGATCCACAGTTTTGTCAAAGTGCAGCACCTTTAACTGGACAAAATACTTCAGCTAAATTCCTGTAATCTGGACCACATGAAAAAGATTTTTTTTTTTTTGTTCCTGTACTTTGCAGATCCCCATTTCTTCATCTGAATGGGATTTTTCTGCTTTCTTCAATAATGAAGCATAGATGATCATTTCAGTTTAGGAACCACCAAAAATTCCAGTTCCTTCCAGAAGAGATGCTGCTGAATCCAGCATTTCTCAAGTACGTACTTCATCTGCTTACAGAACATTCAAGGATAGCCAGAAGGGCATCAAAAGTACTTTAGATGTTTCTAGATTTAGGACTTGCCAGACTGGGCAACACGGACCACTAATTTAAACACATTTTACATGAATCGTAAATAAAGTCCTAAATTTACAAACCCTTTGCTAAAAAAAAAAAAAAAAAAAAAAAAAAAAAAAAAGGCAAGGGACATACTCAAGGTCTCATGGAGATATGTTACATGAGCTTCTATGCAAAAGATAAATGCCCCCTGAGACATTAAGTATGAATGAGACTATCACAGTATGAATTGAAGGGTACTTACCTTCCACTGACCTATTACTCATAAAACTCTTAATGGCAGGGATGTTCATCATTCCTGGGGACTTAAAGGGGTTCACAACAGACTGTGTAAACAGTCAAGTCCAAATACAGTTTTGCTGTGGTAATAATATGTTCTCCAGCCCAGAATTTATAGTGAATTATAAAAAAACTCTCAAGAGCTTGTTACTGCACAGTGCCATGGCCTACACAGCTCCTGTCCATAGAGCTGAGCCACAGAAGAGGAAGGATGCTACACCATCATTTTACAGCAGAGGAAGGAGACAGACAAGTGGAAGTTTACTTGATTATGTTATCTGCCAGATTACCTTTTTAAGCAGTTAGTGCAAATAGGCAGTAAAGGAGCACCATTGTAAGTGAAGGTTGGCCAGTTCTGTATGCCTGTTTATTATCAGCATTTTGAATTGGTCAAGAAATTTTAAAGAAGTAATCTTTTGAATCCCCAGACATGAACAAGTAAATACATTTTACAAGCCCATACTGGCTTTAGATTTATGATCAGAGACAGCATTAGAAATGTAGAGTGAATTGAAAAAGATAACCAACCCTTTTCCTTACAGTTATCAGAAACAGCAAAGATTGAAACTGAATGTCAGGATGTGTGTATGTCAAGATATGATGAAACAAAACTCTTACATATAAGTGGCAAATCATAGAAGAAATGTATGACTGTTGAAAAGGACTTTGAGCTTCTCAGCTGAGTTTAGACAAATCAGGAGTATCTATGAACATACACCACAAGGGCAAGTAAAGAGAAAACATTCACCAGTTAAATTCTGAGGAGGGAGGAAAGTTTTGAGAGCTTTTTTTTTTTGTGGGGTTTTTGTTTGGTTGGATTTTTTTGGGGGATTTTAGTGTTTGGTTTTTTTGTCTGTTTTTTTGGTTGGTTGGTTTGTTGGTTTTGTTTTTTTTTTTTTTTTCAGTCAACAGAGTTGTCATCTCTGAAGATAAAATAAGAGAAACTTATCCAAGAGACACAGGAACATTGATCAGGTGTGCCTACTATCGTATTACTGGCTGGGCAGCAGGAGAAGGCCCCTGGTTGACTTGTCCTGGATGCTGCTCTCTGGGACAGCTGTGCCTCCTGGGTGATTTCTCTTGGACTGTCTAAGCATCTGGAGCAGGAGATGGAAGGGTCAGTATGCAGCATGAGGGAGGCAGCTGGAGGGAATCTAGTGTTTAGATGTTGGAAGTTTTCTGAGAGGTTTAGGGAACAAACGCTTATCTTAAAAGTGGTGGGAAGAAGACCTTCCCAGTGGGGCCCATGCAGACTGCCCAGGGCTTGTTGCAACCTACAGCACCAGGAGAAAGCTGCTGGCCCGAGGAAAGGCTGGTGAAAATGATCTACATGCCAAAGGGCAGTCTGTTTTCTAACCTTGTATTGTAATCTTTCATCTGTTGGATTTGACTCATTTTGATGTCAAAACTACTGCTTTTTGGGCTGTGTATTCAGAAATCTTGGCTGCAGAGATCTAAACCTTTGCTATTTTTGGCACCCTCCCTGTAAGTGCAGACAGATGCACCTTGAAGTAGTGGCTGGGTTGCAAGCCTTTCAGAGTCAGCAAGGCCTGGATATGTCCCACTGAGCATTCAGCATAAGGCTGAAATAATTAAGGGAAGGAGTAACCTTTCCTAACTGCATTTCACTGAGGAAATGTATGTTTCAGTGGAAACTTCATCCCTAGGAATGCATTACCAGGCACACGAGATGTTGGCTGAAGGACCAGCAAAGGGCAGACCTGTTGCTCCTGGTGATTACCCCAGCACCATGTGAGTTGCCAGATGCCAAGAGGGCAGAAATTAAAATGCCTTCCTGAAACTGTACAGAGTTGTCTCAGACTGTAAAAGAAAGTGGTTGGTGATAAGTTTTTTCTTATTCTCAATTGCAATTACATTGGTGCAACAAGCTAAACCCACTGTTTAGAATACTGGATACAGGACACCGGCTCTCATCCAGAATTTTTATTTCTGCAATATAGATCAGGTATCTCTAATAAAGGACATTTATATTAATGCCAGCAAACAGTGCAGTGTTCTCTTTTACAGCAGACCCAAGGCTGTTTACAATCAAGGAGAATTATTTCAGATATTTACTGTTTGTAGAGTCTCCTCTTCCTTTGTTTGAAAGTTCTTGTTGAGGAAAATGAGTAAAGAGGTGAAGTATGGACCTCTAAGTGAGAGAGCAGGACTCCTGGGTTCCTCCCAGCCCTTTTGGGAAGCTGAGTTTCCTATATACTGCCTAAAGGAAAGACAATAGACTGGTATCAGAGAGCCCCACAACTGAGTCTCTTGGAAAAATCCTTGCTTTGACTAATAGGAGAACTTGCTAGCTAATATTAAGAGCTAGAGGGTGGCCACTGTGTAAGAGCAGGCTGCAGCTTGTCTTATCTTTTGGAAGAGTGTTTTATAAGAAAAAAACCCAACTTATTTTTTAAAAAGAAAAATACTCTATCCTCTGCTTACTTACTTATTCCATAAACAGTATTTACAAGTATGTCTCTACAAAGTCAACATCTATATATTTCTGACAGTTGCATATTTAGTGTATACATTGGATTGCTATTAAGAGGTTTCTTCCATTAGTCATGATTTCTCTGTTCTTACAACTGAAAAATAAAAATGAAATTGATTTCTGCTAAGCATTAACCAATACACTATCAGTTTAGTCACAAAAAGTAGGGTTTTTAGTAAAAAAATATAGATTTTGCAGACCTGTGACCTCAGCAAAGAAAGGTTAGTGTCTGGCGGAGAAGAATATCATTCACAACAATCAAAACCAGCCTGTAGCCCATGAAGGCACTGCAGGGGATCCCAGCAGACATGTATAGATTATAATAGAAAGAGGCTTTTAAACATGTACATTTTCAAAGTTTTGTGAGGTTTTAGCCTCCTGACAATGTGGTGAAAATCACGGTGTTAACAGTCATGCAATGATGTAAAAATTCAGAAGATTAGGAACATCTGATCAGATGATATAAGAACCATACAATTAAAGGGTCTATAATTCCAAGTTCCAAGAGAATGGCATTTTTTAAGGCTCTTGATATCAAGAGACTGTAAATACCTAGAGGAGTGCAGTGGGCATGGTGTGAGTTCAGAGAACACTGCACTGCTTGAGCAGATGGATCTACAGGTATGAGTCTGTAAGTGAACTGAGAAAACGTGAATGGATTTTTGTCCTTTTCCCCACACGTTTCTTTTTTTGCCCTTGCATTATGTTCCCATATATTGTAATACTGTACTCAAATACGCAGGTTTTATCCACAAAGTTGAGATAGAGGCTTATATTATCAAGGGTTTTGATGCATCTATCACAATTATAAAGACTTATAAAATTTGTAAGTCTTATAAACTTTATAGACTTTATTATAAATAGTCCATCAGTGACTTGTTGTCCTGGTTTCACCCCAGCCAGCAGCCAATCCTCACATAGCAGCTCTAGCCCAACAGTGGGATCAGGGAGAAAACTAGAAGGCTAAAGTGAGAAAATTCAGGGCTTAATGTAAAGACACAGTTTAACAGGAAAAGCAAAAACTGCACACAAGCAAAGCAAAACAAGGAATTATTAATTCAGTGCTTCACATGGGCAAGGAGGGGTTCAGCCATCCCCAGGACAGCAGGGCCCCATCGTGTCTAATGGTGACTTGGGAAGACAAATGCCATCAGTACAAATGTCCTCCCTGCTTCCTTTTTTACCCTGTTTTATACAGTGAGCACGATGTCACATGGTCTGGAATATCCCTTTGGTTGGTTGGGATCACCTGCCCTAGCTCCTCCCAGCCTCCCAAACACCCCCAGCTGCCTCACCAGTGTAGCAGTACAAAAAGCAGAAAAGGCTTTGACTCTGTGGAAGTCCTGCTCAGCAATAACAAAAACATTTCTCTGTTAGCAACTCTGTGTTCAGCACAAATCCAGCACAGAGCCCCATGCCAGCCACTGTGAAGAAAAGTACCTGAACCAAAACCAGAACACCTGTGTATAAAAATAAGGATCCTAAAATACTACCAATATTGTGGAACAAAAGAGTTACTGATGTACACAAAAGAATAAAGAAGGTGACAAGAAAGCAAATATTTATGTAATATTCACCTCAGCTTTAGCTGTCTGAATTGAGGTGTTAAGGTTGCAGTAGTTGTTTCAGCTTCTAAGACAAAGCAAATGTTCTCTATCCAATTAGATGCCCATCTTATCCTATCTTTCCAGAGTTTATCTCCTGAATGCGGCTCTGCCCATCCTATTATAATTTCTATTTCTTCAGGACTTTCTTTTCAGTCTGTTTGCAGATCTTCTCTTAATTATTAATTTTGGGACTGTTCTCCCTTCATTGTGTTTTTTTCTTCCTTTCAAAAGTCTTGCGCTTTTTTTTTTTTTTTTTTTGCCAGAAAGAAGAGGAATTAGTGACAAATGGGTGAATCCCAGAAGTTTGGTTCCTTATCTGATGTCTCTTGCTTTATGAACTTTTGTATATCCAAAATTGGCCTACAAAGTTCATGAGAACAGAAAACTCATGAGAAAAGACTGTCTTGCATGATTTTGAGTGTTTTCCCCTTTTCACTTGGCTGAGGATACAATTTGAATGGAGGACTTTGGCATTCTTACTTGTAGAAGTTGCCAGAAACTGGAAGCACAAAGACATGCAAAATGAAAATAAATTAGCCAAGAGTTTTGAAGCTAAAAATAATTTGGTTTGCAGAGTTCAAGTTTTAGCAAAAGGTTCAGGGTCAGGAGCTGGAAAATATCTAATTTGATATGGCATAAATTTATCCATTGATACAGTTTTCTGAAGTTTTACAATTTGGGCCTTGTATTCAACATAGGCTGAAAGAAAGGAGAGTTGTATTTATTCTGTCAAATTTCTGCCTGTCTGGGGACCAGTGAGCTCTGTTTCTTGCACCAGGTGCATTCTTACACTACAGAAGTCATGATCACTATCATAAAGAGGATGCACTGCAAGCAGGCAGAAAAAAAGAGGTTTATTTTCCAGAAAATACAGTCAAAAGCAGTGCTGGTGCCATATGCAGGTGCAGAATTCTGTTTAGAAGCAGATCACCACAAACCATTTTTGGCCTTTAAGAACAAAGCTTTCTAACATTATTAGTTCTAACAACAACCTTAACTCCACAGGATGGAGGCTGACTGTAAACCACATGTGGTCAAGGGTTTCAAAGCAAACTGAGTGTTACAGATGTGTGATGAGGCTCGTAGTGATGCTAAGTGCCAATGCTTCTAATAGAAGCTGCCTTCAACCACCTCTTAAAAACCTTAGACTTTATGAGAAACTACAAGGTGGGGTTTTTTAATGTGATGGAAACTCTAATTTAGTTTTCTAGAGTATTTTTTTTTTGCCTAAAATAGTGATAACGTAAATCTAAAAATATTTTTTATAGGACTAGATGGCGCCTAATTTTTGTTACTAAAAAGAATACCTGAAGATAATATTGAATTTTTTATTGAAGTAATAATTTAAGTTTTCAAACATGGAATGAAATAATAGAAACATGGACATCTCAATACAACTTGGCTGTTCTATACCCTTTTCGAACACCATATAAGAGTGAAATACTGCACTCTGCTTTCACTTGAGCATTTATTTTTTGATTGACTTCCTGCTGCTTATGTTTGTGTGAGTTATTAATTTGAATTTCTAGATGAACCCAGAAAAGAATTTTTTAAAAAACCTAAAATAAAAGAATTCCAAAATCCATCTTATAATAAATTTATTGGTAAATGGATAATGTGCCAGAGCAGAAACAAATATGAATAATGGAGCACAGCACAATCTTTCAAGGAGAAGTCATAAAAACTTAATGTGTCTGGAGGAAAATGAAGCCCAAATGTTTTACATTACATATAGGAAGCCAGAGCATTTTAATGACTTACAATTTTTTACTGTAGAGTTTGTTGTAATGCACAATATAATTGCTAGAGGAAAACAGAAATATTTTAAAACAAACTGAAAGTAAAATTATGCTAGTTGCAAATAAAGCTACTCACTGACTGTAAGATAATTCATACACAGATGCTCATACAAATGCTTAGTATTATTGTGAATAATGTTCATTGCAAATGCAGAGAATCTGGCAGTTAAAAGAGCCACAACAGCTAAAATAAAGCCTGAACTAGTAGAATTCAGTAGAAAAAAGGTTTAAGACTTTGGTATCGCACTTCAGCTGTTTCTTACACAAATCTAAAACTTAGCACAAGGAACACAAGCCCTGCAGTCAGATTATGGATCCAAGGATAAAGAGCACAAATTTGAGCTTAAGATTCTAAGCGGAATGCCTTTTATTTACCTCTGCAATTTATGTCAATATCCAATTATATGAAAATATTAGGTGTTTCAGTACAATTTAAAAATCCCATTTGCAGAAGCTATTCACTTATTTCTAGTTTTATATGTCTTTATTTAAATATATAGAATGTTTCACTGCCTTTGGTGCCTTTAGTGACCTCTCCTGATGAAGCAGGAGATCGAGGTTTGTGGAGACAAAAGGTTGGGACATTCTCAATCAGGGTCTGTTCCCATCAGACAGGGAATATAAGGAAGGTAATCCATGGAGCAAAAAGCCACTGAGAAGTGATATCCAAGGAAAAAAAGGAGCAGATTATACTTTTATATACACAGGGCTCTATAGGGCAAAAATAGAGGCATGCTAAATTGAAAGCTTCAGCAGCAGCTTCAGAGAGGAAAGTAAAACTGAGGACGCCTTGGAAGTCTGCCACAGACCTGATTGATAGGAAACAGGGGAAGAAGCCTTCTCCAAACAACCAGTGGAAGCCTCCCACCTGCAGGCACCTGCATTTATGGGTGGTCTCAGCTGTCCAGACGACTGCTATGAGGTCACTGTGGCTTCATGCAGACAGCCGAAGGATGCACAGCATGAGTGACACGTTTCCAACGCAATGTTAGAGAGGCTGTCCGGGGGCACTGCTCGGTAGGACTTACTGCCCACAGACTGAGAAGCACTGACAAACACAGTCACTGGTGGCATCTTAAGCTGCAGGGAGCACAAGGCAATGAAGCTCAGGATTTGGAGGGAGTCTGGAAATAAAACTGCAGAGCTAGGGCTCTAGACTTGCAGAGAACAGATCTGGTTATTGAAGGAATTGCTAAGCAAAGTCCTCTGTGAAGCAGCCATGCAGCAGCAGGGTGTCCAACAGAGCTCTATGACTCCTTCAAATCCTTCATGGTGGATCGTGAACAAGACATGCTTTTATATGGGAAAAGAACACATTTCAAAACAAGACCAGCTTGCCTGAAAGGGTGCTTCTTGATGAACTGAAAAACAAACAGTAAAGGTGTTTGAAATGGAAACAAAAACAGGCAACAGAGGAAGAATATGAAAGGATCACTAAAGTGCTTAGGGACAAAATCAGGAAAGTCAAAACCCTAAAGCTAAAAATAGCTTCATTATATTGAGCAAGAAGAACAAATTGTAAAGGAGATTTGGGGCTGCTGGTGTATAGGAGATAACACAGTGTGGGTTCTGTGGAAAAGGCTGAAGTACTCCGGGCCTTTTTCACCTTTCTTATCACAGGCAGAACCTTCTCCCTGATCTTTGCAAGTATCAGAAGAGTTCAGGAAGGAACCAGTGCTGTGTGAACAAGCTAGAAACTGCTTCATCTGGACATAGTCATATTTCTGGGACTGACCTAAAGGTGCTGGAAAAGTTGGCTGCTGTAGCTGCCTTCCTGGCTGCTGTGATTCCAAGGCTGCTGTGTATTGTCTGTGAAAAATCATGATGAATGGAAAAAGCAAACAATACAGTCATGTTCAAGAATGGCAAAAAATAGGATCTGGAACGCTATCAGCTGCTGGCTTACCTCAGTCCCTGCAAAGATTGTGGTGCACGATCCTCTCTTGGAGCCCATTTCTAAACTCAAACAGGACAAGGAGATAATCAGAAACAGACATCCTGGTTACTTTCTGTAGTGAAATGACTGGTTATCAGAATGAGGGGAAAGGGGTGGATATGCCTTTAGTAGGCATAGACTTCCAGACTTCTCATCTGGAAGCTGAGAAAGGATGGGCTGGGTGATGAGACCATGGGATGAGTTGAAATGGCTCTGTGCTCAGGTAGTGGTCAGTAAAAAACAAAGTATTCCAAGGTTGATAATGGAGCTGATGTTTCTCAGTATTTTTGTCCATGACTTGTATAATAAAGTAGAAAGCACTGTTCAGTAAATTTACAGGCATCGTTAAGACAAGAAGGAGCTGCTGATACAGCAAAGGACACAGTTTATATTCAGACTGACCTTGAGAAACTTGAGGATTGGGCCAGCATGAATTTCAACAACAAGAACAAATATCTGCATGTGGAAGACTGGGAACAGGCTGGCTGAGTAGCAGCCTTGCTGCAGGAGACCTTGCGAATACAATGAAGGACAAATAGTTACATAGTTTGTAAAAGTCTCTGGAGGCTGACTTGTTGAATTTTCTGGCATTTTAAGATCAGGTTGCTTAGGGCCTTGTCTTACTGTATTTTGAATATCTCCACACCTCAACTTGATATAGTGTTTATCTACCCTCATGTTAGGAATTGTTGCTTATATTGAGTTGGAATTTTCTGTGCTGTCCTTCCTGCACCTCAGAGATGTGTAGCCCTATTCTTGCTACATTCTCCCAGTACACTGTAGGTAGCAATAGTATCTCCCTCAGCCTCTTTCTCCCTAAAATTAGGATACCAAACTGACCAAACCCAGCTCCCTCAGCTTCTCTTTGAACATCCTGTGCTTCAGCCTACTGACAACCTTGGTCACTCTCCTGCTGGAGTGATCCCAAAGCTGCATATCTTTCTTG
The DNA here is from genome assembly GCF_017590055.1 of Onychostruthus taczanowskii. Taxonomy (NCBI): domain Eukaryota; kingdom Metazoa; phylum Chordata; class Aves; order Passeriformes; family Passeridae; genus Onychostruthus; species Onychostruthus taczanowskii. Next base: position 1,301,962 of record NW_024500683.1, read on the forward strand.
TACTGGAGTGAACCCAAAACAGGATACAAAACATGTGGCCTCACAGAGCTGGAAAGAGGGAATAGTCACTTCCCTTGACTGTTGGCTAAACTCTTTAAATACAGCCTAAAAGCTGGCTGTCTTTCTTCTCTGCATGTGCGCACTATGGACTTTTCCACAGAGACACCAGAGGATTTTCTGAAAAAACTACTGGAATAAGAGACAAAAGTGCACTGCGATAATGAACAAGTAGAGGTGGATAATGAGCTATGGCACACATTAGGAAGGTGTGGTCAAACAGTTGGAGGAATTTATTATAACCCTCTGCATAGCTCTGGTGAGACTACATCTGGAATGCAGCAACCTGTTTTAAGTACTGCTTTCAAGTGGATGTTTAGAAATGGCAAGAGTCTGAAAGAGGCCTTCCTTCTTCAATGGGCAGGGATTTTGAACAGAGGGCCTTTGCAAAGGGCTAGGAGAGCTGCCGTATTCAGTGTGGAAAAGGAGAATGAAGGGATAGTCTGAGCTGATGGAGTTTCCACTCTTGGAGGTTTTCAAGCCTTGGGTAGACAAAGCTATGCCAGGCTTGATCTAATATTGGCAATTGTTTGCCTCTGAGTGGGATTTTTAGATGTGCAGAGGTTTGTTTCAGAAACAGTTCTGTTTCTGTGATCTGATACAGTTAGGCAGAAGACCTCATATGAATAGACTGTGCTGCTCACCAGAAATCACAGATACTTTATAACATTCAAGGTGGCACAGCTTACCAGCTTTCCACTGGTAAGTGACAAGTAGAATGGAATTATTTTTTTTAAATTTTAACTTTTCTGTAGTGATTCACATGTAGATTTTGACCTTCCTGTTTAATCTCCATAGTTGTCTTTAGCTAGAAACTAAAGCATTTACTTTACAGTAGCTAAAAAAAGACAGAATTAGTGACTATTCTTCTCAAAGAAGGTTGAAAAGCCTGTTGTTACTTTTTCTTTACTTCTTTCACAGAGATTAGTGTTCTGAAATGAAGGATGGTTAGGAGGATGTATTTGCTTGGAAATTCTGGTGAATATTTAGAAGCTGGTAGTAAGGGCTATTGGTGTGGCGACTGTATTTCACAATGAACCTCACTGGCGAGTTAGACAAAACTCTAAGAAAGAATCCAGACATTTCAAACAATGCAACAAAATTAATTCATTTATTCCTCAAACTGCTGCTACTACAGATGGAAGTAGCACTAGAGAAAGAAGCCCATATCTTAATTTGCATTAGCTTAGTAATATTTTTAGTATACTTACAATGTTAGCCTGTGTTCAGTAGATTCATCCTTTTTCACCTCAAATATTACTTGATAAGGGAGTACTGATTTATGTGTCACATTTATATATGATTGTGTTCTCCTGGCATAAGAACTGCAAGAAATGTTGGAAAAAAGGATTCTTTTTGTTTTAGGTTATGGAGCTCAGTACAAGTAGGGTAAAAGAGTTCATGCCTGGTATTCCTTATTTTGAATGAGCAGGAAGCATGACTTGAGCTACTTTGTTTATATGTGTTGGCCAATAATGCAGATGCTGCAGGGGAACCTGTTGTTATTGACAGCATTAAACTGCTTGTTCTCTGCAGTGAGAAGTGGGCATTGAAGTTATGAATTGTTTTATTCCTACAGAGGTAGGCTGCCTGCTCAGAACTCTGATATAATAGAATTTTAATTGTTCTCATTATGAAAGTTTTATTAAGTACGCATATTTAAGTGAAGTTTTTGCCAGCATACCGATAGCTGTTCCAAGCTGATCAAGTACTTGGAATTTTTTAAACTATTGTGGTCTGTGATGTTTATTGGACTCAGACAAAGAGACAGAGGGTTTCCAAAACTTTTACTCCTGTTGTTCCAAACAGCAGGTTAGTTTTTAAATGCTTAAACAGCCTTCATATCTAGACCAAAAACAATGTAACACTGCAATAAAAGCAAATAAGAATTCCTTTGCAAAGAGAAAGCTTAACTAAAGAGCTGGAGGTCTATGCCATTTGGAATGCAGATATAAAGTTAATCACTGATCTGTTTAGATTGGAGTAATTTAGAGAATGGGAAATTTCAAAATGTTTTGGATTAGCCAATATTGTTGAAGAGGTGACCTGGCAAAGCACAAAGCCTGTGTGCCACTAGCCAGAAAACCATTGCATTGTGATTTTTCTTGAGCCTAGAAAAGGCTTCCACACTATAACCATAAAAATTTATTTTTCTTTTGATATTTAAATCTCCATGCCTTTACTTCAATATTTCCCCAATAATAATACCAAATGTTCAGTTGTGTACAGTGTATGACCCCCAGTTCTACAAATACATATGAACTGCATATTCCGCTAATGAAGAGTCCTAAAACAGTGGAAAAATTTTCGCATGTGAAATTAATTATACATGTAAGTGGGAGATCAAGGCCTGAACAGTGTATTTGCTTTCTTTCATCTATATTGTGCTAGAGTCCTGCCATGGGAAAACCCTGAGATGTTTTTCAAGGAAATCTAGTTCAGAAAGTAGCCCTGTTTCAAGGATTGGGGTGAAGTTAAATACAGGCACTTATAAGTCTCTGAAAAATTTCTCTTACCTAAAGGCTAAGAAAGGCAGAAGCTGCTGAGGGAGTTCACACTGGGAACAGGGCCATGATCTTTTTATAGCATAACTACCTGGATAGATATAACTGGCTGTCTGCAACATCCCAGGTATGCAGAAAACAATCCAGAAATGCCTTATGACCTGACTTCTGCAGAACTTCTAATAAAGACAAATGGTGCAGAGCATAGTCTGACCTCTGTCTCAATTAAGGAAGTGTGGTAAATACACTGAGGCTCTGGTTGCAATTTTTAGCCCAAGATCTGCACAGTCTCTAATTGGTGGTGCCCAGAAAGTAAACTCTTGGTTACTTTATGGGATAAGCAGAACTCGTGCAGTTATGAAAGATCTTTTGTACTATTTTTCAAGTTGATAATGTTCTCTCAACCAATGAAATGTTGCTTTTTAGGTAGACAGAGTATTGTCACTAGATATTTTGAGAAGTGTTTTCCATTAATTTGAAGAATGTTTTGAAGGCAGTGAGAAAAATAAACAAATGCATTTCTGCAACAGAACTTACTTTATCCTTCTTCTTGTCACATAGTTAAATATACCAGGTTCCTGCTGTATTATAAAGCCCTGTCTCCTATTTTTCTGCTCAGTCTTCATGTTTTAGCCTTTTTTTAAAAATTTATCTAAGTTCAAGTGTGAATAAAATTAATAGAATGTGACTTTTTTGTGTAATCTAGCAGTCAAATCAAGGCAATAAGACGAAGCTGATCTTCCTCTATGTGAGTGATAAATAGAGGCAATAATCCGTTGTTGAATTTTTCTTAAGTAAAATAAGTAATATAAAGCAGTCCCAGTCCCCTGCCCACAGGGTTTGTAACACCAGCACATAGAATAATCTTGGACATGCAGTGATTACTGTTATGAGCCAACAACAACTTTGGAAAAGTCCATCCTAAGAGATTTAACTGCTGTCAGCTGTAAGTGCATAAGCATGATTTCATGGTGGAGTCTCCTTACTACAGAACCCTACTGATTCCTGAAATTCTACTGGCAAAATTAATTAATAATTACAGTACTGCTAATTTCTTAAAAGACTGGGAAAAACCTACACAATGCAAGCATTCTGTCACAGTCCCTTGTGAAAAAAACACTATTTCTTGGAATTTGTTTAGTATAAAATAGCCCTGGTTTAGGGTTTATTATTCAAGTGGCTAAGATTGCCTGAGAAGTAGGAGGTTCTGGTCTGAAGAGTGGTTCTCATGTAATGGTAATGTTGTGTACTTCATTTACACTCCAGATCAACCTTTTTGTCAGTTATTATGACCACACTGTGGCTTAAACATGCTGTCTGGTGTTTTGTCTAGGTCAGAGCTTCCAAATTTTCTAATTTGGATCCTGCCATGGTGCAGATGGTAAATATTAGGAGGGATGGTGACAACATCTCTTGTCACTCTTGTGGCTCATATGCACATGAGGAGAGATTTATACTGTGAATATTTTCCTAATCCTTCTCTCACATATTTTCTCCTCTACAAACTCACCTGGTTGAATTTTCTGCCACTTGTCTCTCTCCTCATGCTATGTTTTGAAAGAAATTTAGAAAACTCTCCTATAAGTGGTACAGAATGAAAAAGAAGATACAGAATGCTATTAACCATGAAAATAGCAATATAGTGGAAATTGCAACCACTTTTTATTCTTCTGTTGGTTTATGGACTTTTTTTTTTTTTTGAAATATAAGTAGAATGTTCCTATGAAGATCACCAATGCAGTGTCTGATGGAGATAAAACTTTGAGAATTTTCACCAAACTAAACCCAAGTTTTAATACATTTCCTATTCTAAAAATTATTTGGCAGTCCAAAAAAGGAAGCTGGGAAACACATATTGCTTAACAAACTGTTGAAATAGAATGCTTCATATTAGAACATTTTGCCTTTAGCTCTGCCAGACTAAAGTGTGATGCCTCCAACTCATCACAGAAGCTAACACCAGCCTGGTGGGTAACTGGATAGAGAGACCACCTGGACATTTCCAGTGCTATAAACACAAGCTAAGGAACCGTGGCTGAACCCTTGGCAAATATCTGACAATGGAAATGTAGGGAGTGGGAAGACTTCACTTGACCCTATTGTCATTCCCAGCTAACAGGTTAGAGCAGAAGAAAGTAATTGATTTTTATTAATTTATTTGGACAAGACGGTAAGAAGAAATTAGGAATATTTTTAATCCTGGAGATATACACATCACAGAATACTGACTTATTTTACAGAATAAAAATAATTAGCTATGTGAGTTATTTTTACGAACAAGTGGTAATTGTTAAGGTGGATTTCATGCAGTAATATCAGTGAATCCTTATCTGAAGTTGTTGACTCACAAAAGGGTAGGACTGCCTTCAGGGACCTTGATATGCAGGCTGACAAGTATCTCAAGAAATTTAGCAAAGAGAAATGCAAAGGTCTGCATCTTGGAGGCAATGAACTCAGGCTGGGAACTGGCTGGTAGGGAGAAAATCTGTAAAAGATCTGGTGGTCCTGGTACACAAGAAGCTGAACAGGAGTCCAGAGGATGCTTTTGCAGAGAAAAAGGCTCATCACAATCTGGAATGTAGTAGCTACCTGGTCCAGAACCATGATTAGTCCACTCTACTTAGCCCTTGTGAGTCCATATCTGCAGTGTCCAGCTTTCATCTCCCCAGTGTTACATCCTCAGAGAAAGATTAGCAAGGGATGGTACCGAGTGCGGAGATACCAAGATGTCTGGGGGGCTGGTACATACAAGGAATGAGATGAGGCTGAGGGGTTTGGTTTGTTTAACGTGGAGAAAATTGACTTTAAATAAAGCCTGCAGAACTGACCTATGTATGAGCAGCTAAATCAGTACATGGCCCATGGTCTCCAGGTGAAGACTGAGATTCAGCCTTATGTTTCAGGGTGAGATACTTCTACTTGGGGCTCATCAAAACTAAGAAGTTATTATGTATTATTAAATAACTTTTAAGGTATTTCTAAAGTGTGATTCAATTTCTTACCACTTGTAACAGAATTCTGTAGCAACAGGAATGAAAGCAGAAATGTTAGCATCTCAATTTGGTTGACTCTCTGGATAATTTTGAAATTCTGGGAAAAAAAAACAGAGACTGGTTTAATGTATAAAATGTTTGTAAAAGTGCATATACTCCTGAACTATCTTAATTCAGGGAGCTAAGAACAACTCTGTAAATGAGATGTATGCATGGGGCCTTTGAAGAGGGTTAGCAGCTCCTTTTATTGGTATTTGTTGTGGGCCTGGACTCAGGAGCACTTTATGGGCTGGCATGAAGTACATCAGACTAAATTTATTTAATATGGGAACTAGAAAGCCAGGCAGAATTTTAAGATTAAGAAAATGTTTTTAAGAATAACAACAACAAAAAAAATCCTACTATTTTAATTAAATTCATTGCAGACAAGAACAACCTTTACTGCAGGGACATGAAAAGTTGGCTCTAAATTGTGGGTGTTTCACTTGAATCAACTTTAAAATGAATGAATGCAACAAATGAACCCCTGCTGCAGTATATTTTGGTTCATACTAAAAAATTATGGGAAGATTGCAGTAAACATCCTTATTAATGAAAATTTAGCACAGCATGTGAAACTATTTAAATTTCAAAATTTACCAGAGACCAATCTCTGGCAAAAATTCTGTTATTTCCTAACAGTTGACTCCAAATGGTAGTCCCTGGTCACTGCTTTTTCATCTGAACTCCTAGGTTACTTTTCAAATATGGAAAGTTCAACTGATTGGTTTCCAGGTTGCCAAGAGCCTGAGCCATAACCCAAACTGTACCCAACAACTTGAGTAGTAGGCACTGGACTTGGGGAATCTGGAACAGTTTAGAGAGATCTATTTGTTTGGGTAAACACAGCCCTGCAATCACTTTTCAAGGCCACCTTTGCCAGCCCTTCCACTCGTGAGGCCTCTAAGTACAGTCTGGAGCATGAGGCCCACGTTCAGCCTGGCCAATATGGTCCCAGTGGGGTGTGGGATGTGCCCAGGCACGTGTCTGTGCTTTGCTCCCTGCATGGAATGTGGCCAGAGAGCAAACAGGAAGGGTAGTCCCATCTACTGCAGCTCCACTCACTGCTCGGCAGTCTGGCGTGAAGATCGTCTCTAAATCCCGTCCAGGAGGCTTTGCCATGAGCTGAGCTCTCCAAGGGACACCTGTAGAACTTTTCTAGGCTCCTCTGATGGATGATGAAACACCTACAATCCTGGCATATTTTTTGTAGCTCGGGTGCACATACACCCTGAGTCCCAGCCAGGTGGAAGCCTCACCTCACTGGTTTCTTCTGCAGAGACATAATAAGTAGACTATACAACTTCTATAGGTCAAATTTGCAGGAGAGCAAGGGAAATCTGGCTGTCCTTCAGTAACTGATCTAGATGAAACATAAACCTCTCTGAGTCTTATTCATCACTGTAAAGTATTCTTAGGTACCAAACCAGCACTGTTTGTGCTATAAAATACCTTTCCTGTTCAGTTCATGCACTTTCTTATGAATCATGATCCTCCTTTACTATGAGCAGCTATGTCTGACTTGACAGGTCCCACAGCTAATCAGCTTTTCTCTAGTATGAAAATGTTCTCTGTGTTTTAAGTGCTACCAGTAGAACTTCAAAATTCTGTAGATGGGGGTTTTTCAGTCCTGAATACTAGCTACATTCAGGATTATGGAACAGAAGTTTATCCTAATTATCTCAGCAGCTGATACCAGACACTGCTCCTGTACCAGCTGGCAGTGAAAAGAGCACTGTGCCATCACACCTGATTGGGGAGGAGGGCAGGGGAAATGAGGGCTTCTCCTGTGCCACAATGGTTCACTCTGTACTCACAGTCATGAGAAGATCCATAAGAAAATGTTCTCTTGCTATACTGAACTCAAAGACTTCTTCGTCCAGAGGTATGTACCTCCAAATTATAAGTGCAGTTCCCTGGCATATGTACTGAGGTCCTGTAATATAACATGGATGAAAGAGCTATAGATAGGGCTATAGAGCTATATAGGGCTATAGAGCCCGAGTTGTTGCTAGCTTGTGGAGCTTGCTTGTGGATTGGCTTCATGCTGTGCTGGCACAAAATCAGAGGCTGAGTGCCCTTTGCAAAACTGCTCTCAGGGTCTTGTCAAAGATTTACTGCTTGCTGACAAAGACAGAAGATAAGGTGGCAAGGTAATGCTGAAAAATCCGTATTTACAATCTAAGTGACAGATTTACTACTGCTGAAATGAAAGGGAAAGGTCTCAGGTGAGCCTCACCACAGCGTAGCCATCTACTGTGACTGATGCACAGGGCTGAGCAGGGTGAGGTGGGTGTGAAAAGGCACCTGGAGGAACCAGGAGGTCCAGGTGTGCCCGTGCTTCCAGGGAGGGCTGAGCAGAGCCCTGCTGCATGCTCTAAGGCCAGATGTGGATAAAATCAGCACAACCGCTGCAGCCACACTGCTCAACACAGTAAAACTTTTCATTACATTCTCTGGGCAGGAAAACACAGTTTTTTCACAGAGTTTCACATAATTATCCATATACACCCCCAGCACAATAATGACAGGTGTTTCTGGTTTACATGCCATTTGCACTTAAGCACTTCTGGCATGGATATGCCTGCAAAGACAAGCTGGAAGGATGCCATCACTTTGAGGTGCTGCACACTCCAGCCCCTTGGCTCTCTCCCCTTGGCTGAAAAAAAATTGCATAGGGATGCCTCTTTGCAAAATAAACTTCACTAAATACCTTCTACTTCTCAGAGATCCCCAAACAGTGCCTGTGAAGGCAGGACACCTATTTTTGCATTGGAAAGAATTCTTGTAGGAGGATTTTATGAAAGCTATGTGAAGTAAGTTTGGTTTAAAACCTTCTGTTTAGGGTGGACTGTGTTTCCAAGGCAGATGAGCCAGCTCAATCTAGTTTGGGTTTCAACACTTGCACACCCTTCTTTCTATGTTCTTCTTTCCTTCTCTTTTTTCTACTTCCCACCCCCCCTCTTTCCCCACCCCTGTACTGTCATATTAGAAAATTTTATTTTTGGAAAGAGATTTAGGTGCTTAAGCAGAATCATTTTAAGTGCTCCTCAGTGTCTGAGGCACATCTGCATGGGGCTGGCACATAGAACACAGGAGGTGAAGACAGATGCTTCCTGATGTGGTTCTGGGGTATGTCACATAGCAAGAACTCACTAAGGCATCTGTGAGGCTAGAAGGAACTGCTGAAATCCTGTCTTTGGTGCCAGGAGTAGGAGACATGAAAACTGCGAGCCTTGACCAGGGAGAATGCGTGGGTTGCATGGCTGTTGTAGCTTCTTTTTTTAAAGGAATATGGAAGAAGAGGGGGAAAGAAAAAGAACATTGAAAGAATAATCATATAAACAAACATGGGTTTACAGGCTTCCCACAGCAAAGACAGTCATTCCTTTGCTGGAGACCACCAGGATTTCCAGCTTACTCTTCTTGTGTGATACACTTGGCAGAAGGATGCAGGACAGTAAGGACTCTCCATTACAGATGCCCTACAGACTGCAATCCAGAATCTGATTGCAAAAGCATTCAGTACAGACACATAAAATAGCAGTCACAAAAGCTAGAAAACAAAGATATTTTTTTTTTTTCACCCAGAGTAAAAATAGCTGGAAAAAAGCCTCTCTGGACCCAGAATGCAACACTCTGTTCAGGAAAACAAAGCAGTGGGAAAAACAACTTACAAGTAATTTACACTTTGTAAAGGCTTTGTAAAGGCATCCTTGGTAAAGAACACTTCTTCAGAGGCTGAGAGGCTACACATACAGTTTAAAATGAATTAAATACAGCCATTGTCTCATAGCAGCTTCCAACCTGAATTAGAAGGCTCTTTTCTTATCTGTATTTACTTATCATCAGCTGGATGTTCTACAAAATGCAGAAGCCCAGGAAGGAAAGAGTTTGTTCTCAGTATCTGAGAGACAAAAATACATGAATATGTGAAGGAATAATCCAAATGTACGGGTCATTTAATTAGATGTTCTTAGCAAAATTTTGTGTATTTTGTGGTGTTTTACTATTGCTCAATTGATTTTTTAGTTGGTAGATGCTCTTGGTTTTGGCTGCAAGTTAAAGATAGTGACTTGGTCTCCAGGCAGATTGAGCTATAAAAGCTCTTGTACTCTAATAGCAGCATCAAACATCTAAAGGGTAAGAAATAATCAAATTATCTTTCAGCCCTCAGCTGTTCATTCATTAAGCAGCTTCTTTCTAAATCAAACCTTTTAAAACTCCTGTATATCCTCAAGGATATGAGTAATTATCACCATGTGGGGTGCACCCTCTTGGATGAAAACAATCATAAACTGTACAGTAGATCTTTCCCTTTTCAATGATGTGCACATTCAGGCCAGTTATATTTCAGCTGCATCCCAAAGAAGCACTGGGATCGACTTTTTGCAATTAATGGCAAGGCATACTAGAAACAAAGTGTCCTGCTAGAGTCTGCTATGGGCACTTGGATTTCTCACCACCTTCTTACATGCTGTGTTCTGATGCAGCTCGTTTTGTGCCCGTTCTGCTCCAGTGTGGGTGTCACAGCTACCAGAAGCTGATATGGCAGGAGACCTGTAACAACCCTTTCAAGAGGAAAGAAGGGTCTCTGTAACCTGATATACATTGTTATCATTAATTGTTCCTGCAGTGTGGCTTTCCTCCCTTTCAGATTCCGTTTTGGTAAAGGCTTCCTTAGAAAGGGATATTTATAGCTTTTGCCCTAATCCATAATATCCTTTCCTCAAGGCTCTGGATAAATGCTAGAATCTAGATATTCTTTATTTTCTTCTGAAATCTGAAGTTAAACTGTTGAAAAATATGTATGTACCATCTATCTCCTGTCATTATGTAGATATGAAATACGAAATTTAATCAGACCCTCAAGAATTCTCTTTTTTATCCTCCTATGTGTTCTCTGTGTGTCTTGATTTATTTATTTATTTTTTTTTTATTTTTTTTTGGTGAGAGTTGGTGATGTTCAGAGAATGCATCCTCATGTGAGCACTGTGTGGGCTGCTGAGTCCAGGACGTGTCAGAAAGACTACTGCCATCTGCACCAGCCATGCACTTTCTAACTACAGAGCCTCTGCTGTCTCAGGGCAGTGCCTCCCTCCACAAGCACAGTGTGTTTGCCAACACCACTTTCAATAAAATTAACACCGACTGGTTTTATCTCCCCGTGACTCTTCATCTATTGTTCCTCTCCTTAAAGAGCAATATGAGTGGTGGATTCTTGGGGTTCTTGGTGTTTATGAGTGTTGTTAATGAAGTTTGGTTCATGACAAGATGCTACCACAAGCACAGTAACAAAACCTAGTTATTTTCAGTGTGAGCACTAGCTGTGGTTTAACCCCATCTGACAGCTCAGCACCGCACCATGGAATGGTGAGCAGAATTGGAAGGACAAAACTAAGAGAACTGAAGGGTTGAGAAAAAGACAGTTTAATAAACAAAAAAAAGGAACGAAAAACTCTCACTCCTAAAAAACCCAAAATGGATCAAGCGATGCAAAACCACACAATTGCAGCCCTGGCAAACTTTCCCTCCAGCTTTTATTGCTGAGCATGATGCCATAGGATAAGGAATATTCCTTTGATCAGCTGGGGTCCTGGCTGTGTCAACTCCAAACTTCTCATGCACCACCACTGGTGAGGTGGTGTGATGGATAGAAGGCCTTGACTCTGCAAGCCCTGCTTAGCAATAACTAAAATATCCCTGTGTTATCAACCCTGTTTTCATCACAAAACCAAACCAGCTCCACAAAAGCTACTATGGTGAAAATTATCTCAGCCAACTATGCTGGAACTACAATCTGCCTCAAAAGTAAAAGGATAACCAAATGAAATATGGTACTGGTAGTATTAAACATTTTCTGGCACAACATGAGGTGTGAACAGACAACCTTTATTTCTTTATCATGACCTTGAACCACAGAGGAATAAGGTGACCAGATTTTTTAGTGAATTTCTATTTTGTTACTTTATCTTCTGAGGTGCTTTTTTAGGTGTACCTTTAGTCAATATTATATGTATTACACATTCTCTCTGTAGATGCATATTTAATATAAAATATTATATGTATGGTAGTTAATAAATGTCCAAGACTGAGCAGAATAGGCCACAGTTTAAAAAATGAGGATGATCACAGTTTGTTTAGGTGCCTGAAATGCTAAATGGAGTGCTCTATGAAAGGCAAGTTCAGTGCCTAATTTGTCCACTTTATGATCATTCAGTTCTGCACTTCAGAGTTCCACTTCAAGTAAAAAATCCTTCAGTGGATGGAAGTCATTTGGTGACTTCGGAGACCACATCAGGGCTGAAACTTCAAATAAGTAAATGTCATGACAGATTTAATTGTGTCCGTGTGTTCAGTATCAACAACTTCTAAGTAGTGTTTGTTACTGATGAAGAGGAACAGACAGCAGGAAATAGTGGCATGCTGAATTAAATTTGAACACTCTAATCAAGACAAGGCATGGGTGTAAATTCTGTTCCTTTGATGTATCTCTCTCTGGTGTTATTAGCTGGCAGCAATTTGTTCACTCTATTCTGTTGAGGCAACTGATGGGGTTGGATGACATATATTTTCTGTGCTGTTGGTAAGAAGGACAAATAAAGGTTTTATACAGTAATTTCAAGGAAAGGAATGACTCAAGAAAATTTGCAATGCTACTGAAGGGAAGAAATCCTACTTGCTTATACAGTGTCTTGATTAGGGCTGCTGATAGTGTCTTTTACTGTGTCCAACAAAAGAAATAAATGCTAGGAATAATATTTCACAAAAGAAATTTGTTTCTATTATAGGAAAAATTAATGTGGTGTCTGTGATGCTAAACTTAACATGTGCCTTACCAAAGGAGCCTTGATTGGTTGGAGACAGAAAAATACATCCTTTTCACATTGTGTTCATTGATGGGGATAAATGAATGGTTACAGGAAGGTGGCAAAGATGCCCACAGCTAAATCCAGCTTATTGTTAATTTATAGCTATTAATTTCTAAGATACAGTTACTAATTGGGTAAAGTAGTGTTAGTTTTTTCCTGCCTTATCAAAGGGTAAGACTGCAGTGCAACTGGTTTAGAGATGATTATTTCTTTTATGGAAATTTTCATCTGTTAATCAAAACAGTAGACTGATCAAAGCTCCTGCTATTTATAATATTTTGAAAAATCTTTCATGCTTATTTTTATAAGTTAATGAATCTCCTGGTAGCATTAAAAAAAAAAAAAATCTACTTTTTGTGTGAATCTATATCTTAATGACATCAAAGAGCTACCTGTTTCAGTGTATCATATGATGTTCATGGGCATAATTTTTAACCACTGATAGTAAAGCAAAATTTTAAAGATGAGATGATGACCACTAGATGGTATTCCACCTGGTAGCCCTTGGTTTGTTCTAATCTACTGGGTGCTCCTATCCATTTCCCACCTTTCTTTTGGAGTGAACAGGAGCAGCTGTCTGAAGAGAAGATCTCCTTGGAGAACTGAATAGCCCTGGTGTGCCTGTGGCTGTTTGCACGTTTGCAGAGACCAGTGCTCCACTCCATGTATACATTCATGCATCAAGGCCGAGGTTCCAAGTGCAAAAGCAGAACTAGAATTCTTTTTCAGGCTGTCGCATTTCTTTAGGATATTTGTCACATTTCTTTCCAGGTCAAATTAGGAAATACAGAAGATCTAAGTAATCTTTTCAATCAGTCTAGTTTTATTTTGCATTCTGCCTTATTCAAAGTCTCAGGTGATGGCAGCAACTGGCTTGGGAATCTACTAGGGGAAGCTACAGTATATACACATTGGTATTGCTGAGAGGACCACCCAGGGTTCCTTCTGTCTTGCTCTGCCCCATAAATGGCTCTGGTTACTCTGTTTACTCTCAGAGAAAATTACTTTGCAAAGAACAAAGACAAACCCACAACGTGTTCAGGTACAGCTGGAAAAGAAGCTCCATATCATAGAATCATAGGATGTGCTGACTTGTAATGGACAGCCCCAAGATTTTCACCATACACATGACAGCATTGTCCAAATGCTTCTTGAAGTCTGCCAGGCTTGGTGCTGTGACCACTTCCCTGGGGAGGCTTTTCCAGTGTCCAAACACCCTATGGATGAAACCATTTTTCTAGTATCCAACTTAAACATCCCCTGACTCAGCTTCAGGCCATTTCCTTGAGTCCTGTCACTGGGCATGAGAGTCAACAGATCAATATTTGCCCCTTGATTGCATCAGCTCAGCAAAGTACTTGGGTTAAAATTTGAAATCTCTATGCCATTAATAATTGATTATACTCTGTTCATTGCAATGTATTCCTGTATGTCCTGCAAACTCAGTGCAGTATTCCTAGGGTGTAGTTTTAAAAGGGAATCTTATACAGAATGCATCATTGTGGGGCACTGTACCTGAATTCAGCAGACTGAGGGATTAGTAAAAAAGGGAAAATTTTAACCAAAAAGCACAAAACATTCCTCAGGTGGTAGTAGCATTTCAGATTCAGAACCGAAATAAAATATTATAGGCTCATCTATGCAATACTCTAGTCCTCTAAACAGTACTCCAAAAGCCAGGTTTTTAGAGTGAAATATCTTAGGGGGCCTAAACTTTATGGGAAAAAAAAAAAACTGGGTGTGTAAAAAACTGCACATTATATATGTGTCTGTGTCTGCTTGCTAAAGGTGGTGTTTTCTATGAGGTGAACTGTCACTGCTGTCCATGACTGTGGATACAAAATTTAGGCATTCCTTAATATGATACCTTTCAAATAGTACCTGTCTGGCTACTGGTAAGAAACACAGTGACTTAGAATGAGTCACAGCAATAACAAGTGAGCAATTGTCCAAGAACCCTCTTTGCAAGACAAAACAATGCCAAGACTATTCCAGTAGTATTGGACCAGAATTCAAACCATTCCTATAGTGAAAACTAAGTTTCCAACAGCAGCAGGTGATTCTGGTGCTAGAAATTGTATCCTTTCTCAGCTGTGAGAAAAGAGTATCTCAGTTGTAAGGCTGAAATTTTCCAATTATTGTGAAACTTTGAGAGCCATGACTGAAGAGGACCTTAAATCTCAGCCTGAGGTGTTACAGACAGCTTTGAAGTGCTGACTTGTTTATCCGAATCTTCAGAGAACATTATTCAGAAAATCAAACTGTTAATCCCGTCAGATAAACCTTCTGAAAACTTTTTAATACTTATACTTCTTGTTGAAGTAGAAAGCCATGGGCAGATCCGAAGACCAAAGGCAGTAAATGGGAACCAGTGTTCATTAATGACTTCAAAGGGCTTTGGATCAAACTCATTGTGACAGCAGGCTTTCTCCTGGTATTTTAATACTTCTGTACTCAGCTTTATCCAAAACAGGCAGTGAACTGAAAGGTGAAAGTAAAGCAAATGTTTTTTTGTTCTTGAAGAGAGTCTGAAGAAGAGTGTAATTGACAAAGAGAATCAGTTCTGACATGAGTAGGCAAGTGTAAGAAAGAGAAGATGTGAAAGGAACTGATGAATGATCAGTGGAAAGTGAAGGATAATAAAAGCAAAGTGCCTCTGCTGCAGATCAAGTTCCCAAGGCAGTGTTCACTCCAGATCTGTTCCTTTCTGTGTCTGGAAGTAATTCTGAAGTGTGCACACATATGGTGCTGTATGTTGTGCAAGCCCAACCATGCTTAGGGAACAGTTTAGTGTGATTGTCTCCGTAGAAAAAAACAAACAAAACTCAAAAAAACCCTCAAATCACCATTACTTATTTAATGGGTTTTTTTATAAATCAACCTGTCAGAGGTGGAAAATTAACTATTTGTATGTAATATGTGCAGTGTTCAGACAACTGTGCAGTAGTAAGATCATTTATAGATGCATTTCATGGCAGTGAGGCTGCCAGTTATTAAGTTACTTATGAAGGCACCAAGAAAATAATTCGTTGTTGAAAATCCTTAGAGCAAATAGAAAATGTACAGATAATTATAATGGCATTTTTCAGCAGAAACATTACATATCTTTTCTGCAATTCACAAAACTTTTTAAAAACCACATAATGTGTTTCCTTTGCTTTCTAGCTATTCAGCACAAATGTGGTTGTCTATTCCGTTCTAGTTAGCTACCTCCTTGGAAACCTACTGCTGAAAGCTAAAAAGGGTGTAATCGATATCCCCACATTCTGAATCCCCAGCCCTTCCTGAGAAAGACACAGTTGAAATATTTAAGACGTTTTGAACCTGGCTCTCTTTTGGAGTTGCAGTACCCTTTGAGACTTAATTACTGTAAGGACTATCTATCTTTTCCATTTTCAAATATATGCTTACTAACCGCAGTCATGGTTGCTTGTCAGGAAAGGACTATTGCCACGTATCATTATGAAATTAAGGCTCATTTTCAAGGCGCCGTTACGGTGGCACAAAAGCACTGGAAGTCAGTGAGGTGGTGCTTGCTTCAGACTGTCTGCAACATCTCCCTTTTCTTCCATTCCTGATGCTGCTTGTCTGTTTACATCAGATTGTTCTCTGCTGTTTGTGAGGTGGGAAAAAGTGAGACAGGAACCTGTGCAATGCCCACCACAGGCTCTGGAAAATCAGAAATGGAAAGGGTTAAGTCAGCTGATACCCACATCAACTGGTTGTGTTGGATTATAAATGGGAAGTTTATTATCAACATGTGATTTGTCACAAGTTAACAGGAAGTGGGCTGTGCCCCATGCAGGGGCAAGCTGTCATGTGCAAGCATTGCAGACCATCTGACCAAACAGTAAAATCAGTCTGACAGGTCGCGAGGTAGCCCCAGTGTTTTTCCTTGCTGAAGGCAAAGTGCACACTGACAGACATACTAGTAACTAATGGATGCATCAACCAGAAACCACAGAGTGGAGGCAATATGCGTGTAATCACAGTGAAGTCTAGATTTATTGACCCTTCAACTGATTCACAGGATGGGCCTAATAACACTGAAAGCTACATATGCAAAGGGAAACAGCTAGGACTCTTCTTCTGCTTCCTTTCATATATTGTTAACACTGCTTGTTTGTTTTTTTAAGTAAAAAAGGAAGGTCAAAGTCAGAGCCAAAATTTGACCTCCCCCACACCCCAATCTGGTATCTGAATGTTAAATCTTGCCCTGTTAAAGCCACTTGAATCAGTTTTCTCCAAGTCACCTGTAAGTAATGCAGATAACATAAATCTCTTAGTTACATCCATGCCTGAGGGTTTGAGGAACCTGGGTTCTGAACCTGCCAAAAGTAAATCACTTAAATGTTTTGTTTTTTCACTTGTGAAACTGTGATGATGAGGGTGTCTCTGTGGAAAAAAAATGGCTACAGGGCTAAATTTTTGCCTCTGTAAATTCTGTAAATTTATTCAGCTTCCGTTCCTTCGCAGTCTCATCAGCTTCATCTGGAATTGTAATCTTCATCTCTTCGACTCCCCTCCCCATGCCTCCTCCTTAGCTCTGCTGTGCTCCTCTCCCAGATCCTCTGCCTGGCCAGGATTTCTCATGTCAGCAGTGGGTGTATTTTTCGTTTTTTCCCCTCCTTTCTTCCCCTATACTCTTCATATTTCATTTTACATCCTTATTTCCTTCAAGTACCTTTGGGAACCCCCAGGCTTGTCACTCATGGAAAATAGATTGCACTGAGAATAAAGCACAGGCTGGAATCAGGCAGCAAAGGAAAGACATCTGATGAGGAAAATGCTGGCCCAGAGTCCTGAAGAAACCACAGAGCAGCATTAACATTTCCAGGCAGCTAGCTCAGCAGTGATGTAGTCTCCTACTGGTTAAGCAGTAGTCACTTTCAGTGCTCTTGGAGCCCTGTGCTCCACAGGAATGAAGGGAGTAACAGGATAGCAGTGCTATGAAAAACATGTGCTAGCTTTGCTTGTGGTCAGCACAGGATACACAAAGCATGGCTCAAAAAATTTCCTCTGCAGCACCTTCTCCTGGTCCATCTGAAGAAAAACTGCAGCCAGCAGAAATTCAGAAGAGAATAAGAACCCTGGATCTCTCCAAAGGCTAGGGACATAATTGTAGCTTTTGAGCCTGTGTTGCCATCAGCATCTTCATGGTGGCGAATGTTCAGTGGTAATTATGGTACATGTAACTCTTTAAGCAAGCCCCACAGCCCTGAACACCAGCTGAAGGCATAAATGTCACATGCTGACAGAAGCAACCTGCAGCCACATGTTTTTTATAGCCACAGACAAATAGTGTAGACAGCCTGGATCTGATTTTTCTCACTTGATCTGTTGCATTAGCAGTATTATGCTGCTGTAAAGAAAAGACCTGTAGTGTCTTGACAGGTTTAATTGAGGGCAGTCTGTGTTTAAAGGCAACAGGTCAGCCCACGCTTTGGGCTCTGTGCCTGCACAGAGGCAAATGAGGATGCAAAACACTCCTTCCCTGCACACTGGCCTTTCCATGTGCACTGTCTCTGACCTCTTGTCCAGGCATACAATGAAAAATGGGCAAAGGCAGCTTACCAGTGTCCGGCCTCTCTCAGTTCAGACCATAAGAACTGGAGACAGTCATGATGTTAGTGTGGAACAGATGCTCCTTTCCTTACTTCACAAAACATGGACTCTACCAGGAAATGATAACAGGAGTCATTTGTTCTCTTACTGCCAGCAAGCAAAGTCATTGACCCTTTCTAGGGGAAAGAGCATGGAGGGCAAAAATCTTCTGCTGAAAAGTCACATAGGAAAAAGCAGAGAGTGTTTGGGATGCCTGTACTGCTGTGATCCAAAGCTGGATGAGGACAGTGATGGATTTCATGTTAGGCTGAAGCACACACAGAGGCATGACTGATATCTCATACTACTTAAAGGCACTGCCTAAATATCATAGTGTTAAAAAAAAAAAAAAATCCAGTGCTTCCATCTCATGGAAATCTTTAGTTGTAGAATATTTTGTGCTGCTTACCATATTTCTAAAAGTCTTGCTGTTCTGCTGCAGCATGGGAAGTGACAAAGCACCTTCTGTGCTGCCTCATAATCCTACCAGGAAGTTTCAAATGCAGCATCTGTTTAAAGCACAATTGATACAGGATGAGACCTAACAATCAAGAAGGGAAGAGGTTAAATGTGTTCCAACTTATTTGTTTCATGTTTCTTTTCCTTGTTTGAGCTTTTTCTGCAAGCATCTATGCTCTCTTTATTTGAAGCCAACCATAAAACTCTCCAAGTGATCCAAAAGCTTTGAAGGTAGGATTTTCAGGGATAGAATTTAATTGCTTATAAAACCTCCGTGCACACGTCAAGAGCTTGGGAAGTATTCCTGCAGGCTCACCATCAAAAAACTGTTTCATTTGTATTTGCCAACTTGCCTGGCAATATCATTATCACATGCTCACCTTAATTACCTTATTAGAGGACCAAACAAGAACTTACAAGAGAAGTGAATACATATTATTCTCATGTTGTTTAAATATGAGTCATTGATAACGGCAAAAGACACAGAACAAAATGTGAACGCTCAGGCATGCAATTAGCTATCTTATGGGAAACCATCTCTGATGTTTCACAGCTTCTATTTTCATAATATTTGTTTCACTTTTCTGCCTTTGAGGACAGACTCTTTGCACACAGCTGTCAGCATCTGTGAAAAGTTTTCTTTAAAGATCTAGTGACTATTATGACAATTTTTTTTTTTAATTTTTGGTTCCATTTTTTTCCTTTTTCTTATAAGAAGCAAACAAACTTACAAAACAAGTTTATGAACCACACCATACAGTACTGCAGGAAGACATAAGTTCATGATCTAAAGGAATGCTGAGGCAAGCCCTTTGGGCCATTTTTCTGACCCAGAGTTCTCAAAAATTATGGTAAGTGATGCCAGGAATTATCTGTCAGTTGCAAAGGCCAATAAACAAGTTGCCATGAAAATTATCTACTTCTGGAGTAGAGAAAAATACAGACATAAGATATGCCCATCACCTTTGAAGTGAATAGGTTTACAATTGGGAAAAAATCATTACAGGGATATCATGGAAGATATGGAGATCAAGTTTTGTCTTCTGCACCACTACAGTAAATCCTGCCCTATAAGATAGGTAACACCCAGAATGTATTACTGTCTTACGTTCTCTCAACTTAATTAAAAGTTTGTGCAAGTTAAAACTACTTTAAAGTATATTTGGAGATCAAACTGTCTTGAGGATTGTTTCTCAAATTCCTATGGTGAACACTGCTCAGCACCTCATCGTGGGTGGTGAGTGACTACAGTACAAAACCTCATCATGCCCAGGTCTGAGATCTACTTGAGAAAGCCATCTAGAATAAACTATTTTCATTTAGAAACTTGACAAGATACTGGCTTTTGGTACTTTTTTGGGTTTGGGGTTTTTTATTATTTATTTTTATCATTATTTTAATTTAAAAAAATAATGTATTCATTTTATCCAGCAAATAATAATGCCAGTTTTAATAATGATGATAATAATAATAATGTAATAAATAATGATAATAATAATAATGCCAGTTTTAATAATCACAGGCTGTGACATAATATTATATTGAACTTGTCATAACACTAAAATATGTGTCCAGATACACCCCTGAATTTCTGGAGTTTCTCATGTCATTTGAGTTTTGTGCAGACTCCAGGCAAGACTGGGTGTTGTTAGCATAGAACAAAGAACAGAAAAAAGAACAGAAGAGGTGCTTCAGAATCTTTTGAGCTTTTTTTCCCCCCCTGTTTAGGAGTTTTACCCATAGTCACCCTTTGAAGTGGGCACAGAACTCTGTTCCCAGTCTCACATAGTTGTTTCTCACTTCTTGCTCTGCAACTTGCACCTTATATCCATGGTTTATCAGCAGGGATATCTCCAGATAAGATACTTGATAAGTAGGGAGGAGGGATATCTGGCTTATTTCCTGCTCTTGTGTGCCCTGGCATTCTTATGAGAGAGATCTAAGAATCCTCATACAGTCATTTACTGTGCCTGCCACGTCTGGAAGATGTAGCCTTCAGATGAGGGTCATTAAATAATAGCTTAGGGCTTGGTGAGCATATTTGTCGTTCCTTACAGTGTTTTGCTGACCTGCACTGCTTAGTCAAGCCGGCTTTCTCTGAGAGACTGCTTCAAATGCTGAGAGAGTTGGGGTTTGGCCTGGGGGAGATTCCAGGGACACCTTATTGTGGCTTTTCAGGACCTAAAGGGGGCTTATAAGAAATATGGGGACAGATTTTTTTAGCAGGATCTGTTGCCCTGCTACAGGTCTTAAAATGAAAGGAGGAATATTTAGATTCCATGTAAGGAAGAAGTTTTTTATTATGAGGATGGAGAAACACTGGGACAGATTGCCCATGGAGGTGATAGATGCCCCATCCCTGGAAACAATCAGTCTGATGTATTTGAACCTGTCTCTGATTATTGCAGAGGGTTTGGACTGGGTGGCCTTTAAGGGTCCCCTCCAACACAAACTATTCAGTGATTCATGATAAATGCACAGGAGCAAGGAATTGTTGGTTTTCATTCAACTTGCATGATTAGTGTGTGGTTTATAGATTAGTTTGTGGTTGAATACTGAATGATACAACTGGAAAAAGCCTAATGCATTGTATTAGAGTAAATAGCAATGTGAGAGTCTGGAAAGGAGTGGCTTCAAATAGTGCCTTTACTTAGAGGGACATAATAGATGGTTCCAAAGACTGAAAAGAAAGTCTCAAAGCCCTACTCAGGATGATGATAAAGTTGCAACACAAGAGAAATTTTAAAAGCCAGGGACAGGAGGTTGCAATGAAATAATATACAGAAGCAGAGACAGAAAGAAGGGGATTTTAACTCCCATTTAAGTTAGAAAAATGTACTTGAAAAAGTGTTGCCCCCAAAACTGAAAATGACAGTCCCACTGTTTTTTCCAATGGGAAATGTTTTTTTCCAATTTCATTGTGAGCATAAACCATCAAACACTGCCCACAGCAAGGGTAGAAACCTTGATCAGAAGAGGGGGAAAGATTTACCAAATGTCAGCACACTCATTTCAAGTGTTTGGAAACCTGACAGAGGTCCCTATCCAACTTTCCACCATCCCAGTGGAAATTCTCCTTCCCAACTGATTTTATTGGGATCCAGACTGACCCTGTAGAGCAAAACTGGTGCAACCAAGATGGAAAATTAGAGTTACATCAAAATTCCTGTAATCTGCAGGTTTTTGGAAAGCTTGGGTAAAGTTTGTACCCTTCCATTGACATACACACTGAAAACCAGCCAGCCAGGACTCTCAGACTTACCAACTTTCTCAATATTTCTTGAAACCTCTGGAATGTTTTGTGGAAGATCCAGGAAATGGAAAAATATAATCGTGGAGCTTCTTGAGAAAAAAAAAATTACTGATATTTATTTGAAAGAGCCTAAATTTGGAGCGACTGAGGGTACCGAAAAGTTGCTGAATGGGCAGAACTGCCGGGTGAGGTTCCAGGCAGAGGGACTTGGGCTGGAAATCAGAGCCACACAACCGAGATCGATGCTGCCAGGCTCAGCTGAACTCTGCCTTGGTCCTCAAGTGCTGGTATAGCCACCCACAGTGCCATCTAGTGGGTCTGGGACTGCTTTTAACCATTTTTTTGGGGCTCTTGAAGCAGCTCTGAAGTTGGCTAACTGGACCTGGCACTGATGGCTCTGTAGATGAAATATCTGGTATGCTGATTTTCTCACTGGCGCTGTAAAACATTGACAATTTTTTTTTTCTCTCTCCCTTGCCTTTTGTTCCCTGACACTGATCTGGGACAACTGGGACTGAAGACGTTTCTCTCATGCCTGTCTGCTCTCTCTTGTTCTTGTAACCAGAGTTAGACTGATCATCATGATGGGTTCAGGAAAGAATTCTTCCACAGCTCTGACTAGGAAAGATCTTTGCATTTTTATTGAAAGTACAACATTTCTGTTTTGGGAAGATGCCAAGAATATTTTCCACAGCTCTTTTTGTAGTAAAGGTCTGGGAATTATTACAAGACATTGCAAAATACTCTGAGGGTTTTGCAGTGTGGGAAAGAGTAGAGTTCTTTGATCCAGCAATATGTTACCTGGTTGTGGACAGGGAATGGACTCGATGATTCATGTAATGTCTTCTAGTCCTTTTTTTCCTCCCTGGGAGTGTGTCTGTTCTTCTTTCTCTTCCAAGGAAAGCAGAGTGCAAGATTTCATCCCCTGGGTCAGCTGCAGACTGCTTTCTCACTTTGTTTAGCAGTGTGAATAACTGCTGTCCGGGAGATAATTTGAGCATGTGAACTCACTGCGGGATGCAAAACCTGGCCTTGCCTGCTGTGCAGAGTGTGCTTAGAGATGGCTTTCAAACCATCATGAATGTCTTGTTTGGAGTAAATAGTGGTCTGCCTCTTGAGACTAGTGGGATCCAAATGTTCATGTTCCCTGCAACAAAAGTTGCCTGACACATCAGATCATAATTTTCTTAGTATATGTGCAGAGGATCCTATATGCAGATGGAGCAAGAAACAATGGCACATCGAAGGTACTTGAGGGAGACAAATGGTGAAAGAAACAAGTGAAAATTTTAACTTAGTGAAGGAAATACTTTTTTTTTTAAGCTTTAATATGGCGTCAGCTTTACCTTTCCAGTATTATTGCCTGCATCAGCCATTTCTTTCTTAAGCGTTTAAAGGAACCAGACACAGATGGTCATTGTGAAAACTTGTGCATAGATATTTCTGCTGATTTTCTTCCTTAGCAAGCATAGATTCTACTCTTAATACAGCTGCAAGTAGAGGAACTTATTTTGTTCGAAGAAAGAACACAGACTTACCAAACTCAGATTATCTAGTGTGACTTGATTCCCACTCTTCTGGTTTTAGATTCCAATTTTGTTAAAGTGACATTGTGAATGCAATTAATTTGAATTAATTTTATAAAGAACATTGAAACAAGGACCAAAAATTCAGGAGAATGAAAAAGAATAACAGCTCAAACACTGTCTTCTCATGGCAAAGATTCCCTACATACCAGTAGGGAACCTTCTCTATAACTCCTAAAAGAAGACTATATCACTCCAGTAAGGTCTTCAATTGCAAATAGTTAAGGAGATATTGCAACCTTATAGCAAATCTGAAGTCCAGTGAGAGCTGTAGAAAGAACAAATCCAAGTTGCAAAGGGAGGTTAATAGGATATAGTACTAAATATACCTAACTCTGACAGTCAGTATGTAAACCAATAATTAAATAACACATTTTGGTAAAATACGAACACCAATTAACCAATTAGCACTTTGTGTTCTGATGCAGGAAAAAAAATCAGCATAATTCTGAGCATGTGCCTGGTTTCTTTGAAGCAAATGGAAGAGCTAATTGGGGTCAGAGACTCAAAATAGGGATTGTCCATTTATTCACTTCATTACCTCCTACACAGAGACAGCCCGTGGCTCTCTTCCAGGTGATGTGCACACCAGTGGGGCAATTTCAGTCCCTTTCGTCCTTTTGGGATCTTCCCCTCCTGTCCCTTAGCATGCCTATCGTTGCTGCTCTGTCTCACACTCCCCTTTTCTAAGCCAGGAGCGCCCTCATCTCATCTCACCTCTTACCTGAATTATCATATGAGTATCACCACACGAGCAAATACCACCCATCCAGTGGCCTGGAGAGCCAATTGCTCAGTGAGCCTTACCCCTGTCTCCACACAGGTAATTACTGATGATCAGTGTGTTGCATTTGGTTGAAATCCATTTTCCCACAGCAGCCCTCAAAGGGCTGTGCTGTGCACTGGTAGCTGGAAAGGTGTTGATAACCCACCAGTGTTTTGGCTACTGCTGAGCAGTGCTTGGCAGGGCATCAGCACTTTCTCTCTAACATTCCTCCCCCCACCATTCCACCCCTCCCAAGGGGCTGGATTGGGCAAGATCCTGGAAGGAGACACAGCTAGGACGGTCAACCCAAATTAACCAAAGAGATATTCCATACTGTATGACATCAGCTCAGATAGAAAAGCTACAGTGTTTGCCTTCCAGAGCAGCCTCTATGTGTGTTGAAGCCCTGCTTCCTGGGAAGCTCTGGGCTGAACATTGCTCGCTGATGGGAAGTAGAAATTAATTTTTTCCCCTTTGCTTATGCGGGCTCAAACTTTTGCTATTTTTTTGCTTTAATAAACTGCCTTATCTCAACCTACTATTTGTTTCCCGTCTTATTCTTCTCTCCCCTGTCATGCTGGGAAGGGGAGTGATAGAGTGGCTTGGCAGGTGCCTGGCATCCAGCCAAGGCCAACCCACTGGAGTTTCCACCCCTTACCTATGTGAATCATATAGTTATCATCATTATCATTAAAATCCACATTCATCACTGACCTTCACTTGGAACAAGTAAACCAGCCAAACCAAACAAAACAAAATTTTCCCACAGGAAAACCAAAATAATATTATCACAATGCAGCACAGAAATGGACAATTTATTCAAAATACCCCCTTGTCCCTTCACCACAACTACAACAAAAGTTCCCCATGATCATTCTACTCGCTGATATTATTTAGTACTTGTTTTGCCCATTACCTCTCCCAGTTATTATTCTCATCACAAAATCCTCATGGTTCCCCAGAACTTTCACCAAAAAGCCTATACTGGATTTATGCTGGCTGGGTGCCAAAGCCCCTCTCTCACTCCCATCCACAGCTGGACAGGGCAATAACAGGTTCATGAGTTGAGATAAGGACTGGAAAGATCACTCACCAAATACCTTAATGGCAAAACAGGCTAAAGTTAGAGATATTAATCAAATTTATTACTAACAAGATCAGAACACAATGATGAAAAGTAAAATAAGACCTTAAAAACACCTTCCTCCCACTCCTCCTTCCTTTCCAGGTCTACCTCCTCCCCCAGCAATACAGCGAGACAAAGAATGGAGGTTATGGCCAGTTCATCACAGGTTGTTTCTCTCACTGTTCAGGGAAAGGAGTTTTACCCCTGCTCCATGGTCAAGCCCCTGCCATGGGAGACAGGTCTCCATTAACCTCTCCAGGGCAAGTCCATCTCATGAGCAGCAGTCCTCCCCCAGCTGCTGCAATGTGGGTCGCTCTTCCACAGGCTGCAGTCCTTCAAGGACAGGCTGCTCCCATGGGTGCTGCCTTCTCCATGGGCCTCCCATGGGGTCACAGCCTGTTCTCAGGCACCCACGTGCTCCACTGAGGGTCTCCTCCCCAGGATGCAGGGGGATCTCTGCATCCCCATGGCCCTCCCTGGGCTGTAGGGGCACAGCCGCCTCTGCCCCACCATGAGCTGCACCAGGGGCTGCAGGGGAATCCCAGCTCCTGCCCCTCCTTCTCCACTGCCCTTGGGATCTGCAGAGTTGCTCCTCTCACATGCTAACACTCCTCTCTTCTCTGGCCACAATTACAAATGTGCATTAACTTTTTTCCTTTCTTCTTAAATCTGTTATCACAGAGGCCTTACCACTATTTCTAGCTGGCCCAGACTTGACCAGTGGCACGTCCATCTTTGGAACTGCCAGGGATTGGCTCTGCTGGACATGCAGGAAGCTTCCAGCAGCTTCTCACAGAAGCCACACCTGCAACCACCGGCTGCTAAAGCCTGGCCATGCAAACCCAATAAAATTACTGGTTAAATTCTTCTGTTAATATGTTAATCTGTTAAAGGCAGAAGGGGTCAATAGAGACAGAAGTAGACCTGCTCCCCTGGCTACCACCAGCAAACTGTAGCGTCTCCATCTAAAGCAGGATTCCTACCTTTAACTGGTTTGGCAATCATTATGTGCAGAACTGGTCTGAAACCATTCCAACACCACTAGAAGTACATACAACAGAGTCTGGGAACCACTGTCTGGAAAGACCCATATATTTACTGGAGAAAACCTGGATCCCTGAATGTCACATACCTTCCCTCATGAGCCATCAGACACATCTTTCATTTAGGCAGGCACAGAATCAATACTTATTCCAGTAACAAATACCTGACTAATAGGATAGAAATGTCTCGTGTGAGTCATTCATGATCTTTGCTTCTGTAGCTTGATGGGTCAAAAACCTGCTAAATACCCACCAGAAAGAAAAAAAAAGAAAAAGAATGTTAATATTTGTACTGTGTGCAGGAAATATTTGATGAATATACATGTCTGAAAACTTTCAGATCCTTTTTCTACAACACAGGCCTTTTGTATTTCATTGTTTTCAGTCTCAAGCACACTCTTCTGCTTAAGACTATACTTGTATTTATATATTTATATCTTTATTTAACGTCTTGTTTTCATTTGACTTTTTTCCGTGTAATTTCCTTTTTTTTTTTTTTTTGCATTTGGCTGTGCACAGCTTTTTCTGAAAGAACATTTTGTACCCTCTAGTCTCTAAGCAGGTTAGTTTCATGAGCATGGCAGCTAAAGGGGCTGGGACTGGCAGCACAAGCTCATGGAATGTGTGGATCCCCTCATGCTGCTTTTTGAAAACTTGTAGGAGGATACTTTTAGACCAAAAAGCAGGAAAATGTATCCAATTCCTTTGTATATGAGTCATCTGTACAATTCATACTTACTTTTCTGGAAATGTATTTGGAAGATAATATTTTATCTTATTGCAAGCAGCAAATAGCAAATAATTATTTTGAATCATTTATCTTTTTTTTTTTTTTTCTCTGTTCCCTGTCTCCATGCTATATGCTGAGTTTATCTCTTTTTTTAAACAGTTCCTTTTTCCTTTTTGTCAGCAAAGCAATCCCAACCAAGCAAGGACCATTTAATGGTTATTTTCTGTCCTCACACCTCTTAAGTGGATGGATAGTAGGATGGGGTCTGGGAGAGCAAAGCTCCTCCCACTGTAAGTAAAATTCAGGTTTGTGACCACCTGAGGAAGCTGAATGTACATAAGTCTATAGGACCTGATTAGAAGCATTTCAGGATGTCTGATGCAGTTGCCAAGCTCCTGTTTATGATATTTGAAAAGTCATGTCAATCAGGCAACCATAAAAAGGGAAGCATTGAGTCCATCTTTAAACCCATCTTTTTACCTATCTTTGAAAAGGGTAAAAAGAAAGATCCTGACCTACTGAGCTGTCAGCCTCCCCTCAGTGCCTGGAAATGTCGTGGAACAGATTCTCCCAGAAGCTGTGCTAAAGCACATGGAGGTCAGGAAAATTGCCCAATTCTGGAAGTGTTCAGGGCCAGGTTGGATGGGGACCTGAGCAACCTGGTTTAATGGAAGGTGTCCCTGCCCATGGCAGGGGGGTTGGAACTTGATGATCTTTAAGATCCCTGCCAGCCCATTCTATAACTATATGATAGTACAAAGAATTCCCTCACTAGAAGGAAAGGTATGTGCATGCCCACAAATATTAAAAAGTACATTTAAGACCTCACTCTCTCTCTTCTCTCTCTCTTTTTCAGATAAATAATACTTTGATGCTGACAAGGCAGGAAGAGCAAGATAATCAGTGTTCAAAATGGTTTTGTCTTCAAAGATGCTTTGTTGTTCTGGAAGCTGTCACTCTCTGGACTGGAATTTTCCATTCTGGCCATCTCCTCTTGTAAAAATATTCTTGGGTTCTCTTGGGTGTAAACTTGGAGAAACATATAATCATAGAATAGTTTGGGATGGAAGGGACCTCTAAAATTCATCTCATCCACCCCTCCACAATTAGTAGAGACACCTTCAGTCACTAGCTGTGGGATTTTTAGAAAGCCTGTCTGGATGCAGAGCATCCAGTAAATAACAGCTGAGTTGGGCAACATAAAGGAGCTATTCCAGAGCTTTCAGAGTAGTCTAAAATTTTGTATAGACAAGAAGAAACATGAGAAGCATTACTGCATACTCTTAAGCTTACTGTGCAGAACATTCAAACTCATGTAGCTCTGCCTAAACCAGACAGCATTCTGTCAATTCCCAGGCATGTTGATGGTATATGCCAAGTTATCTGCGTACATGTGTTGAATGATCATCAGTCCAAATGGTGGAAATAGTCCTGGGAAAATATTTAGAATAGTGTAAAGATGTGTTCTCTTTCACAGATAAGGTTCTAGATCATTTATCTACAAAAACTAACAAGCAAACAAACAAAGAAACAACAAACCTATCAGAGAAATATTCCAACTATTCTTTTATCTTCTGCATCTGGGTCCTTCCTTCATCAAGGAGGTGTTCTTACCATGCTAAGTCTTTAAAATATGTTTGCTTCATGCTCTCTATTTTCAGAACTCAGATTTGTTGACTTTGGTGAATTTTTACCTTTTTTTTTTTTTTTTCCCTTTCCCCAGAAGCTCTTTTTAATGATGTGCTGTCTATATCATTTGTCAGAGCCCACAGTCAGTGCATATCGGCAGTTTTGGTTAAATTGACTTTTTCATGCCCTTTTGTCACTTGTACCACAGCCAAACAAAAGGGCAGAATGAATGCAGTGACCTGACTGCATTGTTTCTTGACAGAGATGGTAGCCTCTTTGACATTAAAACATATGCCAAAGAGGGTCCTGAGAGACTTGTTTTCCTCTAAGAAGCCAGTCCATACTCTTCAGCTGTTAGCCCCAGAATATGAAATCAGGGGAAGAATTTGATGTAGATACTGTTTGCCAAGGATTACTTCCCTCTGCCTGGGGGCTGGTAACATCAGTACTGCTAAAACAGGAGGGACAGGCCTGGGGAGACAGGAAACATATGAAGGGAAAACACAAACATCTTTTGTGCCTCATCTTTATTTAGCATCAACTCATATGTGGAAGTGCTTGGTACTTTAAATCATGTTAAAAATAATTGTTATGGTTATATGAAATGCATTTTCTCATTCAATAAAACAAAAAGAAAGCAAATATCTGATCCCATGTACAAGAGCAGGATTGACTTTTAATGAACTCTGTAGCTCTCTTGTTAGTTTTTATGCTTAGCCATGTAGCTTTTGACCTTTTCCTGGCATGCCAACCATTTCAATGGTTTATAAAGCTATATCCATAAATAGAGGAGCTTTAAAATTTACTTTCCTGGATATATTTTTTAAAGAGGGATGCCTGCACTCATACAAGGCATACTCATATTTGTTCCTTATCATTAACAAATGCACTTAAATTGGATTTGATATGTGGAGGGTGTTTTATTTTAAGAAAATAACAGGTCTTTATGAGATATTTGGGAAAATTTATGGTCTTGTCTTTTAATACAAACAGACTGTCAAACAATATAGTGAAAAAATGTCTGATTGAAAGCAGAAAGTACAATGTAGCACATTATCTATTTTTTTATCTTTTCCAGTAAATTGATTTTTATGGTAGGTATTTGATGAACACAATCTTTTCCTGGTTAGTTTTTCCTGACAAGCTGTGGTTTTGAGCAAAATTTTTTTCTGGAACAATTAAATCTAACATCACAGATTAGGAAAATGGAGTATTTTTTCTACAGCTCTCTCAAAACCTGGGCCTAATTTCTACAACTATCTTGCTCATTTTTTGGTGTCCTGTTCATCTTATGATGTTAGTGATATAAGAAATGCAAGAATATCAATAATGTAGCTATCATTTATCACTGAATGAAATCCAAGCTGTGTGTTCATCAATGAATTGTTGTGACTTGCTTGCTAGGTAAGTGGAAATGTTTAACACAGTCAGGTGTCCAGATCCTGCTCTTTTTCTGAATTGTCTCATTGTTTGCTGATGGCTCACAGGTGGAATGATGGCATTAATGGGAATTGGGTAAGCACCTCTGCTTGAAGAGAATTGATATGAAGGTGAGAAAGCAGTGCCAGATCATGCTCCCATGAAAGAGTGTTTGTGGCAGTTATCCAAAGACTACTGAAAGAAGGGACCTGAGGAAGTAAACATCCGCCAGGTGAACAATGCCTTAGTTGAGTTATGAATTCCATGGAAAAGACTGATAATCTCTAGGAAAATAAAGTTCATTTTTTAATAATTAAAGCTAATCTCCATCCATCTCCATGCTTGAGTACTTAATTCCTACATTGAGAAAGTTAAAGGCATGAAGGTCATTTAATTAAATATACACATGAATGAGGAATAAATACTTACACTATTATTTAGAGATATTCTACTCAGTGGCTGTTTGTCAACGTGATTTTCTTCTTCTCAAAAGAAAACAATGAAAGAAAATGTTAAGGCAATTCACTCACTTCTCTATATTTTCCCCTTTTTTTTTAAAAAAAATTGCCTTTCCTTATCTTATTGTAACTTTATTTAGATTTTAAGGTATAAATAAATTTGGCTAAGGGGCTACTGATTCAAACTAGCGTAGTGTTTGCCACATTTAGGAAGATTACTACAATGCATGCAATAAGTAGTTGGATTAAAATCTTGAATGCAAAGATCAAAGCCTAGAAATGTATAATTACCTTATCTGTCTTATGTATGGCACTTGTTAATGATCCTTATGTACTTAATTTGCAACTGTATTGCTCATAAGTGAATTATCTTGTTATTTAAGTCAATAAGGTATATACTGCATATTATTTATAACCATACAGAATATGATACA
Organism: Onychostruthus taczanowskii; assembly: GCF_017590055.1. Taxonomy (NCBI): domain Eukaryota; kingdom Metazoa; phylum Chordata; class Aves; order Passeriformes; family Passeridae; genus Onychostruthus; species Onychostruthus taczanowskii. Next base: position 1,332,934 of record NW_024500683.1, read on the forward strand.
CAATATATTGAGTAATAACACACATTAAATTTTAATTATATTTATGTAATAAACGATAATATTTTGTATAATGACAAGATTTTTCTTAGATAAGTAAAACCTGTTTTGAACCACTCCCGCTTATGGTTATTGGTTTGATAGTGAGCCCTTTGTAACTGCTCTTTCAACATAGATTTCAATTACTTATTTACCTATTTCTATACTGACTTTGTTTAGTCTAGTGATGTGCAAAGTTATTCTGGTTGTGAGAGACTAATTACAGACCAATAATTTTGTGCAACCCAAATGCTTGCATAAACGACTGCATTTTCAACTTGAGCTTGTAGTCTATGACAGTCATGACCCTAAGTGTTGCCCATGAACAAACACTCTAGACTGCATTTCCATAGTTTGTGTATGAGGATGTCATGTGAGGCACTAGCACAAATTTATTAAAGCCAGACATAGCATATGTACCATGTCCTGCCTATAAACAACTTTTGCTGTCAAAGAAAGAAATTTGATTGAGCTGACAAACTCTGTTGGCTAGCACTCTACCAGGTATCAGTGAGACCTGCCAAGATTTGTCTTGGCAGCCTCTCCCATCAGAGCTATGAAGGTTGGCAGAGAACAGAAAAGCAGATGTTGTGCTTACTCTGAGAAATTATTTATAATGACATTTTTTAATGATAAATCTATGCTGAATGTTTCTTATCACCTTAGGAGTTTCCATATTTGCATTCCTTCACCAGGTGAGACCCATGGCTGTGGAGGTATTAATTATTTTCTCTGATAAATTGTGAAAAGAGGCTGAAGTTACACAAGACTGCAGAGAAGATCTTCTGATGCATTTCTTCAAGAAGGGAGAAGCTAGAAAAAACCCCAAAGAACTACATAGTAGTCATCATTGTTTTTATTTCTGGGCACAGGCATTTAGAAGATTAGAATATTATGAATAGGCAGCACCAGGTCATAGTGAGCCATCCAGAAGCCTTGGCCAGATTTTCTGTGGATGAGCAGTGCCAAACCTAACAGGGAATGTCAATGAAACAGAATGACTGAGATGCCCTGGAAGAGACTGGCACCCTAAAATCCGTGATTATGTCTGCCCACAGATGAGGATTGCTGGCATGGGAAGCTGCACTCAAGCAATTCCCAAATCTGCCAGGCTGGGGCACCTAAGGGGCCACACCCCATCCCACTTCCATCCAGGATCCTGCTCTACCTTTCAATGATGGTGGCATGATGTGCAGAGAGTGGCTGAGGAGACTCCAAGGTGGAAGCCCTGTACCATATGCACTGCAAATGTACAGGGATATTTAGGAATAAATGATATTTTATTTTCCTGGCACAGACTAGTAAATATTAACAATGAGGCTTCCAGCTGCAATTCATTTGCTGCACTCAAATATCAACATCAACTACATCAGTACTGACCCATCTTTGCCTTATCACCAGAAAACAAAAATGTCATGGTTTCATTCTTGTTAATGATTACTATATTTTGGTTCCTTGCAGGAGCCAGTCTATTCAGAGCAGTAGTTACCCCCACTTTTGAAGATTCTCACATATATGAAAAGTAAGACTGAATTATTGCTCTGTTAGGAATTTCCTGTTTCTTTCTCTTGGGCTACCAATTAGGTAATTTCCTAAATTGACAGTTTCCTGTCTTGACACTGCATTTCAGCTCTCATTTCTTACACTCCACTGGGAATCGGTCAGAGAGTAATTTATAGAATTCTCTCCTTTGATGCCTTCTACACTGGTCTGTCTTCAAGTTTAAGAACTCAGAGTTGGCCAGTTGAGGGTCATGCCAAAATGCATTTAAAAATCCCAGGAAATGTGTAAACATTTAGATATGGAAAGGCTCTTACAACCTTTGGCAATGCCTGTGCCAGAATAAGACACCTTGAAATTTCTCATATCAATAAATCTCTGTCTTCTGACTCATGACTGCCTTGCAGGTATCTAGTTCACACCTCATAAAGCCTGCCTGGCTTCACACATCTGAGCATGCAGAGTCCCAAATGCCCTAGAGGGATCTTTGCAGCTCAGATGAAGCACAGGAAATGGATTAATTAGATGATGACTGCAGTTTTGGAGCACCCATAGCAGTCTGATACAGTCACTGAGAATTCTGTGGGTCCAGCAGATGAAGAGGACTTATTGTCAAACAAGGCGTCTACTTCCATTTGTTCTGTAACTTGGGCTTGGTGGTTTTGGGTTTTTTCTCCTTTCACGCATAGATTTTTTTTTATTAGCTGGAAAATAAATTAATTATTTTTAACTTTTCTGGATGTGTACAGCATTCTTAGGCCTGCTTCTCTAACCACACTGATCTGAAAAGACGCCAAGTGTCTCTACCAATTACAGCCACCACAAAAATTGAGTCCCACAGTGAAAAATAGCATTGCCAAGAGTCCATAATTGGAAACTAAGCTAAATACAGAGTAGCATAATTGCAACCACAAAAATAAAGCATCTTTTGAAGAGAGAACAAGATAGCACCATATATTTTTTCTGATTGTCATGAAATATTTTGTCAAAAGTGAATTTTGAACACATAAGAGCTATTTTTCCAAATGCAAAAAAACCCCTATATTCAGTAATTAAAAAAAAAAAAAAGAAATTGACACATCTTTAATAAAAAGCTATAAAAAATCATATTCATTAGACTTAATTTGTGTTTGAGTCCACAAAACTGGTTTTGTGGCAGCAGTTAATTTGTTTAAAGTGAGTTCTACTGTCTCCTAAATGTTTTCCCTGTCAGCTCTGTAGTTATAACATATTTTTAGGCATTTTTATCAGAAAAGCTACTATATCTAATATTCTTCTTTCCATCACCCTTTCAAGGATATAGGAAATCAATAATGCAATCATTTATGGAACAAAGTCTTGAGCCCTTGAAACAGTGGATTTTCAAATATAACCCAGCTCTGCATAAGCTCAGCATTTCTGGTTTTTTTCTGTTTTAACCTGTCCTTTTTTGTGACTTATTTGCTTCTTATAGTAGTATTTTATATTTGAAAATTTATTAGTATGCATGAGTTCAGCAATCTTCTTCAAAACTTAGTGCTGGGAGCAGCAAGTGAAATACAGAATCTGGTCTCTGTAAAGGGGCTCTCTGATCAGTGAGAAATGATCCAAGCAGCAAAACACATCCTCACAAAATAAGTCAAAAAATTTGTCTACCAGTTGAAAATGACAACCAGTTGTCATTTTTTAAAATTTCTACCAGTTGAAAATGACAACACCATTGTCATTTGCTCAGGCAGAGGACAGAACAGCAACGTCCCTGAGATATCATTGCTGGAGGACGATTCAGAGCTGTGCTGTGCCCAAAGGCTGTTTGTGGCACCCTGGGTAAACCACAACGAAATTTTGTTTGTCTCAGCTACCCACTGGTTAAATGACAATTATGGAACCTATGAGTTTTATCACATAAAAATCTGAGGCACAGTCTGCTATAATGCCAAATAGGCTCTGTAAAATGCATAAGTATCTCTGAATGAAGATGTTTTCTAAATTATGTGTCAAAAGCTTGAAACAAATACCAAGCTTTTGACAATGAGTCAGTATCTCAGTATGTATGTAATACTTTTTGATCACTGATCTTTTCTAGGAAAAATGTATCAAATTGCAAAAAAATAATGACCATTTAGTCAGTAGCAAAGATCTTAGAACTGTTTATAGGAAGATTATTTTGACATGTAAGGCTTGGGGGTTTTTCACTATAAAATTAGGACTTATACTTTTTTGAATTTTAAGCAATGTTTTAAGAAAAATGAACTGTTTATTGGATATGGGATAGCTTGGGCACAGGGGGAAAAAACATTATGCTTTTCCACTTAAAAATGTAGAATACATTTTAAAAATTGTTTGCACTAAAGAGACATTAGAGTTTTGGCCAGAAAAAAGAAACAAGTACTTTTCTAAATCTGGCTGTCTGGGTTCAGAGCCATGTATTTAGGTTCTAGTATATTCAAATTTCACACAGCATGGATTTTTTGGAAGGTTATTTAAAAATTTTTGTGACTCTTATTTCAATTAAGGACTGATTTTTGAGTACTTGCTAGTGGAAATAATGCACCTTAATCAGATGAGGCTATTTTTTCTTGGGTGCTTACCCTCTCAGTTCGTGGAAATAGAACAGATTAAAAGATATTGCTATGGAATTATAAAATTAGGGTGTAGGAATTTTGTGATATGCTTTCACGTCACTCAGTGTCATAGTTGAATTGCTGAATAAATGGTAAAACTTAAAGGCCACATGCAACCACAATATTGAAGTAAAATTCTGTATTTTATATATATATATATATATATATATATATACTTCACCCGTGGCTATGTAAGAGAAAAGTCCGGCCCAAAGCCACTCCAATCTATCTCTTTCATCTCGGGTGTTCATCTGCTGGCATTCTTTCCCTTACTCAAACCTTCTTCATCTTTCCCCTCCTCCATCCCTTCTCAGTTTCCAGCTGAAGAGGATCAGTGTTTTTACAGCTTCTATTGTTTCAACACTAAAAGGGTTAAAAGCACAGCCTGTTCTGGCAGCGGCTGGGCACCTTGCCCACCCTTTCTCTTCTCGACCGCTTATCCTTCTTTCTGGGGGGGGCTGCCTAAACCATCCCAGGAACTCCTCCACCTCTGCATCTTACAGCGGTTCCGGCTTCCCTTCTCAGGCCGCAGGCCTTTCACCCCTCCCCCACCCAGACGCAGCTGGGCAGGGGAGAGGATCCGCTCTGCTTACCTGCTGGACTTTAAAAAGGAAGTCTCTCTGGGAGTGCTCTGCTCTTAACCCCTGTGTGTTTTACTTCTCTGTGTTGTTTAAATACTTCATTTGATACTCAGGCGGCTAGAATGAGCATGGGCATGAGCATAAATATTGGACATGCTCTTCTCCCTCACAATTTGTGAATTTTTTGGGGGAATTTATCCCTCAAATGCCTGTAGCAGCAGCTCACCTTTGATGCATTCTATCCTTTATAACATCTTTAACAGTCTGAGGTCACTACTGGAGGACATATGCCCCCAAGTGAGATAAAGCCATCCACTTCTGGTTTGCACATAAATGTTTTGAATTTCTGACATTTTAATCCAAAACATATTGCTGCCTCCCTCTACCTCTCAGTTTCCTGAAGTGAAACAATAGTCTTATTTTATAAACTAAGTTTAGAGTGCAACCCCTGTCCCTTAGGTGTTTATGGTGGGATATACAGCAGTAGTACCCTCCCTCGAGATCTGTCTATCTACCTCCACTGCTTGAACAGGAAATATAGGTTTTTACTGTCTAGATTAAAACATAAATTAGATTCTCAGGTTAGGCAGACTGGTTGCCCTGTTATAGCTCTGTATATTGTAGCCAACTTTCTTGGCACCTTGCTGCTGTAAGGGAGATGGAGCTGGAATTGACAGCAGAGGGGAAGAAGAGAGGCTTGTGCCAGTCTGCAGTGGAGCTGGTTGCTAGATATGACACTTCTGGAGGTCTAAAATTGCCTTCAATGCTCATATGGCACAGCTGGATCCTGCTTGAACAGTCTGTCATTGAGGATGGAAGTTCCAGCAACAGATATTCAGATATATAACAGATAATTTTTCAATTATGTACATGTCTTTGCCTCATGGGTAATTGAACCATAGAAAATAAGGAAAGGAACAAATTCACTGCACTCTTACTTTCAATACATGGAGACTGATTTATCATATTTGTCTTAGAGGTAATGACTTATTTACATATGAAGGTGTCTGAAGAAAACAGTGGTACCCTAGGGAAGGTGTTTTTCAATTTTGGCTGGTACCATGATTTAGAATTTCATCAGATAGGCAGAGATTAAAAAAAACACCAACCAAACAAACAAAAAACCACCATGAAATATTTGTTGAGCTGTATCTAATTAAATAACAGAATAAACTGACTTCAATAGCAAATTCAACTCAACAACAAAAACTCTTACTTGTGCCCAAAACTTAAGGGAAGTTCACGGTATGATAAAAAGTTCATGGTAAAAAGAATTTGTATCAATTGAGATTTGATTACAAGTACTTTAGTTTGAATGGATAAAAGTTCCTTTTGTATAGAGAAAGAGGATTCCTAAATCCACTAATTTGGCTGAAAGTATTACATAAATCAGCACATAAACCTTCAAATTTAATTTTGTTGGGTTTCCTTCTGACCACAAGTAAGAACAAGTTGGAAGAAAATATTGCCTGAATGCTTGCTGAGCAGTGAATTTAATTATCTTACCTTCAAAGAGTAATTTTTGCAGCATACCAAGATGAGTGATCTGCAGGAACCTATAATTATTGAAATGAAATTCTGTTTAATTTGTTGTTGGATGAAAAGCACAAACAGCTTAATAAAATCAACTGTCTATCATATAAGATGAGATGCAAACAAACACACTTTTTGTGGTGTGGGCTTATCTTTGATCAGGAATTTCTAATTGCCAATGAAGTAGTAAATGTGATCATCATATCATAGGCACATCACTACCAGCCAAAATACCTGCTGAAATGTTCATTTTCTTCCACAGACCTTCCTATCTTCCATCGCTGGAGTGCACTACAGTATTCCTACTTGTACAGGTCCAGAGACTAAATTTCTCAATTTAATAATTGAGAGAGTAACATTAAGAAATAGAAATGGCATGACAAGCCACAACTCAGCAGAACCAACAATGGAGTTGAATTTTACAAAAAACTTATACCTTTCCTGAAATTAACTTAAATTTAAAAAAATTATTCTGCTTTTTGCATGCAAGGGTTTATGCTTCTACAGCATCTATTTTTTAGTATTATGATAGAAAGAATCATATAGTCACGTATGTAAACAAGTACAGTATCAAAGAGTCAAGTAATAAATCTACTAATGGTGGTGATGAATGGAATGCAGAGAGTTCTATACCTACTACAGTCACTCTCATCCTCTCTTTCAAATTCTCCTCTGTAACATTTGCTATATAATTCACAGTGTTTCTGTTTCATCAATGTGCATTTTGGACAAGCTATTTTATAGATATAATTGGGTAAATTAAAGACGCAACAATCTTTAAAGGACTATCCAGCTGAAGCAGAGGAGATGGGAAGGGTGTTGTGGCTACACTTTTTTCTTCAGCTGTGGAGCAACAGAAAGACCCATGCATGAGCTGCGCTCTTGTCAGAAAATTACTTGGAGACTGGACAATCACACTGGCTTAAGGAATCAGGAGAGGGAATGCAATATAAATCCTCAGAAGAACTACATTACTGTGTCATTTACTTGGCTCAAGGAACTGGGCAATATGTGGCATAAATTTACATTAGAATTATTTGTTTCTTTCATCTGATACCTTGCCAAATCCATAGACAAAATTCTGTTGTCTACAGTGCAGTGAGACTAACCTACCTAGGAGAATTCATTTGTTTTGCTTTCTCAGCTTAACTTTCTATCCAGTACATTACCAAGGAAATTGCTTGTCCTACTCTGTCCTATTTTCTTTCAAGTTCACACAATCATTGATTGTTTTGAAGCCTCCTCAGTTTCTTCTTTTCCACTGGCTGCTTGTCAGCTCCTTCTGACAAATGAATACAAATCGCTTCACTAATTAATTCCTGGACCCTGTGTTTTCCTTCAGTTTAGTTTGGGCCATGGCTTTCATTATATCCTTAATTATTTTCTCAACAAGGAGCATTTAATTGTTCTTTCTTTTAGTGTTACTGGAAGGATGTGATTGTAGTCTCCAGCAGGGTTTTTTATTTGAAACAGTGAAATTCAAACTTGTTACGATGAAAGATTCTTTTCTGGCGTATTCTTAATTACCATTTCCAGGCATTCTCATAAGAGAATTTTTGTTATGGATCCAGGAAATTTTTTATATGTTTCTTTCACTTAGGTGTGGCATTCACATAACCACAGACACAAAGGATTCCCCTAGGGTCAGAGACTTGCTGTGTGCAAGTGGGAAATGGAGTATGGGAGAGATGGTTCAAAAGGAAAAGTCTGGCTGACATTATCAAGTAACATAACTATTTAAAAATCTTTTGTCATGAGAGATGTGCAGTAATGAATGGTGACGTAGTTAATGCGAGAGATGAACTGGTGCAATTACTTTGTTGACCATGACACATGAATTTGCATTTGAAGTATGGTAAAACCTAGCTATATATCACCTTCTATAGCTGACATTGATTCCAAAATACATTAATTTTTTTTTTTCCAGTGGTTATTCTGCTTTTTTGACTGTGATTTTATTGTTATGTCTCTGAACAAATCTCCTTTTTTGATGGAAAGCTGGTGAAAATGGAACATGTGGTTTTGCAAGGTGATATTGTTATGGCATGAAACTTATAACTGTGTCATTATAGTGATATGCAGAAACTCCTGAAACAAGTAGTGTCTGTTGGTGTGGTATTTTTTCATCTACTGCCTGCCATGAATGAGGGGCATAATTCCTACACATGAAGAAATTTTTTAGCCTCTTGTGTGATGTCAGCAACCCCCCCCAAATCTCAAAATAGGTGTACCCAATACTCACCTTTTGTATGAACTTTGACTGCCCAGCAAACTGTACTTCATAGTGTGAGACTACTTACAGAATTTAGGTAATCAGATTGCAGTATCTAATTAAGAATTTTTAGATGCTGGTCTGACAAAGTACTTGTCCAGAAAGCAGGAGACCTGTCTTCCAGACTGAGAAATGCATTGATCACCCAACATTTTGTGCAGCAAGTTATCCTCACTCCGGGTGATGCTGGACTATGCTACAGACAGGAGTACTTAAGGAGAACAGAGTGGCTCTGTCACAGAGCTTAGAGAATTCTGCTTTTGGAAAAGCTCAATTCCTGGGCCACGTGCCCAGAACTGTTTGTGCACTTTGCTTCAGACCTTCTCTGGATAAAACTCAGAAGCGCTGAAGAGAACAATGACTGGAACCGCAATTCTCCACCTTTCCAGCAAAGATCCTGAGTCATTACAACTTTAAGTCAAGCATCCATTGCCACTGTGGTTTCAACTGTCCATGGCTCCAGCACCTACAGGAGGTATGGAAAGTGAATGCTCTCCAGCAGTTCTAACAAAATAGATCACAGATCCAAAATATAAGTCTTGTAAGAAGATCAGCTCTTCATGCTGCCTGAAAGGTGGAAATGTTTCATGGGTATTTCAGCTGATCTCAGAAAAATGTGCTGTGAATGCACCTCACGTATAGGACAGCACAAGAGACACAGTTGCATTAATGATTTTCTGTTCTGTAAATTCATGTTGGAGAGGGAGTTTAATTCATTGCAAAAGGTGATAATGCATGGCAACTAGATAAGGCTAGAAACTATAGGTGTTAAGGATACCTCAAGTATATAAGTGCACTACTGAATAGACAGCCTTCCCTAAATTTCATTAGCTTTATTTAAGGCTGACTGAAACTTTGCAGTTGAGAGTTATTTTATGTAGTTGCTGTATATGTTTCTTTCAGGTTTCAGAGGTGCCCCAGTGGATGGGCATGCTCTTTTCTTTTTATTTGTTAGTAATTTTTCTGCTAAAATTCAGACTAATTTAGGACAGATCCCATGTTGGTCTATCTATCAGAGAAATATTGGAGGAAATTAAATCTTGCTGTTTTTTCCACTCTTCTTTGATTTTCTTTATTGACCAAAGATGAGCCTTTTAGCCCAATAAGAAGCTAACATTCAGATACATATTTTTAATTCATATTTTCATTAAATTTGAAATTATCATTATTTCTAGTTGTGTAGCTCCGTGCTTTTGTAGAAGCACAATGATGGAAAAAAAAACCTATTAAAAACATATGAATCAGGTAAGCATATGGAAAATAGTGAAAGCATTTTTTTATGTTATAACATTGTACTTAGGACAATTGAACTGCTGGGACAGCTAAATCAATGAATATTCCCAACTTCTGACATTACATGATGCTACAATAGCTTGTCTTTGTATTATTGTCTGTTCCTAAAAATGAATGCCCTCCAGATCCCAGTGAGGAAAACCTCAATAGCTCAACAAGCTTCAGAAAATTGCTCCAGTGGCTTCCATAGTGTGTTCCTGATTTCTTCTGATTCTTTTCTATTTTAATTCTTTATTATATCTTTAGTGTCTCCTTCTTAAAAAGTTATGTATTTTTAACCACATCTCTGAGTTACTCTTAAAATTGCTGTGTTTAAGGCAGAATTTTATTTCCCTTATTTCTAGGGAATTTTCCACTGTATATTAGATAGGAGTCTGTTTACACTCAGCTTCACAATTTACTCTTTAGAAGAGCTGTTCTCTTTTATTATTGATAAAGTGAATATTTCATATTGTCACAAGGTGACTATATTAAAAAATGAAGTATTATTGAACATGAAATCACAATTGGAAAAGCCTCAGAGGGGAAAATCCTTTAAAGTATTTTTGAGTTGTTTCAAAAATCAATTAGATTTCAAGGGGCATGTGTCTAATTGTGATTCTCAAAATTATTCATTAAGAAATTAACTTACAAAAAATTGATTACACTAATGACATATGTTCATATTTATCTAGAGTTTATGAGATAGACCAACATTATTGCTAACTCTTGTGATTTTATTACATGTCTTATGAAGTTCTGTTGAGAGCTTTTCTTTAGCTCATATGATCTCAAATGTATTGTTTGAAACCTAATGAAATCTTCTGCAACTATAGTGATTCCTAGTACTTTTTGCAGGACTTAAGTGAAGCCACTTTTAGCTATGGTAGAATAATTCCCTACAATCTTTGTCTTTACAGTAAGAATTTACTAATTAGAAGTATGAATGCTATCATCAGATTCTTAAGATCTTGTCAAGTATGAGAAATATCTGCATCTGTGCTTAATATACACTTTAGCAAAAGGTTTAGGAAAGAAATGAAATAAAATATCTATAGTTAAGAAGAAACTGGATTTTGGGTAATAGATGGATAGAAGGATAGTCTTCGTCCTTTTGAAAGAAAGGATGAAGGCCATAGGGAAATGGGCTTTAATTCCCATGTATTTATGTGGAACTAATCCAAAAGCGTCTTTGACATGATAACAAACATTCCAGACAATCCCCTGCTGCTATTAATATAAACTTTCTGGACTTCATTAACACACATAATACAGTCCCACAAAGATGAATATGGGCATTGAGCCAGAGTTTGAAAAGAAGTACCTTCAGGAGAATCCTCAAGGAGTAATGTTGTCTGGGGAAAAATTAGGCAAGACAGAAATCACAGTGGAGTTCTTAAGCAGTTAGATCAGAGATTGATTTCTGCTGATATTCTTATTAGAGATGACGTTCTGGGTATTGTTACCAATATGAAGAAAATCAAACTTTTTAGTGAAATTTAGTGCACCTGGGTAAACCTGATTCATGTAAAAGTAGTGGATGGAAATACACTAGTATAACATAACCCACCCAATTTGGGTTTGTTTTTTTGTTGTTTTGGTCTTTTGTTAGTTTCTTTTGTTGCTGGTTTTGGATTTTTCTATTTAAACTAATACCTAGGGAGTGCATTTGACCTGGAATAGCTAAAATTTTTTTGGATAGTAACTCCAGCCTCTGAGCTGTGTAAAGTCAACCCTGCTGAATCTTTTGCTTATCAGTCTCTTACTGCAGCTAGTCAAAGTGTATATAAGCCTTGAAAAGATACTAGCCAAAGTCAAAAAAACACCAGTATGGCATTACTTGTTTAAAGGTATCTGTTGCAATAGTCTTGAAAAAAATCAGTGTGTCTTTTTGCTTTTGTAGGTCTCTAAAGGAAAGTATTGGGGAGTGTACTTCAAGGTAAATTCTTTTTTAAGAAGAAAAAGAAGAGAAGTTGGCAGCCAGCACAAAACTCTATATAAGCCTAAATAAATTGTCTTCATGTTGTCAACATTAATTGAAATCAGTCTCTGTACTGTAAACAAAAAAACAAAAATACAATGTGCATTTCACAGATATGTCTATAGGTAGGCCCTATTTTATTTATATAGAACACTTCCATGCAATCACAATAGCTTAATTGTCTTTCTGTTGACTTCCTGCTATTTCACAACACTCTTCCACTTGGCACAGATATTTTCTGCTAGCAGCAAAATGTAATTTATCCCAGAGTGAAAAATCTACAAGAAACCAACCCAGAGTTTCCCTTTGAATTTTCTGGATGTTGACAAGTCAAAGATATAAGAAAGAGGAGCAGCTGTGCCAGTATTTGTGTTAATTAATGCTTATGCTCTGCTGTATACTACAGCAAAAGAGTTTAGTATGTGCCTTAAGTACAGTAAAACCTTGCAGAATTATACTCTTCTGGTCTTTTTATTTACTGACTTTTATTTACTGACTCTGATGCAAAGATAATGCCATAAACACTTAAGAATTCCTAGAGAGTATTCTCATCACTGAGAATACTCCTCTATTTCCACTTTGTGCCTCTGCTTTTTATTTATTTCTGCAGAGCTACACAATTTTTGCAAGGGAGATGGAGAATCTTCTCTAGGTGTTCTACATAATTTTCTGATGAACTGTGTCTTTTCTTAGAAATAAATGCAATATAATACTTTTATATATCTTTTCCTGCAGGAAACAACCAGGAGATCAGGCCCAGCCAGCCTGGGTTTAGGAAAGGCACGTGCTGCACGACCAACCTGATCTCTTTGTACGACCAGGTGACCCACCTGGTAGAGGAGGGAAAGGCTGTGGATGAAGTCTACCTGGGATTCTCCTGCGGAAGCTGCCAGCCCACAGCTTGGACAGGTTCACTCTTTGCTGGGTAAAAAGCTGTCAGAGAGTGGTGGTGAATGGAGTCACATCCAGCTGGTCACTAGTAGGGTTCCCCAGGGCTCAGTATTGGGGCCAGTCTTGTTTAATGTCTTTAGTGATGCTCTGGACTAGATGATTGAGTGCACCCTCAGTAAGTTCATGTGTGACACCAAGCTGGGTGAGAGTGTTGATGTGCTGGAGGGCAGGATGGCTCTGCAGAGGGATCTGGACAGGCTGGATCCAAGGGCCAAGGCAAATTCTATGAGGTTCAATAAGACCAATTGCTAGGACCTGCATTTTGGCCACAACAATGCCCTGCAGTGCTAGAGGCTGAGGGCAGAATGACTAGAAAGCTACTTAATGGAAAAGCACCTGGGGGTGCTGGTTGGCAGCAGCTGAGCATGAGCCAGTGTGAGCCCAGGTGGCCAAGAAGGCCAATGGCATCCTGGCCTGAGTCAGCAATAGTGTGCCAGCAGGACCAGGGCAGGGATTGTCCCTGTGTACTCAGCACTGGTGAGGCTGCAGCTCCAGTGGTGTCCAGTTCTGGGCCCCTCACTACAAGAAGGACATTGAGGTGCTGGGGTGAGTTCAGAGAAGGGCTGTAGAGCTGGTGAAGGGTCTGTGGAGAGCATCTGAGAGAGCTGGGGTTGTTCAGTCTGGAGGGTGGGGAGAAAACTTATCCCTCTCTACAACTTTCTGGAGGGATTTTGTTGCCAGGTGAGGATTGGCCTCTTCTCCCAGGCATGTAGTGTCAGAATAAGAGGACATGGCTCCAAGCTGCTACAAGGGAGGTTCAAATTTGACATAAGGAAGAATTTCTTCACTGAAAGTGTAGTTAAGCATTGGAACAGGCTGCCCAAGTAAGGTTTGGAATCACCATCCCTGGAGGATTTCTTGAACACCTCCAGGGATGGTGATTCCAAAACTTCCTTGGAAAGTGGAAATGGCACTTAGGGCTGTTTTATTAGGCACGGTAATGTTCAGTCAAAGGATGGACTCAATGATCTTGGAGGTCATTTCCAACCTTAATGATTCTGTGAGAGGGGCTTAAGACAGACAATTCCTGGTTCTTGTGTTTCAGCCGCTGGAGAATTTCTCAGTATGAAATGTAAGGTCTGGCAGCTAATACTCACTTGAATTTAAATTCAAACTGTGCACTCCCCTTCATTTTAGGTGCAGAGTTCTCCAAGTGTTTTATGTAAATCAGCCCCTCTTTTCTGGTATCCAGCATGTGTGCCTATCACAGCTATCTTGGACCTTGTGCTAGGAACTGGAGAATTTTCATGAAAAGTTACAGAGGTGTCATTTCAGAATGTGCTATCCTTTTTTCCTTGTGAAAGTAAAGCATGCTGAGTTTCAAAATTCTTCATCTGGTCTGTAAAGTTGAATCAAGAAAAGGATTTTTCTTTTTGTGTGCTAGATATCACCTGTGGGATAATCCCACCTGTATGAACCCCCTCCAGCAATTCCATTTTTGCTCTCTGTCATGGAGTGCAAAAGTGGACTTGCTTGGCAGCCATCTCACTTTTAGACTTTCTTCTGAAACAATTCTCACTTCTCTGACATTCCCTTATGTTTGCTTATGGGGTTTGAGGCCAATAAAATAAATCTGCAGCCAGTTCCTCGTTTCTTTGCACTCCTGTATGGTTCATTTTACTATGAATCCCTTATCATCTTAAGTCGTGAGCAGTGGAAGGAGTCATTAGTTGTTCTAAAATTTCCTTTCTTTTCTGAATCTTTCAGCACCAGACCCATATGCTGGGAAAAACTCTGGTTACACTTTCATGGTCTGCTGAATATCTCTTCAATATTCTTATCATGATTTAGTCCACAACCAAGTTCTGAATGTGTAATAATTTATATTATTTGCTTATCAGATGCTGGTAAGGCCCTTCTTTCAATAGGATGAACATCTTGGACATTTGGTCTCCCAGGCCATAAATTTTCAGGTGAAAATTTTAATATTCTGTTTTATCATGAAAGGCTCTTGCTGTAGTTTGAGCTGCTGATTATGGTTTGGGATTATCCTCTGGTAGTTTGATAGAGAATCATAGAATCATAAAATGTTAAGGACTGGGAGAGACCTTAAACAACATCTGGTCCCAACCTCCCCTTCCATATGCAGGGACACCTCCCATTATACCAGGATGCTCAAGGCCTTATTCACTGACCTTGAACACCTTCAGGGCTGGGGCATTCAGAATTTCCCTCGGCAATCTGTTCCAGTGTCTCACCACCTTCACAGTAAAGAATTTCTTTGTAATATCTAACTTAAATTTCCACTTTCGATGTCTACCTGTTACTCCTTGTCCTCTAATTCCTGACAAAGAGTCCCTCTTGGGCTTCTTGATAGCCCTCTTCAGATGCAGCCCCAACTTCCCCAGACTGAATTTGCCGGGAAGTGCTGCAGCCCTCTTGTCAATTTCACAGCTCTCCTCTGGACTTACTCCAACAGTTCCATGTCCTTCTTTTGTTGGGGGTACCAGAACTGGACTCAGCACTCCAAGTGAGGTCTCACCAGAGCAGAGCAAAGGGGTATAATCACCTCCTCCAACCTGCTGGCCATGTTCCTTTTAATGCAGCCCAGGATTTGGTGTCTTTCTGGGATGTGAGCTAACACTACTTGCTCATTTTGAGTTTTTCACTAACCATTGTCCCCTAGATGTATTTTTTGCATCTGCATGCGTTTTTCAGAGCTGCATAAATCTTCACAGGAATGCCAGCATCTCACAACACTGGAGTTGTCTCTGCTACTATCAGCTGAACAGGTTGGGAATAGCAAATGAGAAATAACAAATTCATTGCAGTATTGGAGAAGAAGGTATTTACTGTTTGGATCAAATTGTGACTCTGACAGGGTGGGAGAAGGAATGGTGAGGAAGGACTATGATGAGGAGGAAAGTTTTAGGCTGTTGTGAAATATGTAAATGAAAAATAATGTTATGAATTTTCAACTAATTCAAGGGGGAAAGCTGACATTGATCTAGATGCCAGAGAGAAGCACACACAAGACCCACAGAGTCAATAAATTTGGTGGGCATTATTTAAACAAAAAGACGGAAGCCTTTGCTTATGAGTTTACACATATATATTCACTTCAAATTACTAGAAAAAATATAAAGATTGGAAATCTATGCAGTAGAGAAAGCAGATTACATATCTGGTGAGATGGTCTATGTCAAATATTTTTACCTGAATTTTCTGAGATCTATTCTTAGAAAACTGGAATTCACTCTTTCCTGAAAGTCCTTCTGGAATTCCTTTGGCCCTGGATTCTTTAAATAGAAAATACAAAATACTTTTGCAATTATATAGTGGGTTGTAATATTTGAATAGATGGTGTTTTATTTTAGAGAATAAAGCAGACCAAATGGAAAGCAGCTTTGTCTGCTTTTATTAATTTTGAAAGGTAGTTTGATCTGTTGGGCCACAATTTGAAGAAACCTGTGAACTTGTGGGGCAAAATTAACATAGCTGTAAAAAAGCTGATATATAAAACCTCATAACTATTTACCTGGAGGTTTGGACATGTAGAAGTACGCCTCTGTAGAAAAGGAAGCAGTGAAAATATTTCCTTGAAACACAGGCAGCCAAAACTCAGTGTCTGGTCTAGATATCCAAAAGAGTCTCACAGGCATTCAGATATCAGGAATGGAAAAGATGTCCAGCCAGTGTGGTGTGCAAATCTTGATAATGGGTTTAAGAAAGGTAAAGGTTTTAAGTCAGGGCCCTCAGTGCTGAGATATAGTGCCAGTGCTGGGCAAGTGTAAAACAAATACTGCCTAGGATACTAAACTTGTATAGTTTAGTGCTAATAGCATAGAAATACATGCAATATTTAGCTTATTTTATTCTGGTGATTTATCCTAGACCGAAGACAGAAGAAGCTGACTGTCAATCCACTCAAATAAAAAGGAATTTCTAGTCCTGTGTCCAGGACTATGCAGTATTTCTGGCACAAGTTAGCATTTTCATTGATGACATGAACTATTGAAGAAAGAATATCCTTATTGCATTTGCAGGCAATACCAAGCTGGAAAAAATGCAACAGAGGACAAGACCAATATTTAGCCAGGACCCTGAAAAATTGGAGAGGAGATACAAGAAAAATAAGACGTGATTCAGTAAGAATTAGCAAAGAGCTCTATATTTAGCCAGGAATGTCCACTACATATATGCAAGATATGAAACAACTGGTTGCCTTGAGGTTCTGCAGAGAAGGATCCCAAGGTTGTAGTGGATCACAGCTGGACATGACACAGCAACATCACTGCATATAGTAAGAAAGACAAACTGAATCCCACCAGACTGTATAACAATTCATGTCTTTTGTAAGACATCTGAAGAAATTCTTCTGCTCATCTGCTCATTAGCACCACTTTATCTGGAACACTGTCTCCAGTTAAAGGACTGTATTTTAAGATAGGTGTATATTGGTTTCAGGGACTATAATATAGGTTTGTATTGGTCTTAAAGAGAAGACCAATGAGCACAGATGGAGGCTGGAAAATATAGTGGATGAGGAAAGATGTGAATATTGTAGTTGGTTGGTCTAGAAAAGGAAATATTGATCTGGGATACGATAACAGAGTTCGAATACTAAAAAAGCTATTGCACAATGAAGGGGGAAAGGGAATATATTAGCAGTGGAACAATATTATTGTGTTAAAAATAATTGCCTTACAATACAGCAAAAGAGACTTAGGCTAGACATTTGGAAAAACTTTCTAAGAATAGTGAAATACCAAGACAGATTGCCTAAAAAGGTTGTGTAATTCTTGTCTACATTGTTACAGACTTTTAAAGATTGTTTAAACAGGTATCTGCCAGGAATATTTTAACTAAGCACTTAAAAATGAAATGCACACAGATATAAAGATGCTCACAATGAAATAAAGTTACATTGGTGGTACTGAAACCACCTAGGTTCCTGAAGCTGGTATCAGCTACTCAGCCAGTCCAATCTATTGCTGTGCAAGAAACTCTTTTGATGTTTAACAGAGACTTGGAGTATGACTGAGTGTCCTTGTGATTCAAGCAGCAATATGTGCTGTGTGCCAGACAACGCATATCCTGACTATTGCCCTGCTACAGTTACTGAACTCTTTTATGACCTTGGGGATACTGTTGAGGATAGACAGATGTTTTGGACCCATTCCTGGTCATCTCATTTCCACAGGATGATGTAATCCTGCCTGGAATACTTCTCTCTCTCTGACACAAAATTGTAACCACTATCTGGGTGGGAAGGTGAAATGTTGCTGTTTAGATATCCTTGTCTTTTCTTAGTATATTTATAGAATCTTAGAATCATTAAGGTTGGAAAAGACCTCTAATAGAGTCCAACAATTAACCTAACATTGCCAGGTCCACCACTGAACCATGTCCCTAAGCACTGCATCTACACACTTTTTAAACATTTCCTGTGATGGTGATTCCGACACTTCTCTGGACAGCCTATTTCAGTGCTTGGCAGACCTTTTGGTGGAGAATTTTTTTTTTCTGACATCCAATCTAAATGTGCCCTTGTGCAACCTGAGCCTGTTCCTCAAAAAGTGGCTTGATTGCCTGCTTCTCTTGGGTAGAAGTGACCTGGGAGTGACTGTCCTAGTTTTGCTGGTGAATGCCAAGTAGGGAGCAGAGCCTGTATCCATGTGGTAGTGGTTATAGGTTGCTCTATACCACTAAAATCATCCCTGGTGGCATGGCTTCGGGGTGAAGGAAAGGTGAATGCACCCTGGAAGTGGTGCCATTTTGTTCCGTTTCTCTCTTGGGCACCTTGCTGGGACCAATGGTGCTAACCTCTCCCACCACTGCTCATCCCTTCCTGTCCTCAGGAATAACTCAACTCCAGTGGCAAACACAGTTAAGCCCAGTGGTGTGTGTGTGTGTGCTGCAGCACTGTGGTGGGAAGAAACTGCAGGGAGTGGAGTGGTGGAGGTGAGCCATGCCAAATCCTGCCAACCACAGCCGAGCCCAGTGGGTCTGGAAAGTGAGCAATTACTGTCTGTAATCAGACAATTACAGTTTTTTGGGTTTTTCTCACTCTTCTTTTATGTCTCGGGCTCAAGGGCAGAGAAGCTGGGGAGACCATCCACCATTTTGTCTTTGTCTTAGTAGCCAGACAGAACTGAGGAGGTGAACAACTTTTTTTGTGTAAAGCACCTTCTCTTTTGTATACTTTTGTGATTAATGTTATTGTTGTTGCTGTCCATTTCTCATTCCATTGCTGTTTGCTTTCAGTAAATTATTTTCTCAACCCATAGCGTCTGCCTCTCTGAAGGGGGGCTGGGGGGAAGGAGGAGCAGCTTATTTGGAGTTTAATTCTCAGCCATTTTTTTAAACCACCACGGAGACACAAAGCCCAAGGCTGTTCATGCTCTCCACATGAGCCACCCACAACAAGTCTCTTCAGATCACATAGTGTGGGAGATCAGGGTTGCTGCTGAATTTGGTTGAATTTGAATTGTAGTTATATTGTCACCTAAATTGAAATAAAGAGCATTGCGGAGGAGGAAAACCATCTGGAATAGTTATTGAGTGGCTTTGAGGTCTTCTGGGGAGATTGAATGGATGCAGGCCTCCTACCACCAGTATCTCTTAGACTCCCGATTGTTAATGTCAGCTAATAGGATCCAGTGTTGGGACTCCACAGCAGAGTAGAGTAGAAGAGTAGAAGCAGACTTGGTTAGCAGAGTAGAAGCAGACTTGGTTTTCCTCTTCCGTGCATTTCAGAGAAGGGAACTAAAAATCTGTCAACATCTCTGAACAGTAAATTTTACAGGGAACTCTGTATGGGCTGCTTATGGATTGTAGCACAGCATATAGCACAAAAAACAAAGTTTAAGAACAAAGTTCTTAAAATTAGAATAGAAAGAAGCACTGAAACCTGAAATCTTTTCAATTTTATCCTAAAAAATACCAACAAAAACAGAACTGCAAAAATTTACTTTGGGTGAGAAGCCATCCTTCTAAAAAGAGACAGGGGAATATGAAGAAGGAACATCTGAAGAATGAGAAAAGAGATATCAAAGAATTTGAATTAAAAGTCAATTTATAGGGTAGTTAATGAGGAACAGGATGGCATACTGGTAGTTGATTGAGCAAAAGATAGTAAAGTGAATCTTAAACATTAATTTAGAATAAGGTAAAACCTCAATGATTTACAGTGAAATGTGTGTGAATAGGAAGAAATGCTCTATCAGTTTCTTATGTATGGTTTTGGGATTTAATGGGAGGAATTCAATAGATGATAATTCTGGTAATTCTGATGATGGTTCTGAAGCTCTATTTGCTAAGATTAAAAGTCTTCAAATCTCTATGCTCCCGATCTAGACTGATCATATAAGTTCACAGACCGTTTTGACTAATACAGAATTGCTCCTAGTGTAAATTTTTTGTCCAGAAAAAAATTTAAAATAAGTATTTTAAGGTATAAACTATCTAAACTTGACTAAAAGTGTAAGACCAAAAGTCAGAAATTTATACAAATTCACTCCAGCATTGCTTGTTGACTTGTAAGAGCTGATTCTTTTCCTTCTGCTTTCAAATACGTTGTTTACTCTGCTGTTCAGTTATCCTGTTCTTTGTAGTCTACTGTCTGCTGCAATTCCCCTCCCTGTTGCAATTCACTGTATTCATATAGCTCATGAGATCTGTGGTTTCTTCTTGACATTTCCCAGTCCAAGCCTTGTTACTCTAATGCAAAATAATATTACAGAGTTAATAAAGAATATTGCCATTTATCTCAAACGATTTTGAGACTGATGCAAGTCTACTAATTTTTAGTGGTCTGTTGGTAATTTCTCAAATGAGGACATGCTCTCATAGAATTAATAAAAAACCCACCCACTATCATAGTGTAAACAGTATTTTATCACTATTTTTTGGCAAAGTTTTCTTACAAAACAGTGCTCATGATGACCATCTGTCCTTATTTAAGTGAAACCAGTTTCTTTTTCTGATTTAGATTCCAGGCTTTCTAATATCTTTTTTTTTTCTTTTTTTTTTCTTTTTTTTAATGACATTAGAAATAGATCCTATTTTTTCATAAAGATTTTAAAATATTTTCTGACTTTAAGGCTTTTTAATGCTTTATAGACATTTTTTGCAAAAATTAATAACCAAGAAAATCTCCAAAGCTTCTTAAAATTTATTTCTATGTAAAAGACCAGCTAATCTGAGGCAAAAATAACACTCTTTGGCAAAGTTTGACTAGAAATTAACAAAAACTAGAAGAGACAAACATTTCATTAATTGTGACAAAAAATGTGAGACCAATACAAATTATATCAGTGAATCACATATGATGTTTCAGATGATAAAAGTAAATTAGGCTGCATAAGGAGGAGAAAGTTTGCTAAGGAAAGATGTTCTCTCCAAAAAAAGAGAAATGGTGATCAATATAAATTTTGTGCAGCATGCTTCAGTCAGGCACCTGGGAGACTTCTGTATGCACAGGTGGACATTGATCCAACTTTCTCAAGATTCTGTAGTCTTCAGCTTTAGGATTAGCACTCTGTGATCAATGTCTGATGATGTATAGTGAGATAAAATTGTTTAATCAAAATTCTCCTCTTTTATATGTCATCTTATGCAATTGCTACTAGTTCTCCAAGCTTAATTTATTAAGAAATTTTGGGCTCTAAAGTCATGAATGCTATATTGCAGAGCTAGGTTGTCCTAGTCAGCTATCCCAACTCTGCCCTCCCTGATGCAGACAGAAAACAAAGTAGTTATTTTGAAGCACTGTGCTTATTTTCCCTCAAAAAATTCCAACCAAATGTACATTTGCTAGGACATTTTGTACAACTCTTTCAATGTTTAATCCACATCTGCCATCCGGCTGCCTTAAGCACAAACTGACAAAGTATCTTTTACAGTTCTTTTATGCTATTTTTACACTACTCTTGAAATTTATGACAAAATCTGTCCTGATAACAATGACTGGGGGGGGGGGGGGGGGTAGACAGTGTCTGTGATGAGACACCCAGGCTGAGAGATGGAATAGGACACCCAGAGTGACAGGAACACACTAAACTGGTTATGTTAAAGAGCAGGATGAAAACAAGCCAATAAGAGAGTATTCAGTGAATTCTAGTGACTTTGAATAGAAATGAAGGCATGATGAACCAAACAGGAACATTAAAGCCTGGAAGGGGGTGTTGGCAGAGGTTTTGGAGTGGGAGGAGAAGCAGCAATGCTCCTCCACATCTGGGAGCTTAGCCAAGCGCTGTCCCACAGCATCCCCAGTCCTGCCTGTGGCCTGTGGGACAGAGACAGCCTTCACCCAGCCAAGGAATCCCAGCACAGGGGTGGTGACATGGGGGTGGCGTGGGGGAACCCCTCCTTGGGGTGGGTATGGGGCACCTGCCCACAGAGCTGTCCCAGTGGGTGTTGGCAGCAGCAAGGGTTCCAGCACCGCCGGAGCAGGGACACCTCCACAGGAGGCCCTGTGGCTTGTGCTGCATAAGCGACACTGAAATATAGGTCACTGGTGCCTGGTTATTTATGAATGATTAGCAAATCAGCAAATGGCTCCATGCTAATTTATTGGTAGGAGGTGAACTGAGCACTTCCCATGCAGTGGTCCCATAGATCTCACTATACATCATTGTTTCCTGCTCTGAAATCAATGCACCCCGCTCCATAACTCATGTGGTATGGTCCCAGAGGCAATACTTTTTGTTTAGTTTTATTGAACCCATCTGGTTGCATACTAACAATTTCAGAAAATTATCTAGATGCTTTATCTCAGTTCCTTGTTCTCATTACTTACCGTCATGAAGTTTTTTATAAATTTTTATTTTTACCAGAAAGATTTTATAAACTAAAAATACTTCCCAGCACTGGTCCAAGAACTTTTCCTATTATTAATCGTTTCTCATTTACATATTAGCTTTTAAAATTGTATGTTGAGCTCTGTCAACTAGACAGTTTTCAAGTAATTTAATTTTTATCCCACTGTTAGTGTATAATGCAATATTGAAATGTCATAAAGTAATAAGTCAAGTACTGACTGAAAACCATTGGAATGTGCTGTCTTCCAAATATACTGTGCCAGTTCTTTTGGAAACCAGATTTGTACTGCTGTTGATAAAGACCACAAATTTATTTCTTGCAATACCTTTGTCTTTGGACAAAATGGGCTTATTTAAACTCCAGGATTTATCTTTATTTGCATGTATCTATGCATCTATTTAAATTTCTTCATTTTAGCACTTCTACAAGTTAAGCTAACTGACTTGCAATTCGCAGGATTATCTATTTTATTCTGTTAAAATCTTGGAATTACATCTGGAGTTATCCAATCATTTGGAATTTCTTCAGTTTCCCATACAGGGCTCTGAAAGCTCCCAGCTGGTTTTCTTGGGGCTCTTGGGTGTCAGTTATCTGGGCCTGTTGATTTGCAAATGTATAATTTCAACAGATGTTCCTTTACATCTTTTCTTGCTACACATGGCAAACTTGCTATTACAGCAGCAGCAGCATCTGGGATACATACACCCTCATGCCTCTTTCCATATACAGTGTCAAATAGCTGTTAGACATTTTTGCACTGTGTTTTGGTTTTTTCCTCTTTTTTTTTTTTTTTTTTTTTTTTTTTTTTTGCCAGAGATATCTAGATGGACATGTACCTGTGCTCCAGTCCTCTTAATATTAGCTTTCATTCTCTTTCAACAGGCTTTCAAAATCTCATTTTAATTACACTGGCCTCCTACCCAGAATAACGTTTTTTCCTGTTCTTTGAATTGTGGTTTATGGGTTACCCCATGGGAGATGCATGAACCATTCCTGCCTTTTTAAAAAACATTTCTCATTAAACACATGTGCTTTGCCTATTATCAAGAATTGCTTCACAATTTCTAAAAGTGACCACTTCAGCATTCAGGTATGCTGATAATGGGTTAGTGCTGTGTTCTGTTCTCATAACTGAAATCTAACTAAATTAAGAAAGCTGCCATGTTTTTTAGGTAAGTCATTGCTGCACTTCATCCAGGAGTAACAGTGCCCAGGTATTGAGTTATCCCTCACTACCTGCTCTTGGCTACTTGACATGTCCAGCAAAGACCCCTTGACTTGAAGTCGCTCTTGTCAACACTGGCTTTCCTGCTATTGCATCTCAGCTGTGGTTAAGGAGCAGTTTTTACTGAGCATGAAAGTTTAAGACTGCAACAGAAAGGTATTCTCCTTAGTTTCATTAACCAAAACTTCTGTCCATAAACTTTCAAAGTACAGTATTTGGATCCATTTGTGGCTGCAGTGTTTATTATGTGGATTAATTCCTCCTCTCCCTCATCCTCACTTGATTGTTCTATTTTTCTAAAGGCAAATTGCAGGATTAGTTGCAATAGTAATGCAGTAAGATTCACCTTGCCCCTTTGCAGCATTTCCTGCTCTGTAGTTCTCACACATGAGCATCTCCATGCCACTCACCATGGGCACAGCCCAGACTCCCAGTGCTGTTTTATGGACACTAAAAATGATGTCTTCCTTCTGTGCTTAGGCTACTATGAGGTCACAAATTTTGTGTACATATCTTAATGTGTATGTTGTCCTATAAGAACAATGCTATTATTATTCTTCTCTATTTAGATAGCTATAAACCCCTCCTGGCTAATATTTGCTGCAAGGAAAAGAAACACATCATTCATACGGTGTCCTCTTATGGCAAATGATATCATCCTACCCAAATTATAAGTTTTTCTCTCCATTCACATAAAACAAGTTTTTATTTGCAGTAGATATTGCCTTTTTATCCTCAGATTCCTGCCCAGGTTCTTGTCCAGGTGATAACACAGGTCATTTTCAAATTTGGGTGGTGACTCTGGTAAGATGTTGAATTTATGATTCAAAAAACCTACCACAGGTAGCTTCTAAAATGTTGGGCTTCTACTATCTCACTTTGCCTGTGTAAGTTAAGTAAAGATACTCTAAAGCAACAAAACTGTTTTAATTATAGAACTTTTGTAAGTCTGTTAGTTCATTCCAGGACATTGTCCAATATGAAGGAGGGACCTCTGCCTCTCAGCAGGTTCAGTGGAGGTATAGGCAAAAAACCTCTGACTCATTAAACTCATTGTAAGCATTAATAGTGCTTCTCATTGCATGACAAATATGAAGAAAGTTATGGTAAAAATTTATCTCTTTACAGCCAGAAGTTCACTTTAAGAGTGCACATATGAAGATCATGAATAGCATGAACTAAATCTACATTTATTCGGGTATGTAACCACACACAATATAGTTAGTATAGTTAGTAGAAGTGTAAACTCTTTTTGTTTGGTTTTTTTTTTTTTTATTGGTTGGGGGGGGTTTTTGTGGGTTTTTTTTTTTGGTTTTTTTTTTTGCTTCCATCTTGGGGTGTAATGGGGAATGAATTTTTTTTTTTAATTAATTTTTCAAAAATATGTTATTACAATAATATCCTGAGACTCACGTAATGGCCTTAGTATGCCTTCACTTTTTCAGAATGGGCAGTTTGACATAATCACAGCCATCCCCAGTTAAAGATAGTTTTCTGCAGTGTTATGGGCGCCAGAAAATTTTAGATGATTATTGAAAACATTTAATTTAATTTCTGCATTAAATAACTACAGATTTTTTCCCTTGGTTTTTCGTATTGAGCTACAAATTTTATTCTCAAAGTAACTGAAAAATAACTTCTTAAAAATGAGTAGGCAAAGTACTACTTAGAGAATGAATGCAAGATGTTACTTTAACAGCTGAATATTAATTTAAATGGGTCAGAATATAACATTCCAAATAAATTACTGTCCAGCAACAATGCATGAGACATCCCCACTGTGAGGTATTTACTGTATTTTGAATAGATTTCCAGTTACTGACATTGAAGGTGGTACTCATACATCACATCTAACACAAACTAGATCTTTTGGCAGAATAGTTCCCATAATCTAAAGATACAATAGGAGGGAGAGAGAAGATATGTAGGAGACAAAGGGAGGAGAGAACCCTATGACCTCTAGACAGGAAGACGTTGTTTATATACGCTGACAAAGGCTGCTCTGCCACTGAGGACTGGAAAGACAACGCAGCTACAGGACTGAGTGATAGACACTGGAGCTCATCTTGGACCTGCCAGATCTCTGTGCCTGGCAGCAATCTGGGGAGAGAGAAACACTACCCATGGTAAAGGTGATTAGTGCTGGCACAGCTTGAATAAACTGAACACATGTGAGTCTGTGGGACCATGTGTAGTGCAGCATGGTGCAATGGCTGAGCTACTTACAAAGCTACGCTCCATTGCCACAGAACAGCAGCAAGGAAGGCATTGCACCCAGCTTCCAACATGGGTGAATCGTCCTCAATGGAGAAATCAGGTCAGCTTAACCCTGTAAAAAGTAAAGTTGTGGAGAAAGTCCTCCAGGAATCTATATCCAGTCATTGAAATCCCAACAGAAAAGATGGTTTAACCTTGAGGAACTTTGTTTTCAGATCCATACATAAATTTAGAAATATATCCTCTGTTCCTTCTTTAGTTCCATGCACTCTTTATGTTTTCATTGTCTGGCTTGGGGCAAACAGATAGGTATGTTATGTTGGAGTATGTCTATTTGTCTACAAGGTAAGCCTCACAGAGGCTGATAATGTTCCATTCAACAACAACATCATCAGATGTTGTGGATCATTCAACTTTTGCCTCATCTTTTCTCCATATATTCCCAACAGCAGACCCCAGTTTTGCTATACTGGCTGAGTTAAACTATTCCATATTAATCATAGTCATCTTGAACTTTCCTGATAATGATAATGAAATAGTGAAGTTGAAGGTTCGGTTTATAAGAACATGTTTACTTAGATGCTGTATTTATTGTTGGGAAAATTACTCTATTGGACTGAGAACAGCATAGATCATGTCTGGGGAAATGCCAACTGTACATTAGATGATTTTTCTCTTGGAAAGATTAAATGCACACTATTTCATTCCAACTTTATTTGTTTCATTTCTGTAGTCAGCTTTGGCAGTTGGGTTTCTTTATAAAATGGGTCTACTCTTTAAACATTTGTATTTGGTAAAATGTTAGCATGATTAATAATTGGAATGGCTTCAGATTGCTCATTTAATTGTCATTGTTGCTTTTATTTGATTAATTATTTTTACTTAATTTTGTTTATTTGCTGTTGCAGAAGTCTTCTATTTCATGTATTATATAGTTTGGTTTTGGCACACACAAAGTTACAAACTAGCAAAAATAGCATTTCACTCTAAAAGTTATAGCAATTTTATAAAAGATCAGTGAATTTTGTATTACAATGGAGTATCAAAGTAGAACTTTAGAAAAAATGAAATTATGTTTTTGTTCATATATGAGTTCAAAACTTGTTTTAACTTCACCTATACCAGGTCACTTTCTTCTGTGGGTTGCCTTCTTGTACTCTCTTGACTACATTTGAAATTTGATTTGTGTGTTCAATCACTGTCTTTGCTGAGAAGTAATTTCTTATTTCCTGAGACACTGTGGCATTGGAGATCATCTTAGATAGTTGCACTGACAAATCCTTGGTTTAGCTTGGTTCAGCAAAGAACCTGAAACTATGATTATCTATAAGTAACATTGTTTTTCATGGGACTGATCATATCCTTTTAAGAAGCATGCCCTTCTGCACTTCCCTCGAGTCTGTAACCAAGAAGGGAGGGCTGTGCTTGGCCCGGGAAGGAATCTGTGCTTTTCCCCTCATTTAGGTGCTCTGAGGTGTTCACATGCAAGGAGCGCTCAGGCATTTGAAGGGAACCTTGGAGAAGAAAGAAAACAGGTAATGTTGATTGACAATCCGTCATTAACGTTTCAACAGCAATTTGTTAATGCACTTTTGTAAAGTCCATTGATGATTTTGGTCTGGTAAATTTGGTGAAGATTTATACAGGAAGAAGAAACTACCTGTAGAGAATTCAGTAAGTGTGTGAGGCCAGATGTTTGATTTACTAGCAAACAGTGCTGCTGTGGCTACTTCACAACCCCTTTGCAGCCATTATCATCTCCTAAACCACTCCTGTTACCACCCCGTACTGGACACCAGCACTGCTACTAGAAGGCAGACTGCAATTTATAAGCATGCAAAGTTTCTAATGTAAAATTCAGCTGAACTTTACTTCCCTCATGGATCAAATCCTTCTTGAGAAAAGATTACCACCATTACATCAGCATGGAAGCAGCATAAACAGCATACATGTCTGAAACTGCAAACTACAGCACAGAAGTTATTTTTAGTCTTGAAAGGGACTGTTATACCTATTCACAGAATCAGTATCTGTATAATCCCATCAAATTCCTTGGAATAAAATTCCCAACATACACTTTTCACCTGAAGATATCTTCCTTGTCTTGCCTTGCCTCATCTTTGCCTTGTCTTGTCTTATCTTGTCTTCCTTTTTCTTGTAACCAATTCCCCTACTAATGAAGACACATCTCTATTTAGCAAAGAAAAGGAGCTAACAGCCTTTTGCACACCACCACTGAGCTCAGTCTTCTGCATGTTCTGTCCTTTTTCTTGCCCCCTGTCTCTTGTCTATTCAGCAGTTAAAGCCTCTTTGAGAAAGAGCTGCATTTGTACTGAACAAAGCTATTTCTCAGTGAGCTGCTGTGGCTTACTGTAAGACCTATAATACCAAATAGTTTAATGTGGCAACAGTTCAGTAAGGACAAGAAAAAAGACATTTAGGTCACATTCCTAGTTTCTGAGAAAATACGGAGGGGCAGAAGAAGGAAAGGAAATAGACTTATGTCTGGAAAAAGCTAACATACATAGCTTAGTCCCCTAGCATGAAAAAAGAACTGTGTCACAGACATAGCTGAGGTTAAGAATAGACATGTTACATCATCTTTTGCACAATGCAGTAGTGGGAAAAGGGAGGAAATGAGGACTTAGGAGAGGAATAAATAAATTACAGCCAGATTTTATAGAAAAAGGCTAGACTGGATACTCCTTTGGAAAAATCTGGATTGTGGTCTGTGTTAGAAACAGGTAAGGAAAGAATGGAAAAAACTGTTCTAACACAAAGAAAAGAATAGCTGGGGTTACTGACAAATGGTCAGAATCTGACAACATTCAGGGTTTTTTTTCTTTTCCTTGTGTTAAGGGATCCTCTAATTGCTTCTGGCATATTAGTGGTTGTGGCAAGTTGTGTGCCAACATTTAAAATGCCAGGGTCTTCCTAAGCCCAGTGGAGAAAATGTGTACATTAGAGGCTCCTAGTAAACATAGCCCACATGCCAGCTGAATGCTGGACTTATTTTCAGGGACTAAACAACTAGTTCAGAAACTCTTTCTTATTTCTTACTATTCATTTATGGCTTTTACCATAAACCAAGACAGGGATACTTAACCTGTTAAGCCATAGGAGCTGAGCTGCATGGCCTGTCACCTTCTGAATCTTCAGGCAGCACTTTGTAGAAACACCTGGTCTGTGTTTCCATTTCCAGCCAGGAGCAGAGAAATTGAGGGATGGAGAAAAAAGGTGTGCTTGGTGTTTCTTAGTTCATCTAGGAAAAAACCAATATCCTAGCTCTGAAAACACTGACTGAAGGTCTCAAAGTAATTTAAATATTGTGGACAAGTATTTGGAAAAATAAAAAATGTGCATATGGTTACTAGGGAAAATAGTTAGATACTAACTTGTTGAGTTTGAAACAGGTGTCATACAAAGATTGCAAAAGCTGTAGCCTAGGGATAAAGAAAAATTTGGGTCGGTACAATATGTCTACTGAAAAAACCCATTACTTTAATTCTGGAGCACTGCATTAACATATAGGACAGAATGGGGCCTAATTCTTGGAAGCACTCTTTCTGCTCTGCTCACTAGGAAGATGGAAACATATTCGGGAACATCCTGGGATTTAATAGATCTTACTACTTTGCATTATTGGCAATTTAAACTATCTCTGAATATTTATTTAAAACCCTTCAGCATGCTGATATAGGCTTGCTTCAAGCAGGCAAGCAGATTCAGGAAAGAGGTGTGCAGTGTAAAGGACCATAACTCCTAATTCCAGTCTCACTTGAAGGCTGTGTGTCTAGGGCAGTGTGTGTCCCAGCAAACAGACCAAAGGACTATTTCTAATCAGTTTGCATTCACAGGTATACATAAATCCAAAGATCAGCCATTGACAATATAAGATGTCCTCACCCTGTAAAAGGGTCCATGTTGTTCCTCCCCTTCTTTAAGGAAGCAGCTCTTAGATTGTAACAGGCAGCACAAATGTGTAGGATCTAATGAGATCTGAAAGAGACACTATGAATCAGAAACATATTTTTGCCTCAAGTACAACAACTTTTTTCAGGGCAATACTGTCCATGTGCTGACCTCCAGAAGACCAGGTAAAAGATTCCTTCCATTCTTCCATCTTCACAGTGTCTTCTTGATCCAGCTGGCTTCCTCTCACAACCTTCCTGCTGCAAAGCTCTTAGGAGACTTTGGGCAAGTTGTTGGTAATGGGGACTAGACTGAAGACACTGCATACATATACAACAGGAATAAATTAAGGATGATTGAGTAAAATTGACTTCAGCATTTAAAAAATTGTGATGTTCAAATTTGAAAACAAAACACCTTATTTTGAAGAGTTCTTTCTGAATAAAATAATGTCTAGTTTTATGCAAAGCTAAAATTAAAAAAAAAAAAAAACTACCTTCAAATAATTGCACAATGAGACACAAAGTTACAGGAACAGACAGTGGAAATTTGTGTACTTGGATAAATTTTTATAGGATAAAGTAATTAATATTTAGATTGTGCTGTTTAGTTTTTGGGGGTTTTTTTTGTCAATTAAGAGGAAATAATTTTATAAGTATGCTTCCTGTAATAATTTCTGATGATCATTTCCTGATTTCAGATAGGTTACTTTTTCTCAGTCTTCCAAAGTAAACCAGTTCAAAAAACCTCCAGAACTGCAGGGGTTTAAGCTCTCAGAAATATAAGCTTAAGTATATAGGTAAAACATGCTTTAGCTGCTATTTTAATATGAAAAGACACTGTCTCAGACTACTCAGAAAAATAAAAATAAATTTGAAACAGACACCTAGAAGTCACACACTTTACAGGAGTCCTGCCTGGAATGACCTATCCAAGTCAAGGTCACTATGGCTGAACTCTGAGACTCTTTGAGAGTAAGTTTCAGTTCTAAAGAGAATGGCAATATTCATAGAATCAGAATGGTTTGGGTTGGAAAGGACTTTCAGGATCATCTAGTTCCAACCTGCCGGGGGCAGGAACACCTTCCACTAGACCACATTTCTCAAAGCCTTCATTGTTTCCATTATTACCATGGTTTTACAGAGTTTAAAGCCCTTCTGCAGTATTAAATGTCATTTCCCAGCCAAACTCATTGTGGTGTTATAATTGCAGTAAATCCCCTTAAAAAAGAATTTTCTTAGTTTTCACTTTGTGTTTGGCAAATGCAATAAAAGTAATAGCATCATTTGGCCTGTAGTCACCAGGCGGTCCCACAAAAAGCTGTCCTGCCAGCAGAACTGCTCAGAGCAGCTCTGACCTCCTCAGCACTGGAAACAAAATTTAAGTTCTACCATCATGTTTCGGCTGAGACCCTGCTGCTTAGTGGGTGGTGAAGAAGAGTAAAAGACAGTCAAGAGTGAAGGGTGACAGATGCTGTTGCTATTCCAAGACTGCTTTATACACTCCAGTCTGCCTACTGGCAATTGTTGCTGCCAGGCATCCAGCACAGGCAAAAAGACTGAGAAATCCATTTTGGTGCTGCTTAGTGTCCCTGTCTTTGCACTTGTGCCAATATAAATGTCACCAGTCCCAGAGCTGTAACCCACAAGGATAAAGTCAGACATCAGAGGGCAAAATCCCTCCTGTGGCTGCCTCCTTCTCTGATGGGATAACCTCTCTTGGCTGCTACTGGTACCAGTGATCTTGCCCAATTGACCTTAATTCCCTCCTCAGTACACCCTTCCACAGAACCTTCACTTTAAACAGAGGGCTCAACTGGAGCTGACTGGTCCTTGGTTGCTCTGCATGGCAGAAAGTCCATGACCTCAATAGGGTAGGGGAGTGAGAGGGACTGGGCAACAGCATCATGTTGCCTCAGAAAAGACCTGAGACATTCTAGCAGTTTTCTGGAACTAAAGTCTCTACTGCTTTTACCTAACTTAGCTAGAAATTTACTCTAGAATTCTAAATAGTAATTTTTTTCAAACTGCATACAAACATTATCTTCTTTTTAAACAATGTTCTTGAGTTACTCTGCTTGTTTATGCTTATCTTGATTATCTGAAGGGAGTATTTTAACGCTGGGACTCTAAAAGCAACTAATACCATACCAATGGTATGTGATCTACTTAGACTTCAGTATAAAAAATAGGTATTTTTTTACTTGCAGTTTTACACTGGATTTTGAAATTGTATTCCTTTCTGGAAAGATATGAGCACATCAGAGGGAGGAGTGGGAGTGGGACAGATGAAGATATATGTGAAAAACCAGTATTGACCTGATTTTCATGCTGGCACTTTGCCTTTCAGCCTGGAAGTCTTCTGGAAGGTATTTTGACTTCCTGTCTGGATTTTAGACACCTAGTAGAAAATAATCTCCTTCTTGGCATTAATCCTGGACATTTTGGAACATATTTGAGTTTATGATTTAAATTTTAAAACCATTTCCTAAAACTACATTTGATAAACTAGCTCACAACATGCTTGTTATTGCATCAGACTGCAAGTTGCACATAATTCAACCAGTTTAACCTCATTTCATTTACCAGTTCCTTTATGTCTATGGTGGCTGCAGCAGATTCTCTGAGCTTTTGTCTTTTTTTCCTTTCCCATCTCCTGCTCACCTACTCACTTCACTGTTGATTTTCTTCCCTTACACAGTTACTTCACCAGCATCTTGCTTCACCAATCCCTTTTCCACCATACTTCCATGTTGGTTGCTTTGCACCAGGTGGTGCTGATTTGTTATCAGCCTCAGTGTGAAAGGTGTTCAAATTCTGTGAAACGTCATTTAAAATGCAATTTGTTGGAGATAACACAATGAAGAAATCCTACTTCCCTGTAGATGCTGGGAGCCCAAGTTGTAAAACATTGAACAAGCCCCCAGTGAACGAATAGTCTTTAACTATTTGCACAATTACTTTCATTTCAGAACACTAAACATCCTCCTAAACATTATTTGGAGACAAACAGAGTACTGTCCAGCACACTGATCTCTCTGTTGAACCAAGGATCTTTGTCACCATGGCACTTTGTTTTTGACTAGAGTCTGACTGTGAGTTTTACTGTGTGTTTGCTCTGCTTTAATATGAGCAGAGAAGACTGTTTCTAGATTACTTGGTGGAAAATTATTTAAGTTCCTCAGGTTGAGAAGAAGCTAGTAAGTCTTATTTGAAGTGCTTTATTTAGCTTAATAATGGAGCAGAAAGTAAGTGTTCGATGGGATCAGAACTAATTTTTCAGGCTTCCTAGAGCTCTATTAAAGAGATACCTAAACTTAGACTGCAGAGACACCTGCTCATTTATTCCACAAAACAAAGCTTTCCTGAATATGAGCAAGACAAGAGATTTAACCTGGGAGGAAGCTGTCTGACCATGATAAAAAATGTTAGCTGATCTGAAAGGCAAGAAGTCCTGTAAAACAGACATCAGGATTCCTTTTTGGGGCATAGCTGAGCACTTAGTGCCTAAATCAAAGAAGTGATGGCTTTCTTTTATTTATTAAAAAATGAAATTGCAGAATGATGTTTTCAGTGTTACTGAAGATTAAAATTCTGTTGCACACAGATCTAATGTCCCCTTTCTACAAACTGCATTCCCTTCCCTAAGTTTGTCATTGGTGTTCTTGGAGTACTTCTATTTTAAATATTCTGGTTTGCCCACTAGTACTGGTTTCCAAGACATAAACCAGATGAAAAAAAATGCCACCAAAAATGCATAATAAAAATTATAACTGATGGATCTGTGGTATTTTTAAAGAGCAGATGCCCTCCTTGCATATGCATAAACCCTTCTCCTAGAAGGTCTGAATTCCAGAGCCCTCTCTGTTGCTTATTTACTTGGTAAAATTTCCTGTTTTCTTCTGTGCTTTGACTATTGCTTCTTGTCCACATCTCAACTCCTTTGTTGAGTGCAGCAAATGAAAAGAGCACTATCAATTAGTCATTGTTTCTTTCTTCTCATCACTGGAATGTCTTGTTATTAAAATAATATATCAAGCCATGTTTTGCCTTCTGTTATTTGCATATTTGTGTCACATTCCTTTGTCTCTTAAAGAAAACATGTTGATTTTCTGATGGGAATGCCATACACAGTCTGCTGGTGTGGTTTAGAGGTTAAGAGAAAACAGATTCAAAGGAGGTTAAACAAATATTTTCACATCACTATGTAATTTTCTCAGGTCATTCCTAAAAGTTTGTTCTATTATTTGAACTCAATTTGTCTTACTTCAGTAAAATGAATTAATTTTTACTTCTTTTTAATGAGTCTAAGAAAGAACAGATAGATGAATTTACCCTTCATGTAAGACTGAATAAATCTTGAATCTTTCTGAAGATGAGTAGGTACTTATGAAATAGGATATATTTCATAGTCAGTGCTATTGAAATTGCATTTTGTATTCTGCTTGAACAGAAAAAAAAATCTCTTCTAAAATGATCTTTTGAGATAGATCCGTGGGCTTTTTATGGTATCCAATTTAAAGCAATCCCATTCTCTGCATTGGCAATAACCTATTGATGCTTTAAGATGGAAAAAGAGGCTTCTTGGCAACCTCCTTGAGTATTGTGCTTTTTATACAAAGTACAAAGTGTCTTCAGTCTTGTCTCGTTTGACATGGAACAGGAAGTTGTTTATTTAGGTAGACATATCTACTCAAAGATACTGGAGTATCTTTGTGGTGGTACGGTCTGCATCTGGAAGAAAAATACAAACTTGCCTTTCACCCCATTTTTATTGATTGTGAAAAACCATGTTGTTTCTCAACACCAGCCTTAACAGGAAAGACCCGTGCAGAAAAAAAAAGACATTATAGGAAGTGGACCAATTATCCCCCATCAGTCTGTGGGTCTTGTTGAAAAGTGTGGTTGAAAGTGGTGCGATGCTCCACTGTCTACTCCTGATAATATGTCTCCACAACTGCTCTGCTCTTCTGATATTACTGTTTCCAGGAAAATGTTTTCAATCCCATATGATTTATGTATTTTCTTTTAAGATACAACACAATCAAGAGAGAACACCTCTTGGGAGCACATGCTGATGCTTTATCCAGTGCTGAGATTTTCTTTTTATTTTGCAACTTGTGAAATATTACAAATATTGCTGTCAGAATGAATAAGAAATATTTTTGTCATCACATTTCTCCAATTGAAATTTTATGGTTCTGAGGAACAAGAAACATTTGCTGTTTGCAAATTGGGGTGCTCCTCCTTCAATTCCTATTACATATCTCATGCTGAGAAGCACTGATCACCAATATACCAGAAGAAAGAGAGGAAGAAAGAAATGTGAGAAGGAATTTCAGAGTTTTATTAGCCTCTGAAAGAGACTGAAGATATTTATGGTTTATATAATTTTGGAGGTAAAAAAATAAAATGAAATTCAAAGTTTATTCTGTTAAGAATTACACAGATTGTTTTTATATGGGGATAGTCACTGGTGTTGTACATATAAGAAAAAAAAATATGGTTTTGCTTATAAAAGCTGTCAAGTGGAGGACTTTGAGAAACTAAGTATTTTCTTTGCAGTACATGTTTCACACCAATGCTGCTGATGTGAAACACAAACATTTACATTATGAATCACACAAAGTATCACTGTAATATATTAGGAAAATGAAAGCCTTCCATAGAAAGCATGCTTTATTTTAAAATGACAGTATTAGACATTTACCTGTTATATGTAGCTTGAATTTTTTTTTTTTCTGAATGACAAAACCCAGTTTTTAATACTTACTCCTATAAGTATTTGGAAATTTTACTGGGTTCCTCTATAATGTTTACTACACCAAAAAACCTACTAAGTTCTCAAAGGGCCACATTCTTCTTGTGGAGCTCATTCAGAACAAAGTGTCACAAAATCTTAAGAAAAGACAGTATTTGAAAGTAATGGCTGGTACATAAAGCCTACTGACATAATACATCCTGATGGATCTTTACTCTGGCTTCATGAAACAGAAGTGAGGAACACATTTGTTTTGGAGATAGTAGGAGTGACTGCTCAGAGTCATTATTTAATGTGACAGGATATGTAATAAGAATGACATAGGACACACAATGAAAAGGCAAGAGTGTAATAAAAATCGTATTTCTTTGAGGCTGGATATACTTACCCATCCCTTTTTAATGTTTTTGGTTATTTCATCTGAGATAATCTGAGGTAATCTCAGGTATTTAAAAATCTCATTTGAATAAAAATCCAATAAACAGAAAAAATGCTGCCAAAAATTTAAAAGGAGAAGGACAAGCAGACAAGCAAGCCCTGCTAATAAAATGAAGAAACTTGCTCAGAATAAGCAGCAAGATAATGGAAAGCCTGATATCAGAACACAACTTCCCCAAAGAGAAGCACTGAGGAAATTCAGGAGCACAATAACTTTGCAGATATTTGATTAACGCAAGGCATAAAGAAACTCAGGTTAAGACCATGGCAGCAATTTTTTGCTTACTTGAAGGGTTATATTTGCCATAAAGACAAGAAAAATTTCATGTGGACTAAGGTATGGGAAACATCAGAGGCAAAACTGTAGAAATAGCTCTGTCTGATCATTCTCAGTAGGATCTGCTTTCCAGCAGCTTTAATGCAGTACCAGCAGATTTTTGGTGAGAGCAGTGTGTAGGAGTAAAAACACTATTAACAAAATCTGTACAACAGACCTTGTGAAGGCATTATCCCCACTTCATTATCTTTTCAGATTAATCACTTCTGTAGTGATTGATTAATTAAAAAGAAACTGCATAGATATGCATAGATATATCAGAAGTCTAGGGTGATTTTGAGGAGACAAAATTGTGCTTAGACAAGGAAGTGTGGTAAATAGTATGCGTGACAGAAATAATAACATTATTTTTTCTCCTCCTAAATGCTTATAGCCATGTATTTTTTTATTGGTACATTGTTGAATTCCTCAAAAAACTAGCCTGAATTCCCCTAACATTGGGGGAATAGGACAAAGTCTGTTACCTCAAATGCTTCCTCTCATCCAGGTGATACCAGAAGACACAGTCTGATATTTGGGCCAGAAAATTTCAAAACCCATAAAAGATCAGGAATTCTGTCTTAGAATGAACTTTGTTCTGTCTCCTTGTTTAACCTCAGCTATAAATTATTATATCAATAGATGGATCTTGAATAAATGCTATCTTTAATGAGACACAATATCATCTGAATGTAAAAATTACTGAGAGAGTCTCCCTCTGTAGAAGACTGTAAGCTAAAGAAGAGAGCTTCTTGCATTCCTGAAGGATTACATGAGACCTTGCTAATTTGAGAGAGCTGGAAAATTGGGTGCTGCATAATTAGAAAGGACAGAATGGGTTTTTGTCAGAGACAACTCTTCCTATTCTTTACATGACCTTTTGTATTTATTTTGTACTGACACTTTGTCCTGTCTTATGCTCTTCATTAATGTATGTCTTGATGCAGGTTTTATCATAACAACCTTTTCAAAACTGTAAGATCCAGTGTTCAGTGACCACAACTGAACTCTTAAGCAGGAGGTAAAAAATTTTGGAAAAAGGAAATAAAATGAGTCTTTTCATCATGCTAGTCACAGTATGTCTGCAATTGCCTGAGTTTTCAGTTCCTGTACTCTTTGCCATCCTAGCAACTGGAAAAAATATTTTTAGTTGCAGTGTCCATGTTTGTGCTGGAAGGCAAGTGGGATGCAGCAAATCAGAGCAAAATAACCATCTTTCAGAGCAAAAAATTTAATGCAAAGCCACATTTTAATGCAAAATTTTATGTGAGGCTGTGCATTTCACAGAAATAAAGGCATCTCCTACGTCCTAGGAACTCATGATTATGCTCTTTTTTAACACCAGTTGAAATAAGTGATGCTTATTTTATTCCTCTTGTTATGCATTCACTATACTCCTGTGCCTGCTGCAGTAGGAATAAAAACTGAGAAAGCAGGAGCAGAATCATGGCCTTAGGCTACAACTTCATCAGCCCTTGAAGGGGATTAGATGGTCTAACTGCCTACAGTAAGTGGGATAGGGAATCTCTCTGACATTGCATTCTTTAAACACCATAAAGAAGAAAATGGTGTTAACATAATGACTAATTCTTTTTTTTTGGTGCACACAAAAAATTAGTACCTAATCTTTAGTTTCCACCAAT
Source organism: Onychostruthus taczanowskii (assembly GCF_017590055.1). Classification (NCBI taxonomy): domain Eukaryota; kingdom Metazoa; phylum Chordata; class Aves; order Passeriformes; family Passeridae; genus Onychostruthus; species Onychostruthus taczanowskii. Next base: position 1,370,939 of record NW_024500683.1, read on the forward strand.
TCTTTCTTCAGACTTTGCTTGCAGAAGACTTCCTGTAGGCAAACTTCATGAAGAATTGAGCAAAAGGCTAATTATGCATTCAGTTTAAATTATACAAAACAGCTTTTATTTGAAAAAGCTGGGCAAAGAATAAAACACAAAGTTTGGAAATATTAAATCTTATTATGTCATTAAATCTGTTGGTGAGTGATTGTGTTAGATATCAAAATTAGGATTGTATGCAAGAGAGCATAAAAAATAGACTATGAGGCATCTTTTTGAAAACACAAATCATGTGAAAAACAGTACATTTAACTTTGAACTTCACTGTTGTTTTTCTGTAAACCTTGTCCCTTATGCAGAGTACACAGTTAACATCTGAAATTTTTTGTATAAAATTTTCATGTGTAACTATGTTAATAAAAAGTGTAATTATTTACCATGGAGTAAATGGTAATGAGTGATGTTAAATAGATTAGAATTAGGTTATAGCATGGAGTTGTCCATCTTGTACTCCAGTAATGTTCATTCCATGCATCCTGGATGTGAGGTTGACTCAGATCTGTGATACAGTTTGGACCTGAGTGATACAGAAAAACACTAAATGATTCTTATATTTCTTCCATAAGAAATCTGGAACTGGATGTAGTTTCTCAGAGTAGTAGAAATAGTGCTAGACAGCTCCCATTCTCAACTAGGCTCTCACAAATAGATTTATCCAAGTATGGAAAATTAACTAAACCTCTTTTTCCTCAAAGACCAAATAGATGGCTGCACAAAACACTCTAATATGCCAGAAGAGATAGATAACTTGTTGTTGGCTGTGTCCTGGGTGAAATGAAACTGAAAATTAAGTGGAAAGAAGAAAAAAAAGCATTTTTTTTCTTTTATCTTTAGTTAGATTTGTGATCATTATAAAATTATTGTAATAGTTTTTCTTCTTTACAGTGTTCTTATGACAGATATAAGTAAAGCTTACCTTTATGGGTTTTTTTGGTCACTTTATAGCTGCTACTTCACCATAAAACAAACTTACCTTCATGGGTAGGACAAAAATTCTATTGATTGTCTTTGAGATAATATCAAAAGAATTTTTCTTAGCATTTCTATGAAAATAAAGCCCAAATAATTCTAGATTTATATTTTAATTTCTTCTCTGGATTTTTTTCTTAGAGAAGATAGGGATGGGAAAATTTTGTTTGGGAGAATGCTTTTTGTCTTTGTTGTCAGACATTGATATTAATAATAAACTCTTCAAATTTGAAGCTAAATATAATACTTATTCAAAAGGAGTGGTGCATACCATATGATCTTCCATGTTGTGCAGCATTTTGTTTCTGCTTACAGCACTGGATGTGTGTTTCTTAAACCTGAGCTATCTCTTGTTCATGTTTACTTGAAAAATTTTATGAACCTGAGAAGAATTTCAAACTTCCAACAAACCTTTAAGCTGAGCATTACAGTTTCTCTTTTGTGCCATACCATGTATTTTATTCCCTGTACTAGTCAAATATCCAACATACAATCAAAATATCTGATTAACATCAGCTGCAGTGGTCTTAAAATCATATTCTTGTCTGATTGACAGGCATGGTGAAGCTTTACAGATTGAAAGTCAGGTATGGAACAAGATATTGGTAGTAAAGTGTTCAAATTAGACTTTAAAAAAATAACTCAGCAAGATTTTGTTCTTTTGGAGTCTTGAAAATTGTGAAGAGGGCTGAGTTTCATCTCATTAAACTTGAGCCATCTAAAAGCTAAGGCACTCTTAGATGGCTGCCTGGGCTCTGCCTGCTGTGAGTGCAGAGACAAGGCTGCCCCAGGACAGCACAGCGTGCGGAATCTTGGCTTCTGTCTCACGACAGGACACGCTGCCATTTGAAGATGACTGTGTCTATCCACTGAACAGGAATACTCAGCAAGCAGTGCAAACAGAAGGCTGCACTTCAAAGAGGAAACAAGGATTTAGGCAAGTCCTTGGACCCATCAGCTGCTCAGTACACTGCTCTCTTCTGTAAGCTCCTTGACTCGGCTACAAATCTTTGTACATGCTCGCAAAGATTTCTAAACATGCAAAAGGTTATTTATACACTAAGAGGTACTTGCCACTTACTTTTATGAAGGATTTTGGGGGAAAAAAACCTTTTTGCCATAGTTTGTGTTTGTGGTTGTTTGCCAAGGATTGATTGTTTAGAATTAATTGATTTCAAGTGTGATTGTATTTCTAGGGTGGACCTCTTCTTCACCAGTTCCCACATGGTCTTGTCCAGTCTCAGGGGAATTTACCTTCCCAGCAGCACACTAGGGGATGGGAATTCAGAAATTGTTTTCACTCTCTCTGTCCTATTTAAGTCCAGAGAAGGACATTTTTATTTAGGAACTGGAATCACCATGATCACTGAAGGCAAAAATATTTTTATTCAATAAATTATTGGGAGAAAGATTGCTCTGTAAAACCACTGCTGTTAGCAGTAAGTAGAAAGATTTTATTATGTGTGTGTTGGCATTAGGACTGTTACTGAAATAGGTTTTCAGATTCTCTACCTGAAATATAACATGAAGAATTCAGCTTTCATGCAGTCATGCATCAACAGTTATATTTAACAAATGCTTTAAACTTTCAGATTTGAGCAATAATTTTGATTATGACTGTATTGATATAAACCAGGCTTGAAATATAACAGCAGGATTACCTGAGCAGAATGAGTGTTAAAAATGAAAACTCATGTTTAGTGAGGTGCTCCAGCACAAGTGAGGAGGGCCTTTTGTGACTGAGATCCAGCATGTCACTTTTCACACGTTCTTGGATGGGGTTGTGTGTACCAGGGAGGCATATGGAAGAAGCAGAATCCAGGCATTTGTTTTAGGCTCGCTTGTATGAGAAACTGGACATTATTGTATAAATGGGAGCTGTTCATAATTCTCTTTTGAAATGCCATGTACCATACTTGCTATGGGCTCTGTTCAGTGGTGCAGGTGATTTCTTTTCTGAATATCATCAAAAGTATTCATTAGGTCAGGTACAGTTTTCCTTTAAGGCAGTAAAAAGTGTCTTTGACTTACACATGTATGTAAACCAGACAGACAAATGCAGCTGATTAAACCAAACACAAACAAATGTTTTGCCAAATATATAGTGCATTTTTGATAAATAACATAACAATTATGGTTTTATTTTTCCCTCGTAGATGGGATTGTGAGCTCCTGATGGTAAAGTGCAGCGTGATTTATCAAAGCAATCTGATAAACAATAACCATAGAGGTAATTCAGACACACAGTTCTCCTTGATTGAGTATTATGAATAGTGTGGCAGGTTCTTAGGGTCATCACAAGGAAACATGAATTAATCAAACCATAAACCTTGTTCATTTTGTAACCTGGACTAACTTTTCCATCATGAGATGGAAAAACTGTAAAACTAAAGGTGTTCTGTTTTCATCAAAATAAATCTAACACAGACTTCAGAAATGTTTTTAAAATGATGTGAAGAAGTATAATTCAATTTTCAGTTTCAAGTCAATTTTGACTGGTTTAACTGGAAAAAAGGTTTATGTAATGGTATCATGACTTCATAGTTTTTATGATTTCAAATTGCAAATATTTGGAACTAACTTGAAAAATGTTCTTAAAAGGAAAAAATAATGGCAGTTTGTGTTTCCCCTCCTCCTTTACTAGATAAACCATATTATCAGTGAATGAAAACCACTCAAGTTTGAAAGTTTTGCAGTGTTCTGTCCTACTTGTTTTTCAGTTCAGCATTACTCTCAGGCCATCCTGCGAGTAACACTCTGATTTGATGTTATCAATGCAGTAACTGACGTCTGCAAGGAGGCTGACTATTCCTATTTACAACCAGAATCACAGTTATTTAAACAGCACCAGACCACACACATGGTAACTTAGAGGACACAGCTCTTTGAAAGAAGACTTTTCTTTATAAATTTTTCTTAAAATCTCATTTTTGTACCCTCTTCCACCTGAACTCCATGACAGAATGATTGGATAGTCTACCAGACTCAAAAAAAAGGAAATTTTGTTTTGCATTTAAGATCATAGGTTGATGAGACTAGAACAGAAAGAGGAAATATAGTACAGAAAGGGGAGGGTGAGGGTGAAAGGGAGTGAGGGCAGCAAGGGGAGGCACTGAGTGAAGGTAAAATACAAGGGAGACTGAAATCAGCACAGTAACAGAATGACAAAAGGAATAATTATTCATTAATTATTCATTCATTTGCCAGGTGGAAACTGGAGAGTGGAACACTAAAGATTGCTTGAACAGGGCCAAAGGGTGGCTACCAATATCCTTACTGAGATAAAATTATTGAAGTGAGCTGATAAATGTGATTTGCAGTTCTGTCAAATGTTCTCATGCCTTCTCAGATCTACTAAAGGTTTTTAAATTCCTTGTGTAATTTCTCCAGTGAAAATCTTTATCTAAACTGGCAAAAAAGTGTAATCCTCCTTATGTTTGCTCATGTCTGCAAATGCTTCATGTTTGTTATAATCAAAATTTTCATGTCCCTTTTTATTTTCCCCTTTCCAGTAGAGTTTTGGCAAGATTAAATGTGCAATTTTAATCAAAAGGAATTGGTATGAATTAGGGAAATTTATATTTCAGCTGGGGGAAAAGACACCTAGTCTTTAATTTTCACCAGCTGACCAGAGTTTGTGGTACAGAATTAGATTCAGTTCATAGAATCTACCTGAAGCATATACAAAAACGTTGTTTGAGAGAATTCTGAGAAGAAGTGAACAGACAAAACATTTGACTTCATTTAATACTGAACTGACAGCAGTTATGTAGCTTTAGAGTCTGAGTTACATTTTTACTAAATAAATGTAAAACTACTTTTTCCTCACAGAGATATCAGTGTACTTTTGATGTAAATGGCAGCATGTGCAATTAAGATTCAAACAGCCAAGAAATTAAAAAGAAAAAAAGTATTAATGTCTTGTAATATACAGACATTATTTTGAATTTTCACTGGAATATTCTTGAAAGGAGATAGTCATGAACTATTAATCACACGAAATCTCTAACCATATAAAATTAAATTTCCCAGATATCTTTCTAGAACATGAAAGTCTGCACAGTTTACGAAGCTTTAAATTTCCTATAAATTAAGCAATATCATTGGAACATATACATTGAGATGTAAGAGGTGGAAGTTTCCTTTAACTGCATCACATAAAGAAGTGAAAATGAGTGACATTCTCAACAGTGCTCGAAAATGAGTATGACTTGAGAATAAATATTTAGATTATAATTATCTGGGAAATGTGTCCAAACTGTCAATTATGTACTATTTGTATAGTGTCATGAAGGGTGAGGTAAGTAATGATCTATGCCTTTAAAAAACAATGAAGGAGTTAAATCTCAGATATTTCCTTGCTTAGCTGAAATTCTGAGATTAACACACACTTTAAAAGGATCTTAATCAGATTCTGTTTAGTTTACTTTTTCCTCTGGGGGTCCCCATTCCTGCCAACAGTTTAGTACAAGACAGGCAATTGTGGCACATCTGATATTCAGACTGACACCAGAAATGGTCAGTCCATGGAATTAAATACTGGAAACAGTGCAAAGAACGAGACTGGTGAATAAACTTTAAAAAATTCCTCTTTGCAGAGCCTGAAACAGTTGCAAAGTCAAGTACCAAAGAAGAAATGTTTGAAGAAATCCATAGAAAACAAATTCTAGACAGGTTACTTGACACTTTTGATGTCAGGATGTGGAAAAAATAACTCCACAGAAAGACACACTTAGATGAAACTTCTGAGGAACAACTTACCTCTAAGTGCAGTTTGTAAGAGAACACTGCATTCATTGATGGGGTTGGCGAGCTGGGGACATGGCTCTCTATATGATTAAGCTCAAAATAGCTACAGGAAAAATGACCAACTATGGGCAATTTGACTTTAGGAAAACTATTTCATAGGGTGTGTGTGACAGCTGAAGAGCAGATGAAACTTGCACTGGGCAGATGATAAAACAGAGATGTGATCAAGAATTAGGTTGTTTGGAGGCTTGAATGCAACAGCAAAAAAACAGCCTTACAGAGCTTTTAAATGGAGGTGTGTAGCAACCTCAGATTTGCAGCTATCAGAAAAGTCTGGGAGACAGCAGAATAAGTACAGAGAAGAAAAGTACAGTACAACTGAGAAATACATTCTGTGAGAGCAAAATTGTATTCAACTCTAATACAGATTAAGGAAAAGGAAAGAAATGTGACCACTTTATTTTAATGAATTTAGAAATTTTCATAAAAATAAAACCTGGCATTATAATGTAGGAATATAAAGCAAAGCAGAGGAAGCAAGTTTTCTATGCCATAGCTTTAGCAGTATTTGTATTAATGGCAGTGGTCAGACTGTGGATGCAATATCTTTCACACATTGCAAAAATGCAATGGCAAATAGAAGGAAATTTGCTATTGTACAGAAACCATGTAATAAAGCATAGCAGCCTTGAGCATAACCAGCCTCAGATTCAGTTTACCCAAGTTCTGGCCCTTGGAACCTCTTGGCCCACCTGCCTCACACAGACAAACTCAAGCAAATGGGTGGGACTCAAACAAACAATTCAGACACACCATTTCATCAGCCCTTAGCTTGGATCTCTAGGTCCCTGCAGTAGCCAACTCTCAGGTCCCTTGGTGTCTCCAGCACAGTCTTATGGCTGCTTCAGTAGCTGTCTCCCAAATCTCATGCATGCGTGCACGATACAGAGTCCTTCTTTCCAGGAAAACCAACAAAGTTTGATAAAACGGGGTAGACTGATCTGATCAACCCCATCTGTTCAAACATAAGGTCAGACAATATCCTGAACAGGCCCTGTTTACAAGTGACAGTCCCCCTTAAGCCCCATATTTACTCTCCCATCCCTGTTTGTTACTACACAAACTACCTGGATCCTTCCCTTTCTCCATCTTTTGTTCTTCCCATAAACATGCCATAATAAGCCTCATAGGATCCCAAGATTCTCTTTTGCGCCAATAATCACAGAATCCCAGAATGGGTATGACTGGAAGGGACCACAGTGGGTCATCCTCCCTGCCCAGAGTGATCCTAGAGCTCATGGCACAGGAATGTGTCCAGACAGTTCTTGAATATATCCAGTAAGGGAGACTCCAAAATTTCTCTGAGCAGTCTGTTTCAGTGCTCAGTTACATGTACAGTAAAGAAGTTCTTCCTCATGTTCAGGTGGAACTTCCTGTGCATCATTTTCTGCCCATTGCCTCTTGTTCTATTGCTTGTCACTGCCGAGAAGAGCTCAGAAACATCCTCTTGACTCCCTCCCTTCAGATACTGATAGACATTGATGAGTTCCCCTCTCAGTCTCTTCTCTAGACTGAACAGGCCCAGCTCCATCAGCCTCTCCTTGAAAGAGAGATGCTCCACTCCCTTACTCATATATTTCCCCCTCCACTGGGCCTGTTCCAGGAGCTCCATGTTTCTCCTGTACTGAGGAGCCCATGAGTCCCATGTTTGGGTGTGTGTGGGAGTAGGCAGTGAGGAGAATCAGAAAACTTCTCAACTAGATTCATCATGATGGGTTTCACCCTAGTCCATGGACCTCCCAGGACATCTGGGGAAAGGCCTTGTGGGGAGCTCAAGTCTCTGATAGGGTTAAAAGGGGGTCTTTGGCACAAAAACTAAAACCACAGCAAAGGGGAAAGCATGTAAATATATATCAGCAAGGAATAAAACAAAGTGTTATTTTTCTCTTGGGTAATGAGATTTATCCACCATGCACCAGTTGGATTCACTGGACTGGAATCTGGAATCTGGAAGTCAGAACAAGCCCATTTTATTCATAATGTTAAATGTCAATATAAATAACTACTGTAGCTTTTCTCTGTTAGAAATCCTTGTGTGCTTTCATAATTGCAAACATATTTTTTGTAATTATTGATTTTTCTGAGAAGAATACAGTTCCTCTACAGAATTGTGGGCAGGTTTGGATTATATTACAATTTAAATTAGCAATCTATCTGCTTTATGTTAAGTCTGCAGAAAAGGAACAGTACAAAAGAAAGGTTTATCACTTACTTTTAAAAATTTTTGTATGTTTTTCTGCAGCAGCCTGTCTATGACTATCTATTATTTTTTAAAATCTAGACTTTTTGGTAATTAACGGAACATATTACATGAAAAGGCAGCTACTCGTTATCATTAATAAAGGAGCATGGCGTCAGAAAAAAACCCAACTCTGTTAGCCTACTTAACTGTAGAGATTTATTCAAAACACTTATTGATGTTTCAGATAAAGTATATAAAAGCCTAAACACATTTATTTATAGAAAATGAGACAGAGCTATGCAGCTGGGCTTGTAAGATCATTTGTTTATAATGTATGTCATTTCAGGACAGAAGAAAACCAAAGACTTTATTCAAATAATCAAAATGCAAAATAGGACTAAGGGAACTGGAAAATGGTGGACAATCTTGGGAGGAAATAAAAAACATGAATACTTTGACATGCATGTCATGTGGAATCTAGTAATAGAAAACAGCTAACAGCTTTCTCTTTTCTCATTATGTGAAAGAAAAGACCAGAAAGTATTGAATATCTAATTAAAGTCACTGTTTATAAAATGCAGAGTAGGAGAAAGCTCAAATTACTCTGTACTGACAGCATGGAAAAGTTTTATCTCAAGACTGTAAAAGGACTTATGTGAAGGTTTTATACCTTCATTAGCTATTCAGTCAGCTGAGGCATTTTCAAGAATCTTCAGTCTCTGAAAAAAACCTAATTTGTCAAAATATGTGTTTCTGACAAAACAGAGTATAAACAAATTCCTTAATTAAAACAAAAAATATTTCAAATATATATAAATATTTTGATTGAACTTTTGACAAAGGGTATTCTTTCCATCATTTGAGCTGGCATCTTCTGAATCCAAGGCAACTACAGTAACAGATTAAACAAATGAAAGAGTAAAATTTTGATTGCCTAAGTTGTTTTTATTTTTATTGTGTAGATTGGTGGAGATTTTGTCTTACACAATGTACTGAAATTCTGTTTATAGCAAACAAGCATCTACAGTTTTTGACATATTGGACTATAATTTCACATTTAAAATATGCTTGCTATTTATATTTCAGAACAAATTTCCTAATTATCAGAGCTATGCATTTCCATTTTTATTCTGTTTTTTAGCAAAGAAAGTTATATATCTCAAATTACTCCATTCTAATCATCTTGGGAAAAAAAAATGGTTTTGTACTATGGCCCCAGGGGATGTAGAGAATTATAGAATTATTTAGGTTGGAAAAAATGTTTAAGATCGTCGAGTCCAACTGCCAAGTCCATCACTAAACCCCATCCCGAAGTACTTAATGCAGTGCAGTAGGCCTTCTGCTGAGAAAATGAACCAACAGGGTAAACACTGACATTTATTTTGACCTCTGTAGTTGGAACAGAAGGATGCATGAGAAGAAAGATGGTGTCATTAATAGAATCACAGAACGCCTTGGATGGGAATAGATTTTAAGTATTGTCTGGTTCCAGCCCCTCACCCAGTGCCATGGACAGGGATGCCACCCAGTAGTAGAGGTTATAATGAGCCAGGTTGCAGCAGAAAGGCACATGTCCCCTCCTCATCCGATACTGAACTCCACAATCTCACCGTCAGTGCAGCCAAGGCTGTGGCCAACATTCACATCTCCAACGAGGCCTTCCCTGCTAGTGTAGTAACAGCACACAATTCCTTGGAGGATGCTCCACTATCAGTGCAGGAAGTTGTCACCAGTACTTTCCAGGAACCTCCTGGACTGTTTGTGCTTTGCTGTGTTGAATTGCCAGCAGATGTGAGGTTATATTTTTGGCTGATTGAACTTGCTCAAGGCATTTCCTCTTAAGATCTTTACAGACAGTCAAGAGGGACCAAAATACTTGCTAAAACCTGAAGTATTAAACCAGGCTCAGATGATTGCTAAATCAGCAGAGAAGCACACAGTTCTATGCAAAACCAATCTACTGCCATGACCTGGTTTCACCCAGAAGTATGGTACTTGGTGATGGATATGTCATTGCACAAAACTGTGCTTTTTGTTACTGATGTAAAAGATGAATGTCATTGCGCAGAGAGTCATTACAAGTTCCACAGAAGTATTATGCCTACGCAAAATTGGCACTGGATGCCAAGACTAGTTGAGCTAAGGACATAGAAAAAACTACAAAGTTATACTTCCAACTTTCAGCTTTTTGCTCACCTCTGAGATATTACTCTTACCTATAGCTGGTAAAGTAACAAAGAGTTGGAGAGCATTCTATCTCATTACATCAAGATTTGGGATAGGCTTTCCATTCTTGCTTGCTTTCACCCTCAGGCAATATACAATTCAGCTATTCAAGCCTTTATGTGCGTTTTATACATTTTCCTGACTCTGCTTCAAGCAATCTCCCTTATATTGCAGGTGGACCAAAAATAGAGGGTCCATTTTATATTCTGCTCTCATTTACATTACATTACTTATAGTAATTTATTTCCCATATTAATACCACCAAAAATCCACATTTTCCTTCTTCATGTACTTGGGAAAGGCTATAGGGAAATTCTAATTCTTTTGTGTTAATGGACTTGTGTTACAGTTCTGCAGGCCAAGTTGGAATGAATCACTGACTCTTAAAAACGCAATTTATTTTCTTTAATATTTTGACCTTCACAAGTTTCTCTTTGGCTATTCCTTCCAATGTTTAGAAACAGACAGAGAAGAGAATATTTAAAATGAAAAGCAGTAGCTAGCTTTAAAAAAGCAAAAGAAATATTTTCGCATTTTCAGTTAAAGTATTGTTTTTCTAATTGGCTTAAGAGGAAGAGTAGAAGCATCAAAATATGAAAAGAAAGCAAATTCAAGGTGAAGTCCACTGCTTGGATGGAGAATGAATGAACAGGCCTTGTAAGGGGTCTGAAGAATTTGTAAATTAAAGTTGCAAATTTGCACTGAATTTCAGGTGTGAAAAGGAAATTGCTTTATGACTGTTTCATTCTTACAAGACACTAAAAAGCAGAGACTTGCCTTGCTACTTGGCACATAGCAACATGCAAATTGCAAGGCTTTCTTATGCCAGTTTAGTACTGTTTATTCAAATTGCCAGCTTTTCAGCTCCTTAGGCCTACTCTGCCCTCATCTTTCCAAGAAAGGGTGGGACAGAGCTGGGGACTTTTAGAGGCAATTTATCTTCCCACTGCAATTCACATGAAAACTGGCTTTTTCAGTTCTCCTTTTTATTTCACTATCCTTCAGAAAATTCATATAGACTATCTCATAAAGAACATCCATCCAACAGCATTATTATTTAAAATGATGACCTCATGGCTCCTGCATGTCCAGTAAATCTAGAAACATGTTACCTTTAAGCTTTCCGGTGTAAACAATGTAGGGTATTTTTGGGAAAAAACACAGCTCCTTTACTGTGACTCGCCCACACCAGTATAACAATCCCTCAATGCTCTGTTGGTACAGCTTCACCTACACTAACTTCAATCCTAAAATCTGAATAATTAAGCACATTCTCTCAGAAATACTGATGTAATACTAAAATTAATGAAGCTTATTCTCTGTCTAAAAATGAATTATCTGCTGTCAATGGGTAAAATGAGGTAGGGATACAACCCAGTGAATGCATATCCAACCTGTCTTTCTGAACGTACAACAAAGAGAGGAGAGAAACTTGCTCTGGGTACACAGATCAACCATCTCTAGGTATTGAACTCCAAAATATTTGGAAAGATAGACAGGACTTCAAAACAGTTACTTTAACCTCATTTGGTATCTGCATGTTTACCTCTAAATGCATGTGTTTCTAAACAGGAATAATAAAATAATACTGTTAATCAAGACGAAAACAGTGACTGTTTTAAATAAGGTAATTTTGTCCTTAAATCTAAGTCCCAATCAGAAAATGACCATCTCTAGAGAGGAACCTCAGTATTGCTTCACAACCATCCTCTTCAGGACTTTTAGCAGGAAAGAGACAGACCTGAGGATGACATCTGTGTAAACAGATTATATTTCCCTTTTTTAAATGTGAACGATTAAATATTGCTTACTTTTTTTGTTACCCTATCACTACAACTCTTCTTCTGTGGGAAGCTAGCACTCATTCTCCTCTTGAAAGAGTAGAAATTCTGTAAAATTTTCATCCATACTATTTCATTGAAACAACATTAAGTGACCATCTATGTTAATCTCTTCAAACACTTGCCGAAACTTTGCTAATTCGGAGTGTATGATTATGGTGCCCTTGTGTCTTCAATGGAAAAAGAATCATTCCATGAACATTTTTGTTTTAATTTTTTCTATCCAATACCTTTCTAATTAGGAAATGGGGGAGAAGAAGGATGGAAAGAAAAGAAGGGAGCTAGCAAAAGCTGGAGAAAGAAGGCAAGATACAAATAAAGGCTTAGGTATTTAGTACTGTACAAAATTTAGTGCTCTGCAAATTAAAACATTTGTGTTTTAAAGTCTTTCTCCTAACAGAAAGTTTATCATTTTTCAAAACAACATCGAAAATAAACCTCAAATTGAAAATGAACTGTTAATGAATTCAGATGTCTGTGGCTTCTCAGATACTTATGCAATTTGACAATGTTATCCCTCAGCCAGTATTTATGAGCTGCTTCCGGGACTGTAACTCCACATACTGCCACCAGCTGTCTTAAAATGAGGAGCAGTTTGTCCCTGAGTTCCAGGGGGAGGGCATGGAGAATACTCCCAGCTCAACTCTAGCACATCTCCTTTGCCAGCTTTTTTCCTGTCCTCTGTCAACCTTCACTGACCTGGAAGATTTCTGAGGCCTTTGGGTTTTCTGATCCCACAAACAGAATAAATTGCATATTTACTGCATAAACACTATCAAGAACTGTCCCACAGAAGCTAGAATATCTGTCACATTTCTTCAGTGACAGAGAGATCTTGCAATGCCTGAAGAGGATTAGAGCCTGCCTGCAAAATACAGCTTCAGTCTCACAGTACGGCAACTGCAGACTGGCGTGGCAATGGAGGAGTCAAATTTTGATTCACGCACATCAAGTTGATATTTCAGTGCCTTGTAAAATGTCTGTTGGGTGGAAGAAGTCAGGATGAGATAGTAGAATTTGTCTGCATGCCAAAGAGACATATTTTGTTCTGGCACTAGAAAATTTCCTAATTCATGGTTTTAGCATAAGTGAATATTCTGGCTTGACAGAATATGGGTGCCAGTCAGTCATATTTTATGTAATGTACAGCAAAACCCAAGGTGTTTGAATGTATTTCCATGCAAAAATACCTGTGACAGTGATGCAGAAATTTGATCTGAAAATAAGTAGTAAAAATATCCATAAAACTAACATGGAAGTTTACATTTAAAGATTCCTTCACTGAGAAAGTTGGATTATTTTGTGACTATGCATAACCACGTCTAACAGACTGCAGATGATATTGTTCTTCAAAATGGAAGAAAAAAATTCCTTCTATCATCTGGCATAGCCAGAACAAAGGGGACAGAAATCACTGCTGGCATTTTAGAATGCTTACTTTTTTAAAAATAGTATCAGCAATTTTGTGCATTCTCCATTATCCAAGGGAAACACAATGGTTGACCTGGCTTATATCTTTTGGCTTGCTGGCCATGGGAGAAGAACTCATTTAGTCCTGAAGGTCTTTTGACCATGCCTTAAAACTTCTAGACAATAGACTTAAAAAGAAGTTATCAAAGGCTTTTGGGATCCTCTGCTCTGAAAAATCTTGTTCCAAAAGTGGCCATATGTGGCTGAAAAATGCATCAAAATTCTTTGGTAAGAAAACATAAGTATGGTTACAAATGGCACAAATTTACCTGAAAAACTTTTCTTCTTTCAAGTTTTCTCTTCTGAGTCCCTTTTCTACATCTACTAATACAAGTGACTGTATCTTATACTGTATAGAGATTTCTACAAGCAACTGAGAATACAAAAATGCAGAATTTTCAAAGCAATTATCTAAATTAAAAGATAATAGACACTCATATATATAGTTAAACTTTCTACACATTTGTGCCAATGAAAAGGTCTAGTAAATGCTTGGAGTTATTTGTAAAAGGAATTTTTTCTTACACCAGGCATCCTATAAGAGTGCAAGATTTCCTTAAAGGACTTTTGTTCCTTTCTACAGTTATAACCTTCAGGAAACTTTTTCCTACTGAAAAATGTGAGTAGAAAATGAAAGGGAAAGAGAATATGACAGAAGAGAAGCTGAGTGATGGTGAATAGCAGAAAGAATATAGTTAAGGATTAGTAGGGCAATGGTTATTGTTTAGAAAAAAAGCGTCTGGGTTTTAATACCATCACTGCTGTTGCTCCTATCACTGATTTAGGAGTGTCATGCATTATTTTTGATAACTTCTTCCATCTATAAATAGAAGTTGATGGCGTCCTGTCAAACATTAGTGAAAAATAGAATATGAGGATTATTTTGACACCTTCACTTTTGTACTATGCCTTTACATACTTAGTTAATAGAGGTTTAAAACAAGTATTTCAACAGTTAGGGGTGGGTGAGCCCATAAGTTAAAATAACAGTGGAATTTAATATTTCTTTAAACTTGAATTGGACCTCTGACTCTTTGCTTAGCTTACTTGAGGTGATTTTTCATTTGTATGTGTTCTAAACTTCCTGGTTTCAGCTGGCCATAAAAACAGATGTGCTGAAATACAAACACCATGAAAAGCTTGCTTTTGTGGTATTTCCAGCCTGAAAGGAATCCAAAGATGTTAGAAATCCCTTGAGAAACCCTATTTCCAGCCTACTTTTGCAGACAGATTTGTCTATAATTTCTTTTATTACTGTAACCAAAGGTGGACAGTAAATAGCAGAACTCACATACACTCTATCTGTTACTGTGACACATTTCTACAGGGTGGTGAGGACAACTGCATGGAGAAAGGTAATTGTTTTCCCTGAAAGGTGTTCCATCATTTTAACCTTGATTTCAATTTGATTTTTTTCATGAAAGCAGATATCAACACTCTTGTGAAGAGGACAGGCTCTTCACCTTGTGAAGTGCATGAGAAGTGCATGATGAATCCTTGAAGTACAGCCTGATGACAGAAAATCAAGATTAATTAAATCTGTTTGATCTGATTCTTGTCAGAATTTTATTGAAATCAAATAAACTTTGTGAATCGTTTTGTCCTGAACTTGTAAATTCTTCAGGGAGCACAGAATTCTGGAATTTCTTTCATTCTTTTGTGGTTCAGGTACTCTAAGATAGAAATTTGTATTAGTTTGCATTCAGATCATCTTAAAAGAAATTTCTGTGTCTGGTTTAGCTACACAAAACCCCAAGCCTTGCTCTGTTTGTGTTGTCCATCTCATATTGTGAGATAATCCAGAGGATCCATAATGGAACTGAGTCCATCCAGCCTGCCAACTAGAACCCATGTGTGCTGTGCATATCTCATATGTCCACAAGGCCAGATGCAAATCTATGAGAGATGTGGAGCAGACAGATATAAGTCAGTAAACTCAACATGGGAATTTCTAGAGTCCTGGAACACCTCTAACACACCTGTAGACACCTACATGTAGGAGATCTGGATCTCAGACTCACATCTTTAAGGTGAATCATAGAAAAGAAGCTATGACTGAGTATGCTTTCGTTCAGAGATAGGTTTGGGATTACATTTATGTCTTGAGATGGGACATAGCTTATATCACCTTAAAAATAAGGGCACTTAAACTATTATTTAATTATGCATTTTTACTGCTGTCACTTCTGCTATAAAAAGCTGCATGTTTTTAGATATAAACCTCCAATGCAGAATGTAATGATTTTGGAAGCTTCATATTCCTTTTGGTTTTACCATGCAGACTAAGCAAATCAGAACATGGAACACGTGGAACATGTTGTGTGGAACATGACTTTTGTTATTACATTTAGAACATGTTATTTCCTTTCTGTTTTCTTTCCATCTTGTGTTACCACCATAAAGGAAATGATAGACAAATCTGTCTGCAAAAATAGGCTTTCTCAAAAAGATCTGGTTTGGCATTGTAACTTGTGGTTTCTATTTTTGAATTCCTTTTAAAATAAGTAGAAATACTGTTGATTTCCTCATAGAGAGTAGTGTCTACATGAAGGTCTTTTTATTACCACACATTAATAAATAAATAAACTCCTAAAACTATGTGTTGTGCTGGTGCTCATGTCTGCCTCTGGCTTATGAACAAAGCATAGGGAGGTCACAGAGATGTTCTTTGGCTCTGGACCGTGAAGTTACAGATAAATACAACTTATATTTTCATATTATCTTCTTAATGTTTATATTAGACACTTTTAAAACACCAGCTGCAAAAAGATTGAATCTAAGATGCCATTTCCTGAAAGCCAGAAGGGATCACTTTGATAATTTAACTTGACCTCCAACATCACTTAAGCCATAGGCCTTCTTCACTTTGAACTAGAACATGGCTTTCAAAGATATAGCTTCTTCACAGGGGTTCTTATAATTGTTAGAAAAATATTGCTCTGATAAATTAGTTTCAAAGGAAAGATATTCATCAAACAAGCCTTCAATTCTTCCCTAAGCTGAATTTGTCCAACTTTACCATCTAAAGACTGTTCTGGTGCTGCAGATTTCTCTGACAAATAACTCTGTATTGAAAAATGTTGTTCCATGTCAATTCTTTTATGGCTGCAGCTAGGATGCTAGCTTACTCTTGAAATATTTATATTGGTCTATTCAAATTTTTAATTGTAAAATATTGTTTTCAATCATCCAGGCTGTCTTCTAGCTTCTCCCTGAATACTTATACATACCAACATCTTTCTAAAAATGTATGAACTGATTTGGGCTGAGATAATTTTCTGCATAATAGCTAGTACTGGTATATGTTGCAGATATGTGGGAAAACAATGTTGATAACATAGAGATATTTCATTATTGGTGAGCAGGGCTTACACAGAGCTGAGGACTTTTCTGCTTGTCACCACACCCCACCAGTGAGTGGGCTGGGGTGAGCAAACAGCTGGGAGGGGCCACGCCAGATGACCAAAGGGATATCCCATACCATGTGCTGTCCTGTTCAAAGCAAAAGCTTGGGAAGAAGGCGAGGAGGAAAGGGGATATTTGGAGTTCTGGCCAGTAACTGTCACAAGTGGTGGGGCTTTGCTCTCCAGGAGATGAATGCCTGCCTGCCTGTGAAAAGCAGTGAATTAAATCCTTATTTTGCTTTTCTGTCACTTTTGCTTTATTAAACTGTCTTTATCTCAAACCACAAGTTTTCATGCTTTTATTTACCTTTCTATTCTCTTCTCTACCCCATCGAAGAGGGAGTGAGTGAGCAATTTAGCTGTCTGTAGGGGTTAAAAAGGTGGATATCCAACTCTTCATAACATTCCAACTGGACAAATACCTGTACCAGGTGTGGATGCAAGGTAGCCATTCTGCTGAAACACCACTGAGACCTGAAACAACAATTCCAATGTAGCAAATTTTGTGAAGCACAAAAAGATATTATGTATGAGTTTTGGCTTTTCATGTACTTGCTCTTACCTTTCTGATGTACTCTGTTTCCTTCTCATTGAATAAAAAAAGGTCATTTTTAGAAAATATCCGGTTACAGTTCTGTAGGATATGGCTCACATTTGTTGATATGGAAATGTGAAGGATGATCTCATGTTTTGAGTTTATGGCCTGTTTATGGCCTGACCACCAAAAACTTTATGACCTACATTAATCTACAAAAAAGGAGGTCCTGTCCTTTAAAGCACAGCCATATTTTAAAAAAATTTTGTGACCAATAGATAGGTTGTAGTACAAAATAGTATATATATATCAAACAAATTTTGCTAAGATAGCAGTGGAGAAAAAAATTAATCTGAGCAATGCAATTGTTGAAGGAGCACGGTGTAGGTAACTAATTTAATGGCAAAAATTCATGTCTGGAATATAAATATATAATCAATATAAAATTGTATCAGTAAAATGCAGTTTTATCTGGTTCATTTTTGGAAAATATAGGTAATCTACCAAATGCAGAGTGCCTGCAGATGTTCAGGTCACCTCTGGGATGCAGCACTGCAATCACTTCAGAATACACTCCAGCATTTTACAGTTCTTTGGAGAGCAGCATGTGAAGAAAAATATTATATCCAGTTGAAACTGAGCCAAGAAAACAGAAATTACTTATTTGAATCCCTATCCTTCAGATGTTACCAACTCAGCATGATGACACATTTCACACTCTGGGAGCTTGTGTCATTGTAGAGTAGAAGGGAAAGGAATCATTGTCTGACTTGTCAGCAGTGCTTCAAGCTGTATGCATGATATTCCTTTGAGATTTCTGTTTCTGTTGCTAGCCAGACCCAGCCCTTCTGAATTTATAAGATCTGACAGAAACGTTGTTTGAGTGGCGTATCTGCAAGTTACTACTATAAATGTCAGGAAATTAATGTGTCCAATTTCTACTTATTCCACTATGTTACCTATTTCATACAGTTTCCAGTAAGTCATGTGGATATTTTGCTCCTAAATCTGAAACAAGAACTTTTTTATGAATCCTCATCAAAGTGCATTCAGACCATGGTGCCATATTCTGCCTGCCACTGGGGTTTTGATTGAGCTGGGTCACCATTAGTCTTCAGTGTTATGATGCTAAGTAACTACTTATGTGTAACAAGATGTTGAATTGCTGTCTGAATTCTCATGGAAGTGAATGAAGAATTTTATGCCATCCTTTTAATAAAATGTATAAAACTCATAAAATTCAGCTTGGCTTACCTGGTCCACTGAGCCATGCAGGTAGGATAACTCTACTGCTGGTGACTCACAAAGAATGCCTAGATCTCAAATTCACATAGTGCTACCATCAGTCATTTCATCAGCTCTGATAATATGAGTGAGAGACTAGGAGATTTCCTCTGTAACCTGAACATTAATAAACATTCTTTAAAAAACTGGGGCAGCTTTGCTTTTAAATGAGAGCAATGTTGCAAATAGGCTGATGTCCATTTTGTCAAATCATGCATTGTTCTTTTGGTGAGGACATATTTCAACACCTTAGAAAAAGACTTGGGTTTTCTACAATTGTATTCAAATTTCTAGAGTGCGATCAATGTGTTGGGACAGGATGACAGAAATAACTTTGTCCTTATTCCCTATTTTTTTTTTTGGTCTTAAATGTGGTAAGAAGTATTTTCAGGTTGGCTTTGTTGATCTGTAAAGCTACAGTAATGTACATTAATTTTTAATAATATTTTTATAAATCAGGTACAAACCCTTTGGTAAGAAGTCCAAAAATGACAGGCATTGAATGCAATAAGAATATTTCAGTTAGTATATAAACAATAGAAAGGAAGAGGGTCCTACTCTGAACCTCTGCAATGGGAAGAGATTTTGCATTGATCATCCCTAGAAAACAATAACTTGAGAGAACAGGTTAGAGCCTTTTTTCTTCCTTGAACACTGTATTTTGAGCAGAATTATGGATGTGATGAAAATATGCTGCTGAAGCTGCAACCAGTGAAATTAAAGCAACTAGAAAACTCGAGGAAAATATAAAAAAAACCTCTCAAGCAATTCCAACATGAACATTACATGACAGATGTGGTACATGGAATTTTTTCTTTGAAAATGTTGGTGCCATCCCTTTCCTGTCTAATTGTGTCACTGTCTCCTGTGAAACATTTGTCTATAATTATGACAACTTGATGTTGCCATGGAGGTCTGCATAACCTCTAAACTTTGAAGGAAAATGTGAGACATAGACACAGGAAGACAGGAATCATGTATGCAAATTCTCAGTTACTCTGAATGATATATTTGTGAACCTTTCTCAATAGATACATTATAGGAAAGATGACAAATTTGTGACATGTAAGGTCTTATAATGGACATAAAATCTTTTGCATTGAGTGTTCACATGTGATGCTCAGTTGTTTCATAGCTATTCATACAATAAAGAATGTCTCGCTTTTTCTTTGGTTGTTTACACAACTTTCATACAACCTGATAAAATGATTTTAAAACTTCTGATTTTTTCAGGGAGAAAACATCACAGGAGCTGTGATTTGGCATATGTGTCACACATTCATTACAGCTGGAAAAGATTATCAAGCTTATTTTAACTGCTTTGATATGGTGTTTAATGTGATATAAGACTGATATCACCAGTCCTGACTGCTGATTAATTGCAAGTCAAAAATATGTGCTCGAGGGCATTCAAATACAACAGTCCTAAAAGAGAAATTTATGACAGATTGGAGGAGGTGACCAGTCAGTTACTCTGTCCTTGAATATTGCCATGTGGTATGAAAATGGTTAAAAAGTTCTGTGTGCTGCTCCTAATGGATCTCAAACTTGCCAAAAGGTCTGCAATGTATGAAAATCTGCTTTATGAGGGAAAAATATGTAAGTGAAAGGTACTGTGAGTAATTTCCCTTTAATGTTTTTCCGTGGAGAAAATTCAACACATCAAATGTCAGACTATTTGAAGGGTAAATAAACAAGTGCATTTAGAGCAATGAAAAACAGTCTTGATGACCCAAAGCATACATGAATGTTAAAAGCAGTACAACCATGCTATAACAGAAAAAAATGCTTTTAATAAAAACTTGGAGCATTTACTACTTGTCTGCTTTCCTTAGTGAGCAAAAGGAAAATGGATATGTCCAATTCAGAAGCTGATTTAAGGCAAAAGATTCTTATAAAATTAAAGCTTATAAAGCTAGGTATAAACATTTGTAAAAGGAAATGGACACAAATTGTTTTAAGTTCAAAAAGTGTTTGTGAAGTGAGAAAATTGGATTAGAAAAACATAAAACTTTCTTTTGCACAATGTCTGTCTTTCATTTCTTTTTTTGCTTCCTGATCAAGGAATGTGAATCCATCAAGCTCATCAAAGAGATAGAAATATAATAAATCACTATATTTGTTTATATTCACTAAATTAATTTTATTTCTAAACTGCAATATCTGTATCTGCTTGGTAAATAAATAGTGTTTTGTGATTAGTTTAAGATTTATGTTATAAGCAGAACAATGTTTGAATCACAGTTTGAAGGGCAACTATGCATGGAAGGAATTACATCACCATGTTTTGTAATTAATTTCCTCCAGTTTCCATAATCCTCTTTCTTCCATGTTAAGCTAGCTCAGTTCATAAGACAAAGATCAATATTCTGTAATATCATGATTGCAAACTGTATTTACAACCCCAAAAGTTAACATCTCTTCTCTCTCCTGTACATTCCCCTAAATGTTATGCTGTTGGGACATAGCTAGCAAACTGCTTGTTGTAGGAGCAGGTTTTTGTCTATAAACAAGCTCATCACTGACACTGAATACTTTGTTCCAGAAGTGTGAATGTAGAAAAATGAATAGACACATGTGGTTTTGTAGATAGGAGGTAGTACTTTACTATGGGTTAGCCCACAAAGATGTTGCCTGGTGTGCATCAAGCTGTTGCCTGGAAAATCAGCTTGTTTAAGAGTTAGAAATTAAAACTGCTAAATAACAGAATGAGAATTAGTTCTGGCAGAAGATATCTGTATCTGTGTGACAATATTATTGGAAAAAGAAACAGGAATACCTAATTAACAAATAGCTTTCTGGAAAGAAACTTAACAGATCTAGCCTTCTCAGCATGCGTGCTAATATGCTTTGTTTCAAACAGTGCTACTTGTATGAATATTTCTTTATTAATGGGTTTTAGCCAGACTGGGAGCTTTGGAAACCGAGTTTATTTATCCAAAGGAAGCCTACAGCCCTAGCAACAGCAGTAAGAACCAGTGCTCACTTCCTCACACTGAGAAGCCTGTTCCGAAGAATTACTAATAAAGTCATAAAATAGGTCAGCTTCCATGTACATTAGCCTTTGCCCTCTTTGCAGAGGCTGCCAGCAGGAATGCCGATTAATGACAGCTGTGTTGGACGTTTGTTGACTGGGAACTAAACCGAGCTTGCAGATCCCTTTCACACAGCCTACAAAACACCCAGCAAATGGCAGTCTCTTTTTGACCTTGGACAGCATTAGAAGTATTTTCCAATGAGAAAAACTTCTCATAAGCAATAGATTGCTCACCAGAGAGGAAAAAAAATTAGGGTTCTTACCTATTCTATTTCTTATTCTGTAATCTTATTCTAGGCATAAAAATTACCTTTGTAAAGTTTAACAGAAATTAGAAAATTTATGGAGGTATGTCAGACAAAACATTTTAGTGCGACAGCAGAGTCATTTTCACAAGATTATTTCTTACTTCACTCATGAAAACATTACTGAAAGTAAGGTCAGTTTAGAAAGGGGACATATTTCCAGGATATTTTGTGAAACACTTGTTTTTTCTTGGATTTAAAATTTTTCTTTGAAAATATGAAAATTTTGTTATATCAGAATGCACTGGAACACTTACAGAGACCTTAAAAGATCCTTTTCTGAAATTAAGGACCCTTCAAAAAGTGTAAGTAAAAAAGTACTAGGGTGTGTTTAGGTACGTTTACATCCAGAGTAAGTTTTAGAAAGATTTACCTAAAACTAAGCTTAAAGGTATGTGTGATTAAATAAATCATAAAGATATCCTGCTGCCTTAAGGCAGTGTTTGGCATGACCAGTGGCCATTACACTCTCAACAAAGCTGTATCTCTGATGATATGGGAGTACTTAACACTTGAATTTCCCCCAGTGCTCAGCAAAAGCGTGGTTATTCTGGTGCTTTTGAATGAAATTTGTCTTGTTTTCAGTTAGAGCTTGCATGTGCCATTTTAGATGACACTGCACTAAAATGTGACCTAGCAGTATGATGTTTCCAGTCTGAGAAGCAGAAAGATTTGAGTTCACAGATGAGCATACTATAAAGAAACCTTTTTGGGACAAGAAAGCAAACGGCAAATAAAGCTGACTTTTTTGGACGTGCACTTCTGACTACTTGGCATCTTTTCAGTACAGTTCCATCTTTAAGAATGTTGGTTATATTCAGTCACTTGTTGGAGAGCCAAACCCTTATGCCCTAAATCAGGGACACAATCAACACCCTTCCCTGGGGAGAAAGTACAGACAAGGCCAAGAGAAAGGAGGTCCTTACAGGCTTGCGTCATGGAGTTTCCTCATTCATTTCCCCTCTGGGCCAATGAACAGTTCTCAGAATATTTTGTGAGACCCTGCAGATTTATAAGGTCTCTCAGTTCCTGGAGTAGCCAGAAGCTCATAAAATCATTTGCCGTTCTTATAGTCAATGCCACCTGACTAAAGAAAGGCACAAGTAGCAAGAGGCTCCCTTATTTTTACAAATGCAAGTATCAATTATAGATGTTTTCCTTTTCAAAAACAGTTCCTCAGATCTGCTGGGCAACCCAGGCACAGACAAATTGTTGCATGGCAAGACTTCTGGGTTAAAGGACTACTGCCATTAATATGGAAGAATTCTTGCATACAAGTGGGCAAGAAGTATTAAGTCCATCATTATTATGCCACTTTCACACACTGAATAATATTAGTGTTATCTCAGATTTCAAAAAGGTCTTAAGAATTCACAATGTTATACACTGTGCTATGGACCAAAAATATGCAAGACTAGTACAAGAAAGTTGTTTCTGTTTCCTGGTTGACACGAATTAGCAGAAACATTTACTTTTTAGCAAATTTCACATTTCTGTGAAGATGGGTAAAAAGCAATATGCCTGAAAAAAGGAGGAAATTCCCAAGAAGCTAAATTCCAAGAACATGAGGCATGCTTATTAAATCTGCTCACTGGAACATTTGGTAAATTTGTGCTGAAACTTTCTTTTTGGCTTGCAAATTGATTTTGAATCTACATGACAATGTCCTTTGTTAACATTGTGACTTTACAATAATTAGTACTGTTTCTTTTCTTGAACTTGTGATGAATTTGTCTGAATGCTTTTCTCTGTATCAAAAAGTTTTTATATGTATTGCAACAGTTCATTCTTAATTTTTCTACAGTTTCATCAATAGGGAGAGAGAAACAAAAGTAGTATACACTGTGTTATGATAGTAATGAAATAATAACTAGCTGGCAGATACCATAAAGTCTTTTTTGATTACTTTGGTTCATGTGGTGCTTTAAACCGTCTCAGATCTCCATATGACAATGGAAAAAAAATACATGACAAGGTACCCTCAGAAAGAGGAAAGAGACATTTGTTTGTGCATAGCTCTGAAATATTGTGCTGGATTAAAACTGAGTGCATGTTACATTCAGAATAAAAGGCTGAAGACAGCAGCTGTTCAATTGGTTTTAAAATGTTCAAAAATTCTTTGTGGTCCTACGACGATAAAAGATACTGCTCTCTTGATATTTGATGCTGGATTTACTGAATTTATTAAAGAAGACCTTACTGGTTTCTTCTGGATTTTCAAGGAATATATCAGTTATCTTTCAAAGTTTATCTCTTTAATGATGATTTCAAATTTTAGCAGTATATGAAACACAAATGGGAAAGAAATAATAAAAATATGTAGTAGGTTTCACAAACAACATTGACAGTTATGGCTTAGTTGGCAACTACTCATATATAATAATTAAAAGACTGGAAAAAATTAACAATAGAATTTTTACATGTATTAAGTTATATAATCAACAAATGAAACCACTTAAAATCAGAAGGTAATGTTTTAAATATTTTATTGTCTTGAGACAAAGAGAATTTTGATATTGCCATGAAACACTGGACTAAATTTAGAGAGCTGGTGAATTTGGAGAATCTCTGTTAATGTAATGTTGTGCTCTGACCATCTGTATTTCTTACAATGTGCTTCCAGCTTAGACTTGGATTCTTTTCAGTACCTTGCCTGGTTAGGCACCCTTTGACTTTTGCCTGTTGATCAAGTGATTGGGAGACTCTGAATTTTAAAATCCTGTTATTAATTCCTTCAGATGGTGGCATGTCAAACTGTAGTATGTTGAGTATCTTTAAGGGTTTTTTTCATTTTTAGAGCACATCTGCACATACACTTCCAAAACATTCTTGGAGTTCTCATCAGGAACTAGTTAGCTCCACACACTACTTCTCATCCTATATCTGTTATGCCTTCTCATACAGAAAATCCCATAAATTCTTTGGGAACTTCAACATATTGTTAACTTTTTGTACACAGATTGGAAGCTGAAGGTGCTGTAGAACACACTGAGGCAGTGAATTTATGTATTTTTTTTCAGAGAAAAAGATGTCTGCATCATTTCTACAACTTCTTGTAACATGTTAAGTTTCCTGAAATTCTTGCAACTTTTTGCTATGTAAATGCAAATGTGTTTAGCTGAACAGTTTGGATAGAACTAATAGATGTTAATGAGAATTCTGCTAAGAATTCAAATTAATATTTAACACATGTGTGTTAAATATTATGCTATTTATTTATTGAAAGTTGATCTTGGACTGAGATAACAAGATAATATTTTTTGCTGAAGAAATTACTCTTGTATTTCAGGTTTCCTAGTTTTTTTTCCTCTCCTCTTATTTAGGATTTTTGTAGCATTTATCAAGTGAGGTTGCAGAAGATGAGGACAATTTGAAGAACTTTTGTATTTTCAGTTCACTTCAAGGCAATCATTTTCTAGGTCAAAGTCTTCCTTAGTGTATATGACTATATCAAGCCAAAAATACTTTATGAGGTTTTGGCAGAGAAGTGATGTCAATGATTTGGCATTTGGATTGATTTTCAATGGATTCAAGCCATTCGTGGATATGGGAAACTTATTTGGAAAGAGGAACCACTTCTCCATAGAGTTCATCCAACTTTTCAAAATTTGTAGTAGTCAGTTCAGCACAGCTCATCAAATGTAATTTGTGACTGAGCTGATCAATGGTTCCTAGTCTGTGCAGAGGAGCCCTTGTCAGCTGAGATATTTTTTTACATCTATTTTGTAAAGAGGATTTCTCAGGTTCCCTTAATCCCTATACTAAAAATTGGCACAAATATCAAAAAAATGAATTCTAGGCACAATACTGCAATGGCACCTGAAGCTGTTATTTGTGGCTTCCCTCAGAGCCACAAAAGTTGAATACCTTTATTTCTAAGTAGCATGTAGCATACAGCAAAAGCTTGTGAAAGTGTTTTATTATTTTTGCTATTTTTTAAAATGGTGTAGAAGTGCATTATAGTGCATTCTGGCTCCTAATTGCTGATGCTAAATGTGTGGCTAAATCTTTACAAATATCAGGCCTGCAGAAGCAAAAATTAGGAGGCTGCAGGTTTAAAGTGTAACTTTCTTTGTACATACATGAATTATTTATAAGGATGGACATTCTAAGGTATGCCTTATTCCAGAATGCAATTTCCAGAACAATAAGAATAGTCATGTCTTTTAGTAATAACCTCAAAAATAAAAAGGATCACACTATACACATGAGGCATAGTCCAGAAAGTGCTTAAGGGAGCATGCCCTGGAGCCATAGAATTACTGTAGAACCTTAGAATGGCTTGAGTGGAAAGGGACCTTAAAGATCATCTAGTTCCAACCCCACTGTCAGGCAGGACACCTTCCACTTGACCAGGTTGCTCAAAGCCCCATTTCAAAGTAATGACGAGGTAACTTCCAAGTGAAACCCAGCAACTTTTTGATACAATTCAGAATGTTTAGATAAGAAAAAAAAGTCTTATTCTTAGCCATGTATGCTAACCTTTGAGAGAAAGGTGCCAGTAGAAGTAAAAGGTGCCAGAAACTGCAGTGCTTCTGTAAGTACTTGCTGTCCAGTGAAAGACAGCAATTTTAAATGAAGGGTGTCCTAGTGTGTAAGAGAAGAAAAGGTTTAGGATATACTGATGTAGGTAGTAAGTTTTATTTAAAAGTGTATTTAAAAATTTATTTTAAAATTGTGGAAATCCTTTAAGTAAATCAAGAAGGCATTTATTTTAAAGAAGATGTTTTTCTTTTTAGTCCCTGGCCAGACATGGAAGGGCCTGCTGTGTTAGCTTTTGAGAGGGAAGACAGAGTGCAAGCCAGGGATTGCACTGAAGAAATATGTCGTCTGAGAAATGTCTTGAATAAGGAAAATGAAATAGTCAGAAGCACTTCCAGGAAGCCAAATCCTGAGAAAGGAACAGAAAAAAAAGTGACACAGCTGATGGTACTTCATTGTTTAAAAACAAAATTTTTAATTAGGAGAATAAACTCAGTATTTGCCTCAGATTCATAGTTCACCTTAGGGTCTGTGGCCACTGTGCCTGTGTCTGAGAATGAATATTTGTAGAAATAGTTCTATATCTTGTTACATTTCGTTTCCAATTCAAACTAACTTAGATCTGATTGAAAACAGGCTGAGGAACAGTATTTGGGGCAGTAAAAGCAAGCAAAGGCATATTGAGTTGGAATGAAGTGTTTAATGCGTTTCTCCTGTATTTAATTGTATATTTTTCTCATTGTATTACTGTAGAACGGGGAATAAATAAAAAATTTTCTGTGCCTATTTCTAACTTCTGCATATGCTTTTGCATCAGTCTTCTGTCATTCTGACATGTGCAGCCTCTTCAAATTCACATTCACTTTGTCTGCTTATGCTGCAGATAGACAACATTATCTTTCTACTCAAGATGTTCATTTTGATTTTGCATATTTTGTCTCACAAGCCTTACTTTCCTTAGAGGGTAACAGTTGTCATCATTATGTCAATAAATCAGACAACCTTAAAATTCTCACCATTATTATGTTTATCAGTAAGTCATAATTGTACTGGATTTACACTTTTCTATAATATTACTTTATTACCAGTAAATGCCAGATTTTTTTTCACTCATTTAATTAATGGTTTGAGCAAGTCTTCATGAAATGCTGATATCTCCGTGAAGTTCAGTGAAGTCATGACAACAATGACCACCCCCATCTACCCCTCATTCTGTGACTGTTCCTAGGCCACAACCTCCTTGCATTTCAGTTTCCCACAACATATTATTCTTTTATTCAGCATTTTCACTAGAAGACTTAAATAGCTGTCCACAAACAATAAAATGATGAAGTACTCAAGCAACTGACTACTCAACATAATTTCTCACCTTTGACAATATAGTATCATTATAAGGATTCCTACTTTAATTTTAATCTTATTCTCATATTCTGAGCAAAATACAGTGTGGTCTGCAATTCCTTGTTATCCCACCTGGCAGACTTGTAGAAGTGCATCACAAGTCCCCTGCTATGAACATATTTCTTTCTAGGAGACTCTGGCATGTACAGGGTGGATGCTCTACTCCCACATTTCTCCCTGACATGCATCCATCCAGGGCACTGTTCAAGTGCTCACCCACGCCTGGCAGTCAGGGAACATTCTCATTTGCTGATTTTGGACTTCTCCAGGAGACTTGCGCTCTGGGGAAAAAAGAACAATGAAGTTTCAGTATGGGGAGAAGAGAGAAAGGTCATGTTGAAAGCAAGTTTGTTATCATTTTGATCAAGGAGATTATTTGCAAGGATCTTAATTTGTACTTCCTCATCAGTTTATTTCTGTGTCTACAACTTTTAACCCATCTGCTTCATCCTCTTGCAGCCTGACAGAAATCAATTTCAATTTACCATTTTACTTTCTACTATAAACGTATCCTGATCCCTGCTGCTGCTGCACTTCTCATAGGTTTGCTGATAAACAGACATTACATACAATGTCATCAATGTAAAGGATGCCATGTGAATCTGGCAGGACCCCAGAACATGGACTCTTTCAGATAGTGTGATTTTTTTATTTTTTTAATTTTTTATTTCTTTTTAATTCTGCAGTTAGCTGGTCTTCTTTTAAGCTCAAAGCCATTGATTTTTATTTTTTTTTTTTGAGGTGCTCCTTAATTACACTTAATGCATATCTCATTTTGGCAGAAAAAAGTGGTCAGAGACTATTTGAAGGATTAAAATAGTTTTTATACAAGTGGAGGGAGTGCATCATCTGAGCAAGCAAAAAGGAGAAAACAAACACTGAATAGTTTATTTCTCTTCTGAATTGCATGTAAAAGACGTGGATCAGCATCTGCAGGAAAACAAGTTTTCCTCTCTGTTTTTTGCAGGTCTAGTTCTCATTGTTTGATAAGAATAGTCAATATTCAGGCTTGTATATTTAGAAAGAAATAACTGTGAACAAAGGAAGATGGCAACTGGAAGATCTGCACATTGGTGCCTCTTGCAGGTACTCATTAGTCTATGTTGTATGCCTTATAAATCTTCTCAAAACAAGCAATGCAGCTCCATATCATGCAATCTTTCTATGGAAAGATACATTTTTAGTAGTAGAAATGTTTTGAAACAATGTTTTCATGCCTGAAGTATTAGAAAATCTTGTTAAGAGTAAATATAAAAATATGATACGTAAGAAACAAACCAGCCAAGCAACAGTAAGTCCTTGTTGTGCCTTTACAAAAGGAACATTTTATTTTGTGGTTAATGGGCTTGATTGAAAATTCACTTTCAAGTCAAGGGGAATCATTCCATTGACTTTCCATTCATAACTGGAATCTGGGCCCAACCCAACATCCTTTAGACTACAGCTGCAATTATAGCCAGTAAATTGGTAACAGTGTGCAGGCAGCTTGACCCAGCCATTGATCTTCTGGTTTGTTGCAGTCTCTTCCTAAAGGTATTCGATGAAAGCTGCAGAGGCCAATGGAGAATTAACACAATGGCCAGTGACACATGGTAAAAAAGGTTAGAAATAGTGTAAGATATTTGTATGTCCAAAGTATGTGAGTGTCAGCTTGACCTTGTATGAAATCATGTGTAAAGTAGCAAGAAGGAGCATGGTTGTGGTGTAATTGAATTCTTGATAGAAGATTTCAGTGAATCAAAAGAATGTAAACCGCTTTATTTCTAAGATTTTAGGTGTGGCCAAGTGTTTTAACTGAATGAAGACTGATAGCTAAATGGCCAGCAATGCGATGCTTCTGTTGCACAGGGTTCTGGCTGATGGAGCCTTTTCCTCTCTTAAATCTGTGAGGTGAAAATGTTCCCACCTTGCATGTATCATATTGAAATAGATGTTCACATATTTCCCCTATGTACACTGACTCAGCGCAGCAATGTGAGTGTAATCACTGATAATGAACTAAGAGATATTTATGGTATGAAATCCAGAGTTCTGATATTCATCCAAGTGTGGAAGCATGAGAATGCAGTGACAGGAAACACTAAATTTGGTCCATCAAGGTGTAATATTGAAATCACACTGAGAGGCAAAGAAGAGCTGTGAGTTGAGTAGGTCAGGCGAGCAGCATCACCCTGAGAAAAGCTAACTTCATTTTATTGGCAACTTTCCAAGCTTTTGCTTCAGCCTTTGTAAGATCTGACATACATGGTACACTTACCTAAAACAGAGGAAAACCAGAACAGCTGCCCTCAAATCCAGGCATGAGTAAAGGTTCATTTTGCTTGGTACAAGGTCCATTCCACACCTCATTTTCCATCCAGAGGACTCATACCTCTCTGCGAAAGAACCAAGGAAGGAGCAAGCCCACTGCAATGCATGTTTATCATGGACATCTCTATGTCTCTATGTGGGCTGAGCAAGTTTTACTGCCTCTAATGTACTTCCTCCTGTATTTATGAGCCATGCATGGGATTCTAAGAAATTTCACCAAAGTGACACGAATTGCTGAGACATTTCTATATCTCTAAAAATACATGATTTGTCACAGCCAAAAATTTTTAGTGCAATAATGTTAACTTCAATCAGTTAAGCTTGCTCAGAGAAGAATTTTTTTATCAGTGAGAAAAGTCAAATATTGAGAAGAGAAAGGATGAGATACAAGTTTGGGATCTGGGATATCAGTGGGTCCTGCTTTAAATCAGTCTTCCATTATGAATAGTACAGTGCTCATAGGCCATGTGGAAACATCTGGATGAGAGAAGAGTGGTGGTAGCCTGGACTGCTTTTACACATCTATTGTCTTCTTTTCTAAGACTAAAGACACTTTCAAAGCAAGGAGAGTGTGTCTAGGAAGCATCCATATCTTTTTCACAGTAATTTCCAATAAATATGATTCTCCATGCAATTTTATGTTTGCAGTGTGAGCGAAGATATTCTTCGCTTTCTAAGTGACATCAGTAAAGTGAGAAATACTAAAATTATTGTGATTTAAGAAAAATAACCCAAAAGCTGTCTGCAGTTTATGTTGTAAAGAGAAAGTGTTCAAACATACGTGAAGTGTGAGGGTGCCAATTTCCATTAAAATTAATGGAAACTTGACATCCTGATGCTCTAGGTGGCTTCTGAATATCCCACACCTTCCTTCTATGATTGAGATGTAGGAAGAATTTTCTAGTGTGAAACATTGTTTGAAAAATAGGATGTATTAAACAAAATAGCAGTTTGCATTTCTGACTCATACAGAAATAGTTGCTTCCCAGGGGATACAACTCAGTGGAGGGTAATGATCTTATTGGGTTTTAAATCCAAGTTTACTTAAATATAAGATAAACAAGGAAAAATATGTTTAAGCTTTCAAACTAACTAAGCCTCTAACATTGTCAAAACACAGATTTCTGAGGAAAGTCAGTGGGAAGATTTCCTTTCCTGAAAAAATAAGTGCCACAAAGATGAAGATGCTTACTGGAAACAGATGACTTGTGGAAACTGTAGAGCTGAGCTCAGCATTTGGTAGTCACTTTGGTTGTTGGATCTCTTCACAATACAAGCAGATGTTATAGTCCTTTCTTTAAATCCACGAGGAATCTGTGCAATCCTCTGCACATGGAAAAAAATACAAACATCTCACATTTGAAATACAAAATTAGAATGGATACCCAGTGTCCCTCCAGTCAAAAAAGTATTTGATTACTGAAGAATCCCAGAGGTATCAGAACAGGAATGAAAGCTTTAAAGTGACTTGTCTCAGTGCTAGTCCTGGGATCCACTGACATTCCTAGCAGGGGAAGATACATGGCTCTCAAAATCATCTCAGTGCAGTCCTTTTGCAAACTGGGATAATACTATTCCAACTTTCATAATGATTACAGGCAAGGAAGTAAATACTAGTTCCTAGTGATTTTTTTTGCAAATAATCAGTCTTTGATGCCTTATGAACTGCTGAGTTGGACTTTCATTGTCATTCATGGCATTTCAAGAACAGCAAGTGGCTTTCTTTATTGGATCTGAAACAACATTTTTGGGAATACCATATGCTGTGAAGCATTTGTAGCAGATGATTATCAAACAACTGCATGGAAGAGAAATGGGGCTGACCTGAGTACGGTCTCTCTATGAAACGTTGTGTCAAATAGCTTTTGCAAAATGTGTTATGAATTCTTCATGAAAAAGAGGGAAATATACCAAGATTTTTGAAATATTTTATTCCCTGATGACATATCTGTCTATGCTGGGTTTGGCCAACTGTTTTCTTAAGTACTCCACTGATTTTGGGGGTTTTTTTTTGGTCTTTTGTCTGTACCCTGGTGCTTTGTGCCTGTTGTGTTTCACAAGAACTCCATAAAGCTCTATTGACTGTGACAGCATCACCCTGTTCCAAGACTTAGTTCCTACTTACAACTTTATGTTCCTTTCTGCTAGCTGGTTACTGCCTGTCGTGGCTCCCAGCAAACATCCCTTGGAAGCTAACTTCTCTCCCTGAAACACCTCTTTGTGATAACCTCATCCCAGTGCTTCAGGATCTGAGCCATGACAGATGTGGGCTGCATTTTCTCTGCAACAAGAGCATCAGGTTAAAATAAACATCCTTTGCACTGTTATGTCCCAAGCCAGAGTAGTAAGTGGTGCTGAGTGTATCAGAAGGAAAAACAGGACACCTGAAGTAGACAATTAAAAGAAATCCACTACCAACAATAATTTTTCATATTTCAGGAGGTTCCATTAGTCCAATTGCTGAGTAAAACTGCTTATCTTACAGGTACTTACTTCTCCCAGTACAATAATGGGTAACATCACAAGCTTGAACAGGACTCATCCTGAAGGCATTGGGAAGGGTCAAACACAAATCCTCAAAACTCAACAAAAAGGCTGGAGGATAGTCAACTTTAGTATCTAATGAGCAGTACCTGTCCGGTTATGCTTCTGCTAACTAGATTACTGGTATGGAGAGGTGACTTTATGAAGTGCAAGTTTGAATTGTATGAAAAGAAAGTAGATGAAAATCAGTGAGAAGTAAAGGTAAATAATTGGAGATTTATTTTTATCCCGCAATCACCAATTAGCCCTTTTACAATGTAACATGATTGCCAATGGGAAAATTGGCCGTGTTTCATGTTCATGGGAAATTAAAAGAAAGGAAAATGAACACATATCATCCTCTCATGAACTAAGGATACTATAATAAAAGTCTCATCATGATTATTGAAGTACAGTTGGCTGATCCAAAGTTCTTTCTTTTTGTGGATTTATTTGTTGAATTTAATAAATTTGTCTCTTTGTAAAACCTTAACTATTGAAAAAATATTCCTTAGTTTTTAATGTTAATGGGGAAATTAAATCCTTTTCTAAACATATTGGATTAATTCTTGCCTCTATTAAAACAGTCTATGTCACACAGCAATAAGCAGATGTACTGCTGTAAACTGAACAAAGAGTGAGGTAGAGATTTAGCTCCATGAGTCCATGGGGTTTAAAGAAAACTTATATATCTTTGGCTAATACAGCATATCAATCTGACTGAAGTTTGAGAATCCTGCAAAGAATGATCAGGCCTGATTTGTTTAAAGGGGGAATCACAGTAAAAACAAAATTCCTATTTTATGAAAAATTACTTCATTGTGCATATTTGTTTTCTACTTACGTCCATGCTTACATTATTATTTAAGTACTTAGTTTTGTATACCTCTTTTGAGCTAGTGTTTGGCTCCTTTCTTTTAGTGTTTTAATTTTTTAATAGAACCATTGAATGGTTTGGGTTAGAAGGAGTATTTAAAGTTCATCTAAAGGGACCTTACATTTTGTCAATGTTATCTTAGAAGTAGTAGGGGTGGATAAAAAAGGGTTATTCACAATGGCTATTTTTAAATACAAATCTAAATTAAACTCCTTTTTTGAATCATTCTCCAAAGGATAATCTGTCTGTCTGTGGTTTGTCTCATCTTTACTCTCTTTTTGCCTAAAGATGCTGGGAAAGAGATTAAGCCTCATGAATATTCTGTCTGATACTAATTCATGTTTTTCCTGACAAACCGAATACTTGTATCTGAAACAAAGAAGAAAGACACCCTAGTAAAAAAAGATTTCAAACAAACTGAGACACAGTGCTGACCTTTGAAGACAATTCACAAGATAGAATATGGCTGGGACATGTAATTCCTTTAAGCAGGACAGAAAATTACAGTGTTTATATTGTTCTGTCTCAATATGTGTCAATCTTCTTGTCTTTTAATTCCTCTCCCATTTCCAATTTAATTTTATTAAGATTGAAAAATCATTTAGATATAGCAGTTTTTCAAGGATCCCTGCAAGCTTTGACACAGATGTGTAATTGTTTATGTATTTTCTGAAGGTCTTCTCCATTTTTATCCAAGACTCTACTAAAACTATGTGCAAAATGTATATATAAGCTGTCAAGGGAGCAGAACATGCATCCACACTGTTCCAAAACTAGGAGATAATCCTTCCAAATACAGTATGCAATTGGAGCGACACTGCATTGGTCAACAAGAATTAAATATAATTGGAAAATTTAATATAGAGAAGCCCTTAATTGTATTTAAAAAAATTAAAATTTTTCTGATCTGAGGTGAAGATTTTTAAGGATTTATTGGAAGACACACAGATCCCATAGCATTTAAAAAAAATGTCTCCATTAAAAAACATCAGAGTCTGAGACATAAGTCCTGGGCCTGATGTATAACACTGTTTGCATGGAGAACAAGTAAACCCTTCCTAAAGAGTACAGAATTTTAATGTGCCTTAAGCTGTATTTGTGTAAAATGTAACATGAACATGGATTTTAATGCAACTATTTCACAATATATGAAGACATATGAATATTAAATTATATAGTTAAATTATAGAATATAAACAAAGAATAAAAATAAATATCAAAGTTTTGCTTCTGAGAGATTTATTCCATGTTTTCATTAACAAAATATCATGAGATCTCTAGTCTTCATTAACTAAATTATGATGAATATTCTAGTAAATGTCATCTAAACAATTAAAAAATGTAATATTCTCTTCCACATGCATACCTCAGGAGCAGCATAGTAATAAATAACAATTATACAAATTGACAGCTCACCCAAATCTAATAAAAGTCCCAAACTAAATTGGGATCAAAATATTCAAGCTGTGATTCAGTAAGGCCCTTTAAATAAACACATGGGAAAACTATTAGAAACAGAGAGGACTCAGTTTGATAATACATGACATTCCACTTATGGAAAAAAATTCTTTGTTTTATTGCCTAACACAGGAAGCTTTCTGCTACTAGTTATTATCAAAGCATATTCAAAAAACTAAAATGTCAAAACATCACTGTTTTCCCTATTTGAACTATTTAAATACACAGATTCAAGAGATCTCATGAGTAACAGAAGTGATTTATATGAGAAATATGCCACTTTCAGCTACCATACTTGGAATCAGAGATGAAGAAACAATTGTAGCAAAAACATGTGACTACATAGTACTAACAGAACATAATAGCATATAATGAATTCTACTTAAATTATTCTTAGCACATTTACACTTATTGTACACATGATAGAAATGGCTTCAAACTGGGGGAGAGTAGGTTTAGATTAGATATTAGGAAGAAATTCTTTACCTGAGGGTAATTATTTATGTGTGGGTGGTGAGGCTCAGGAACAAGCTGGCCAGAGAAGTTGTGAATGCCCCATTCCTGAAAGTGTTTAAGGCCAGGATGGATTGGACCTGGAGCAACATGATCTTGTGGAAGGTGTCCCAGCCCATGGCAGGGGTGTTGGAATGAGATGATCTTTAAGGTCCCTTCCAAACGAAGTCATTCTATGATACTATGTTGATTATCTAAGGACTGCAATGGATATACAAAAGATAAGTAATATCATCCTTACAATAAAAATAAACGTCCGGAAATGTATTGGCCACAGAAATTTCAATAGAGGCATTCAAGGCCACAGACTGTTCCCCTCACTTGTAGTACTCCCTGCCTTGGATACAGCCTCTGGGTAAGAGTCCCATTTCCTACCATCCATGTGACAAAACAGTTGTCTACAGTCCTTCCTAACTGAGATTTAACAGTATTTTTTAGATTTCTAGAATTAAAATTAATTAATATTATTTGAATTTTACTATATGAAATGAATACAGTAACACAAACAACTGACAGTCCAAAGGGATCCCTACAAGTTATGAATGTGCTTTTATTTATTATGCAAATCAGCAACAGAAAGCCAGACACACTCTTATCTGGTACCAATTATTACTAAATGTGGGTGATAATGGTGAAACTGAAAAGAAGTGGTAAGGGCTGTGGTGAGAAGCTGGCAGGGAGGAATCTCCTCTTCCCAACAAACAGCTCTGCCTCCTCAGCTAAGAATACCTGTCTTGTCCAACAAGAGAAAACAGCAGCAGCAGGAACCAAAGCAGATGGGAAGTAGGATTTTAGCAGGTGATATGAGAATTGGTTGGGATTTTATCAGCTTGTTCAGCTTACCAGGACCAAAAATTTCCTAGTAATGCCCTAGAGAGAATAATAAAGCTCACAGCAAGCAAGACTGAAAGCAAGCAACTTAATGATTTAAGGAGTAAAGCAAACTATTGAGCAAAGTTGAGCTAGAAACTATGTAGAAATTACAATGGGTTCATTAACATTCTGGAAACGTTACTGCATTATTATAAATTTGTGACATTTCTTAATTATCACTGATCAAAAAGTCTTGGATTTACCTGGGAAGTAGTGTAAGCTTAAATTTTGTAACCATCCCATCAACATTTGTGTAATTCTAAAGAATATTAAGAAAGAACAGATTTATCTTGCAATGTGGGAAGATAAGAAAGGTACTAATTCTGATACAGAATTTCATCATAATTGAAAAATTACACATTCGTGGTACTTAATTAGTTTTTCAATACAAAGCACTCCAAATTTTGCAATAAAATTGTATATTGAGTAGTCAGAAGCTGTTGAGCTAACAGAGAGCAGTGGTATCTGGAGCAGACTAATGTGTTCGTGTTTCTGCCCCTTAACATCAGGAGGTTTACTGGCTGTAAACCATTATGAGTAATGATTTATAAGCAGAAATAATATGGACTTAATTCTTTGGGTCTGAGACTTGGTGAGAAATAACTTTTTTTTGTTCAGCAAATAAAGAACGAAGCACTGTTCGAAGGTATTTTTAGAGAGCATCTTTCTCTAATTAAAATCACTGCAATGACCACAGTCTTTTTGGGCAAATTACGTATGATTCTACTGGAATGAGAAAAATTTTCTTGTGAACTACTTATTCTTCTCCTATTTCAAAATGCTGTTGGGAAGAGCTGGAGGGAAGTGGTACTGTCTCCTTTTTTGGTAAATGAGATGATAGAGAAAGATAGACACTAGTGAGCACAGCTGTATGCCAAAATGGAAGCTATTGATTTCAAAGGGCTTTAAGGTAGTGCACAACTAAACAAGAGACAGCTACTTATGGCTCGGCAAATGGAACTGAGTTTCCCTACAGGTACATGGGCTTCATGGAATTTGGCTACATAAAATTAAATGCAAATTCTGCTTAGCAAGGCTACAGCCTTGTGGATGTCATGATCCTTCCATCAGTAAGTCTAGGTGCTTTATGGTGTAGAATAGGCATATCCATGATAAAGGGTAATTTCTTTCTCATGTGAAAGATAATAAAATATTCACTAATTTTGACTCTTGAGAAAGAGTTTCACAGAACATAAAGTACCTTCTCACTTCTTCCTTTTCATAAGAAATTAGAACCTTGTATGAATCTCTAGCTTGTTCATCCTTCAAAATCCTTCTGTTATTTAGGAATTGTGTCATGCAGCAGAAAACTTCAGGTAACAGTAAACAACTACATAAAGCTATCCAAATTTAAGGCATCCCCATTCTATAACAACCTGGAAATATAAATGTACAGATAAACACCTTACAAATAAAATTAAATATGTTGTTTCTTGCAAATAATTTTGAAAAAGAAAAAAAAAAAGAGAACATGACTTTCATAACATCTGTCTGCTTGAGTCTGAGAAGAAGTTACACATCAGTCAAACTATTCTCAACATGTAGATGATCAGGCTTGCTATCTGACAAGCAACACCCAAGTTACAATCAGGACAGTCACAATTTTCTAAATAAATTGACAAGAATATTCCTGACTTCTGTACCAAACATTAGTATTTCAAGTGTATATATGCTACCCTGAGGTGATTTAAATGAACCTTATAATTTATATCTTTAATCAAGAAGATGTTAAAAATATGTAAGTTTGTCATACTTAGGAAATGCTTCAACTAAAATAAATCCTATTGTGCACAGTTTGTTGCAACCTACTTAGTCTCTCAGCAAAAGATGAAGCACTTAATGTGACTTCTTGGCAGAACCAGATGATTAACTGCTTTATTTATACTTTTTTGCTTTTAATTTGCTTTTGAGAATGATTTCAAATTTGCACAGAATCCATGTAGACCTGACAAAATGTATTTGAGGCCCAATATACATTCTGCTCCTACAGCTTTATCTCTCCTTGGTGTCTCTATAAGTTCTACTGCAACCTTTCCCCTTTGCCAGCCCAGGATCCCAGGTAAAGACTAGAAGAGAAATACCAACTTGAAAAGATACAATACTAGCGGAAAAAAAAAAATAATTAAAAAATATGTGTATATATATGAAAGAGGCTCTGCTTGTGTTTGTTAGGGAGTTTTGGGTCAACTTGTTAAAGTTACTAATTTTTTTGTTATCGTTGTGATAATCAATTACATTTCACTTTCAAGTTGCATATATCGTGCTTAAGAGTCTCTGAACTAAATTAAAAATGACCAGACAAACCCAAATGAAAGGAAACTGGTAACACCAGCTTCCTTTCATTTGGTGCTGTTTCCCCTCTGCTTCTCCACCTTGGAGCTTTCGCCTTTTTCCTAGACAGCAGTAGCAAATGAAACCTGGAGGTATTTGACCCCTTTTGCTTACCACTTTTGCAGTCCAATGGCAGTATCACTACTGAAATATCAGTCAGAAATTATTTTTCCACCCTGTCTTCTGTGGGTTTCTGCTTGAAAATGGCTGGCTTAATATACCAGACACTCAAACCCATTTCAGCCAAGGTATGGAAATGTCACCCATAATGAGGCAGCTGTTTTCTTGAAGTTGAAAGCAAACCTCCTTCTTTATAGTAATATAAACATAAAATCTAATCCCAGTGTTCCGATTGCCTTTGTTTTTCTGTAGACTCCATAGAGGTTTCAGATCAAGCATACTAGAGCAGCCAAAATTGAAATTAGACTTCAATTTTGCTGCTAATAGCCCTGAAGGGAACAAGAAACAAACAGTGAAGATGATTTAGTGAGATTCACTGCTTCAGCAGCTAAATTTATATTGATTCCCTTAATGGATTTCTGACAATGTGAAGATGATTTCCTTCAACACAGCATTTTTATTTTAAGGCTACTTGTAATTTCTGGGTAACTTTCTGTCATCAAAATAAGATACGGGTCTGTTGCAGAGGTGGATCTGGTATATTGCAGGCCTTCCAGAACTTCCTGCCTCATTGTTGTGAGATGTAGAAAGAGTCACCAGTAAAGAATATAAATCTCACTTGGAATGAGTGTGGTAATTGGTTATGGACCAGGACAACCATTTCTGAAGAGTGTAATTATGATTTTTCATTGAGTAGTGCCAGGAAATTCATTTGTGATTATTACAGCAGAGAAGAGAGTGATTCCCTTCACCCATACTTCCTGCCTTTTCACATAAGACAATAATAACTTATTGTTGTTTCATTTGTTCTCTGTCACTTAAAGTTCTCCACTGGAACTCAAACCTGCTTTAATGTGGCTTCAAGTGGCCCATATTTCTTAAGAAGTGTGGTGATTTGTGGCAGAAATTGTGGTGGAAACAGAATTTTGGTGCCAATATATCAAACACACTGGAGCTATTCAAGTCCTTCATACCCTTTGCAAGGTTTTCTGGTTTCATGAGCCATTTTCCTGGCATCTTAGAAGGGCTAAATTCTGGTTTTATAAGGGGAAAGTACTGGGGTTTTTTTCCATCTTCTAATCCACACTATCACAAAGAGGCTTTTGCGCATGTAGCTTTATTCCTTAGGGGAAACACAGTCTGAGCAGATGTTCCTGTATGATGATGATGCAAAGAGGCAACATTTATATAATTTTTGTCTATGGCTGCCCTTGATTAGGTTGTGCTATGACTGTATTAATTTTTACTTATAATTTTAGACAATTGCTGAATAAAATATTCTTTTTTAAAAAGGATTTTTTTTTTTTGTTAGAAGTCAAAATTCAGTGTCGTTCCTCCTGCTTTTGTCTGACAACACAGATCTCTGAATTTACGTAGGTTTTTCTTGGGCTGATATGATGTTATCTTGTTTCAGTTGTGCCAGCAGCTGTCTAGCAATCAGTTAACCATTGTCCAAGGTTGTTGTAGTTCAGATTCAGTTTATACTAATCACAAGTAGTTATTCCATATGAAACAAACTGTATTGGACTAGCATAAAATGCTGTACAGAAGTGCACAGGCTCAAGATGGTTGCAGATCTCTCAGACTAGTAGTGCAAGTCAGACTTATCCATCTATAGGCAGGAGTGCAAACTTGGGAGTTGGAAAAGAGGTACAGATGGTAGAAATAATGAGAACACAAGCACTATCTAATTGGGATCCAATAAAAATAAAGAACATGTGAGTAGGCTGTCTTAAAAATAAGAAAATAAACAGAAGTGAACCCCAAGTGAAAAGAGGTAAAAAGTATTGCTATGGACATCATGCACCTCCTGAGGAGAAAGAAACCCTCATATTAAGATCTTGCTCCTTCTGGTGAAGACTGACATGCTGTTAACTTATTTAAGCACCAGATCGTTTTACCTTTTTTTCTTTTTTTCAAGAATTTGTCAAGAAATTGTCAAGCTTAGGAAGCAGAGGCATACTGTCAGGTTGAATATAATACCATAAGAAAAGGGCAGATTCTGGGATGGTTTTGGCCAGAAATTTAAACTACTTTACTAAAAGGATTTTCATATTAATTAGGAATTTTGATATCTGACTGTAGAATTAGTTATACTTGTAATAAATTCATAACTCTTCATCTAGACTATGTTTCATTTTTCCCATAACAAGAGTAAGAGGAAAAGAGCAGAGATTCAACCAAATGTGCCTGCTTAAACATGGTACAGTGAGAAAAAAAGAGTCACAGAAACCTTCAGACTGGAATGGACCTTTAAAGATTGGGCCTCTAATTCCAACCCCTCTACCATGGGCAAGTAAATCTCCCACTAGATCAGGTTGCTGAGATCCTTGCCCAACCTGGCCTTAAATACTTCCAGGGATGGGGTATCCACAACTTCTCTGGCCAACCTGTTCCTGTGCCTCACCACCCTCTCAGAATTTCTTCTTAATATATAATCTGAAAATACCCACTTTTATTTCAAAGTCATCACTTCATGTCATATCATTACATGCCCTTGAAAAAGCCCCTCTCCAGCTCTCTTCTTGGCCCCCTTGCCTACTGGAAGGCTGCAGTGAGGTCTCTCTGGAACCTTCTCTTCTCACCTCAACAAGCCCGAGCCTCTCAGCCTGTCTTCATAGGAGTGGCACTCCAGCCTGCTAATCATCTTTGTGGACCTCTACTGGACTTGTTCCAAAAGTCCCCATCCTACTTAT
This sequence comes from Onychostruthus taczanowskii, assembly GCF_017590055.1. Taxonomy (NCBI): domain Eukaryota; kingdom Metazoa; phylum Chordata; class Aves; order Passeriformes; family Passeridae; genus Onychostruthus; species Onychostruthus taczanowskii. The sequence goes on from NW_024500683.1 coordinate 1,412,627, forward strand.
GATGGGGTCCCAGAGCAGGATGTGTCACCCCAGGTGCTCATAAGAGTGAAGCAGAAGGGAGGGATCCCCTCCCTTGCCCTGCTGGCCACGCTGCTTTTGACAGAGCCCAGGATGTGTTCAGCTTTCTGTGCACATTGCTGGGTCATGCTGAGCTTCTCATACAGCAAGTGCCTCAAGTCCTTCTCCTCAGGGCTGCCCTGAGTCTATTCCTGCCCAGATTTTGTAAGTGTTTGGGATTGTCCTGTCCCACCTGCAGGACCTTGCCTTTGGCCTTGTTGAGATTCATGGGGTTCCCACAGGCCCACTGCTCCAACATGACAAGATACCAAGAATGATAAAGAAAATTTAACAAGTTAAGGAAGAATTCATTCTTTCTGATGAAGAGAGAGGAAAACATTTCTATTTTAACATGGAGAGAGATGGATATATTTGTTTTGAATAAACTCTTCTAATATTTCAATTACATAGGACTACATAAAAATATGCAGAATTAAAGAAAGGAAAAACACAGAAACTCATTATTATTATTTTTTGACAAAACTGGAAAACAAATTAAGTGCTTCTTATTAAAGGCAAACAAAGAAAAAAGCTCAGTGATGGACGCAAGCATGACAAATGGAAGTGAGGTTATAATAGTTATTACAGAACCCTGGTTTCTCCCAAAGGAAGAGGTTTCATTATAGAATTACAGGATGTTCCAAAATAAAGTGTTCATCAGAGAAAAGCAGAAGGGGAAAGGTATATTGTCAAACTGTAGAAAGTTATAAGCAATCTTGAATGAAAAATAAAATCAGTTTGCCAAAATTAATGTAGAACAAATGGCTAAGCACCCAAATGATAAAGTGGTAACATAAAGATTCTTGTTGCCAAAAAAGGTACAGAGCAGAGGACAGAAAAATATTGCAGCTGCTCTAAATTTAGTACAATTGAGTTGGTTTCATTGGAGCTATAATGATTTGTATCATCAAAGATAAGTGAAAGAAGAGTCTAGAGAAAAAAGAGAAGATGAAAGATGACAGCTGTATCCCTAAGCAGAAAATCATGGAGGAATTTAAATGAGGACTATCATAGATGATTCCTGTTATATCTGGGGTTTATTAACTGTATCTGATCTTGGATTCACTCTTGCTTTGGAGCTTTTAAAGCTAGATTCAAATTAAGAGCTCTTTGATTTGTTTTTCCCATAAAAAAACTTGTAAAAAGAGGAGTAGGAAAGAAATGCAGGGGGAAAAGATCCAGTATAAAGGGGGATGACAGCTGGGGAAGAAAGAGCAGGGCATTAAGAACTTTTCGTAATACTTCTGAAAAGCTATTCTTTGCTATTCTAGGCCAGAGTGACATTCCAGCCATGATCTCTCTGTGTCTTTGATCTGTTTTGTGGCCACTTTCAACCAGATGGGGTATAACTCCTTAGGAAATATGGCTGTGTGAGAAAGAATACTACGAAATTTGTATATCGCCTCCTATACTGAGGAAGACAAATGTACATCCTGTGTTTTATTATCTGCTCTTAAGGGTGTCTGCAGGTTTGGGCTAAGATACAACATTGTGTTTCTTTACAGTTTAATTAGAAGATATATTGTTAATTTCTAGGAAACTGAAAAAGCCAACATAAAGCAAAGAAAGCATTCAAAAATTATAGATGAGTTGGGGGGTGTGTTATAAGTACAGAATATCATAGAGACTCAGAGCTCAAATTCCCTATGTGTGTTGGAAATTACATTTGGAAATCTAATGAATTTCAGATGCTGGTTGAAGTTGCACCTTTGTCCTACTCTTTGACGCAGTCCCTGCTGACAAGATAGGTTTCACTGACCTCTGGTGTCTACACATTTTTTCTCTGCTATGTAACTCATTTTGATTCCAGATAAAGATTGCCTTGCAATGTTTCAGCCTTTTTTTTTTCCTTTCTTTAACTCAGGGATAGACAAATCTAATAGAAACACCATGTTCATCTACTAAAACCTGCAGATTTAATAAGTTGTAGGAAATAACCTTAAATTCATTTTTAGTGCTTATAGTTTTATTTGTCCTGAATATGATAAATGAATTCTCTCCCATGAGAAACTACAGAGAAAAAGGATTTGTAGCAATTGTTTTATTCCCTCACATTTTACTCAGAAAAACCAGTTGTTTCCATACCAGAATAGTTTTGTGAATCACTGGGTCACATTTTGTCATCTTTTTCACTTTTAATGTGTATTGCTTTTAAATGCTCCTTTATTTTAGGAAGTCCTTGTGGAATTCATCTAGGTATTAAACCAAAGCCTAAACAGGTCAGAATATGGGTCAGGAAGAAAAACAAGGGGCAGAAGGATCTATGGGATCAAGCTGTAATACAATTGTCTAACTTTTGGAAATGAGAGATATAATCTTTAGAAAATGTAACCTCCTTTTTTTTTACTTCAGTGATTTCAAGTCAAGATTCCATGACCAATGTGGGCAGCAAGGTGCCATCAGCACAATGCATCAAGATAGTTTATAACTCTTTTAACAAAAATGGGGCACACAAGGGTGATATCTATGTTCTTTCCTGCAAGTGTGATACAACTTTCAGATCACACTTTTAACATATTAAACAGTTTGTTTTTCAGGCCTGTGTTAAAGTAGTATTACAGATAACTGTATGATAATTTCACTACTCTGTAATACTACTAGAGATCTAGAGCTGCATTTCTAAATGCAAAGCTCAAACAGGCCCTTGACTTGAGTAGCCAGGCCTTGTGTGGTACAGTCACTTTCCACTACCTGTGGCAATAGATCTTGTTGGGCTTTCTTAATGATACCTCCCCCCCTGCCCCCTCAACTGGAAATCATTCTTTACTTGCTTCCACCATCAAAGTTGCTCTTTGGCAACCTACTTAATATGCAGTTGGGTTTTTAAAGATTTGGTTTTTGTAATTTCTACAGGGAAAACTACTAAATTTCAAAAAGAAGTGGTAATAATATGAATCAGAAAATATCTGGAAACACTATTAATCAAGATCTGTTTTTCAAATACTCAAATTTTTAGAGAAGCCAAGTATGTGATGTTTGATTTTTCCCTAGTTTCTTCGCAGGATCTCTACATATGGACAATAGCACAGTCTTGGAGGATAAGAAACAAAGTGGTAGAGGTACAAGGTGGTTTATTTATGCCTGATGGATCCATTTCTGTAAGGCATCTCATGGCTATCATGTAGTTGATGTTCTGTTCAGGACAACACTGCTCTTTGCTGCAGTCCAACAGAGGTGGGAAGAAACTGCTAAACCCCCAAAAGCATCTGTCTCCATTGTCAATGAGAAAGAACGGTGCCTGAAGAGGACAAATCAGAGCAGCAAAGTTGGGTTGTAACAGACTCTGGTAGTCATCATTATGTTGACCACAGATGAAGCCCCATCTCTTTATCTGGGCTTCTGTCTTCTAGACAGCTAAAAAAAAAAAAGTAAATAACCTCCTAAAACAACTGTTCTTTTATTAATGAATCCTGTATAGTTTGGAGGTAGGTCTTTTCTTCCTATTTTACTTTTTAAATGTATATATATACCTGGCAATTAACATCAGTAGTTATTTCCAGGCCACAAAATACCTTCCAAACTAATTTCCAGTGCCTTCTCCAAAAGTTTTGTCTGGCAAGCAATAGAAATTTCCAACCTTTTAATGAGTAAAAGCATATTAAATTGCCCATATAGAAAGAGGAATTCTCAAAAGGTCTTGTACTGAATGGAAAGACCTGCATTAATAGCTTTCCTTCACAGGCCTTGAAACATATAGGAAATACATATACTGTTTACAGGAATTTCATCTCACTCCAGTTTATTAACACTCCCAATAGCTGGTCCAACTTTGACATGTGCTTGGACTGAAAAGCAGAATTTTATATTTTGTTCTCTGATTTTCTTCCCCCTTCTGTGTGATTATGAATAATCCCCATTTAACCACGACCTAGTAGAATGTTTTGTGTATATGAGCAAGAAGTTATACTGATAGAGATGCTAGAAGGAGAGTTTTGCTGAAAAACCACATACATATGGAATGGCCTCTAACATCTCTGCCATGGTGGAAAATATCTGTCCAAATGATAGAGGTTTGTAATGCCAAATAGGTGGAGATAAACAAACAGTATGAAATTTCATCTTGGCTCTTCACTAGGCACAGGCAGCATCAGCTGTACTTGTAGTTTTCCCTTTGATATGGTTCCACTTTTAAAAGCTTGTTCCAGTGATGGAGTCAGTGATGGCGTCCGTCATATGGACGCACTGAAAACCTCCTCAGAATATTCCCAAGTTTTTGCCAACCTGTACACATACTTCCTGCAGCTGAGCACTTAGCAGCTGATATTTTGCCTCACACCAGAGCAAAAGAGGAAAAAATGGAAAGTCTCTTCCCCCTACCCTTTTCCTACAATTGAGACTTTGTTTCTGCTATTTCTTCTTTAGGATCTCAGTTAATTTTTGGTCAAATAAGAAGAACACATTTGTTCAGCAGATTGGTCTTTCATACAAAAGCAAAAGATCACATTATGAATCTCACAAAGTATTTTCTGGAAAAGACAAATATGTTCCTTTTGGAAAGAGAATCTGCTATGCTCTTGCTCATTATTTGCTGCAAAGAATGCTCTTACCAGCTGCAGATGAGACCCCTTTATTGATTTCTTTCATTCTGGAGAACATGAGACATTGGATTCTGCTAGGAAAACAGCAAGTGAGGTTTTGTGTGTGGTTCAGTCTAGCTAGGACAGGGCTGTTGCTGCTGTTGCCGCTGCATCCTGTTCATGATGAATTACACATAAACACCCAGACCAACTTTAGTTGGAGTTGCCTTGTGGCCATGTGGTTTTGCAGTTCCCTTTGCTGGTCCTTGTAACAATCTGGAAGCAAGACTGTCTGTGACTGATTTATTTTGTCTTTGCTGCAGTATGCATAAGAATCTTAAGTATTTCACAGCAAAAAGGAGTATCAAGTATGTTAGGTTAATTCTAGGTTGATTTGGAGGGCGATGTAGACATATTTATTTTGTGAACAAATGAAAAATAATAAAACCAGAAGAAAGAAATACAAGCTTGATAAACATAAGTTCTGATGAAAACCCTTAAGATTTTGGGGTCCTTCCCAATTCTAGAGCAAGAAGTTATTGCAGTTTTTCTCATTTCGCCACACTCATTTCACCACTGTCCAGCTTTTTGATAAAGATTATGAACTAGGAAAAAAACTGGAATGGGGATCCGTATCCTAACTAATGGACCACAGATTATTACATACTGAATAATGCTTCATTTTGTAGCTCACATAAATTAAGTGGGAATGTGAGTATGAAAGAAATAAACCACTGAATATTACTCTTTTCTAGAAGCAGTATTATGTACAACACTGCATATTATTCCAGAAGAAGTTATTCATTTGGAAGTAAATAAATATAATTTTTCAAGACATTTTTACATTTTTCTGTAGTTAAATAAAACAAAAAAGAAGGCTACTAATGTACTATTCTAGTTCATTAAAAGATATTCCTTCTGGCTTTGAATGTATGAATATATCTTTATAAAATGTAACCATAATGCTTCTAATCTAGGCTGCAGGCAAATATGCATTTTCATGAGAAGTTCCATACTAATCTTCCAAGATTATAAAAATGGACAATATTTTATTAAAAATAACTAGAACATTTAAACATTAAAAGGATTAGGACAAAACAAATATTTTTCTCACAGCAATTAACTGGAAGTATTATATTTTCTTCTGCAGCCAAAACATGACACAGGTACATAATGGGCTTAATGTACAGTTAAGGACCCTTAGTCAAAATAAGGCACAATTAGATATTTTTGTTACAATTCATGAATATACAAGGTTAAGGTATTCCTTGAACATCCCAACCTTTCTTCTACATGGTCTTCATCATGCTGGGACTCAGCCAACTTACTGAGTCCTTTCTTCATCCTTTTCTGAAGGAGCTGCTTGAACTAAACAGTTCAAATGTGTTGGGCACAATCAGATGTGTGGAGGAAATGAACTACAGCTCCACATCAAAATTTTGCTATGAAAACTCCTATACTAGCAAGATGTATGGTACTGTCATCCAAAATTGGACCTGGCCCTGATGATTTCCATGCTTATTCCAGCTCTGGTGCATTAGCTGTCCTCATTCCACTGTCAGCTTTGCATCTCGGTGATTACTCAAGGATGAGGGCAAACAAGGAGAAAACAGTGGCTGAAAGCTGAGAACTTGAGCTCTTATCAGATCTCCAGCACGTAGTTTGCTGATGAAAAATTGTTCTGGTCTGTTCTGGCAGCTGTGGGAATTGACAGTTACTTATCTCTAAGATAGCTCCTAAAGCTGAATCCTTTCCTACCACAAAAGAGGTAGCATTCAGGGCGCTGTAAATGTTTAGTGCAAAGAAACTAATGGGAGGAAGTGAATTTAAATTGGAGTCTCTAGAAGAAGATAATCTGAAAACAGGCTTCTCTTTTACAAGACAGTGTTTTAACTGGGTATTTCCCATATTAGAAAAATTGGCTAATCTTGGAAAAATTGGGAATGAACTAGTGAAGTATAAAAATATTTTATTAAAATTATGCAAAAAGGGAAGGGAGTTTCCTCACTTTTTTTTTTTAGCAAAATATTGAAATGTATCTAAAATTAAATATTTTTGGGAAAAAAGACCAGTTTTTTTTTGTCTTGCTGTTAATTTCTAGTAATTTTCCCCATCTATCATAATTCTCTGTTAGAAGCCAAAAAACAATTAGTGGAAGTCAGAGGTCCTCATGCCAAGGCCCCAAGATGAGAGACTCTACTTAACAAAAGTTTGGCCTACTTTAGTATTATAAACAGAACTTAAGTGCAACCATTCAGAAAGCTCAGAGCAGTATTTTACTGCAGAATAATCAGCAGAAAGGGTTAGAAGGGCAATATTTAACTATGAGAGTACTGCTCTTTACTATAGGCAAAAAGACATGAACTAAGGCAAGTTATTATTCTGTCATTTTTGAACAAGCTAAAATCTAATTAATATCTGAAACTAAGATTTAGTAATAAATATTTCAGTCCTTGAGGTCTTCTCAGCCAGTTATAGAAGTCACTCTTTCATTAATAACTGAGAGTCATACTTGCTTTATTCTCAAATACACCCTTAAAAAGGAAATGCAAAATGAGGACTCTAAAATAACAGAATGAGATTTATTAGATATGAAATTGTCTATGAAAAGTGCAAGGCAATAACTTAGGCAACAAAATATTAATATGACAGGGGAACAATTATTTAAGTAGCTGTTCTTCAGCAAGTTTGACAGCTGGAATAGATCTCAATCAGAACATGAATGAGCTATGCCAGATAAGAATGTTCTAGGATATTTTATAACATAGTTTTCAAGAGGCATTAAATAAACTTCTGCTTTATCCTCAGAAGTTAAGGCCTCAGCTTTATCTAATTTTAAGCAGGTCTTTTTCAGTGTGCATTAGTACAGACCAACTAGAAACGGTGTAGACAAAAAAAGGGAAAAATATCTAGAGAACTTGACCTGCAAGGGGTGAAAGACAAAGGAGAGAAGGAAGAATTTAATAAAAACTTTATAAATATAAAATTTCTGAAAAGTTTGTTTGCATGTACCAACTTGCCCAGTGGATAAGACACACTGCAGTGGGAAAGATCAGTCTAAATATCAGGGTATTTTCTTGCCACAGGGAGTAGAAGTATATCTTGGAGAGCTTGGGAAACTGGGGAATGCCTGCAGTTGTGGTACTCCTGAACAGTAATTGAAACAAAGTTTTCAGGACTGATGAAGGTATAAATGCATCTGGCTGCAGGTGAGATACAGATTAGAAGACCCGATACAAACAAACTTTCTAGATTATATAAGGGTGTTTATTTATTTTTTATTTATTCTGGTTAAAGAAAGCAAATGCTGACATTTTGAAAGAGCACAGAGAATCACCTAAATATTCTCATTTCACTGAATACTTAGCTGACTTTAGGAAACTGATTTGAATATGTTGGCCATATGTACATCAGGGAAAGTGAAACAAATGAAAAAAGGAAAATTGCCAGGAAAAAGAACAATTAGTCACAGAGTGATGGAGGGCATTAAATACCTTCCTAACTGGAATGTTTAAAAGAAATTGTAAATAATGGTGTAATAAATATGAGAAATGAAATGTAAACCCCAAACAAACATTTTGTTGAAATGTATTTAGCTGTGATAGGTTTTTCACATTAATATTTTTTAGATAAAGTGAAAAAGCAGAAATCTTTTTCAGGTCCAGGACTTTCTCAAGTTTGTTATCTTGTGCTAAGGCTGATCTTTTAGCGTTTCATGATGACAAACACTTGTGTCTCAGCTGGTGATGAGCAAGAATATCACCGAAGACATCAAAAATGTGTGTCATGGTGACCTTTGCTAAATTGATACTTCTGTACTTCCAGGAACACGACTTGCCTCAGAGAGGAAAAAAGAATGCTGGCAGTACTGTGCTTTCTTTGAGCCAGAATATACTGTTTCTTTCAAATGTACTTAAAATTGCATATGTTCTTTGTGGAAAATACTTAGGCATCCAACACTGCTGTTTGTATTCAGTGATAGAAAAGTCGAGCAGCAAAGGAAAAGCTGACCTTCAGTCTGGTTGAGGCACCGCTGCTTCATTTTTTAGTCTTTTTGTAGCATCATTTTGCAAAAAGAGATTTATTTTATCTTTGCTGTTGTTTTTTAGCCAAAGACCATTTATTAAATTAGTTTACTCCAGTAGGCTCGAGATGGGCATAAATGTTCTGGAGAGAAAAGCTTGAGAGGTTTTTGTAGGGGAGTGATAGTTGCTACTTCCATCCTTTAGGAAAGGAGGACAATTGGACAGGAAGAAGAGTGCCAGGTAAAAAGAAAATAATTAAACAAAAAAGTTTCTAGTAGGAACAAAAATATTTCCAGAAAGAAGAACTGGAACAGGGAAAAGGTTTGTCTTGGTCATCATGCCTAAACTATGGTGAACTTCTATTTTTTGTGACATGGATAAGTCATAGTTCAGATTTCATTTGCACACTGTCTATCAAAAACCCTTCAAACTTATTTCAGCTCTTTGGGAATATCTTCCAGGTGTTCTGACTCTGTCCAGATGTGCAATTTCATACATAAAGTATTCCTCTGAAGTGGCATCAGTCAAAGCAACTTTCAAACAATGACAGGTGTGTCAAATGTAGAGCTTACGTAGCTTCCAACGTCAGTGCTCCTGAAAGATGATGCAGGTTATCCTAAATGGATCTTACGTATGATATTTGTAGGAATCTTGATGCAATCAGAAATATCTTTCCGTCAAAGTCAAAAAATTTATAATCTTCTAAGTTTGAAAGGCAAAAGATTCTGTATATGGTCACAAAACTCAGTGAATCCCATTTTACAGAACTCACTTACTGTTAATCTCTCTAAGACAGATGCACTGTTGCAAACATAATAATTCTGTTAGAACCACAAGCATTCTTTGTATTCTTAAAACTGGAAATCCTTGCAATAGGAAAGTGTATTCTTTGTGCCAGAGCACAAGACAAGCTGAAAAACCATGCTGACTTTTTCTGAAGTAGATTATCTTCACAAATGCCAGGAATGGAACATTTGTTAGACTCAAGTATTTCTGGGAGTAGAAATGGAAACCACAATGAACTGCTGCACCTTGAGAAATAAATTCCTCATTGTATCTTTTTATTGTAGTTATCTTTAATATGTGAACAGTGAGTGTTAGAGACATAAAAACACCCCAGCAACATTCTTGCTTTAACAACTATTCATAAATCTTAGATCGCATTTAAATCCAATTTCTACATCATAAATAATACGACACATATATTATTGAAAAGTAATCCTTCCATACAGTGGTATTTGACTGCTTACGGGTGCTGAAAGCACAGACCTCCTAGGATATACTATGAGACACATGTGGATGACGCGTATTTATACCCAGGCATGACGGAGCAGGAGTGTGGGACTGTCATTATTCTGGTACTGACAAAGGATGGCTCTGGCAATTGCCTGTTAATGGCATGCAATAGGGATAGGAGTCCTATTTCCTCTCAAAATAGATCACATTGTGGGGTAGAACATGATATGTAATTTCAAAGGCACATTTGGCAGTGTTGCCACTTCCAGCTCTACTTGCATAGAGAGTGAAGAGCTTATGGACTCTGTAATGTCAAGAGAAAAAACATCTGATTTCTTAAAGCCTAATTCAGGCTGCAATGAACCATATAAGGAAAAGGAAGGCTTTGGGTATTGGTATGCAAAAGTTTATATCTACATTTCAAAGCTCATAATAAGATTTTAATATTCAGACCAAGAATAAGGGGAAAATAACTTCAAAGACACTGCAGCATAAATACCTAAGAAAAACCTGGAAGTACTATAGCTGAACTGGTCTTAAAAATCGCTTAAAACTATTCACAGGAGGAAGAAATAAAATAGGTTATTTAATTTCATTTGTAGAAAAAACATGTAGCAGGAGTATACAGACAGAATATTTGGCATCAACCTACAATTTCTGTTACAAGATTTCAATGTTCTTCCAAAGGTAGAATCTTTGATTCTACAGAGATACAGCTCAAAAAAGACAAGACATTACTCAAAACAGAGTAAGTTGGTGAGTGAGGTAAATGTTTTAATTATATTCCTTAATTTGGGAAATAATATTAATTTTGTAGTAATGGAAAAGGTTTTTATAGGACTAGAAAGATGTTTTGGACTGGACATATTTTATCACTACTTAATCTCCTGTGCCACATATTTTTCCATTTCTACATTTTTTAGGAGTCAACATTTTGCATTTCCTCATTCTCATGCTGAGTAAGAGACTATTGGAAATCAACCTAAAAGCAGGAATCCCACTGACGTCAGTGGGAACAGAACTTATCACTGCGTGCATTCACAGTGTGAGTCATACCAGCATAACTGTCAGATGATCACATTTCCTTTATGCTACTCTTTGTAATTTACTTAATTACTAGGATGAAGGACTATGGAGTAATTCAGACAGGAAAGGCTCCTGGGAGGTTTCTAGCCCAGTCTACAGTTTCTTACACTCAGATGCTGAATATAGTGATGGATCTTTATTACTGAAATTTTCTCATGGGTGGTTATTCAAATGACAGTACATCCAAGATAAGACTATTACATCCTCCTTGACCCTCCTATCTTTATTAACTTATCTCAAGGAGCTGGGCTTTCATCATGAAACAAAGACCAATTTATTTAGTTTTTCTCGTGCTTCAGTTGGTTTGAATTATTTTTTCTAATATTTTTACATGCCAGCAGCTTTTACTCCTTGTCTGTGAAAAAAAAAATAATCCAGATAATAGGAGAACAGAGTTAGTATGGAGTATGTACAAAAAATAAATATAACAAAGATGTTGGAGCATTTCTATGTTTGTAGCATGTTGGTTGCATTGAGGTGGTAAGCATGAAAATGTGATTTTGTAAGAAATGGTAAACTATGCTCATCCAATAAATTAAATAAACAATTCCAAAATGAACTATACTGTAGAAAGCTCTATTTGCATCTCAGAATCAAGGTGTTTTACTCAGAGCAGAACCTTCTGCAAGTTTTGAGAGGTTTCAGGCTGCTTCTTTGCATTCATAAACCTGATTCAAAGTCAATGGCCACAAACGGGCTAAAACCAGTCTCTCATGGCTGAGAAAATATGGTCTAGGAAAAAGAAATGGGTGTGCAGGCTAGAACATGCACTGCAGTTAAGATATAACAATCTGTAAATTTTGCTCGTAACAGTGGAAAGTTAATATCTGAAAAGTTTAGAGAACAGCCTTAGTTCTTTCCCTCACTTCCCTAACTGTGAAACTGGAACATTAGCTGTACTTTTTGTAAATCCCAGGAGAGAGTGGGCTATTGAGGCTGTGGCCTCAAATGGAAATAGGTATGTCAGCATGGCTGTACTCGATGTCTGGAGGTCTGGAAAACTGTTTAGATCTAGAATCTGATCTCTGGGCCCAAGGAAAATGAGTCTGTGCCTTTTCTGTGCTGTGGCTTCTGGGCTTCTGGTTATGCCCATTGCATGTTTGCATCACTCTGAGCAGACTGGAAAGGAATCACCATGCATTTCAGCATATTCTGGATTTGAATAGCCAAGAGGTGGAGTCTAAAGTACCACATCAACTCAAACACCTCTGAATACAATTCAAAAGTGCAAGTTAATACCAAACAAACAGAAATGCAGACAAGTTAATTTACTTGCATCCTACATCCTAAAGACTGAGTCTCCCCTATCACCCAGCATACCATCCAAGCCAAAGCTTTCTTCCCCGTGGCTGCCTTTGTCTCAGCATTGGCACACAAGAGCTTTGTGGATGACTAGAAATATCTCACCCTTCCTGGTGGAAATTATCTATACCAGAAAATCATGTTTTATGTTCCTGAGCCAGATTAGTATCACAGGTGCTAAAGTGAAAAGGTACAAAGCTACCAAACATATGTGTTGAACATATTTTACAACTAGTGTAAAAATGTCTAAGAAACTGTGAAGAATGTAAATGCTCCAGGGAAGTGTTCCAAAAATACAAATTGCCTATTCCTCTCAGCAAGGGTTCTTGATCAGAGTTCAGATGCTGATACTGTGAACTTCATAATTCCTCAACAAGCAAGTCCAAAAACTACACCACTGAGTGAGTCAAGTCTTGTATTTTTGGCACAGCTAAGGCATTCCAGTTCCTCATGTTGTTGGAGAGGTTGGTAAGAAAGTCTTCATGTCTACATTAAGGACTACAGATGAGCTAATACAAGAAGTATACCATGGACATAGAGACCATTTTGTAGAAAACACCTTGTTTTGGTGTTTGAGTAGTTGACCAAATTTTTTTTTTAATTTTCATTTTTAATTACATCTTTATGTCATGCACCTAAACTATAGTAATCTTCCAGTTGAAAGTGTGCAATATTAGAAACACCTATGTTTTATTCCCTTGTGTATTCCCTTCCCATAAGAATAATGCATATTCTGAAATCTTTGCAAATCTTTTTTTTCTGCATTTAGAAGTGTTTTAAAACACCAGAGATTTTTAAAGTCCATCCAGCAAATTATTATTTAAAATTATATTAAATCAAGAATAATTTTCTGAACTGATGCAATTTCTCTGAGAAGTTAACTCTAACACATATTTATTGCTCATAAAATAAGATAATAACAAATATAGGGATAATATAACAATAAAAATTATAAATTTTAGATAATAAATTATATATTGAATGGTTATATAAAGCTTTTCTACACTTTTCTCTACTTTTGGGATTTTTTCACAAACATTGATTATTTGGATAGGACTGCTGGTTTATGCCTCAATACTCAGGATTTAGTTGCAATTTAGGACAAAAGCAAAATACCTGGGAAAACACCTAGGTGAAGGTAAAAAAATTATGCAATTGTTTCTCTTTGTTTAGAATAGATGAAGAAAACAAAGTTCATTCACAGAACCTGACAGAAGCAACAAAGACACTGACAAATGTGCAAGCACAGACATATGCAAGACGTGAGCATGAAGGTAGTGTTCTGATACTTTTACATCAGCACCTTTGAGCATAGTGGAAAGATACACCTCAGACCTGAAGTTCATTGCCTAAATTCAGGTTTTTTCCACAGATTTCTTTTAGTCAAAGGAGAGACACAGGCACCTTGAGTGGATGTCTCTGTGAGGAAAAGATAAATCACTCCTTGGCAGTGTCTGCCTGTTAGTTCTTTACTAGATTTTGTTTGCCGATATGATTTTGAATAGAAAAATATGCGAGAATATTTATCCAGTGCACTATGTAAAGATATTTTTTTCAGTATTTTAAAACTGTCAGGCTTGACTAGATATTCAAAACCCAATAAATTTTGTGATCTTCAAGGTAATTGTAGATGTATAGACTGCGGTGTTTTTCTTCTGTCTCTGAGTTCTGTTATCTCTCTTGGAGAAGAAATCAAGTCTTGGGCAAACAAAGTCACATTGGCAGCAGAGATTTTGAGGACAGACTGTCCCTTGGACTATTACTGAAACATTTGTCTGTTCTCCAACCATCATAGCAGCAACAGTTTGGAAAACTCTCCAGAGAGTTTTTGAACCCAAGGTCATAATTTGCGTTCTTGGCTGAACTATATGCCACTATAAAACTCAGAATAATACATCCAAAGACACAAGTAGTCTAGAACAACTCTGAATTTCCCTGGCTTTAAGGTCCTGGCTGGCAAAGAGCAAAGCTGGCAAAAATCCTGGCTAAAACGTTCTCCATTGCTTTCTTTGTCTGGAATTCCATCTACATATCCAGTTAGGGAGCCCTTCTTTTGATTGCAATTTATTTTACTATGCAACTAATCGTGGATGTGAACACACCATCTCTGGATTTTCTTAACAATTGTCAGTTCAGGAAATTCCAGAGCTGCAAGGCAAGGTCTGCAAAATGAAGACGCCTTTTGGCTTACCTTCTTCTGCCTATTCATTTATCTTACCTCACGAACAAGTGCAATTGCCAATAAAAAGCTTTGCAATTTGTCTTTTGATTTATATGAAGTTCTGACAAGATTTCTCTTGGAAAGATGCCTGTCATTTGACGTCAGAGCACTTTATACATTTGCTTTTCACCTAGTGGTTGGGTTAAGCGAGCTGCCATCCGCTGACGCCTCTACCTCCCCCCATCACATTTCTTGAGTGTTTGATTCAGATGATACGGGCTGGAGGGCTCCTTTCTCAAAGGAATGACATTCACAGCAGGACGTGGGAAATCTATTGCAAGGGTACAAACATGTTCTTTCTAAATCAGCTATTTTAATGGAATGGTGACTGTTTTTGCGAGCTTCTATGAAACCATCTCTTGAATTTTTCTGTTGGTTCGGTTTAGCTTCCAAAATCCTTCCCGTATGAGCTTTTGTCATGCTACACATTTGTCTTCCTTTCAGAAGGGGTGTTCATGCTCTCAGTTGTAATTATGGTAGATATTTAAGCAAAGACTCACAAAATGTAGAGGTGCTTATGGCTTTCCATTGATTCTACGGGGAGCTAGATGCCTACATCTTGCTCTTAGGACTGCAAGGTCATTTCAATCCTACTCTTGATTCTCAGGTTAAAACCATCTCATGCAGTCCAGCTTCCCTGTACTGAAAAGATTTAACAGAACGTCATGTCCTTTAAACAGATGTAAATATAGCAGGTTTATTTCTGCTATATATGTAAAAGGCCAAAATCAAAGTAGCTCATGTGGTAGATGCTGGAGTATATCTTGACATCCTTTCTGAGGGCACTAGGAGATCCTCAGCTGAAATCAGCTACACCTACAAAACTAAATTATATCTGTTTTATTCAGTGCTACCCTTGTGTTTGCAACTTTTGAACCATATTGACATATTTTTAAGAAAAACTCAAAAGTACTTTCAACATGGCATTGCATTTCATTACTGTGCTATGTTGCCTTGTAGAGGCTTGTGCTCCTATTTTCTTTGTGATTCAGCTTTTCTTGTCTAAACTTCATCTCCTTCAGAGTAACAGGAAGGCAATGTGGCCCCAGTTATATTAGAAAAGGCAAATGAAATGAATGAGAAGTGACAAATCCAAATTATATATCCTTTTTGGCCAAATCGCAAGAGAGAAATGAAGAAAGTTCCGTGTTTGTCATTTCCAGTCTCATTCTCCGTGGTAGTGTCAAACATGGCCTCCTTACTTCTGATGTTTTCATTCTGGAAAGTGTCTGTTGAAGGAAATGTCACTTATGGTCTGATTCACTTACTTGGCTGCCCACTGGGTCTGCAGATAAAAATGTCCAGACCAACAAGACTATCTATACTCTACAAAGGACAGCCCTTTTTGCTGTAGCAATGCTGTCAGCAGCACCACACAACAGGAAATTCACCTTTCCTGTCTAACATGAGGTTAAAAAATGTAATTTGAGACCCACCTACACACACACACACACACACACACACACATACATATATTTGAGTTCAACACATCAAAAATGTGATTCATCTCAAAACAGGGCAAATGTAAGACTACCATATATAAGATAAAAGAATTAATACTTCACTACTGTCAGGGTTGGTATGGCATTTGTTGGAAAACAATTTTCAATTTTCAGTCTTAGAGAGTAAGACTCCAGAAGAGATGCAGATATGTGAAAGGAATGCTGAGAAGACAAAAAAAAAAATCTTTCTTTACAAATTCATGTATAGGTCTATACATAATAGTGTGGAGCAGCCACTGAAAATGAGCTCCCCCTGAATGACTGTAAGACTCATAAAATTTCTAAGACCTTCTAGAAAATTTTGTGAAGTACTTTTCCCTACATTCTCCAAAAACTTTGCTGTGACCACAGCTTATGCGGAGGAAAATTCATTGTGTGAATTTGTTCATGAGCAAAAATGTTCCCTCATTTGCTCCTGGGAACCTATCATTCTGCCTATCATTATTCTGACAAACTTTGATATTAGGGCTGTTATCAGGTAACTATAGCTTTTAGAAAGGGAAATAATCCTTAAAAGACCAAAAAGCTCTAAAAAGACAAGTAAATTTTAACTCCATAAGATGTCTCTCATTAGTGCCTTTTTTTATTTCATGTTGCTGATGGATACTGTGTTATCACTTTTTCTCAAACTTTTTTAAAAATATGCTAATAACTTAGTTCTAATAATCTAAACTAGTAATAATGAGAAGAACTGAGAGCAGATTTCTTTCTTGAATTAGTCACTGCAAAATTAGAGAGATGAAGCCCTGTAGAGTTAACAATTCTTTATTGAAAAGCTGCAGTTGAGCACAGCCATTAGAAAGAAAATGTGGGTCTTAATGATATTTTGTTACTATTTCACACATACAGGAAAAACAGAACAGGTTGCTGCAAAAGCGTCAGTTTTAATTTGTAGTGCTGTAAATATGAAGAATATGGAAATAGACATTCAGCAAATTAAGAAAGACCTTTGCAGGTTAAAAATATACTTTTTTTTGCTACAAGTCTGTTTTGCTACATGCGAATGAAAGCAACATGTTCTTGATGTGCTGGGTCTTCCGTGACTCTCTCATTGACTAGATAATTCATGAGTTTGAATCTCAGCTTACTATTTCTGGAAATATGTAGTTTGTGTTTCTGGACAATCATGAGTCAATATTAATAATGTTGACTAAAATGGCTGCAGGGATTTATTGCCTTCCTTTGCGCCGGGTCACATTCAGCTGTGATTTAAGAGTTCATAGTTGTTGAAGTAAACCACCAGACATCAAGATGTCTTCTTTTGTAAGGTTGCGTGGTTAGTGAAGTCTGTTAAATCCACATAAAATCTTTAGGAGGGATAAAGCAATAAAACCTAAGACATGTGTTTGTGCCACTGGTAAAAATCTGAAGTGTCGTTTGAGTTCAGTGTAAGTATAGGTTCTTCAGATTTTTGAGTTTATTTTGATTGTCATTTAATGACAAATGATGTCTGTCTTTAAATCCCATGAATAGGTTAGTTAGTTAGGTAAAAGGTACATTAATTTAAGAATTTTTATTTTCTTTCAAAACTTGTTATGAAAGGTTTTGAAGGCAATATGGAAAATCAGTGCCTCCTTTGTTGCTGCCTGTTTCTCATAATCTCACAAATCCTCACAGACTCATAACTTTGAGTTTCTGGATGTGTCTCTGTATAATGGTGAATTGGTACACAGTCAGCCTAATTTCTCAATATGCATATTTTCAAAGTCCAAATCTGGCACAGGAAAATATGTTTTAGGGTTTATATGATTGTAGTGTACAAGCTACTCTCAAATGACAGCTTCAGTGTTGAAACTGAGATCACAGATTTGTGCTTGAGCTGAGAAACAGAGAGGTCGCTGGAGACAGAGAGGTCACTCCCTTACTTTAAACACCAGAGAAGTACAGATTTATCTTCTTCCCTAAAATCCATTTTTGATAAGAGTTTTTGAAGGACACCCCCTTCTTTGCCATGCATTCTGGGAGCTCTGAGGGTGTGTGAGGAACAGCCACCATAAGGAGAGGATGCAGGTCTGGGAATCCCATTAGACCAGCCAGTAAGCTGGCTCCAACTGAGCAGGAGGCCAGCAAACATGATGACCAAGAGTAGGAGATTAACCATGAGCAGCACTTCCAGTCTGCCACTGCTTTAAGTGGAAAATACCACCGCTGATTTTTTGAAGGAAATAAGAATAAATCAAAAGAGAAAAAGCAGTCAGTCTCTATGCTTTTAAATGGCCAGAAATAGGAGGTGATTAATGATTAAATTTTAAATCTTATGATGATTGTCTCTGTTTTCATGTTCATGTAATTGCCATGACCAAATTATATGTACAGAAAAAATTTGCAGTGGAGAAAAAAATTTAAAGTGGAGATAACATCAAAGTGGCCACACTTTCTATGTGACTTAAGGACTTATGGGGTTCTCTGAAATGCTTTTGATGAGCAGATAGTGTATGCAAGCACGCCCCATAGCATGCTTAGGTTTTGTTTCTTTTCTGAGAGGAAAAGCACAGTAATGGAGGATTTTCTTTTTCTGGTCCTTCAAGCTGATAGTTTGCATGGTAAAGAGAAAGACAGACCTGGCACTAACATCAGCCAGGAGATTAAGGGAATGACATGGTTCTCTTCAGGCCAGGGACCCACTGTGATGCACTTCTTCAGGAATAATGTCAGCATGGGAAGAAGAGGTACAGCAAATGAGAGTGCCTGAATCCGCACTCCTGAATCCGCAGTGCCAGGTGGCACAAGTGACATAGGTGAGACATCAGCCATCAGCCACTTTGACATAAGGCTCTTTGGGATTTGCAGGACTTTCTGGAGGGGATGTGCTATCCCTCTCTACCTTCTCAGGAACCTAACAAATGCCTGACAGGGACAAACCAGTGACCCATGAAGGAACCACTCTGTTTCTGGCAGCAGGGGAACACAAAAAGTTGGCTGTTCTCTATTGTGCATGCCCTGGAAGCCAGAGCATCCACTGTCACTGCATTAGCAGTTCCTGAACTTAAAAATATCTTCTCTGGCCTGAATGCAGATCTTGAGAATAAATTCTACTGAGCTATGTCTCATACAGTTCCTCTCCTTTGCAATCAGACAACTCTCAGGAAATAAACTGGAATAGGCAAAGAGGCAGTCATCTTCAGCAGGGACCTTCAGGCACTGCTACCCCTGTAGGTTTCCCACTCAGCATTGTCAGCTCTTGTGCCCTTTTCTTTTTCCCATCTTCTTTCACCTCCAACACCTTTCCACCATCTTCCAGCTAACAAAGCACTCTCAATGTTATTCTGCTGAAACTTGTTTAATAATGTAAAGTACAAAACCAGAGCAAATTAGTTAATGCATTGAAATTGTGTGTTTGAATCTGATCTGCTGACATGTTCTGTTGCTCAGCCATATCTTTATTGAATAACGGATTTTTGTATTTCATCTTTTTAGAAAATTAGCTTTTCAGGGAAGAAGCTCATGTCTCCACTTGTCCAGTACCTGTCTGGGTCCTTTTCCTGCATGGGCCCTAAAAACTTACCTACCAAACATGGAAAACAAATGCAAAGAAAGAGGGAAAATGCTGTGGGCAAATTGAAGTAAAGCCCTGCTCAAAGACAAAAATATATACCATTATTCAAACTGGATATGGGAATGTTATCTGTTTTCTCAGAGGTGTGCAAACACATGTCTATAATTCAAAGATGTATGAATAACACATGTTCTCTAGACCTGGCCAAGATCTAAAAATTTTGATGTTTGAACTTGATTTATGTATTACACATCTTTATCTCTTCATTATGGCAATTCTTCTTGTCAGACTGCAACAATTCAAACGTTCATCATATTTAGTATCATCTGCACTATATATTATGCTGCCTAATGATTTCCAAAAGCTACTCTTGGTGCAATGTAAAGTAGCAAACATTTTAAAGAATGGGTTCAGACACTAATATATGGATGGAGTCAAATGTGCTCACTTCCCCCAGCCACATTTCCATGAGCAGAGAACACAGTGAACAGGTGTTTTCTTCAGGGAATGTAACACAACTGTAATAATCATTTACTTTCATGATTTTTCTCAGGTTGTCTTGTGTTTCCATGAGTCAGTGCTGGATGAACGTATTATGAAGTCATTAGTATTTTTAAAAAATAAGAGAAAGCAGTTTTCTGACACCTGTACCATCTTTGGGATACTCATTGTCCATTTCTTTGGAAAATCTGAAGACAGTTCTGTCTTAGGAGAGTGTTCCTATGTTATAAAGCCACTACTACAGTCTCTGTGACCAGACTGAAAAGCTTAGTCAAGACTGGATGTATCTTCAGCACAGACATGCAGCTGGCTGGGAAGCTTAACTTAATTTCTGCAAAAGATTTTATGCTTTGAAAAGTGTTGGGGAGGGGATGAAAAGTCAAACTCTGTTTCCACTACAGGAACATGTCCATGTTTCTGAAATCCGTTGTGCTCTCCAGGCTCCCTTGCTCTCTGACAGCATGCTGGGGAGCACTGGAGCCTGGAAGCTGGGAAGTGCCCTGGGCCGTGGCTACCTGCATCTGCCTGAGGATGTCTTGGGGCCAGGGACCTACAAGGACCTGCACTGTAAGACTCTGTCATATGAGCAGCCAAGAAGCTGTGAAGTCAGGTGCTCATAAATCCCCACTTTCCTGTGGGAAAACAATCTGTTGCAAAATTTCCTCAAGTATACCTTCCTGGAAGTAAATATTTTCTTTTTTTTTATGCTGAGGCAAGAAAGTGCTACAGCGGTTTTTTCCTGCCCAGAGTCCATCTTCAGTAATAGAGTAAAGCAAAACAGCTGCAGCTCTATGTTACAGGGTCACAATCCCAAGATTACATGCAGCAATTTCTATTACCATTAGTGAAAATAATACAATTGATATGTGAGTATTTTAGAAAAGAAGTGATGTGTTCTATTCGGTATGATTACTGGACCCTCCATTTTCATTACTTGGATAGTTTGAACATTCTATTCCAGAATTTTCCAAAGACTCTCATTAGGAAAGAATCTTCCTGTTCAAACTTAAAGTCATTAGTCTGCTTTCAAAACACCGCCTTCCTCCACAAGGAGGATTCAAAGTACCTTTGGAGACAGAGTAAAATTACTTGTAATTATTTTAATCATTATTTTCTCAGAATATTTTTTTTAAAGGAAAATGTCACTATAAGGAGTTAAAAATGCCTAAATTTAACCACAGAATAATCGTGATAGGATCCAGAAAAGAGTTCTGAAGTAGGTCCAGATTTGACATTGGATCCACTTAACTGGACCAGGTTTCCCAGTCACCTCCAATTGCATTGCAATTGTCTTTAAGGATGGAGGTCCTACAACCTCTGTGGATGATGCATTTTAGCTCTAGACTATATTGTAAAAATTATTTACCAATAGCTAACCGGAATTAGCAACTTGTGGCCATTGTCCCACATTATTTTGCTGTGTGCTTTCAAGAGGATTCTGGCTTTATCTTCTCTATAAATCTCTTGGACAGATGAGGTCAGTGTTAAGATTTCTCCTTTAACCTTGTCTTATGCCACGAAGCACAAACCCAGCAGTTTCAATCCCTCGGTGCGTGTCACACCTCCTAATCTGCACTGTTGCCTTGCCTGGGAGCCTCCAGTTTGTCAATGTCTTTTTTGCTCTGATGAGTCCAAACCCAGACACTTCTACAAGTAGCTCACAAGGGCTGACTAGAGTGAAATAAGCAAATTATTTCTCCCACCTGCTAGCTACACTCTTGCTAACATAGTTCAGTGTTAATTAACTTTTGTAGTTGCCAATTTCGAGCACTGGTTAGTGCTCCACTTGCTGACCACTGGGAACTCAGGACATCTACAGTGCTGCTTTTTTCCCCACATAGATCCCAGCCTGCACTGCTGGGGTTATTCTATCCCAGATGGAGGATTTTGTATTAATTTCTTTTTAACTACATGAGGTTCTTCTCTGCCCATTTCTTTAGCCTGTCTAGATCTGTCTGTCTTCAGCTCCTCCATGCTGGCTGCTCCGCATCATACAGTATTGCCTACAAACTTGGAGTGCTTGGGTGTGCTCTGTCCTTGCACACATTGAACACTATCAGCCTCTGGGGAACACCATTTGGAACTGGTTTCTGGTTAGACTTCATATTTCAAAACCCTCTATGCCTGTGACGTACTCACACACCCGACAGCAGGAACTATAGTGTTTGGGGATATCTGTCCACTACTGCTATTCAACAGAAACTGGTTAAAATGTTTGGGGTTTGGAATTTTTTGTTTGTTTGGGGTTTTTTTGTTTTGGTTTGGTTTTTTTGTTTTGTTTTTGTTTTTGTTTTTATTTTTGATTTTGTTTTGTTTTGTTTTGTTTTGTTTGTTTTTCTTTTTTTATTTCCTCACTGATTTCTGTTCCTGAAATCAGGAACCCTTCAGTTTAACCGACTCTGTTGACACATGCTTTTGAACACACCTCTTATCTGACCCTCTGCTTTCCTATTTTACTGGCTGAAACAGAACCAAAACCTTGGCACCATCTGAAGTGGAGTTATCTGCTTCCACAAGATAGCAAGGGGCAGATAGTAGGAAAGAAGACAAGCAAAACCTTCTGGCTGCTTGCAAGCTCACAGTCTCTTAAAGGCTTGCATTTGTCCTGCCAATTTAAGCATGAATGACAAACAGCAACAGAAAGCATCATATTATGCTGTATTCTCAAATGCTAAATAGATATATGGATTTCATTAAGTTTTCATTAGTTCAGTGAAAAGCCCATCTGTGAACTTCAGTGAACACAATACAGTAACATGGAATCCAAACAGAACATCTGGTAAACTCTAGAGAAAGTTCAAATCGAAACTAGTCTGTGACTGACTCTGGAAAAAGAAAATTTAAAAGCAAAAAAGCACTCTTCCAATTCATGACTCAATGAAAACCACACTGTTCATTAACAGGCACTTGACAAAATAGAAATTGTACAATACAAAGAGAATTTATTTGCATTTATTAGGAATGAGGAAAATAGGTTGCTTCATTTCACTGAGAATCCCTGCATCCATTCATACGAGAGTTCAATTCATTTCCATTTTTCCAGCACTACTGACACTAATTTTACTGTGCTACAGACGTACTTGCACCAAAATGCCCATAACCTTTAAAAAGCACTTTAAGGCACTGAGAAGATTAAATTTGGATAAGAAATTGTTGACAATGATGGCAGGAGCTGCTGAGAACTGAAGTGACAAATGTAGCCCTTAAATAAACTTTTTTTATTCATTTCTCTATTCTATGAAGTGACAAAAGATCATGTAGCTGCCCTGGCCACTTGCCCCTACCATGCACTATTTCTACTGGAATGAGAGAACTTTTACAGAGCTACCTGCTGACAGTCTGAAACAGAAACTGGTAATGTTTATTAAGAAAACACTGGCCTTTATCAATTCTATCAATTTAACAGACTTTTTAAGCAACACACCCTATTTAATAGTTGAAGGGAGATGACAGCACAAATGCATTTGGATTGTGGTTTTTTTTGTTTTCCAGTATGAGGATAGATTGACTTCTGGGAAGGCATCTCTTGCTGAAAAACAAAGGCCTTTTATAAATACCAGGTTCATAAGAGCTAGGAAAGCCAAAATACATCTTTAGCTTATTTTCCACTGATTACTCTGTGCATTAAAGTTTTGAGGCCCAGCTAATACGGGAGAGCTCCGGAATTGAAATTGTTGTATAAAGTCAGTTTCAGAAAAATGTAACCACAATAATCCTAGCTCTGATGACATCCATAAATCTTCACACCAGGGAAAGAATGAGGTGCTAAATAAGGTATATTTGTATTGTAATTTGTTCATGAAATCTCAAGTTGGCAACTAAAGGAAACAATTAATATGTACTTATTTTTCTTAAAATTACCAGAACAGATATTATCATAAAGTCTGAATGTGTGATTTTGCTTCTATTTTTAGGTATATTGAAGGCCTAGAAAATGTCAAGAAAATGTATTTTTGTGGAAAAATCTGTGCTGTGGATATGAAAAAGTTGAATGAGATTTCCAGAACACTGGATCATCTTGTCAGCTGGTGTGAATTAATGTGATTTGAGCATACTTCAAGAATGTATGCTAGCACCATCAGATAGCTCTGTGAAATAAAATATAAACAACCCAAACTTATAAGAATTATTTTAACTGTTTCTTTTTAGATTAAAATTAAAATGTGTAACAGTTATCTGAGACGTTACTTTCTGTGTCTCAAGAAATGTTAAGTGATGTGCCTGAAAACATTTCTGAGTTTCTTTACTTCTTGAACAAAGAAAGCTGTGTTAATCTCCAAACCTTTTCAAAAGTTTGTTATATATTTTATAATTAAGTGAAAATACAAAAATTTGTTAGAAAGTGGATAATTCAATACAATGTTACAGACAATTTGCTCTTTAGGAAATTATAAACTTGTGTAGAGGTTCAGTGCTGAGACACTGAACCGTTCTTACACAATCACTGTGTAAGAAAACATCTGTTTCTTACAAACTTTAGGAACATAAAAAAGTTTAGCATATGTACCATTATGGTTGTTCTCAATTAAGTTGAATCAGTGTTTTTTTCCTTATCCTGTTACAGTTTTTAAGCTTTTTTTGTGAAAGAGGCCCCCAATACTGTTTTCTTTTGCTATTTTTTGTTTACTCTGCTTCATTCTGTAAAATCTGTTTCTTGTAAATGAATGCTTTTTCTTTATTAACTTTGTCCTTTAGGGCTGTGATCAGAAAGTGTAGGGTGACCAGTGTCCCAAACCATATTATTAAAAGTAACATTCATACTCGGAATGAATTGTTTCAGAGTCAGTAACAAAAGAAGCTGTGAGAAAGAAGTGTCTTCTAGTGTGGAAAAGGAAAGGTGTATTACACATGAAAGGCAAAGAAGCAATGGTGTGAAACTCCAGGTGCAAGAAGTACTAAAAAACTCAGGAAACTTCAAGTTCTGGAGAGTGATTTCTTCTTCATTGTCTGACTTCACACAATGACAGCAGCTTTCCCTCCTGCCCCCGAAGGGATGTCTGCGGCCAACTTAAACACAAAGAAGAAAACATTATCTTTGTAGCTATATGGGGTTTCTGCTGATTGGTTTTGCCATGCAGACTGCCAGTCTGTGGTTACAAGTTGCTGGTGATATAAGAAAGGTCTACGGGATCATGAACGGCATTGAGGGCAAACTGACTGCTGTTCCAGAAAAGGAGCTCAGGGCTCACCATCAGGATCAAAAGATGGCAGAGGTGGTTGTGGAACATGAACAGAGACATTTGGGAGAGAGGAAGCCCATTCAAAACGCCACTGGTAGGGAAGGGTTAGTAAGCAAAACAGACCTTTAATCTGAATTCATATAGCTTTTCTCATGTTTCTATTCAGCTCTTAATCATTCATTCATGTCTTGTTTTCAGACTCTTACAGTTCTATGTTCCCACGACTCCTTCCAAAATGGTTTCAAAGTCTTCATCAATGAGGAATACACGATCATGGTAATTTTCCATGTTTTCCCTGTTATTGGGAAGATGTAGCTATGAGATCAACTGTCCAAAATAGAAAGAAACAATGTATTGTGGTTTATGACCCATCTGTGTTATCTCAACTTTATTTTCTGGTTAAATCCTTTTTTATTTTTTTTCTGAAGTATCATATATCAGACCAAACCTTCAAAACAGGGCATTGATTTGTCTAGCTATGTCACTGCTCCTCATATTTTTGGCAGTGACATCACAGGTCATTAAGCTAGCTAAGCAATATCTTTGGTTTTTTTATTTGTCTGTTTAACATCTTTGCTGGTGACGTGAATAGGATTGAGAGCAGTCTCAGCAAGTTTGTCCACAGAATCACGGAATAGTAGGGGTTTGGAAGGAACATCTGCAGTTCACCTAGTCCAACCCCCTGTAAAGCAGGTTCACCAAGAGCATGTTGTACAGGATTTTATCCAGGCAGCTTTTGACTGTCTCTGGGGAAGGAGATTCCACAGCCTCTTGGCAAAGCCTGTTGCAGTGGTCTGTCACCCTCAAATGACAACACCAAACTGTGTGGTGCAGTCAACACCCTGGAAGAAAGGGGCTGCCATACAGAGACAGGATGGAGAGGTGCCTGTGTGAACCTTATGAGGTCCAAGTGCAAAGTCCTGCACATGGGTTGGGGAAATCCCAAGCACAAATAGAGGCCAGAAATGAGTGGACTGAGAGTAGTCCTGAGGAAAAGGAGTTTGGGCTTTTGGTGGAGAAACTCAGCATGACCCAGCAATAGATCCAGTAGGTCCTTGCAGCCCAAACATACCCTGGCTAGATCAAAATCAGTGTGGCTACCAGGTCAAGGGAGGATATTCTGCTCCTCTACTCTGCTTTCATAAAACCCACTTGGAATATGTCCATCTTTTGGGCCCTCAAAACAAGAAAGACATGGACCTGTTGAAGCACATCCAGAGGAGGGTCATGAAGATGGTCAGAGGGTGAGAGCAGTTCTCCTGTGAAGACTGAGAGAGTTGGGGTTATTCAGCCTGTGCAGAGAGGGCTCCAAGGAGACCTTGTAGAAGCCTTTCAGTACCTAAAGGGGGCCCACATGCAAGCCAAGAGGCACTTATACAAGGGCATGCAGTGATGAGACAAGGGGTAATGGCTTTAAGCTGAAAGAAAGTAGATTACATATTAGATATCAAAAATAAATTCTTATCTATGAGGGTGGTGAAGCACTGGAACAAGTTGTCCAGAGAAGTTGTGGATCCCCCATTCCTGGAAGTGTCCAAGGCCAGGTTGGAGCTTGAGCAACCTGATCTAGAAGGTGATCTGGAAGGTGTCCCTGCCCACAGCAGGGAAGTTGGAACTGGATGACGGTCCTTTTGAACCCAAACCAGTCTGTGACACTATTTGAAAAATACTTTAACCCCAAAGAATTAATTTGCAAATAAAACTAAAATCACATTAGCTGATTTAGCTTTAGCCTGAAACAAAAGCTCTTTTTTTTTGGTGGGGGGGTTTTTACATGGGAAATTGCATGGAACATTTAAATTCTGTTGGAATACCTTCTTGGTACAAGGTATGCTGCTCATTTTCTTCTGACTAGATGAGGTTTCGTCATGTTTCTTCTACATGAGGATGCTGTCAAGGCCTGATTCTGATTTCATTTATATAGCACCACTTTATACCAGCATACCCAAATAACTGTATTGGAGAGATTCCTGATTTAGTCTGGTATGAGACCAGTATCAGGACTTTAATGTTGTTTGAATAGATGCTTTCTCTGTTTAATAGCCAAGATGAAAAAAGTTTGGATCAAACTACGAATATTTTTTCCTTCTCATCCTTGCTGAAATGAAAATGTAGTAAAAATAGTTTAATACAATACAACATATTGGCCTGAGATGAAAGGTTTCATATATTCTAAGTAAAACAAAAAAGGGAGGATTTAGAAAATAAAAATTCCTTAAGCTGCTGCTGTTCTCTTTTTCTCCCTTTTGGTCACTAGTTCAAGGTTAGACTTTTCACTCATACTTGGAAAAATAGGTCCAGATACTGCATTTTTGAACTCATTTCAAGACAATAGCTTAACAACCAAGCTATATGCCATTCTAAGAGAAAAAGTGATCTCCTCTTCTGTGATGTTTTTACACCCACTTTAAATAGCATTCATTGCAGCACACAGGTCAAATTCATCTGATTAAATTCAGATGTTCACATCTAGATATCCCCAGTTTCCTTTAAACAATAGCAAGAAATAAGTACTTTAAGGTTTTATTACCTTAAGAGCTAAAATAAGCATGACATTTTTCTTTGACCTTCAAGCTCTAAATGTGAATTCCTGTCTTATGCCACCAAGCTCTCTTACTGTGTGCCAGATAACTTTTAATGTCACAGAGGACAATTCTGTCTACACTGTCCTCTACAATGCCAGCTCACATGATGTGCACAGATCACAGAGACACTCTGTTACTGTGCAAAACCAATGGATGATGAGCTGAGCATGTATGGATTTTTTTTCTAGTGTCCAAGATATCAAGTTTATATATTCCTCACACTTTTGTCTGAGGAATGCTTTTGCTGCTTTCCAGTTAGACTTAAGACAGGGCAAATAAAATGCAATTGCAGTCAGTAATTCATAATATTTAGCATAGAAAACTACAGGTGTATTTGAGAGACAAAAGCAAGAAAATGAAATTCAAATATCATTTATTCTACTTACTTGTATAATCTAAGCATCTAAATGGAACTTGTTCCTGAGCCTCAGCTAGAGCCAGATAATGGCCTATATGCTCTATTCCACTTTGGAATAACCACAGGGTTGAAGACTCTGTCTTCCTCTTAGGTGTATTGTAACAACAGTCCAGGAGATTTAAACTCAGAATTCTACTTCTTTTTTTCTGACTACAGAATGGGTACTTACAAAAGGCACAAGTGTAACAGGGAAATGTAAAGTAGTTCATGCATAGCAGAGCAGTTAAAACAGAAGTGTCCTAACACACCACCTCACAGAACCTTCCAACTTGATGGCACTCAGGAGAGGGGGAAGACACTGAGTTAAATGTTTAGAGTTCACCAGGACTTGAAGGTCCTGCCTTTCAGATGGCTTATGTAGACATGCGGATATATAAACACTAAAGGTGAAGCCTCTAAAGCCATCATGTCAGACCTATTTGACTTAATTTTTCCACATTAGAAGAGCAAAATCTGGTAAAGCAATCCTTTTCTTCAAATGCCAAAATGTAGTCAGACATGTCAAAGATACAATTGAAATCTATTGGTTGAAGGAGAAAAGAAAATCTGTATGCAGATACAGTAGTACCCAATCTAACATTTTGCCCCCCCCACAGATTTATGTGGATGTAGACATAAAAAACAAATTTATCTACAACTAATCAGTAAATTCAGACTAAATTTGGAAATGTTGCAAGAATGCATATTTAGATTTGCATATTTAGATTTAAAGACATCCAACACTTTAAAAAATAGCTTTAAGCACAATAAGTCTGAGATACATTCAGAAGCTCTCAAAAATTATGCACTAAACTGCTGTCCTGTCTTTGCATTGCATCACCCTTAAATCCCTCAGCAGCCTACAGGATTTACAGGTAGACTAGATAGCTCAACAATAAATGATGATCACATCCCTGACCTCAGTAAGAATATAAATGTCCCCCTGCTTCTGTTACCTGGCAACAGAGAAGGTCTGCCGTGTAACGTGGTGCTGATTTCTTATGCTGTGCACATATTTTAAAGGCATTCTCTAATTCTATAAATTGTTGTATCTCTTTCCCCCATCCCAGCTTGTGTAAATCAGCACTTGGATAAGAATTCGCGATCACTCAAATGAAAATTCAGGGAGTGAATGAAGTCTCCCTTTCTTTTTCTCTAAGTAGATCACAATCTCAGTAGAGAAAAAAAGTCCACTGCTGATGCCAGGAAAGAGGAGGAGGGCAAGAATTCTGCTGCAGAGGATTTGTGAGGTGTGGAGTTATTTTAATATTGCTGGATGAAAAATCTGTTACTAAAATAAGAGTTGGGAATTAATCCACTTCCACCAGAGTGAAGGAATGTTGGCTTCAGTAGTTTTAAATGCTCCAATAAAAATGCTACTTTTTCATAATTCTGCCTATGTTCACTTTCAACTTCGTCTCCATAAATTGCTGACACTTGATGAAAGCTTTGGCCTAGGCATTTCATTTTCATTAGTTTTATCTATATTTCATTATTTTGTGCTTGATACAGAGAAAAATACATTAAAACCTGAACAAAAACAGGTTACACACATGAAGCATATGTGGTATATATCATAGAATGACACAGTTCTTAGACATAGCAAGAGAGTAAACATACTAAGATAGACATTAAATGTTAAGGCATAAACCTGATCTGAAATGCCAAATTAATGTGCAGTTATTTCAGAATTTTTGGTTAAGAACTCTATATTTCATTACTTAATTTCACATTCATCTGAAAAAACAAATAAGATAGTGTTTCCAGCAAGAATTACTAATTTTATTTAAATGTTTTTTTTAAATCCTGACTGAATTAATATTGTGGAAATAAAGGTTTATTCAATTTATAAAACACATCTCTCTCTTCCATATTTTTAATATCTCAATTGGAGGAGCAGGGATACTTCAGTGAAACATTTTTTCATCAGATTTTTTTTTCTCAATTCTAGTGTAATTTCTTTTCCAGAGAACCATATAATCAATGAGGTTGGAAGGGATCTATGAAGACCATCTTGTCTAACAACATGGTCAGGGCAGGCTCATCCACATCAGGCTTCTGAGTGCCCTGTCCATTTGGGTTTTGAATATCTTCAAGGAACAAAATTTTCTCTGGGAAGCCTGGTCCAGAGTCTGAAAATTCTCATGGATGTTTTTCTTCCACCTTATATTCAGCGCAAAATTTCCATCTTCTGTGGATTTCTCTTTTCTTCTTGTTCTGTGTACCCATAAGAAGAGCATGGGTTCATCCTCTTTGCACCATCTTTCCAGATAGCTGTATACACCAATAAGATTTCCTCCAAAGTCTCCACTATGGAATGAACAAAATCAGCTTCCTCAAGCTCTCCTTTCCTTTCATGTACTCTAATACCATTACTATTTTGCTATCTGTGCATCTCTACTGAAGACACTCCAGTATGTTGATTTTTTTTTTTTCAAAATCATAAATAAAGTGTAATGACTAGGGACTTCAAATGTGAGGAGCAGGCTAAGATCCCTGTTGTGTATATTTTGGAGAAGGGATCTGAAGTCCTATTTCTCATCCAAATTTATATTTTATTATTGAATTACAGTTCTTTGTCACATTCTTTGCATCTTAAAAATAGCTGTACTTTATATAAACAATAAAACATTCTTTTTGGTGTAAAGAAAGCAAGAGCCTTCAACTCCAAAGGAGTGGATATAAGTTCATATCTGTAGGCAAGTAAAACAGGGCGAGGTGCTAAAACTAAATCAGGCAACTTGTGAAACCATCCTTTGAGACTGCTATTATTTATAAAGGTGTGATTCTCTGATAAAAAGCAGAAAGATGTCCTGGCTGAAATACAGAATAAAAAAAAAATTACTCTGAAATATTGCCCTACTTAACAAATGCAGCAATATTTTCAGTTTCTGAAAACTAATAATTGATTATACAACATGCTTGTAAATTGAAATATGTTCTCCTTTTAACTTTTTTTTAAAGAAAGAATTTGTGCTGGATTAAAACATATGCTAATTCCTGAGAGCAATTGTCAGACTTTTAAAGCACTTGAGCCTGATATTTAATAACCTAGTAAATTTCTTGTTAACAATTCCATCAGATATATATATATGTATGAATTCCAAGAGTAAAATTCTACTTGCTTCACTTATGCTGAAGGTCTCCATTTTTTCTTGGAAAGGATAACTTTCACCAACTTGGTAACCAAGTCCAGGTTTTACAAAGCCTTGAGGACCACAGGCCTACCCTAATGAACAGTTCCACTGACATCATCCGAGTCTTGCCTAAGTAAAAGATGGAGAATTTGAGGACACAAACAATTGTCAAGATTTTAGGACATGGTTTTCATATTGGACAGCAGCAACCCCATAAATCACAAAGATTAAAAGATTAAATGCTGCCAGTATTTTAATTTAACATAAGGGTATGCAAAGAAGGAACTGAGCTAACTATTCACTAAAATATTTTTAACATAATGTTACTAATTAAATTAACTCCCTACTCCGGGTGTGACTCATGCATATGCTTTTAATTTAACTTGAATAACACCATCTTCATTTCTGAATATTCTATGGCTTTGTTTTCCAAAGGGCATGGCTGAAAAATGATATGAAAACAACTAGAGAAAACCATGCTTAAATAGGTAGCTAAGATTTTGGGTGCTCATAAGAGGAATAAAGACACAATTCTGCTTCTACTTTTCCAGTTCTCATTTTTGCTCTCTATATGTAGCAACTCCAGAGAAAAAATCTTTTATCTTTCTCTAGCGATAGTTTTACATTTACCACATGAAACAAGCCTAAAAAGACAGAAAAGCATGTATACATTAAATTATCATAGAATCATGGAATCATCAAGATTGGAAAAGACCTCCAAGACCTTTGAGTCCAACTTTTGACTGAACACCACCACATCAGTTAAGCTCCAGTACTAAGAGCCTCACAACATGTCCTGTCATTTCTTGAACACTTCTAAGGATGGTCAATCCATCACTTCCATGGGCAGTTCCTTCCAATTCTTAACCACCCCCTCAGTGAAGAAATTTATCCTGATGTCCAACCCGAACATCCCCTGGTGCAACTTGAGGCCATTTCCCCTTGGCCTGTCACTGGCTGCCTGGGAGAAGACAGTGACCCCTGCCTTGCTACAGCCTCTTTTCAGGCAAGTTCTAGAGAGCAAAAGGTGTCACTTGAGCCTCCTTTTCTCCAACATAACAACCCCAGTTCCCTCAGCTGCTCCTCACAGGACTTATGCTCCAGACCCTTCACCATCTCCGTTGCCCTTCTCTGGACTCCAGTACCTGAATGTCTTTCTTGCAGTGAGAGGCCCAGAACTGGATGCAAGATTTGAGGTGCAATCCCACTAGTGCTGAGTACAGAGGGCAGTCACTGCCCTGGTCCTGCTGGTCACACTGTTGCTGACATAGGCCAGAACGCCATTGGCCTTCTTGGCCACCTGGGTATAGACTGCCTCATGTTCTGCTGCTGTCAGCATTCCCAGACTGTTTTCCACTGGGCAGCTTTCCAGGCACTCTTCCCCCAGTCTGTAGCACAGCCTGGGGTTGTTGTGATCTAAGGGCATGACCCAGCAGTCGGCCTTGTTCAACTTCACACTATTGGCCTTGACCCATCAATGCAGCCTGTCCAGATCCTCCTGCAGAGCTTTCCAATCCTCCAGAAGATCAACACTCGCACCCAACTTAATGTTATCTGCAAACTTACTGAGCACACCCTTGATCCCCTTATCCAGATCATCGATAAAGTTATTAAACAAGACTGGCCCAATACTGAGTATCACCATGCCCAAGACAACCTCCAAACACATGTCCTACCAGCCCTTCTCTGTAAACAGCAGGTCTGGCAGGGCACTGCTCCTGGCAGGCTGACTTAACAGTTATGTCAGGAATTTATCTTCCACACACTCTAGCAACCTCCTAGACTCCATCTTCTTCACTGTGTTGTTTCCAGCTAGCATCTGACCAGCTGATGTCTCCCCCAAGGGCAAGGGTAATTGATTGTGAGCGGTCAGCCAGACACTTATAAAATAGAGTAATAGAATGGTTGTAACAATTTCCTGCAGGTCTGCACCATGGATTTGAAGTATACTCAGTATTACCACAAATACCTCTATTTTCTTCATTTAGCAGAACTTGCTTACAGAAAGTGCTTTATCATCTTACCAGTACTCACTCCTGTTGAAACCCACTTGTGCAACATGAGACTGATGAGACATTTTCCAACGTCACACAGCATGGCTCAGATATAAGCAATTTCCTACTGTTGTGCCTGTCAAGTCTTTTCAAAGCATAATCTGCTCAGACCAAGGTTCCTCTGTTACTCAATACTGTACAGAGCAGATCACAGGAGTATCAATCTTTCATATACTTCTTTGCATTTCCAGCACAGTTGGGAAAAAAAAGAAAACCATTTGTTTCCAAATTTGTTGTAGATTGAACTTTTGTGCCACTTCAGAAACACCTTTTCTACTTTTAAAGGTATTGAGAAGTAAAAAATTGTATGTTTTCTTGTAGATACCCTTGCAGATGAGTCACATAGTTTGCTGTCAGCATATTTATTAAAATGAAATCGAACCTCTTTCTCATTGAACAGTTTGCCAAAAACATAAACACAAAAACTATGTTTTTATGCATATTCTGGCAGTTCTAATTATACGTTGGTTTTGTTTTTCCTTAAAATATATATATTCTCTTTCAAAAATGTAGAAGTTTTTACTGACTTCTAATTTTAGAGTGTAATGGAAAAAAGTAATACACGCGTATCCACTGAGATGAGCCTTATAATTTTTATATAGTTAGTACCACATTCATCATTTCAAAGATCGAAAATCTGCCCTGGCATGCTACATTTCCTAGTGGAAGAAAAGGGTAGTGGAAAAGTGTGGTCAACACTCTTCCATAAGAACCTCTCTAGTCAAAAGTAATTTGCCTATAAAGAATAATAGACCAATCTTTAAGGAAATGTTGGCATTTTCTGTTCTAGGCACTGTAGGATGACTGCAAGGAATCACAGCTCAAAAGGTAAAGGGAAATTCTATGATTTTCATTTTCTGTGGAGTTGAAAGAATAATAGCCATCATGTACTGCAAATGTCAGAAAGTTGAAGACAGTATTATCTTTGTTTAGAGAAATCAGTATAAAAAAGAAACAGTGTATTTCCTTGAACAACAAACATTGCAATTACAACAGTAAGTAAAACATATCAAATGAGGTAGCCTGTATTTGCCAGGCTGTATGAATCACACTGTAAGGGGGAAGGGTGAGAAAAGAGTATAAGCAATGATTGGTATCAGATGCCAGTCAGATGTGCTCTTTTGTCTGCATTTGGGTTGATGTTTGATGTCTGATCCTGCTTCTAGACTATTCTTTCTTTCTGAACACAATTTTCCCATCACCAAATACCACACTAAATCTTTCAGGGCAATAGCACAAGCAATCAGTCCCTAATCCATTTCCAAGATAAAAGCATGTATTAGATCAAATAATATGAAGAGTAGAGTGTTTTCTTTCAGGTGTGCTAAACTAGCTTCATTCTAAACCTGAGAAAATGATGTTATATCCAATCTATTTGTGTTATAGTCAGAATCACCATCTTCCCGTCTTGAGAGGAAGCAGAGGATAAGGGGAGTTTTACTCATGATTTAAGTGTTACTAAAGAAGCAATAGTTCTGGGTAGCTAATTCTTTGTCTGAAGGATGTCACTGCACTAATTATTATACTCATCATGAGTGTTATTTTTGTTCTGTTCAGATTGATAGGAAAATATAATATACATGCCTGAAGAGTTTTTCTTTGGAAAAAAAAAAAATCTACATAGCAGTGTGGTGATGTTCTTACAATTTAAATCCTTTCTACTTGAAAACAGTGAAAAAAATCTTAATGCCAGCCACTTCCCCTTAGACAAAACAAAATTCTCACAATATTTAATAATATTGGTACTTCAAAATCTGTAGTGAAGACTATGATGATCCCAAACTGATTAATCATAATTTTTTCAGGTTCTGACAACGAGATAATTTGATATTGATTTCTTTTTTTAAAAGAAGTATTATATAAAGTTAGTCTCATGAGAACTTCTCAATCTTTCCTCTTCAACAAAGAGTCCTGTGGAAGATGAAATGCATGCCTGTGGTTGGTATTGGTATTCCAAATTTAGCTGGGTTGCCAAGCATTTCAGCTGGCAATATTTGTTCCTCATAAGCCACAGAGCAGTTTCACTCCATTCTTCTGTATAAATAATTTTAATACTTTCCAGAATGTAAAAAGATGGGTTCAATATAGGGATGTTTCCAGACAGCCTCACTAAGCCCCAGGTTGCATTAAATGTATACAAGTGACATTACAGATGCAAACTGTTTCTTGTTTACGTGACATCAAAGGCATCTCCTTTGTAAATAATGTAAAACCACATGTATGCATTGGTATCTATATTGAACATAACACAGTTACACTTATTTCCTCATAATTATTTTAATGGTTTAAAAGATATGTATTTGTGATGACTCATGGTAAATATGCATATCCCACATGTGCACTACTCACATATTCAAACTTCAAAAGAATATTATTGCAAAGCCAAGCAATTAGAAAAGGAGAATTATGCTTGCTTATGGATGCAGCTTTTGATTCTATGATCATATGTTAATTTTTCATCATGATCCTTTTCCCATTTAGCAGACTGGAGGAGGGATAATGTTCCATTGTTTAGTATCCAACCTCCAGTCCAATGTATGACACAATATCTGATTTACTGGCACATCTATCAATGTCCTTGAACACAAAGTGTGCTCACACCTGGAAACAGATCTTTTGGAAATTAAAGGGGGTAAAAAGTACAGGGTACATCAGTTATTATGCTATCCTGGCTACTGCCAGGCAGCACCCATTCAGAGTAGCCCTTTCTCTAGCTAAGCTAACATGCTGCCCTTCATTTCCTTAGAGTGGAGATTGTTTTGTGCTTTAACAAACTCCAAGAGTTTCTACATGGCTTTGCCATCAATTGCCACATGTAAATTAAGTATAAATAAATTTAATTTGAAACTTCAAGTGCCTAAGAAAAATAAAATTCCAAAGCCACTATGAAGAACATGTGTTGGACTACTCTTAGGATAGAACTTCAATAAAAGGGTTTAAACTTCAATTATTGTTATGACTGCTTGTTGACAACTGAAACATCTCTTTCTATTGACTCAAAGATGCGTGCTCTACATCTGATTGCTGGTGCCTATTGAGATGGAGGCCTGGAACAGCGAGTAAGTCCGATTGACTCAGAAGCACAGAAAAAAGGGAAATTTACTGGAGAAAATATCACTATTTCTCCAGTTATTCAAAATCCAACTTTACTGAAGATGGAGGTGCATCTATACTTAGGTACAGAGAGGGACAGACCAAGCTCTACCAATCCGGACTGGTGCTTCCAAGCCAGCTTTGACCCAGAAGCCCACACTGACCTGTGACTGGTGATTGTACTCATATATGCTTCCCCTCAAGAGGGAGAGCTTGGTCAACAAAGACAGTCCTGTGTTATTGTGTATGAATGGCTTCCAGTCCACTGTCAGCTCTACTCTCCACTAAGAGCCTGGTGGTGATCGTATGTATCAGATGCAGGTTCTCAGTCTCCATATCCATGTGAGAAAAGCTCACAATTTGTACTAGGATTGAGTTTGTTTGTCCGCTTAATGGCAAATCCAATCATGGCCCAGGAAATGCCATAGAAGAGCTAAGTTTGTGATGTGATTGACTGTCATACAGACCAGAAAAATAATACAAGGTTTGATTCTGGAAAGTAAAAGAATTTATTGTCTCGGAAGAAATGGAAAACAAGGTCATGTTTAAAGAGCATGACACAACATTCTCAGGAAAAGAGAGGTTAATACAAAAGAGAAAAAGAGAAGTTCATAGGAAAATTTAGGCCGCCAGGTATGATTTACTGATGTTATTTTAAGGTATCACAGAAAACAAATCTGAGGGTGGCAGCAGATGCTAGAGCAATGTCTCTTTTTTGTCCAGGATGCTTTGTGACCACCCCTGTTTAAAGTCTCTTTCATGAGAAAAATAAAGTGTTAAAGTATTTTCATTTCAGTTAGAAATGGTTTTTCTGGGTCTACATAGTAGTGGTCATGTGCAAGTGTAATTTAAAACACTTCAGTACAAAATTTAGGAAAATCATATTTAAGTTCTTATGTGGCAACTCATGCTGTTCTAGAAAGCAGACATGTAACAGAATACCATTTTTTTGGATAGAGTAATATTTTCTTTTTGTTCCATACTATTCATAACTTTGCTCACTTGGCTATTTAAAAAAATGTAGGCAGAAAGCTAGTATGCAATACATTTATTAAAAATGCATGAGCAAACAATAATTTTTAGAAGAAAAAATATAACTAGGTTTGGCTTTTTGGTTTGATTATTTTTTGCTTTAAAAAAGTGACCAGAAGTATCATATTGTTATTAGCATTTGAAATTCATTCACTTAAATGGCTTAAATTGTCAAAGCATTTGAAGAGGAGAACATATAAGGCAAGCTATATACATATATTTAATTTATAATTTAATTCATACATTAATGAATGAGAACACTTCCATATGTATGAAGGGGACCTTATTAATGTATCTAAATATATTATGGGATGGAAGGGTGTACAAAAGATGGAGCCAGCCTCTTTCCAGTGGTGCCCAGTGACAGGACTACAGTCAATGGGCAGAAACTGAAACACAGGAGATTCCCTCTGAACACCTGGAAACACTAAGTGAGGCTGCCCAGAGAGGTCATGGAGATATTCAAAAGTTGTCTGGATACAAACTTGAACAACTGGTTGTAGTTGCTATGATGTTTAGCAGGATGTTTGGAACAGATGAGCTCCAGAGGTCCCTTCAAAACCATTCTGTGGTTCTGTGATAAATATTCAGTCATAAGTAGTCTAAGAAGGTATAATATTGATTCATATAATATAGTCATCTATCACGTCTCATATTGACACCGTGAAATTTTTTTTGAGTTTTAAATGAGTCAAAATTAACATTTATTTGCAACAGAGTGAAATTTCTTTTTGGAAACCACTGCAAAAATCGCTATTCTTATTGTTATAAGTCCCCCCTAACCTTTTCATAATACTTTTCAAAAGGTTTTGTTATTATTACAATATTTAATGGTATACTTATTAACATAAATTTCATACAGGATTTAGATAACATTCACAAGTGATGTTTGTTTTTGTCCCTCACTATTCTGACAGTTCTTTCATCTTCAAAGATTGCAGAAAAAATGCAGTTTACAAATACACAAAACTATGAAACTACATGACAAGAAAAGGTTCATCCAACTAAATCTGTGGTAGAAGTTTTGTTACACCTCTAAACAATGAATTTCAGTGTTAGAAATAAATGAATATGTAGACCAACTGTATGGAAGCATGACATGCAATGGCAGTGGCCTTGACAGATCGCTGTAGAACCTCTTACCTCATGCTGTAAAGAAGACTTGTACTAAAGTTGTTTTCTTATCAAAAACACTAATTTCCTCTGTTGAATGTTCCTCTGTTGTTGTTCCTGTCTGTTGAAGTATTACGTTTCCAAAACAGAGTGACACATACCAACAGAGATAACACATACCTATGACCCATAAAAGTCTTTTATAAGACTTTTGCCTAGGCTTCACTTTCATAGGCTTTTGGTTTGTAACACAAACATCATTTGATTTTTCTTGCTGATTTTTAGTGTTGAGAAATGCAACCCTGCCATCCAGTCTCTTTTAATCTACATTTCATATGGCTTTTGTTTTGACTCTGCATTTCCTTCCTTCCTTTTAAGCCACAGATTTTTGATCAGTCTCAGTTTCCTTCCTCTACTACTCTCTGCCCTGCAGTAGCATCCACCTCTCTTGCATGTTCCACTTTCATTTCAGAGGCACCCTGTGTTCACTGCCTGTCCTGTGTGTCTTTGTGTAGGGCATATTTTCTTTGACACATGACTTCATAGCGCAGAAGAGAACTTCTTTCTTTTCCTTTTGATGTCTGGCCTCAGCCCATCCTGTAAAATAATGTGAAAAATAGACTCATAGAATCATTAAGGTTGAAAAGATCTTCAAGATCAGAGTTCAGCCTTGGATCAAACACAGCCATGTCTACTAAATCTTAGCACTAAGTGCCACATCCAGTCATTTCTTAAACACTCCCAGGTATGACGGCTCCACCACTTCCCTGGGCAGCAAGTTCCAGTGGTAAATCACCCTTTCAGTGAAGAAATTTATCCTGATATCCAACCTAAACCTCTCCTGGTGCAACACGAGAGCATTTCCTCTCATCCTGTCACTTGTTACCTGGGAGTAGAGGCTGAACCGTACTCAGCTGCAACCTCCTTTCAGGCAGCTATAGAGATTTATAAGGTCTCCCTTAAGCCTCCTAGCTCCACTATAAACACCATGAAATCCCTCAGCTGCTCCTCACAGGACTTGTGCTCCAGACCCTTCACCAGCTCCATGACCCTACTCAGGACTTGTTCCAGCACCTCAAATTCACCTTCCTGAATCGAAGGCCCGGAACTGGACACAGTGTGCAAGGCCTCACCAGTGCCGAGCACAGGGCTGCGATCGCTGCGTTGCTCCTGCTGGCCGCACCATTGCTGCCATTGGCATTCTGGGCCACCTGGGCACACACTGCCGCATGCTCAGCTGCTGTCAACCAGCACTCCCAGGTCCTTTTTCACAGGCAGCTTTCCAGGCATTCCTCCCCCAGCCTGTAGCACAGCCTGGGGTTGTTGTGATCCAAGGGCAGGACCCAGCACTTGGCCTGGTTGAACCTCTCTATTGGCTTTGATCCATCAATGCAGCCTGTCCAGATCCTTCTGCAGAGTCTTCCCACCCTCCAGCAGATCAGGATTGTCACCCAGCTTGGTGTCATCTGTGAACTTACTGAGGGGTGCATTTGATCCCCTCATCCAGATCATCAATAAAGAAATTAAACAGCCTGAAATGTCTGTGCGCTCCATAAGAACAGAAGTTTCTGGCATTTTTGTGGTCAAGTTTTAGCCAACCTCTAGTGAGTTCATTCAAATTGGTCTTTTCCAAGATTTACATTATAAGTGATTTCTGGTATGGATAGTAAACAGCGCATCAGTGACACACAGACCACCCTTTTGCCAGATGTCAATTTCCTGCTTAACATATGAGGAGGGCACAAGAGCCGCCAAAGTAAAGGTTACGGGACTGTTTTCTTAACTGCAAAAAATAGCATGTTTTTCTCTTGCTTCACAGCAGAAACATTTTGGCTGAAATTTTCCAAAAGATTTCTTCACAAGGCAAATGCCACACATGGAAAATTTAAACCTAAACAGTTAGTCTGGCAAAAGTATAAGCAGCTAGGTCTTATAACAGGAAATGTTTGTAGCCTTAATACTAAGCAGTGCTACCAGTTCAGTATATAATTTACTCAGCACCACCCTTCTGCACTGACAAAGATATTCAGCACCTTGCAAGGCCAAGCTGTGAACTTGGAAGGAATGAGCCATAGCTCCCAGTTAATGCTGACAAGTGTTGATTATTCTCTTTTAACCAAAATCTTTGTCCATTTTTTGCAGCATAGCTGTTTATATTCTACAGCTACACCATAATTTTTAAAGTTTTTCACTAAGATTTTACATTCATGATGATTTCAACAAAATGGAGAAAGATGGATTGCACAGTTTCTATCAAAGCCTTTAAGACTAAGTTTTTTGAGTAGTTTTCTAACCTTTTTTACTCTTCCATGAAGACACTCTGCCCATCTATGGTTCTCCTCTTGGAACATGAGTTTATCAACATCACCAGATATAGGATCCACATCATCAAATATGATGATGATACATGATACATGAGCATTGCATACCATGAAATACTCCTGAAACATGATGCCAAGACTGCAAAATGTGGGTTATATACAGGCCTTACTATCTTTTCCATTTGATGGGCAGTGACCTTAGCTGCTAAGGGACTTTGCTTTTGGCTTCTATACTCCAGAATAATTTTGCAGTATCACTGTATGTAGAAAAAACCCTGCCATCTATAATAGGGCTGGAAAAGCCTTTCTCCTGGAATTTTTCAGCCATGTTACTAGTGCACATCTATTTTTCTACTGGTTCAGACCCGGAAACATGTAAGAGGGGTGTGTTTTTCTGGGAAACCTTTTCTTTCTCTGAGCTGATAATTTTAGTGTAATGAGGCATAAGAGTAACAGTCTTTCAAATTTCAAACTCATCCTTGGACTTGAAGTGCAAGAACTGCTTTCTTTCTGGTTCTGTTGAAGCGTTAAGTTTCCAAAACAGAGTGACACATACCAACAGAGATGTCACATACCTTTGACCCACCACTGTCACCAGGCCCCCTGAAAGGAATGCTTGCAGGAGGCAGGAGGTAGCAGACACCTC
Source organism: Onychostruthus taczanowskii (assembly GCF_017590055.1). Taxonomy (NCBI): domain Eukaryota; kingdom Metazoa; phylum Chordata; class Aves; order Passeriformes; family Passeridae; genus Onychostruthus; species Onychostruthus taczanowskii. The sequence goes on from NW_024500683.1 coordinate 1,454,128, forward strand.
TTGAACTGAAGGTGGTCATGCAGATCATTTCACTAGTACAACATCCCTTCCTAGAGGGGATACCACCTCTTATCTAGCTTTGCTGTGCTGAGTCCCAGCCAGCTGCTCAAAAAGAAAAGTTCAGGGTAAAAACATATATCATATTGTATTAGGTTTGCATAGAAAGGTTTTTGGAGCAAGAGGCCTACAGGGCTGACTTCTGTGAGAAGATGCTAGGAGCTTCCTCTGTGTCCAATAAAGCCAATGTCAGCCAGCTGCAAGACAGACCTGCCACTGATGAATACTGAGTGGCAGTTGTAGTTCCTCAAATTTACTGTGCAGGAGTGAATTGCAGCCAGAGAAGAGAGGAGTGAGAATAAACAAGAGGAACCATTCTGCAGACATCAAGGTCAATGAAAAAGTACAAGGAGAAGGTGCTCCAGGTGCCAGAGCAGAGCATAGCATAGTATGTAGCAGAGCATAGTTTCTACTACAGGCTGCAGAGATTCCCCTGCAGCCTGTAGTAGAGACTATGGTGAGGCAGCTGTGTCCTGCAGGCAATGGAGGACTAAGGGGGAAGAAAGATCCACCTATAACTCCTGGAGGAGCACACACAGGAGCAGAGGAAGAATGTGAGGAATCTTTCCCCTGAGGATGAAGGAGCAACAGAGACAGCATATAATAAACTGATCACAACTGGCCTTTTCAGTTCTCCTGCACCACTTGGTGGGAGGAGGTAGAGAAATGGAAATGATGTTGAGCCCAGGGAGTCTGGCTTGACTAGTAGCAAACCAAACTAATTTTGTCAAATTGACTGTAACTGGTCAGTAATCACTCCCTGCCCTTATCTTGACCCTTGAGCCTTTTGTTTTATCTTCTCTTCAGCTCTCCAGCTGAGGAGGGGAGTGAGTGTAGAACTGGTGGGAAGCCAGTGTCCAGCCACAGTCAGCCCACTACACAAATATTAGATGGTAAGTTTCACAAGGAAATATGCAAAAATAAAGCATACTGTTGGAAAGTCAGGGCCTTAAGAATGAAAATAAAAAAATGAAAAGAAATTTAACCACGCTAAACATTTCAAAATCACAGAAATTAATTATTGTATAGACAAATTACCTATCAGCTTTCATATAGACATAGCACATATGTGGTTGTGGTTAAGGCAAAAAAGATATTGTTAGAGGTGACAAGAAGGCATTATTGTGAGTGTGTAATTTCCAAGGAATCAGTTGAAAGATAGGTACACTATGTTAAAGAAAAAAAGACACAATCTTTAATGAAGTTTAATATCTAAGAAAGCATTGAGCAACAAGAATTACTTATTTCATATGAAGGCCAGACCTGGCATTGGAAATGAAAGATTAAATCCTCACAATTAAATAAATTAGTCCTGAAAATGAGCATTCAGTATCCCAGGATTCAATGCAAAAACTGCTAATGCAAAAGCAGAATATATTTTTCTTGTTACCCTTTGTCCAAGTGGAGTTTTACCTGCTGGCAACTTAGCAGACATTGATGTTTAATTTGTACAAGAGAGCTACAACTTTCTTATGAAGTATTGTTGGACTTCTTTCATTACTAAATATGTTTTCATTTCATCTTTGGCAAAAGAAGAGCTGATGATTAGCAGTAAATTTATAAGGAGTCAAAATGAAGAGACACAAGAAGGTATTTCTATTTTCTAAACTTTTATTCTGTTTCCATTTTTACATATGTATATTTTATCATTTGAAAGTGATTGTGCAAAAGTGATTGTGTAAAAAGAATAACAGAATTTAAAAAGAAATATCAGTACCAAATACTGCAATCTATTTACTTTAAGTGAACAATTCATTTTCACTGAGAAGCTACTGCTGAGCCTTGGTCATAAAAATGCTGTAGAAATACTGATACAAGCTTTGCCGAGAATTTTGAAATTCACTTCATTTCATTTACTCATAAGAAACATGGCCTAGTGAATCAAATGGCAGCTGGAATGTTCCTGGATGGAAAATTAGAACACTGTTTTAAGAAAAATGTTAAAGTTTGAACATTTGGTTTCATTTTAAAATAGAATAAAAGTAACATCCTTTCAAATATTTAATTTAAAATACAAAACAGCCTACACCCCAGTGGTTAGGATGCTGGAGTAAAATCTGTTTGGAAGACTTTCAATAAAATGTATTTTGTTGGGAAACAGCGGTTTGTTAAAATGGGAAACAAACCTGTTTATCAACCATATTGTTAAAAGAATTTTTAGACCTAAAGCAACATTTCTCATTTAAGTTCTAAGAGTGACCTTGCAAAGGGATTTTAACTTTATTCTTCCAATTCCTCAGTGATTTCTCACAGAAAAATGGCCATTAGGATAAGACTTGACTTCCTACTCTGAGACAGGCTTCCCGCGTTATCTTGGACAAGTTGCTTTGGACCAGATTGTTTAAAGGAATTGAATGTCTAAACCCACTATGTATGCACATTTTTTCCAGTTTAACTGCATGGTCTAATCTTACAAAGAGGCCAGAGTACATGTTAGAACAAGATATGAGAACACCAGCTACAGACCATCACTGGATAAGATAACAGCTTTGACATTTAGAGGTGGTGGGAACAAACACATTGTGATTGAGTACTGGTGGCAAAGGATGTTGAAAAGTGGGCAGTCAAGTTCCAAGTTCACACTCTGCTCTCAAAGCTGCAAAATTTAGAACATTGAATTGAACCTTGACATAGATGGAAGTTCTGTCTTCTGATCTGTTTTACAGATCAATCAAGCTGCATTTTACAGCTATTTTATCCAAGAGACTATATGACTGGGAAAGTTTCAGAACCACATTGCTTTGACTGCCAAACGGCTTTTTTTATCCATTAATTGAAAAAGATTAATTTGCCATTTTACACTCATTGACAATGATGCCCTTTGACTTATATTGTTTCTTTCTTCACAGGAGTTTGTGTACCTGGTTACCTAGAGCTAACAATCATAGCCATTCTAAATTCTGTTCTTTAGGTTAGACAACAAATCTCTTTTACTATCCCTTTGTAAATAAAGTTTATCTCAGTTGAAAAATCTGGTAGCCCTCCTCCACACAAATAATCTTAGAATCATTTAGCTTGGGAAAGACCTCCAAGATCAGTAAGTCCAACTATCAACACAGCACCACCATGTTCTCCATTAGACCATATCCCCAAGCACCACTTCCACACACTTTTTGAAGATTTCCAGGGATGGGGAATCCACTACTTCCTTGAGCAGCCTATTCCAATGCCTGACCGCCCTTTCACTAAAGACATTTTTCCTAATATCTAATCTAAACCTCACCTGGAGCAACTTGAGGCTGATTCCTCTCATCATGTGCTTTTTATGCAGGAGAAGAGACCAACTATCACCTGGCTACACCCTCCTTTCAGATATTTGTAGAAGAGCAATAACGTCTCCCCTGACCTTCCTTTTTTCAAGGCTAAACAACCCCAGTTCTCTCATCGGCTTCTTTGTGCTCCAGACCCTTTACCAGATTTGTTGACCTTCTTTGGACACCTTCCAGTGTGAATTTTCTTCATCACAGAGCACATTTCCCCATCTTTTTCTGGTAATACTTTGCTCCACCGACTCCAGGATCCCTCAGCTTTTCCCAGTATGGAAAATCAATCGATCTACCTATGTATATATCCATCTACCTATCTATCTATCTATCTATCTGTATTTGATGATGCTTGTTTCATCAACAAATTTTGTTAGAAGATTTTTAATAGCTGTGCCAAGTTCAGTATTGAAAATATGAAAAAACATTGAAATAAATTGTCCTGGAGTCTGATTCTTTAGAGGTTCCAGCTGTTAATCCTTTTCAGCCCAATCTGCCCTTTTTAACACATGCTACTCATGTTTCCTGTCACGCACACAGAGTTTTCTGCACCAGGGAAATTACTCATATTCTGTTATTTTCAGCTCTAGACTCAACCTCTGCTCCTGTTACATGACTTGAGCTTCTGCTCCAACTTAATGTATCTGAAATTTGAATGTGATCTCTCATACCACAGTGAGTGACAGACCTGAAAGAATGCTTCAAAATTCTCATTTTCTTGTGGTTGAATAAATATCTTTCTAAACACAGTCAATATAAGAATTGTTTAATATCAAGGGAGTGTTTGGAGCTGTGAAGCACAGGAAGACTCACGGTAAGTGAAGAGAAACTCCTGAAAAGTTGGAGGAAAGTGGGGCCTCTAACTGAGAATTATTATTCCCCTGGTCAAACAGCTGTATGTTATGTACAACCATGAGTGAAGTGCTTATTTCTCTCTAAGGAGATGTGCCTTAATCAGCCTATATGGCAACTGCAATTTTGCAACTTTTAGTGAGTCTTGCTTATAAGTTTGAGTCAGGTATAAGCAAGTTGTCAGTTTATTATCACATGCTGTATAATTTTCAATTTGTGACATAGGCAGGTTCAGAAATATGGTTAAAAAATGTGCAGTTCTGCAAAATATTTTTTAATGTTTGATCACATTCACCGGTTTGTCCTCAAATTTAATACAGTAAATGCTCATGAAGTAGTAGAATATCCACTATTGGCAGCTAGAAAAGCTACTGATATCTGGTTTTCTCTGTTTAGTTTTCCTCTGTTTTAACATAAGCATTTTTCTAGCATGAATGGATGCAGATTTTCCATTAAAAACTGCTAGCAGTAGATGAGTAAATGTCTGCCAATGTTACAGCCAGTTCATGAAGAATCCAGCTCCACGGTCTCACCAACACAGCAATTAGTACCACATGTGCTAGAGAGGGAAGGGAAACCCATGCATAGTGATGACAGTCCCATAAGGCCTGATGGCTGCCTTTCCATTCCCAAATTTCAGAGGCTTTTAAAAACATATCTGCCTATTAGAAAGTTTTTGGATTGTGTTTTTAAAGCCCGCAATACTCCTTTCTATATAATTATGCATCTCTTCTTTGACTATTTTATTTATATCTTATTATGTCAGAAAAAGAGTAAGTTTTTAAATTATTTAATGCAAGAACTAATCATAGAAGAAGAACACAGATAATGTTGAGCATGTATACAGCTTGTATTCATATAGATAGGAATATGTGTATATGTGGGTGTATGTGAAAAGATATACAAGAATATTAAACTTCAAGTATTTAGACCATAAATGACTCCTGGGACTGGCACCAGCCTTTGGAAGCTTCTACACCTCAGTCAAGGAATTTGCTTCATGGAGGATTTTGTCACTTGCTTAGCAGCCTGCATGAAATTAATTTGGGGTTATGCTCTCTTCTCAACAAATGTACAAATCATGCTAGAGTAATTGGATCTTAATAATGTGTTTTGCAAAAGGAATTGCAAGTCTGGATAGATATGAAATTCAAGCTATACTACTGCTATAGAGTTTATTAGTAATTTGAGCAATTACATCCAAAATGGTAAGTATATGTATCTTGGTTGTGACTCTGATTAAAACATAAATCTAACAGCAAACTGTCATAAAGTGATAGCAGCAATCAAGGGACAGAAGGATCAACATTCCAAAATAGGATTAAAGGGTGTTGACATACAGAGAGCTCAGTGACCTTAACAGATGAAATGCATATTTTTCAAAGAACAACTCAGCCTTGCTCAGTGACACAGACACAGCAGAAAACAGGATTATTGAGGGATGGCGCAGTGCCTGAGGTACCGTGGAACAGCCTGTGCACACTTGAGCCAGGATGTTAGCATAAACACAGGCTGTCAGTGCAGAAACCAGGAGGACACCCATTTCCATGATTCAAATTAAGAGGCATGTCCAGTCTTTCGTGCATTTACCAGGTGAGTTAACACCCAGTGGGCACATCTGTCCCTGAAGGGCAGCCTGAAATTGGCAAGGCCACCAAGACACATGCCTGATGTCAGCCACCAGACTGTCCTGGCCAGGCTGTTACACCAGGTCTGTCGTGACCCCTCTATGTAGCTAACTGGGTAAAATAAAGGCACAGGCTCACATCCCAGAACATGGCTGGCCCTACAACATAACACCCGCACAATGCCTGGTCTTGTCACCATCCCTCTCTCAGGCGGCTGCCTGCCAGGGGTATCTCCCCTGCCAGGCTCAATTCCCAGGGTATTTAGATTGTGGAGTTCTTAGTTCAGGAGAGGGGAAAGGCTATGATTTGGGCACAGGTGACAGGTGTCAGGGGCTATTGCTCTTGCAGCTGGAGAATGGTCCTTGCTCTCTTTCTTTCTAACTCTACTCATCTGATCAGAGTACACTCCCCACAAGGCACCAGTTGTCTTTCTAAATTTTGAGAGAATTCAGTGTTACAGAGTGCAGGTCTTTAATATGTCAGATTCTGGATGTATGGCTCAGAGCACACACTGTGCTCTTCAGATAAGTACTGGACCCACTACAATTACTGAGACACACTGCTGGCAAAGAGATCAATATTTTCAATTATTTTCTTTAGTCAGTTCATTAAGCACTGCGCTTGAAAATTATGGGGTTTTGTGTGTGTGTGTGAAAACTCTTAATTTTTTTTCACATAATTAAAAATCATTACTTTAGCTGTACATTGGTAATGTTTATCAACAAACCAATGCTTTCATTTGGTGCCCAGAGCTGATAAGAAATGCCTGCAGTACACTGAACTACAGAAGTACAATATTTTAGTTAACATGGGTACTGCCAGATAAAGCCCTGACATCTAGCGACTAAAGGCTGGTAGGAACAGTAAATCCCCAAAGAGGTGAAACCACACTCATTTTTTCTAAGTCATGGCACTTTGCCAACAGGAAACGGTTCTGTTACAGCATCGCAGTGAAGTGGTTAGGGTCAGAATTGCATTTAGGCACAGTCATTGTTGGATAACTGCCTGCCCAGCCTCATTCATTCACATACAGTACATATGTTTATAATGCATTTTGAGGCCTCTGTAACATGGACTTGAAACCAAAAGAGAGAACAATAAAGATTTAACCAACCAGCATAGCTGGTTCATTTCCCAGACTCTGAACTTTATCCAGAAGACACAGCCAGACATGGCTTGAAGAAAGAGCCCATAATAAAGAGAATGAGAGAAGAAGATGGAGAGAAAAGGAGTTTTCAGGACATCAGTTAAGAAAAAAAATAGCCTTGCTTACATATGGACTGAGGAGTCTACAGATGTGCACAGGATGAAACATCCTCAGCTTCAGGCATGCATTTCTCAGGAAATCACTAACTTCCAGTGCAGCTCCTGAAATTCGTCTGTTAGATAGAAGAGCCCTGAACTTGTATTTCCTCTTCACATAATACTCTCCTGATATTTTAAGAAAATGGATTTACAATACTTTTGTATATGAATCCTAGCAATCAGGTCTTCAAAATACGGCTGCAAAATTAAGAATCTTGTAAGATGCAATTAAAAAAAATATCCTTCAGGGCACAGCTATGCTATGGAGTACAGGGCAGTGCTGTGCAGTAATGTGTTATATAAGGAGAGGAGGAGAGAGCTGTGGCTGTTGTGCCTAGAGAAGAGAAAGCTCAGGTGGGTCTTCTGAATGTGATGTCAAAGAGTAGTAAAAAAGATGGAGTCAGGATCTTCTCAAGGATTTCAAATGACAGGACAAGAGGCACTGGGAGCTAATTGAAATAGAGGAAATTCTATTTAAGTGTAGAAAATGCCTTTTCTTTTTAATGTGAAGCTGACTGATCACAGGAACAGGCTTTCCAGAGAGGGTGTGCCATCTCCATCATTGGAGTAATTTAAAACCCATTTGGATATAACCCTCTGCAAGATGCTGTAGCTAACCCAGATTGAAGTAGATGCTTCCAAAGGTATTGTCCAGTCTCAAACTGTGGCTCTGTTGTGTGTACAAAAGCAGTGATATGTCAGCTCTAGGACAAATCAGCCAGGCTGGGTTGGTGCTGTGCTGTGCTCAACCAGATTGTTATTTCAGTGCCACCTAACACAATTTAAAAACTTCTGTCATTCAAGTTACATGCATTAGAGCATTTAGATCTATCATGTCTTTCTGGTAAAATCTCTATTGCTCCACAGCAGTGGCCTACAAATGGCCTGGAATACCTGGAAAATGCCCTCAGTTTGAATTTTCCTTATCTAGTTCTAATGCTCTCAAGTTTTTCATGGCCTTCTAAAGGCCTGAGTGTCCTAAATGAGAGACCAAGAAACTGGACACTTGTGAACATTATACCCAAATGTAGATTTGTAGATTATACCCAAATTGCAGATCAGATTATTGTCTGATCATATTATGATTAGTAAAATAACTTTTGCTGACAGATCTACAAAGCACATATTTTACAGTCTTTCTCCATTATAGAAACTTCGCTATTTGCTGCAAAAATCTCAGCCAAATAATATGAAGTGGGATCTTCAAATCAGAGCTAAATTTTTTAAAATAACCACTCTTGCTATTAATCAGTCTTATGTGTACTTCAGCAAATATGGGCAAAAATATTCTACTTATCATGGGAAAATTTAAAAATTAGAAACACATTAATGCAGAACAGTAGACAATTCCTCTTTTTATTTTTTTTAAGTGACAGCTCTATGATATACCTTGGATTTAGTTACAACATATGAAGAATAAGGGGTGAAAACTCACCCCTATTGAAATTACAGAGAAATTAAAACAGTAATTGGCAAGACTTAAATGTCATAAATATTAATTTTCTTTGGAATTAATTATGAAACAAAGGTATGTGAAATGCTTCATTTGAGAAATACTTTTAGAATTTTGACAACATTCATTTTACCTATTTGCTAAAATTTTTGGTCTAGTCTCATAATAACCTTGAAGAGGATGGGGCTTGTTAGGGCATTGACTTTTGTCTTCTCTTATGATGAATGACCACTTTAGGATAATATCCTGTATTCACTTAACTGGGAACATCCAAAATGCTTCATGATTTTTTTAGTCTAAAGCAAATCCTGCTGAGTTGCCTAGTTGCTACTGACATTTTAAGTACATTGTGTCACTTCTGCACTAGTAGAACTGAAAAAGCAAACTGACTGAAATAACACAACCTAGCATTAAATTAATAAAGAGCAGCGCTTTATAAATTAGAGCAGTTATCCAGAAGGGTTGGATGCAGCTGTGTATAAACAGGAAAACTCTGCAGCTGCTCTCCTGTCCAGTCATCCAGTCTATGAGTGCACTGGCTGACATTAATGGATGAAGTTTTTTTTTAGTGCTTAGAATAAATCTGTGCCTGGCCCTCAGTACCGCATTTAATTACTATATTTTTGGGCTATTTCTGTGGTATTAATAAATAGTTTTTCTGTGACTTCTAAATAAAGTTTCCTTCTGCTCAAGGAATGCTTCTAAAGAGTATCAAGGTATTTATTCTTTGTGAAATATTGTGCTTTCAAGTTGACACCCACCAAATTTCTGCCTAGTAATTTTTGAAAATTCATGGTATGTAGCAGATATTAAAACCTGCTAAGCTATGTGCCTCTGTCTTTTGATGATGATGTTCATGCCATAATTTGAAATGAAGATGGTGCTACAATCTTAGTCATCTTAGTCATCCTAGTCATCTTAGCCCTAGCTTGTGGTCTTGTTGAGAAAAATTGCTAGGATATGATTTTATAAAAATATAACTTTGTTATTCAAGAAATGTCAAGCAATGACACCATAAGGGGGAAGAAAGGGTGCCTATTTGCACATGGTTCATACATTCAGCTGTCTGGTAGACTGATATTTTTATGAACGCATGGAACAAGTTGTGCCTGGAATAAACCCTTGATTAGCATGGAATCACTGGAGGCTTGAGGCATCTTTCTTTGCCTGAAGTGTATCTTTTGTGTGTAAGCACTGTGAAAGTCATATTTACAGCTCTCATCAATCTTAAAATGTTCTGGAGAGACATTTTAATCCCCATGTACAGATGGTGTAAATATATCACAGAGAACTGAAAGGACCTCCTGAAAACTAACCAGTAGGTCAGCAGCAAAATTGTTATATATGGATTCCTCCATGAAAATCACCTGCTTATCCAGACATGCTGTTTCCCAAAATATTGTTAGTTTGAAATAATTGCCAAGCATTTCCTTTGCTTACCTTTTTGCTCTGATCCTCATAGGCTACGTACAAGGTTATCCTTCTAGTCTTAGGCAGTCAGGAGTGATTGCAAATGGACACGTTCCTCAGCATTTCACTGATTCTGTGGCTGGCTGGATTTCTGTGTCTAGGAGACAAAGAAAAGCAACCACAGTGATTGTGCATGCATTAGTCTATGGAGTGGTTAATGAATTATGGTCAATTACAGTTATTACTGGCTGGGGTTTACCTGCTTATTCCCTAGATAACAATATAGCTACTTCAGACTGGTGAAACTGGATTTTTTTTATTCTACTTGTACCATGTGTATACATTTAGCCAGCTGTAGTTCATGTTCAAAGACAGGAGAAAGAAAACCATCCTCACAGACTGTCTCAGCCTCAATGAGAACTTGCTTTCAAAGTGATGTCCCAATAGTAGGTAAAGGCAGAAAGAAACCTCCTGGCCATACTACTTGTTAATATATGTGGTTATAGTAGCCCAAAGGAATCCAACACATCTTAAACAATGCCATGTTGCATTTTCTAGGCTGAAATGAAGTTTTTCTAGAGTTTGGATATAGAAATAAAACTGCCTGAAATAATTTTACAGGTTTCTATTCCCTTGGATATTCTCTTATGCCTCTGTGGCAGATGTAGCCTATATTCTTTCTGTAGTGCTACTCCTCAGATTTGCTTTTGCTGTACAAAAAAAAATCTCTCAATTAAATTATCCTTCAGATCAGGCTAAATGCGCAAGGCAAGTGCTATTGTTCTAGTAAGACTGGTAATACTTCCTCATTTTAATGTGAATGCACTAAAAAATGAAAATTCTACAACTCCAGCATTTCCCCAGAACTTCCAGGGCAGAAGAACTCCCCACTCTTCCCTGGAAAAGAATCAGAGTGTTTCAGCACGTCAGTACAGCAAATGTCCCCAGTGCATCTGCATAATAGTACTGGCAAGGACAAGTATGACTCTCTAGTGCTATAAAATTAAAGACGATGCCAGTCGCTGGCAAGGTCACCAGTCAAACCATAATTTTAATGGCACACAATTACAAATATTGCTAGTTAACTAAGAGGGAAAACTGCAAAAGATGTTTTAATAATATTTATATTTTTTAAAAAAATAAAAGGAAAGAAAGGGACATTATGTACTCTACGGCATGTGTGTGTGAAAAGTGTGATAACTGTTTTATTTTCTTGAATGTTATTGTCTAGATTCTCATTTGTAATTTAATGAGGTGTGGTGATTCATTTTAGAGTGCTTTCAGCAGATGAGGATCTGGTTTTAATACTGAACACAGTACAGACTACAAGAAAACAAACAATATTGATGTAGATCTTTGTGCATAAGGAGAAGATTTTGAATAGTACAGATCAAGATTTAAGTTCTGATTTTGATACCAAGGTTAAGTAACCTAATTCTTAACTATCCTGACTACACAACAAGTCTTCCTGGTATCTGCCACATATGGTGCTAGTACATTGTATCTCAGCAGTTTCCTTATCAACTGCTTTTCTTCAGTGACCATATCTGCTGGGTCCTCTGCATTTGTTGACTGCTCTCCTATTTAAATGTGCATCAAAAACATTCTTGTGAGACTTTTTTAGCCCTTGCCAAAAGATGCCTGTGTTTGTACAGGATTTGTGGTCTATTTTTGCCTTATATCCCTTCATAGCCCTTCTAAGGAACAGAAGAAGCTAGTCCTTGTGTTTATCAGTGAGGGACTCATACAGTTAAATGTTTTCCACTCACTAGGGAGAATGTTCTGCTCATGTGCTTCAGTTCGTTCTCTTCTTTTCAGAAGAATCTGACCCTTATTCTTTTTAAAACAATGTATTTCAAATTTCTTACATTTAGATATTTACACATTATTAATGAGTAAATCTGATCTATTCATAGAACCACGGAATGTTCTGTGTTGGAAGGGACCCACAAGGATCACTGAGTGCAGCTCTTTAGTGAATGGCCTGTAAAGGGATCTAACCCAGGTCCACAGTGTTATTAGCACCATTCTTTAACCAAATGAGCTAAGTCAGGTTGGATATTATGAATAAAACCTTCATTTCTGGTGGCATTTCAGATTAAGCAGAAGAATTCCACAGAGAAATGACAGACTTGGTTTATGGCTCTGAATAACAGGAGGAGCATATTGAACAGTTCTCAAACTATGGCAAGAAAATAAAAAGGGAAAATATTGTTCTGGCAAGACTGCAAGTTACATACACTGTGACTAACACAGTACAAGTTAACTGAAGAATATCTTCATCTAAGTAAATGACAATGTATTGATTAACACAAATAACAGTACTTCAGAAACAATACGACTAAAGCTAGAAAGATTCCTGGAAAATTTACATGCTTTTCCATATTCCACTCACACATGTCTTCAGTAACTGTCATCTAAAGAGTCACTTCAGAATACTGAAGGTGACTAAGACAAATGACATGTTGTAACACCATGAAGAAGTATGCAAAAAATATCTATTCTGCATAATTCAGCTCCAAACAGGCTTTTTAAATCTTTTGTTGATGCCACATGAGAAAGATCAGTGAAAAATGCTCTGTTGACTTCACTTGTGTAGGAATGACTTCAAAATCAAGAAAAAAACCAAAAACTTTTAAATTTACTTTCATATACTCTCATAAGATTTCAAACTTTAAAATCTTCAGAAAATCTCCTTTGCAAATGACTGGGAAGACTTAAACAAAACTGTTTATGACCACCCATGAGTTTAAAATAATGATCCTGTGATGGCACAGAAAAAGCTTTCTGATCTCATAAGAAACACTGTTTGCAAATCCTGAGTTGTCACTGATGATTTAGTGAATCATATTTAGCAAACTGAACACAATAAGTAGTAGAACAATGACTTACTGATGACGTAATAAAATCTAATGCTGCTGATGTACAGAAATCACAAGTCACCATGAGAGATAAATTACAGAACTTGCATGACATTCTAGTTCACAAATATATTAATTGTCAAAGGAAGACACGAAAACTTTATACTCCTCTTTTAGGAAATCTGTTCCTGAAGGTTATTAGACAGCTCAGCATGTAGTGAGTCCAGCTGGTCTTTGCTCCATACATTATAAGATTTTAATTACTGTGTACTTCTTATGCAGAAAGAAAAAAAAAAACAAAAAGTGCTTGGTTTACTGTGCTCTGTTATGGTTCCTGGACCTTATTCCAACAGTTTTTCTGGTAGTGAAAAGATAGTGGTCTTAGGTCTGTACCACACATGTGCTGGAGGACCTTGTATTCACGCTGCATTTGGGGTGGTCTTGTTGGAACACTGTTGCATGCTTTTCACCATGAGGAAAACTGTTTGTTTTTTGACATTGAGCCCAAAAGAAAATGTGCATAAAATACAAACTGTTCAGCATATTAATTTCTTAATTTATGCACCTACAGATTTCTTCATCTTATCTGCAACCTGTCCTAGAAAATCATTCAGTCTTAATTTAGATGTGTTTATGGTAGCAAGTTCTTCCCACCACTAAAACTTGTTCACGTTGTCAGTAATATTCCCCTGTTAAAATAGTACAGTACTCCTTCCTCAGTTATTCTGCCTTTAGGTTCTAAATTTCGTCTTCTGTTGTACTTGTCTGTTACACTTGTAAGCTGGGCTTACACCATACTTTTTCTAAGCAGAATAAAGATTCTTGTCTTTGTGAACCTTTTTAAAGAACATTCTTTAAAAAAAAAAAAAACAAACTTACTACTTGTTGCTGAAAGCTGATTTAATACCACGAAATCTCTAAAATGTTTAGTGTGTTCTGGATTAGGATACAGAGAAAGAGGAAAAATTTCATGGGTCATGAGAAAATAAACTGCATTTCCTACTGAATATGAGTACCATGGATTAGCTGAATTGTGGAGCAAGAATTGTACCCATATATTAAAGGAAAGATGTTTTCAGAATAACTAATTTCTGTGGAGACATCCAAAGGGAATGTACTCATACTCATGAAGTTAAAACTCAGTATTATCTTGTTCTGAAGAAATGCTTCATAGATTTTGAGATTTTTTTTCACATTTCTCACAAATTAGTTGACATAATCCTTGATATTAGATATGTCTCTTCAGAGCTGAATGATTGTGTCTAGTAGACAATGTACTTTTTAAAAAGCTCTAAATTTACAACTTCAGGTGGATTTTGGTTTGTCTAGATCTTTCCTTACACAATTGACTTGTCTCCATATTCCTTCCTGCCCTTGCTTCCACATCTCTCTTTTTGTGTTTGAGTTTTATGAAGATCATCTTGCTCAGCCATGCAGTCCAGCTGCTGTCTTTGCCTAAATTCCAATACATGGAGACGGCAGTGTCTTGAGCTTGAAGAAGGTAATTCTTGAACCCCTCTTTTCTTCAAAGAAGAGGATTCTTCCCATTGGTTATCTGAATAGGTCAAAGTTTTTCTCCTGAAGTTCAGGACAGTGACCCTGCTTTTTTCCTTATCCGTCCTCTCAGTATTCTGAACTCTGATGTTTCATGGTTGCTGCTGTGGAAGCTGCCCCCAGTTTCCACATTCTCAAGAAGGTCTTGGTTTGCAAGTACAGTACTTGCAATATACTCATATTGATTACCCACATGATCAATGCACTTCAGAAACCTCCTGGATTGCTTCAAATCACACCATAACCTTTGCTTGCCTAACAATCCACCACTTCCTCACTTCATGGTTGATCATCCTCTCCTTCCCCCATCACTCTTAATTTAGAGATCTCCTCACCCAAGTGACAGCCCAGGGCTTTGCTTAGCCAGTTAGATCCCATCTCTTTCAATAAGAAAGTTCAGTTATCATTGATGGCTAGTAAATCTCCTGGAGCTTATCAGAAACTTCCACTAAGTATGTGGTTGTTGAAAGCCACATCCAAATAACCAAACTATGTTCTATACTCCATAGTTTGAGAACATTTTGTTTTATTTCTCAGTGTAGCACAGCAAGCACTGAAGACATTTTGGATGTTTTCAACAGCTCCATTTTCCTTGCCTGAAATGTGGTGTCTTTAGCAACAAGATACTATGAAAATCTTGTTTCAGAAAAATTTTCCAGATACTGAAGTTAAAGGGCAAAAATACAGTGTTTTATTGTTAGGTTATATTTATCATAGCCCATGGAAAAGAGAGTGAAAGAAACCTCACAGTCACCACATCTTTCTCCTCAAGAATACTGACTGTATCCAAAGTCTTCTTGGCAGGTGATTGTCTTATGCTGGTCTCCTAAGTTTCCAGTGTCAGAGAGTCCACAATGTCCTCAGACAGCCTGTTCCAGTCCTCACTCTGCTCATGGATAGTGTTTTGCCACTTGGGACTGAGCTGCAGTGCCTACAATCTCAGACTCCTAAAGACAGAACAGTTTGTTCTATTTATGACTTTTTACATATTTAAAGAGTGTTATCACCCCCTCCAGCCACTCCTTCTCCAGTCTAAACATTCCAAATTCCTTCGGCATATTTTTTTCCATAGATCATACTTTCTAGACCTCTGCTCATTCTTCCACTTTGTACTTTTTCCAAAGATTCTATACATCCCTTTAATAAAGACCTTGAAATCATAGCATTGGCTCCTGCTGTGGTCTTATCAGATTGAGTAGACATACTTCCAGATGAAACTTGTGTTTATACATCTCAGAATGATGTATATGATACATTATATTTTCCTCTTTCCCCAGCTGTACAAAATTGCTGTTTCATGCAGTTTTTGTGATGTATTATAACCTTCTGAGCCTTTCATGAAGAACTGTCACCCAATCTGTTGATCAGATTATTTACACAGGCTATTCTGTATGCCTGAGTATGTTTATTCACTTACATCGTAGCTTTTTGACTATGTTTCCATTTTGTAAGGATTGTGTGCTACTCTTTTTACTGTGATTGAGAGTCATCCAAACTTGGTGCTATCCATAAAAATAATAATTTTAACCTCCATCACACATTATTCTTTGGTTTTGCACTGATGTTACTATAGTTTGCTAAGACCAAATTACTTAACATTGCTTATGAGAATTTTATGTGAGAAACTGTCAAAATTGTGACTAAAGTCAAGAGGTGTCTGGCATCTATTGATTCTTTTATCCACAAATCCTACTACTGCATCATAAGAAGAAACAAAGCTGGGAGAGGTTTATTCTAAACAAATCCATGTTGGCTGTTACTTACCTCCCTGTTATCTTCCAAGTGCTTACAAATAGTTTAGCTGATTATTGTTCCAGCACTTTTCCAGGAACTGAAGTTAAGATTATTCCTCTTCAAACCCCTGACACTTTCTTTTTCCGATTTCTGAACACAGGCTCTATATTTTGCTAAAATTCATCCTCTTGAACTTCACTATTCCCTAGTCTACTCGCAAAAACAGTTAGAAGCTTGGAAATTATTTCAGTCAGTTTTTTAATCAGGAGAGTTACAACACGGTCATCTGATTTGACAACATCCCAGTTGGATAGTTATTCATGAAAATGAGTGGATTTTCCTAGTTTATCAGCCATTCTTCTCTTTCTATTACTAATATTAATTGTGATAAACTTCTAACCACAGTTAATCTGTGCATAGAAACCACTCCCCTCATGGACTCAGTTTCTTGTTGCCATCATTTGTAAGATTTTTAGCCGTTTTATTTCTTTTTCAAATGTTTCAAAAGAGATAAGAAAGCAATCATTTTACAAATAAATAGATTAAGACATAATTCATATGTAATTGGTACCAAAATGGACCAAGGGCTGGTCACTGTTGTTCAGAGGAGAGAAAACATAAACAGCGGCCAGAGAAAGGAAACTAATTTGAAAAACAATTTCTTGTTACTAACAATTTCTAGTTAACAAGTAGGATTTAGTGCAACTGGGTTTCAATACTGATCAAAGTATTATTACTGCTGTATGCAATTTGTGTCATTTAGCAACTTTTCCAGTGATAAGTACTATACCAAGCATGCAAAAGTGTTAAATAAAGGAAAAGATAACTTGAAGGCTTACACTGTAGTCTCATGGACTTCATGGAGAAGTGCTCACTATTTTTATATGTAAGAAACCCATTTATTTAAAATCAAAATGTCCAAAAGACAGAGGAATAATACAGGTCAAGCCAACTTTTTCAGGATCCATAAATCTTTGCATAAATCCTCCTGATGGGAAAATCTTTAAATCTTCAGGTTCTAGGAAAAGAAAGAATGTTGATTCTGGCACCAGCTGCTAACAATCTACCTATCATTTTTCATGAGTTACCAAAGATGAAGCCACTTAGACACACATGCTAAAGTTTCCCCTTTTGGAAATGTATAATAACCTGTCAGGTTTGCTTAGAGAATTTTTGCTTTACTTTTTTTTTTTTACTTTTTTATTGTTTACCAAAGAGAGAACCCTAGCCAGATGAAAAACTGAAGGTATCTTATGCAACTCTTTTCCTATTGCATCGCTGAAGTCTGATTTAGGGACTTGATTTGGCTAAAGGTTTTTTTGTCACAAGAACTGCATTTTTGTCACAGCAACTTCCTGCAGCAGTAGAAGCTGGAGGCACTGGAGGCTGAAAAACTGCCTGGCAGAAAGGGACCTGGACGAGCTGGTCGACAGCAGCTGAACATGAGCCAGAGGGTGCCCAGGTGGCCAAGAATGTCAGTGGCATCCTGGCCTGTGTCAGAAATAGTGTGGCCAGCAGGACCAGGACAGGGATTGTCCCCCCCCACTCAGCACAGGTGAGGCTGCACCTCAAATCCTGTGTCCAGTTCTGGACCCCTCAGTTCAGGAAGGACATTGAGGTGCTGGAGTGAGTCCAGAGAAGGGCAGTAGAGCAGGTGGAGGGTCTGGAACACAAGTCTTATGAAGGAGTTGAGGGTGTTTATGCTGGAGAAAAGGAGGATCAGGGGTGACCTTATCACTCTACAACCACCTGGAAGGAACACCTTCTCTCAGGCAGGTGTCAACATGGCAGGGGAGGTTTAGATTGGACATTAGAAAGATTTGACATTGGGTGATTATAATGATTAGATGGATGATAGGGATATTAGACATTGGAATGGACTGCCCACGGGATGCTGGAGTCGCTGCCCCTGGAGGTTTTTAAGGAGAGACTGGTTGTGACACTTAGTGTCATGATCTAATTGACATGGTGGTGTTAGATTACACATTGCACTTGATGATCTCAGAAGTCTTTTCCAACCCAATTTGTGATTTTGTGATTCTCTAAAGTTTACCTCTGTGAAAATGCACCAACCATTGGTTTGTATCAGGCATTAGTCAATCTTGGAGACACATTCAAGGCTTTCTGACCTGCCCCATCTGAAAGCAACTGCATCAAATAATGGAATGGCAGGAGGAGAGTATCACCAGGGATTTACAGCCATTCATTGAGCCAGTCCTTTCTCACCTGACTGTTTTTAAACTTTTTTGTCAGTCCCTGGAGGCTGCCCTTGCTCTGCATTCCTGAGTACAGCCTAGAGGCACTCCTCTGGGAGCTAGGAGGTCTGAGGATGAATTCCTTGAGACTCAGAGAGAAATTAGGTCTGTGACCTAGAACCAAGAGGCTATTGGCTGAAATTAGCACTCACTTCAGAAAAGGATGATCAGCTCCAGAAAGGAGTGTGTCCATCTACCACCTTTGCCTAATATTTTTTGTCAAATACTTTTAAGTTCCTGCTTTCCCAGGCAGGGAAATACAGCCTTACTCTTCAGTTTGAATGTCCTGAATAACCAGCTTTGTGTGTCTTGACAGGAGGGATAATCTCCAGTCACCTGCTGTCCTGGACAGTTCAGACTAGTGCCTTGAATTGCCAGTAAAAGTAGGGCCAGCTAGGATTTCTGCCAGCAAAAGTATTTCTTTTGTCAAATCATGTTCAGGAACTCTGAATTTCCAAGATTCAGGTTTCACAAGCAATTCTGCCATATGAAAGGGCTGGGAATTCCTGGGTTTCCAGTATCTCTCTCCTGGTCCTGGGGCCAGGGCACTCAAGGATGCCAGGCACCTTCATCCATGAGGAAGAACTGACTGTAGAAAGGAAATGTTCTTTCCAGGGAAATACTTTAAAAATTAAGTTTTCTTACTGTTTTATAGAGAAGACCTTTAAGAACACTAAAATGGTTTCCTGAGAGAAGGACATTCTCTTGAAGTTTTGAGCAATAATAACTGAGGGAGCAGCAAGGGAAAAATGGATATGGGAGGACTGTCCGATTTTCTGGTACATTCCATGTTCTAATAGGCAAAGATTTATAATTTTACAAATGTAAACCACATATGCTAGGTGTCTTCCTTTGGCTGAATAGGCTTATAAAATATCCCACAAATATTTCTGCTCTTGCTCAAAAAATAGGTAGAGAAAATACTGATTTATTGATCACTAATAAAAAAAAATCAGGATTAAAAAAAAGCTTTAAAAGCTCTCATTTTCGTTTCCTTAGGAGAGAGAATGAATAAATATATTGGGTGTCCATGCATGGTGGTTGTACTTCTCCCATATTTGTACCCATCCATCCTGTGTTACTAAATGGAAAGGATCAAAATAAAGTAACTTGGAGCAGAGAAAGAAAGACTCTATCATTGGTCAGAACCTAATTTAAGATGTTCCCTAGGAGCTGAATGTCATTTAAAATCAGTTTTAAAATACTGTGTGCAGTGTGGTGCATAATATATGTATCCTGCATCATCAATATATCACAGTTGTGGGAACCACATAATTACCTGTAGACCATGAAATTATCTGTTCCCTGCATGATTCACTGCACACCAGGAAAATCTGTGAAGGACCCAGGGGTCTTCTAGCACCTGAAAGACAGCACTGGGGTCTGTGTTCCATTTTTGCAACAAACTCTGTTTTGAGAGGGTTCATTAGAACAAAGTAGCTGCACATAGCAGGTGAGTTCGAGCTCTGCTTCAGGCCAAAACCAGCTCCTGAAATTCAGAGCTGCAAGAGGGAAAGACAGGCACAGCTGGGTTGTTGTTTATTGAGTTACGAGGATCTGGCATGGCGGGCATTAAGCCAAAGCTAAGGAGGTCAGCCCTGCAGAGCTATCTCAGTCTCTGCACCAAGCTCTGGAGTGCTTTCGAACATGATAGTGCACCAAATGGGGTAATGGTTTCACACCATTAAATGTTTTGCCCACATCAATTTTACGTGCAACCTGGAATAGTCAAGAGCCCAACACCAGCAGCCAGGAGCTCCAGGGCTTGGTTCTGGTCTGTCAGAATTTATTTGCTTGGAATATGGATACAGGAGATTCAACTCAGAATTTTGTGCCAGATTCAGCCTTGGTATGGTCTAGCCAGCATGTTCCACTACCATTATCCAGGATAACTCAATCTCACAACATATTGAATAACAGAGACATAAAAATTCCTTGCTCCATGCTGCTACTTGAAGGAGAGAGGTAGAGCAACAGTAGTTTAATTTACGATCATATGATCCAGCACTGCAAAGTACTTCTTGCGTCATTGATTCAAGATCCCTGCTACCTAAACTACTTCATCTAATCCTGCTCATAAATGTATCTTAAAATTGGTTAGATTTCTAGTGCATGCTACAGCCCCAGGAAAGTAATTACAGAACAGGATTGCTTTGATTATTTGAATTATTATGGTTTCCAGAACAAATTCCTGGCTGGATTATGCATAATAGTTCTTGTGCCAACATTGTTCTTTAACTTAGATATCCCTTCCCTTTCCACATTATTAAATCTCTTGATGTACTCATAGTCGGTAATTAAAAGGAAAAAACAAACAACTCTTTTATCTACAATTGTATTTCTCCAAAGATATATTATACTGATCCCAATACAAAGGAAACCCAAGATAAGCTGATATCTTGGCATCAGGTTAAGAAAATATTCTCATTGTCAAGCTGGGGCAAATAAGAGAAATATGTGTGCTGGCAAGCACCTATTATCTCCTAACCCATGCATATTATCCATCCTGCTCATTGTTGCCCTCATCCAAAGAGAAATATTTTAGTATCACTGGGAACAGCGGGAAGAAGAGAAGATCCTGCAGAAGGCCCTTGGAATTCTTTTCTTTATGGGAGGCAGAGGGGCATTGAGGTCCATCAGCTCATCAAAATAGGGCAGCTGTGGCATTCTAGGCCTGTGTAAAATTAATATACCTGTAAGAACAAGTCAAATGTTTTCAGTTGAAGGCATGGCATTGTTCTGTCCTTTCTTTTTTCCTTTTTTTTTACTTTTCATGTGTATGTGTCAAGAAGAGATTATAGATGTTGTGAGACACCTGTATTAAACAGGCTCTACTGAGCGAATATGGAAATTCATCATTGGATTGTTTCCAATTATTTCAGCGCATTTTGAACATCTGACATCCCAAAGAAGCGCAAGTTATTGGTTCATTAGACAGAGGAACAGGCAGGATTTTTTGGAAGTATTGACCACCTTTCTTCAAGAGAGAAATCCTTTCACCTACTCCACCAAAACAACAGCATTCATATGCTTGAAATGTACTCTTTAGCTGTTAGAATCTCTTATAGAATCTGCAGACATGCAAACAGCTCTTTGGGAGGGGGGTTGCTTTCCTCAAAGCTTGGCTCAATATGTCAGTCAGTAGGGATGCCATTACTTTTAAGTTGATGGCATGTGGGTTACAAGGGCTTTTTGCCATTTAGCATTAAAACAAAACCTTTCAGTGGGACAAGGAACCCTGCGATAGAAAACACTTGCTGGACAAACTATTTCATCCTTCTAAATAACTCAGAAATTTGTGATTTTTGTAACAGTTAAAATCAAAGCCGGGGAAGAAAGAAGCCTCTACCCCAAAACTGCTACAGTGTGATTCTTTAAAAATCTGATTTATGTTAAAGTAGAGATTCCAAAATTGTGTAACTGGATTCAAAGAACAAAGCTCAAAATCTTGGAGTTTTCTCAATAAGAGTCCAATCTTTTCTTGCTGGAGCAAAATATAATTTGACCCCTTTAGTCATGCAAGCTATTAACTTTTTAAAAATTGCCTATGCTTTAAAAGCATATTGATTTAGGCATTTTTTCTTCTTTTGTTCTTACAACAAAGGTTGACATTGTAAAGACTTTTTGTAATCTTGGCATACATGTGAGCAGAATGTACAGACGGCTCCCAGCAAGACCTGTAAATGATCTCCAGTTCCTACTTTCATTTCAACTGGCATCAGCAGAAATACACTATAATCTACTTTAAAAGTTAAATTTTATGTATTGCTTTTAGAAAAATGGCCTAACTATATTAAATATATATTAACTATCTTAGCTCATATTGTGTACAGAAGCTCAAATAGTCTTTGCCACCAACACAGAATGTCAGAAATTAGAAACAGATGGCAATCACTAGGAAAAAAGATGAGTTTTTTGGAGGAAAATGAATGCAGTGCATTCCAGAGCACATAGAGTATTCTTTTCCATGAAAATTAATGGCTCTTATAAAGGTATTGTGTTCAGTGAACTAACATATTAGAAAGTGAAGCAATCAATTTTTAAAGGTTGACATAATTTAGGAGTTTGTGAAGGGGTCAGTGTGACTGATAGGAACCTGAGATTATACTAGATATTTTTTTTCCACATTTCACTTCAAGGTTGTGGCGCTTGCTTTTCTCTATTTCTCTGTTTGTCCCTGCTTCCATTAATCATTTATATATCTATATATGCTTTTTCCTAGAGTGCTTGCCACAAATGAAAATATATAGATGGATTGCATATTTATAAATGTCAAAGATAACATTATGCTTCCCCATCTTATTGATTAGATCCTTTTGCTTTTTTCATTCATATCAACTACATGCTCCATAACAGGCACCTTTATTAAATGACAATTTGTTTTTTTAACATAGATGCTAGGTACCTTCCTCAGAGGGTTCCACCTTGTGGTATCTTTTTCAAGCAGAAAGGAACTTCTACAAAACCCTCTCACATTTAAGTGTTCATCAAAAAAAAATTTTCATAAATAAAGAATTCATAATCATTTCTGCTCAGCTTATACAGATGTTTTACACACACAGATTCTTGTGGACATTTCTCAGCCAAAGAATGTGTTTTTAAAAAAATAAAGAGTTTTCTGTGTGTATCTTCATAGATTTCAGGTGTCTGCAAGACTTTAGATCCCTTGCTAATGTTGTTTTTTTAGTTTACTTAAAGGTCATTTAGTTTGGGAGAATATGTGTCTACCACTGAGCATTCATATGTACAAAAAAAGAAGGGCTTCTTGGCATCTCTAAAATTTTCTCACATCATTTAGTCATGATGCAAAAAATTCCTTCCTGGAGACTTTCTCAGGTTCCCATCGCTTTCAAAAATTTATTAATATGATGTGTAATAGAGACAATAATATAATAATTAGTCTTGTTCCAGCTTCAATATTGAAACAGAACAGGGCTCTTAATTTATACTGAGAAGTCCCTACCCAAATGTACCTGAGACTGGAGCTTCCACAATTATATTATGTTTTATTTGCACTGAAAAAATATTGCTGCATCCAAATACTTCCCTGAGTATGGACATTCAGGAAATCCAAGCTGGATTTTAATCTTCCATTTAGTCTTTTCCAAAACCCAAGCCTGAGACCTTTCAAACTTCTAGGGGATTCCACTTTGAGACAAGTTTCCTGATCCAATCTATACATGCAAAAGTGAAGGCCAAGACTGGATATAAATGCTGTGTACTGTTTAAACACCCTAACAGGGCACTTAGTGTCCAAAATATCTTATTGCATTAAGAGGTCCTTGCTGTCATCTCAAGGACTCCTTTTCCATTTCCCCGACTGTCCTCCAGACGGCTGGTTGTCCTCTACCCCTGGGAGTCATGCCTTCTCCTGCTCTTTGTCATAACTCTGTGAGAAACAGCAGGTGAACAAAATAAAAGAAGCAGGAGAAAGACGCATATGTGTAAGTAAAAGCTAAGAGAACAAAATGAAAAGACAACAAACTTTTCTTATATGGTCTCTTGTTGTGGTGCAGGATTCATTTGGTGTGTTCTGTTACCCCCTAAAGCTATAATGGTTCAGTCCTGGGATCCCCCTCTCCCCCTCCCCTGGAACCTCTCTCTCCGAGAGTGTCATTTCGTTCTCTCCTCCCCTGTTTCCCTGGTTACCTTCTGCCAATCCCTCCCCAAGTTCCTGTCCATCACCCGCTGTCTCCTTCCCATATTCCAGAAAGTTCTCCTTTCTTCGGTGGGTGATTGGATCGGGAACAAGGGTCCCTCCCTGTCACATTCCCTATTGGCTAGCCGGCATGTTTCTCACGAGTTTGTTCACTCCCTAGTTCTCCCTCATTGGTCAATGTGTCGTGTTTCCACCCCCTTTATAAGCTGGTGTATTGCTGCCTCGTGGTCCCTGCTCGGCTGGTGGACCAGGAGTTAATAAACGGCTCGGGATTTTACCCCCGAGGAGGGACCCTCTCTTCATTCTTCTACTTCGCCTGCCTGCTGCTCCCTGCTGCCCCTTGCTGAGGTGCTCCCGGGACGCCCCGGCGCATCTAGGGAGTGCCCCCCCGGCTGTCGGCTGCGGTGCCTTTAGCTCAGCCGGCGAGACCTCCTCCCCTGCCCGGGGGAGTAGAGAAACTCAGACAGCAGCACAGCAGTCTCTGATCTGAGTGTATTGCCATGGGAGCTGAAAATATCCCAGTATCACTCCAGCAGGAATTTTGTTTTCGTATACCCAAGGGGTCCACAGTTGTATGATGAAACTGATAGATGAGCAGTACATTTTAATGTGTAAAAGGGCCTGGCAGACTCTGTAGACTTGGATCATTTTATTTTCAGTTGTACAGGAGACAGACTAATGTAAGAACTCAGCATCAACTCCCAGCCCATTTGTCACTGAAGGTGCTGCTTCCATGGAGAGGCTGGAACACGCTCTAGTGGAGAAATGGTCTGAAAGGCATCTGCAAAAGCCTGCTCTGATATGTACTGAGATAACACTTGCAGCTCTTACAGGGGAGAATTACCGGCATGAAGGAAAAAGATCTTGGGTAATGCAGGTGCTTTGTGTTTCTGCTATGGAAAAGAAGGAGACATTTTGCTGTTTGCTGCCAGAATTTTTCTCTTTAGACCTATCAACAGCTTGAGCTTCAGAGTGTTGGAGTAATTTAGTTCATGTAATGAGATTTACACAATTGGATTGCCAACACAAACAGGCACGAGCTAACCAGAAAAGGAAAAGATGGAAGATATGACACATAATTAAAGCATATTTGCAAATATATTTAAAGCTTTTCCTTTCACACTGGCAGATTATAATGCATCAACTCTCCTACTGAGTTGATCAAGACACTTGTGTAATACATTAGCAATTCCACTAAAATGCCATTTATTACAGAGTCTCAAAGCAATTACACTAATGAGTCCAACAGAAGCAGTGAAAAGGAGGATTCAGGGTGTCTCCTCTCCAGGTTACCACATCCTGGCTCCTGGATCCTCTTCTGTAGAAAGAAGTGTCAGGTTAAAACTCATCATGGACAGCATGGGTAGGGAGTCCTGAATAAAACCCTTCAGCACATGCTTGCCTCTTTATGGATGAGTATCACTTCTAAGGACAAACAATCAGGTGTCAGAAACAAAAACTATACTTAAACATTTTGTTAGATCACTTCCTGACTTCTTGTTCAAAAACTGTCTAATAAAATGGTCTTCAGTTGTAGAAGGCCCAAAAAGCAAGTAGAGAATCTGTGAATTTACTGCTAGACTTGACTCAACAGCAGTAGACAGGCTTACCAAAGCACAGCCTCAGTGATTACTCTGTTTGCAGTCTGATCCATGTGACTGCATGGCCAGCTTGAACAAACTGATAATCTTTCCTAAGCAGTTTGCAGCAGAATTTCAGCATAACAAAGGTGGCCAGATTAAAAGAACCACAGTAATGAAGTCAGCCCTTTCATTAATTTGTTGAAACAAGCAGTAAAGCCAAACATACCAAGCCAGGCAATCTTATAAGTTGTGTGTGAATGGAGGTTCTCACTAACAGAAATTTTACTCTCTCCTCCTTGCAATCGCATCCATTAATAATTCTAGAAACTTTTTCTGGGGACTTAATCATTTTTTAGTCTGAAGCTGTAGGTATGTCCTGTGTTAAGAATGCTCAGTTTCAATATTAATTTCCCTTTAAATGTAACTAGGTATTCTAAGGCAAAAAGTCAATTATAGTGCAAAAATAGTGGTTGCTGCTAGGTTTAAGTCCTTCCTAGATTATGGGTATTTGCAGTGGACTTTTTTGTGGACTCAAAAATGGCCAGATGAGTCAGGGTAATCCAGACTATAATCAGATTCTTTGGCCTTTTGTTTGCAAGGTAAGACATCTGCATCTACCTCCCAATAATGCTTCCCATCTGGGAAACCTGGGTTCAGGTGTGCGTGCCTTAACTTCCTCCTACTTTTTTGATCATCTAAGGTACTGCTTTATGGGAGGTTCTTCTCCCTCTTTCCCCCATATCTCAGTTTCTCTACTACGGAAGTGAAAATGAGTGTCTCGGAGAGGATCATGACATGTTCATGGCAAGGACCTGATCTAGAAAAGAACTAAGGGCATGACAGCATGAATAAAACATAAGCCTAGAATTTAAACTAAACCCTGCCTCTGAGAGCTTCCTTGTCTGCAGCCACCAGTTCCATCAGAAACACGAACAGTGGTGTGGTCGTTGTTTGGAAACAAGGTCAGCTGTTCAGAACTCCAGGTACATTTATTGATGTGTTTATTTGCTTGGCTTTACCTACCTCTGCTTTTTTTTGTTAGCAACATCCTAGTTCTTCTGGCATCACTCAATACTGTGTCAGACATATTTTTTCTTCATTAATTTAATCAAAACCTCAGCAGTTATTGTAAGTATTGGCCCCCTCCCCTAACCTTGCAGTGCCAGGCAGAAATCTGTGTCTCACTTTATTGTCTTTCCCAGTCAAGGTTTTAGACTTTCAATCCCGTTTTCAAGTGCTGAGTGTACATATTGATGAATCACAGAATCAGCTAGGTCAGAAAAGACCTTTGAGACCATCAAGCCCAAACTATGACCTAACAGCACCTTGTCAACTAGACCATGGCACTGAGTGCCACATTCAATTTTGCTTAAACACCTTCAGGGACAGAGGCTCCACTGCCTCCCTGGGCAGCCCATTCCAATGCCCAATCACCCTCCTACCCTCCAGCAGATCAACACTACCCCCGCAACTTGTTGTCATCTGCAAAATTGCTAATGATAAACTCAATCCCCTCATCCAGAAAATCAAAAAGATAATAAGCAGAACTGGGCTCAGCACTGATCCCTGGGGGACACCACTAGTGTCTGGCCACTGGGTACAACACCACTCTCTGGTGTTGGGCCTGGCCATCCAGCCATTTCTTAACCCAGCAAAGAATGGACCTGTTTGAGCCATGGCCTTTCAGCTTTTCCAGGAGTATGCTGTGGGACACAGTGTCACAGGTTCTGCTGAAGTCCAAATAGACTATATCCACAAAAGGTACGAAATGAACCTACTTCTCATAAGCAGCTATATGCAGACATATTTAAAGTTTGTAATCCAACCAGTATCACTTTATATTACTTATTTTGTGACATTCTCATTCATTTCATGTTCTGGTCTTTCATAATTTATAAAATTATAAGTAGGTCAGTGTGTGGCCTCTATATCACATCCACTGGCCTTCAGGTGACATGGTTCATTCCTCTATATTGCATTAAGAAGGTATAGAAGAGGTAGTTATTCTATCACCATTAATTTTTCTTGCAAAAATAATGCATCACAGCTTGCAGGAAGAGAAACAGATACTTCAAATTGTATTCAGCTTCGGTCTGCAAGTGAAATGAGAAGACTGGGAGCAAGAGAGGCTTTCACACTAGATGCAGTGTACCTTATAAAACAGACACTTCTGTCTTTGATTGTTTATGTTGACTTGTGACAGGCAGAGTGAGGAACTACACTCATGTGTACAAACAGAAATATATAAAGGACAGGTGCTAAGGTGATGTTCCCTTGAGCTGGCTCACGTGTTTACTTCAGCTGTGCAAGTGTTCTGTCAAGGAAACAGCTGGGCATACTCACACACACATATATGATAATGAAATAGCAGCAAAAACCCTAGCTAAAATAATCTATGACATTCAGAGTAACACAATCATCACTATACAAGCCAAGTAATTTCAGGGACCTGGTGACAGACGGTATTAAAATTTTTTCCTACTGGAGTTTGCTTTCATTATCCTATTTACAGATGAAAGCAGCCTCAGTGTCTGAAATTGTAACTATGATGTACACAAGGTGCTGTTTGAAAACCTCTTGACTAACCATATAGTCTTTATTCCAATTTTTTAAAAGTAATAATACAACTTCCCTTTCATTGACTTCATATAGTTTACCTTACATTACTGCATTATAGATCTTCTAGAACTAATTTTCTATGAGGTGTTTGGGGTTTTTTTAATGTATTCCTTGTTGATAGCTACAGATCTTTCAGTATTTCTGTTTCGTTTTCAGTCTGTATTTTTTCCTAGGCATAGCTGCTATCTTGAAGTGCAAGTTAACCTCTTTCAACTACAAGAGAAGATTTCTGCCACAGCCCAGATTCCTTTAGCACACAAAACTAGGTACACGTTTTGCATTTTTTTTCATAACAAAACCTGCACATAAACCACAAAAAATATCTTATTTTAGCCTATAATGAATTACAAGCAACAAAACATCTGAGAAATCATTCTTCCATCATCTTTCTCATCTTATACCCTCAAAACTTATGTGAAAGAAATACAGTTCTTAGCAAACATGAATACCTATGAGAGCACCAAAACCAACTTTTTTTAAACTTTCTGTAAGATATATTGATTTTCTTTCTTGCTCCAAATTAAATTTTATTTTTCATATGATTTTCAAGATTCCTATCTTCAGTACTCCAGGAGTCTCTAAGCAATAATGAATCTTTTAAAATAATACTTTAATATTCTACAAATAAATCACTTTTGTCAATAATTATGCCAAAAATTTTAGATATATGAAATGAAGAAGCTCATGTACTGTATCCTACTCTCAAAGTTAAACTGTTCTCTACACATAATCTCTTGGCACTTTATTCATTCCAGTTTAAAGATGATGAATAATAGAGTTTTCACCGCTTCCTTTGGGCAACAGAGTGCTGAAAATAATATAAAATTCTCCAATCTTTCACTTTGCGAAGCATTTACAAAATACTTTAAGGAAGCATTACTTGAGTATGTTTGGGTTTTTCTTTGTTTTGAGAAGATTTTCTTGCAGAGACATTTGGACTGAACTCAGCAGACAGCCTTATGGCCATGAAATAGAGGAATATTAGTGATAAATATCCATCCATATGCCCAAATGTGTTTTCTCCATGGTTAGCTGGGAGCAGGAGAGAAGATCTCAGAGCATTTTTCTATAGACACAAAGCTCATGATTACAACCCACAAAGGCTGCTCAAATAGGTAATTTTGTCCTGGCTAGGTAACTGATAAAAGAATGCTGAGCACCTACTCCTGCTTGTAGAAGGTTTGTGGCAAGGGAACTCAGAAGCTTAAGGCTTATGAAAAAAAAAAGCAGTTTTCCTTGAGTAAGAAACTGCAGACTTGAGGAAGGAGGAGGGCAAACCAGAAACAACAAAGGGTTCCAATGCTGCTTGCTAAAAGAAGACATCCTGCACCTCTGCTGTTACTGCTGTTCTGAAAAGATGATGTGGCTTTTTTCATTCAGTTTGTGTCTGAACGTGCAAAACTGACTGATTGTCAACAAAGGTGTACACTGTTGTTTTGTGAGGGTATGGTACATTTGAACATTTTGTCCATTTCTTAACAGAAATTCTTTTTATTTAAAGGACATAGCTGGTGCAATAGCACTGGCAGAATTCTCCAAGAAGGAAATTGTTGTAACATTGCTTTGTACTACTAGTTACAAATAAGTAATTTTAAACAGTTTTTAATCAAACTCCAGTCCTGAAGTGGGAAAGCTGTGAAACCTCAGGACTGGTGTGAGTAGGGGCAGAAAACTCCACTTCTTAGAGAGACCTGGATGAAGGCAAGAATGCAAATCTGTAAAACTGCCACTTTCTATCATCCCTGTGGTAACAGCTGGTCTTGGACTCATCTCATAGGCAAAAAAGTATTGGATAGACAGAATTTCTCTGTCAATAGCAGTAAATTCAAGATGCTTGGGATTGTTCTTTTGGCAACGAGGCCAGCTAGCCTCATTGTGTCCAAAACTGCCTATGAGAAATTATGCAGCTGGATACAAACAACCTGTTTGGAATGATCCTTGGTCTGTCTAGTCCCTGAGCCTCACCAGGAGCTGTCAGAAAGTGAACTAGCTATTGTGGATCAAAAATGCGCCATGAACCTTCCTCATAATTTAGTTATATAGACAATCAGCAACTGTGAGTGTTTCCTGGCACTGTTTATTCAACTGAACAGATAAAACCATCATAATTTTATTACAAAAGATTTCAGTGGCCTACACAATTACAAATAATAGCCAGAGTAGCAATTCAATATTTTAGCATAACATTTTTTAAGTAGAGAGCCATTGCCTTATGAACTGTGATGATCGTTTTGTTTAAAATTTAGAAATTAAAAACAAAAAAGCCTTTGAATTTTGAGAAATTGATGCATCCAAATAAAATTTCATGAGATTCCACTTCAGAATAGTCTCCAGAGAGCAAAAGTAACTCATTTGCTCAAAAGTCTTGTGCAATATTTTAAAGGAAAATCTTCATTCCTTCATTAAATGGGCAGAATTTTTTCCAGTGCTCTTTTGTTTCCATTTTGCATTTAACTTTTTATTTCTCTACTTCATGCTACATAGAGGAAGTTCTGAGACTCTCCATCTGCTAATTCAATCACCCCATGTTTCATTCCTGTTTTCACTATTGTTTTTCCCTGTTTTATGAGGCTGAGGCCAGACATTGGGCAAGCTTAAGAGAAACATACAAAAAGCATTCTGGCCACCTCGCTCATTTCAAGCAAAAGAATGTGTGAATGTATTTTGCAATTGCTAAGTCAGCTGTTTCCACAGTAAAGTTATTACTACCCATAAGCCAATAAAAGAGTTATTGTTAACTTGTTAACTTTCTAAAAACTTGTTAAGAGTTTTTAGAAAGGCTTGTTTTGCTGTGTTGTTTACTGCATTAACTCTTCTGTATATCAGGTCATGCAGTGTAATTACTTTTACCTCAAAAAAGTTGACTGAAAAATCAAGATAAAAAATATAAATTTTTCTGTGAGAAATCTACCAGTTTAACTAGATTTTTTTTTACCTGAAAAACTGTTGTTTCACACTTCACCACTAGTTTTGTGTTGCAGTGTAATTCCACCACATTTGCTGCCAGCCTTGCAGGGAAAAATGACAAGAAACCAAACGTTAAAACAAGAGAAAGAACATACCGTCATAAGACATTGCACAGACTCCCGTGAGCTGCATTCTTGCATGGTCATTCTTATTAACCTTAAGACACAAAAGTGGCTTTGATTGCTGAGTTAACAACATAAAATTTATTTGAATAATTATAGTAGTATATCCATTATGATTGCTGTAGTTTGATTGTCAACTAAATTACCATAGTAGCATAAAATTGCTTGTCTCCTGCTCTATGTGGTTTTGAGAAAGGTAGGAATAAAAAAAAAAAAAAAAAGAGTTGCAGAAAATGCAAAGGATCACTGTAATAAATACTGGAAATTTAGTCATTAAAAAAGCTCAATGAAAGGTATTCTGAATCAAGTGTTGTATGAAAAAAAAAAGCTTGGAATTTTGAGAACAGATGCTGCTTCTTGTTTTTCAGTTCCTACTGAATTTATAGAACCTGTACTTTATAAAATATTTGTAAGATATAGTATTACATTAAAGAAATACAAATGTCTCCTGAGAAAACCTGGTCGAATCCATTATTTCAGAAAAACTTAATGGAAATATTCTTGCTTCATGTTTTGACCTACTTATGCTACATATTACTTAAACAAATTCTAGATAGTATCTCAAGAGAGAGAAGAAGCAACACTAATAGCATAATCTGTATCACTAATACTTGTGATCACATCAAAACTTTTTTTCACAAATCCATGTCAGAAACTCACACCAAAGAACACCAGGGCATGTTCCAATATGGGATATCTCCATCCCAGAAACCTGCCTCAAAAAGACAAATTCACTGTGAACTGCAAGGTGCCTAGAGCTGCCTGATAAGAAATATTAATTCCAGAAATCTCTGGAATTCCACTCCTTGGCACAGCCTGTCCATCTGATTCAGTGTTACACTGGACTTTCCTGCACTCAGAGCTCCTATTTATCATCAGTGATTTTAACTAATTTGTGAGTCTCATTTTTGTAATTAATGATGGCATGTTATCAGTCAGATTATTTTTCTTCCATAATATCCTAGGAATTAGGCTGCATATCCATAAATATGATATTTATGGTTTGGTTTTTCTTCAAGCCTTGTAGCAGTCTTGAAGAAGCCATTTTATTCTTGTCTTTGGTAGGGGAATATTACAAAAAATTTTACTTGCCTGGAATTTTTTACTTGCCACGATTTCTCTGAGAAAATCTAATTTCAAACAAACTAGTACACCACTAGAGAATTAGGTCAGGAGAGATCTCTGAGAGCCACAACTGACATCTAATTACTATCACATACCATCATACCTCATATCTAATTGCCATCTCCCTTCAATAGCAAAACATACCAATGGTTTATTGTAAAACCGTGACATTTCCATTTTGCTTTATCTTTAATTCTTCAGGTTTTCAATAGGAAGCATATTCATTCCAATGGATGAAAGGAAACAAAATAAAGATTGAATGTTCATAGATGTGCAGAGTCATGCAAGAAGATTGCCAGGGAACAAAATACTGCTACAGCCTAAGGTGCTCATGCCAATCTAAGAATTATTTTTCTGTCCCAAATTCAGCTGAAAAAACCCAAACACTTTATGTATGCCCTAGAGATGTGCTTAATACAGAGCATTCCAATCCCAAAGTAGTATAAAACAATCTTACTAGAGAGCAAGGTTTCTCTTTCAGAGCATATATTCATCTGTGCTCAGAGTATTGGTATTTTTAATAGGTCTCCAGTTATGCAAACTCATGGGCCTAAAAATAATTTTCTGGCACTGTTCATGTGCTGTTGATCAACATTGTTTTAGAAAATTCTTTTCCTCTAGCTTTTAAATGTCATTCCTATAGACGTGGAAGACTCACCTTTTGGAAAATTCTTCACCTTATCTATATTTTGAAAGGAGAGCTGTTGCTGGGAGAGGTGGAATCTCCATGGTTTTTTGAGGGGTTTCTTTGGTTGTTTTTTAATTGGGTTTTTGCTTGTTTGTTTGTTTATTTGTTTGGGGGTGGTTTTTTTGTTTGTTTGAGGTTTGTTGGGTTTTTTTTTGCAAGCTGGATATTTTCTATTGCAAGCAATGCTTCTTGTTTTATATCTCTTCAGGGCATGGTGATGTTCCTTAACATTTCAACACATCTCAAAACTAATTAGAAATAGGCTACAGTAAGTGGATATTTCAGCTTAAATCCCTGCTATTAGGTCACATATGGTCTAAATTGCAGAACTTGAAATAACAAGCAAGAATTACATGCTTTGAAATTTTTCACTTGACAAATCATATAATTATAATGCACTTCACTACACCTTATAAAATATGTCATAAACATAAGCTATGTTCCACAAAAGATTGTTCTGCTTCAAGACCTGGCCAAAGCTCAGAAGAGGAAAACAAACAAAAATGACACAGCAGAATAATGAGACACTTTAAAATCTCAGAGCACTTTCAGTGGTTTTCAATTATGCTGAAAGCTGGAATTTCATCCTATTTTTTATCAGTGACCCTATATTAATTCCTCAAGGTTCTTAACTGTTTATCTTAAGTTCTAAAAAGTTTCCAAGATGTGTAATAGGAAAATCAGAAAGACTGCACATAGACTGACAGGAAGTGGGTGAGATAATGAAATTGTGTAGACCCTTACAAATTTATGACAGGAAGAATTTCACAGTTCTTTTTAGGTCATTTAGCAGATGAATTCAACTCTGCTCCTATCTCAGAAGACAGAATTTGAAAGCTTCATTACTGTAATATTTTTGCAATTAGATCTTACCCATATATTTGTTTCTTAAGTTTCTTAACTTTCTTACTCCTTACTGAGTCCTTGCCCCTCTGGAACTCTGACTTATGAGATATATGTCAGGACATAGGGATTTCTTTATTATATGAGCTGTTTAAATAAGGACAGAGTTACAAGAGTAACTGCAAGCTGCACTTTTAGTTCAAACAGAATTTATGGTCTTAATACAAAAACACTAGGAAGAATTCTTTCATTGGTTTTATTGCCTTAAATATCTATTAATATAGAAGAGGCCATATTTCTTTATCTTAGGGTGAAATTCTACAACTACTAGGATTGGTTTAGGAACAGATGGGTACACAATTCATGGTGGTGAATGGTGCTGCATCCAGCTGGCAGCCAGTCACTAGTGGGATTTTCCAGGCCTCAGCACTACTGGGATCAGTCCTGTTTAATTTCTTTATTGATGATCTGGATGAGGGGACCAAGTGCACCCTCTGTAAGCTCACAGACAACACCTAGTTAGGAGAGAGTGTTGATCTCTTGGAGGACAGGAAGGCTCTGCTGAGGCATCTGGGCAGGCTGGATCCATGGGCCAAGGCCATTTGTATGAGGTTCAGCAAGGCCAGGTGCCGGGTCCTGCACTTTGGACAAAGATGCCCATGGAGTGCTACAGGTTGGGGACAGAGTGGCTGGACAGCAGCCAGGCAGAACAGGAGCTGGGGGTGTTGTTTGACAGATGGTTGAACATGAGCCAGTGTGTGCCCAGGTGGCCAAGAAGGCCAATGGCATCCTGGCCTGTGTCAGCAACAATGTGGCCAGCAGGACCAGGGCAGTGATTGTCCCCCTGTACATGGCACTGGTGAGGCCACACCTTGAGAGCTGTGTCCAGTTCTGGGCCCTTCACTACAAGAAGGACTTTGAGGTGCTGGAGTGAGTCCAGAGAAGGGCAGCAGAGCTGGTGAAGGGTCTGGAGTACAAGTCCTGTGAGGAGCAGCTGAGGGAGCAGGGGATGTTTATGCTGAATAAAAGGAGGCTCCGGGGACATCTTATCACTCTCTACAGCTCTCTGAAAGGAGGCTGTAGCCAGGTGGGGGTCAGCCTCTCCTCTCAGGCAAGAAGTAAAAGAATGAGAGGAAATGGGCTTGAGCTGTACCAGGGGAGGTTTAGGTTGGACATCAGGAAGAATTTCTTCACTGAAGGGTAGTCAAGCATCACAATAAATGGACCATGGAAGTGGTGGAGTCACCACTCCTGGACATATTCAAGAAACTGCTGGATGTGGCTCTTAATGCTATAGTTTAGTTGACATGGCACTGTTTGGTCTCCATGATTTTGGAGATCTTTTCTAACCTTAATTATTCCATGATTCTGAAATCTGCTTTCTTCATTCCTCTATACAATAGATGGGAAAGTGATGAACAGAAAGAATACTGAGGCAGTCTGGAACTCCTCATGACTAGCTGTTTCCTCATTTGGAGTTTGTGCTGTAGAATTTGCCTTGTGATTTCATGTACCAGCATTTCTGAATAGTGACATGAAAAGATAGTGCTAATGTTATCTCACATTTTTTTTTATTAAATTGATATTAAGTCTTTCTGAGGATTTAGTTTGCCAACCCCATTGACCACAGAGTTCTTCAAAGACTAAGTCTTTATTTCACCATGTTTGTAAAGATACCACAGTGCAGAATGGTGAAATATCACTGATGGAAGAGGGAGCTATAACGTACTTATTTCTGGTAAGTTTTCATGGTCTTCATCTATCCAAGAATCTACTTGGTTATGCAGATCCCAGTGACACCTTTCTCTGTTCATTGGTCTGGAAAAAATCAAATCTTTGCCAGTTTTGCAAAACTGAGAGATGGAGTGTTGCTCCTAAGCGGAGCGTATATCAAAAACTTGATATGACTGTCTTTGTGTTTTTATATTTGGTGTTTTCATTGCTGATCAAGAAGAATGTACAGGAAAACAGTTCAGAGGAAAGTGCATGAAGATAAAGTGAATTTAAAAGGGAAGAGCAAAATAACAGAATAGTCACACTAGGTGAATAAGGACATGACAGTTACATGAAAAAAAGCCAAAGACCCTACAGGTGGCTATGGGCAAACACCAGTGGGAGTAAAAAAACCAAAGGGACAATACAGACCATGTATCAGTCTACATACCCTTTTATTTTGTTATGAATCCCTAGTTCAGTACAACTGAGAGCATCTGTTAATGTACTAATTAGTATGCTAATTCCCTGCTAATTGATCATGACCATTGAGCATCAGCTGCAATAATTGAGAGTATTTCTGTTGAAAGTGCAGCTATACTGATCTAATGTATAACATTCAATGTCAATAAAATGTATTGGATTATTTAATAAGGCCAAGAAAATACCACAAAATATTTTCCTAATATACTTAGCTAAAATAAAACTAGCTCATTTTGGCTGTATTTCTCCCACTTTCTTACTCCTTTTCTGGGAAATTTTATATTTATGAAGGGGGAGCTCCCACTGTATCAGCCAAAGATAAGAAAACTTCATGAAGGAGTACAGGCTGCTGGAACACAAGGAATCAAATTCTTCTATATTCTTTCCAATGTTTAATCCCTGATATTAGCAAACATTTATTCTGAAAGAAATATTAATGGAAACGGCACATTTCAAATTAAGTATCTTCTTGATGCGACTTCTGAGAAAATAAATATACTTATCAACTTAAGTGACATTCTTCCAGCTGAAGAAGAAAATCTGTACTGTGTGACATGTGGGTACTTGTGGTTCTTGCCTACTTCATTACACAGAAAAGAACATGTTAATATATGGGTTACTAAGAATCAAGAAATACATTCACTCAGCATCTGTACTGTCCAAAATGCCTGGATATCACAGATCATGTGATTCATAGCACCCTTCCCTTAACCTACAATAAGGGATATGGCTTATTTATTTCTATTTAGTATTTTTATAACAATGCAACTAAAGTCACCCATGCTCATATTAGTTGTGAAAGGAGGCTTTCCTTAGAAAAGCAGGCCCACAGAGGAATCTAGCATGCGATCGCAAGGACAAACAGATGCCTGTGAAGGACTGAGGTTTGATTATTTTACTGCTCAGATTGTATTTTCCTCAATTTTTAAGGGTTTAGGGTCAGACTGTCACAATGAAAGTAGTAATGACCCATTTTTCACATTACTGAGCTATACTGATGATGAAAGCATGTGACATCTAATAAAGGCAAGGTATGGATTTTTGCCAAAAAACTTTGCAATGGAAATCTCTATTTTGAATGCAATATTTGTGTATTAATAATTAACACCTGGCTGACTAACTTTTTACTTTTGGTTTTGTTCACTTTTTTCTTTTTTTTTTTTTTTTTTTTTTTTTTTTTTTTTTTTTTTTGGCAAAATTTCATTGATTTAACAGCTTATTAACTTAGTTTATTTACTGGCAAATCCAAGCCTGTTTGCTGACTCTTCTGAAACTCAAATGCAACTCATCCACATAGTTTAGAAAATGGATTACTCAGATTATTATGAAAACAGTCCAAAAAATATTAAATCCTATTTATTTTCCAAGGTTTACGCTACCTGAATTTGTTCTGAACTCCACTGATATGTATGAATTTCTGTTCCTGTAAACTACAGCAAAAATGACAGTGCCGGATTTTCTTCAATATTCTTCTATCTATAAGTATGTGTGTTACAAAAAGAAAAAAGAAAAAGAAAAAATCTCTTAAGACTTCAATTTTTGGACATAATAAATGTAGAAGTCTGGATTATCAGAAGGGGTTATGCTTTTTGTAACTGGGACGTCTATTCTTGGCAAAATTCTAGGTTGGAATAAACAGAACTCTTCCTAAATACTCTGAATAGTCAGATGGCCTTAGTTTTCCTTGTCTAAACAACTAAATCTTTGATGTCTGTGTAAATACCACAATATGTAACTGGCCCTCCAAGGCATTTCTAGTGTAATTGAAATTTACCAAATATCCCATCTGAAAGTTCTTTTCAAACTGCCAGTGAATAGAGGGCTTGTAAATTGTTGCTGTGCACAAAGTAGGTAATTATGAATTAGGCATACTCTGATGCTAATTCCACTTTGTCATTCACATTTTCCACTGATGTGAACTTTTAAAGATAGCGAAACTTAAGAGGACACAGAAAATTAGGGTTTGGTAATTCCTATTACATGATATCATTTTGTTGCTACATTTATAAAGTTTGGAGAAATAATTTCATTACATGGTAAATTCAGTAGTTTTACAAGCTTCTAGTATTTCACTTAAGGACAAAATCATCCTGTTTTATAAAGGCATTATCATGAACTTTGCAAATACAATAACAGTACTTGTTTGTTAGTGCAGATCTCTAGATCCCATGCAGATTACTGCATGGGTTAAGACCACTGCTTTGCATCAGTCCTCAAGGAACACCTGGAAAAAATATAAATCTCTAATAGAGACTGCACACCAGAACTCTTCTCCTACCCTTTTAAATATATTGTGTTTCAAGTACCCTCTTTTATGTTTTTTTAGCAGCAGGATCCTGATCACTGAGGTGTTGTGGTGGGCTTGGATTCTGGGATTTTCTGGAAATAAAGTGAAAGCTGCCTAGAAAATGTCCATGCTTTCAACGTACTGTACACTTTAAATAACATTAAAAAATTTATAAATTATAATTCTTACTTTGCAGATCACCAAAAGGAAAAACTACTTGACTTTTAAAAACAGAAATGAGAAACAAAAATTAAAATCCCCCAAGACTGGGAATGTTTTTACCACCAAACATTTGCAACAACATTGGCCAAACCTACTCAAAAAGGTATAAACAAATGCCCTGTCAAAGTATGGAAATACTGGAGTGAGGAACTGTGAGCCACATTGCTCCCATGGTTTATACACACAATGGGTTTTTGCTAGCAGCTCATTTCCTTTTTTTTTTCCTTCTATTTAGTCTTTGTAGGCATAAAATTGTATTACTCCTTATGAAAATATTAATCTTCTAGACATGAGTCTTCTCTTGAATGATCATTCTAAAGATCAGGAATTTATTATGCTACACATATTTATTATCAGGAATATTGGTAGCACAATAACATGAAAATTGCAATGATTAATAAATCTAAATAACAGGTTACAATTCATAATTGTTCTAGTATGTTCC
Organism: Onychostruthus taczanowskii; assembly: GCF_017590055.1. Classification (NCBI taxonomy): domain Eukaryota; kingdom Metazoa; phylum Chordata; class Aves; order Passeriformes; family Passeridae; genus Onychostruthus; species Onychostruthus taczanowskii. The sequence continues at coordinate 1,493,256 of NW_024500683.1, forward strand.
TAGAAACAATTAATCATGGAAGTAAGAAACTTAGTGCAAGCACTGCACTATTTGATGCCTGATTGTGTATTATTCAGTTGAAGACATGGTTTTATTACATTATGTGCCTTTTTTGGTTCACATATTCTGAAAGATTATTTATCCTTTCCTAATAGGGAAAAAAAGCCAAAAGAAATAAGATTTGAAAAGATTTGGAAAAGCCAAAAAGAAAAGGCTTTGATTTTTAGGATTTTTTTTTGCCATTTTACACTGGTTTTCACAGTACATGCGCACTGAGACTGATGCTGCCAGTAAGATCACCCTCAAATGTCACTGCAGAAAAAGCCCCATTATGTTATGCCCACGGTCTGAACCTTAAGCAGTTTTTTTAAATCACATTTCTGCTGGAAACAAGCCCCTTTGCAGATGAACCCAGAGATGACATTTTTAGCGGTTCCCATCCACGTCAGTGAAAAACTCATTTCGTAAGTTGAATTTTCTTCTGAAGGCCCTGTAAAATAAAGTAGTTGACTCTGTATCTGGTTGAAGCAAGTGAGGCAATTCCTTCCACTGACCCTGCTGTGGGAATGATAGCTTCCAGCAAGGATAGGAAACAGCTGGCAGACAGAGGCAGTGGGAAGGAGTTACCCTCAGCCCTCAGCCAGTGCTGCACTGCCAGTGCCTGAGGCTCCTGGACACTGAGAAGTGAAAGATTAACCTTACCTTTCTTGTGCACATCAGTCTCTTTGTGGGGATCAAGCACCAAATATCTGGGAAAACATGGATTAGGTGGTCGTTTTTTTGATCTTCCCATCCCTGTGTTGCAGCATTTCTCAGTAGTAAAGAAGGGGTAGGATATTCATACACCACTCAGTTCTGGACCCTTCCAGTCTTCTAGCTCAGTCCCTGTTGTTAACAAGTAGATTACCTCTTAATTATTTTTCATATGTATGCACTGCACTATTTTAGACAGATTTCTATAAAGGAATCTTGCTATCATAGACCATTTGTCTATGATCCTTTTCTTGCTTTACTATTTTTTTTAAATTCCAATTTATGTTTTTCAGCCTAGCTATCTGCTCCTGTACCGCTGAAATCAGTGGAAATTCTAAAGTTAATTTAAATATGTACTTTTTAAAAAATAGCCAGGAAAAAAGTAGGCATATGTTCTGATCGCCATCTGACATCATCATAAATGTACAGAACTCTCCAAAATAATAGGTCTCAAATATTCTCAGAACTCTGGTATAAAATTAATATTTACATCAGCTGTTCTATCAATGTCAGCGACTCATCCACTGGAAATTTCAGATCATTCAAGTCTTCCTTAAAATTGGAATGAACTCTTTGTAAAAAAATATTTTCCGTCTGATTTGTGTTTTCCATTTAGAATGTGTAAGCAGTATAGTGACCTTAATCAGTTCAGATTTAGGTTAAAATTGTACACTGTCTTGAGAGCTGCCTAATTTATAATTTTTTGAAATTTTTTTCAGTCCTTGGCATTAATCCTTCATAATCTGGATGTGTTTGCACTATTGTCTGCATGAAAAGAGCATGCAGACAGGTTTAAATTCCTCATAGGGATGTTTAGTAACAGATTTGCTATTTAGTTAAAAAGTATGAAATTGATCAGTTTTACCTAAAATCCTTCCCTGATTGCATATCCAATATTGCAATTCAGAAAAGCCATTGAAAATTTTACTTTTGCTGTTAGTGGTATGAATAGTTAAAAAAGTAAAGACATTTTGAAATAGCAAAATATTAAAAGATTACACGCTTTAAATGTCAAGACAGACTATTAGGGCCTTAAGAAAATGTTTTGAAAGATATCTTTTCATCTAGCATAACAATGTTGCTTGATTTTTTTTTACAGCAAGGTTTTCCACATTAGCAAGATATTAAAATACTAGCCCAGAAAGATTCCCGTTGCAGCCTTTCAGTTATTACTTACAATTTTTGTTTCAGATCTACTGCTGAATCTCACATGCTGATTCTTCTGACTTATTGACATGCTCAGCTGACTACAAAACTCAAAATAATGTAGTGCAAAAGATGGATAGCTGAAACATACAGTTCAGCTTATACTTAAGCACCTAAGAAATCCAACAAAATTATCTCTGGATCTCACAATTGCACTGTCTTCTGATTGTACACTAAACCCCCTCACAGTAGTGATGAAAGTGAAAGCAAATAACCCAATACAGCAGAATGATTTTTCAGACAGAACTGCCAAAAGACAAAGCAGCTCAGCTATCAGCAAGGGAACAATTGCCACCACTCCATCATAGATATCTCACATTTGGCCCTTAAAGGAAACTAGAAAACACCTTATATTTAAAAAGAAAAAAAACCCAAACCCATACATTCATAGAATAGATTGTGGTGGAAGGGACTTTTAAAGGCCATCTAGTCCAACCTTCCTCTGATAAGCAGGGCAAACATCAACTACATTATGTTGCCCAAATTCACGTCCAACCTTACCTGGAATGTTTCTAGGGTTAGGGCATCTATCATCTCTTTAGGCAAACTGTTCTCTGTTCCAGTGTTTCAATATCCTAATAATTAAAAATTTCTTCCTTCTGGCTAGTCTAAATTTTCCCTCTTTTAGTTTAAAAACACTGCCCCTTGTCCTGTTGCTATAGGTCCTGTTAAAATGTTAGTCTCCATCTTTCTTTTAAGCCCTCTCAAAGTAATGAAAGGCCACAATAAAATCTTCCCAGAGCCTTCTTTTCTGCAGGCTGAACAGTCCCAATTGTCCCCCTGGTTTTCTTGGGAAAGGTGCTCCGTCACTCAGGTCATCTTTATGACCCCCCTGTGGACCTGCTCCAGCAGGTTCATGTCCTTCTTTTGTTGGAGGTATCAGAGCTGGGAGCAGCACCCCCAATGGCGCCTGACTAGATCAGAGCAAGAGGGGCAGAATACCTCCCTTGACCTGCTGGCCACACTGCAATTTATGTATGCCAGGATTTGGTGATCTTTTTGGGTTCTGAGCACAAAAATGTGTGGGATTAAAATGTAAAGCAGATAAAATGTGGGGGGAAAACATCCTCAAAGCTACTGCATTGTGAAACACATAAACTTTGATCCATCCACTGCTGTGTTCTGTGCATTGTGAAACACATAAACTTTGATCCATCCACTGCCGTGTTCTGTAAGTTGCAAACAAGATTAATCTCTCTTCTCCCCAGAAAATAACATTTCTCTCTTCTCCACCCCTTCACTTACATCTCTTTTACTGGAAAGGTTTTAGCAATGTTTTCTTACAGACATAACATGATAAACAACAAATTAAATTGTTAGCATTGCTTCCAGGTTCTGTTAGGTTGCTACGGTTTCTGTTTCTATTTCAGAAATGAGTGCAAGACAGAAATCCTGAAGACAGTATCTTGCCATTTTTAGCTGATCAAGTAAAAGATTAGTGCTGAAATGTGTCCTTTCAAAGAAGTTTTTACAAGCTGCTCCTTTTTAATATCATTTACATTCAGAGCCATGAAAATGTGGTCATACACAGCAAGTTTTGCAGGCTAAGACTGGGAAAACCAATGCTGGAAAGGACATCTGAAATATTTGCTTATCTCCCTCTGTTACTGTTTTGGTTTGTCCTACTGCAGGAGCTTACTTCAATGTCCTTCTGACGCATCTACAATCCTTGTCTTCAACTAGACCCCCAATACTTGCAAATCTCATGTCTTTATAGAAAGCAAGATACAGAAATATCTTTTTGCCTCACTGTAACAAACACCTTAGGTGCACTTGGCCTTCTGGCATAGATCCCATGACCTCATAACATATCAGAAATTGCCACATTTCCTGGCTACCCCTGTTCCCTGGACTAAATTTCCTACTCCCTTGATCTGTGAAATGCCAAGAGACAGATTGGAATGTTCAGCTCGCATGGAGAATTTTGAATTGGTAGTGTGTTGGAAAGGTGGTTACTTAATATGTTCAATTGTTTGATTTGCCATTGTGTGCTTCTGTGAGGAAGCATTAGCACCATCTAACCCTTTAAGTCAACCTAAGATAAGTGAAAATACAAAAACATATTGTTAGGACCTGTTTTAGGAAAAGTCTCTTAGGAGGAAGTGTCTCTTAGTGTGACTTTACTGAGCTCCCTATTTTTCTCCACTGCCCATAAAGGGAAAATTATGTGTCTAAGCTAAGACAGATGATTCCACCCTCAGCAGATACATTTCAAAGGGAATTACATCCATCTGCTCAAACTTATATGTATACCAACCTCTACATAAACAGATATGCTGGCAACAACACTGATATTGGAGTAATACACTTAGATTTTTTTCTGGTTTTTTGATTGAGAACAGCTGTAAATGTAGTCAGCTATTTGGGATAATTTATTGTGATTGATCCCCAAAATCCTTGGCCTGCATATTCCAGGCCCTTTTCTCCAAAAGAGGAATACCTATCAATCTTTCATTCAAGAAAAACATTAAACCATTTCTCTCATTCAGTTGTAATAAAAGCTTCTCTGTAAGATTTAGGCAATCGTTCTACCAATCAAATCCTTAAGGTTGATAATCAAAGGAGTTCCTAAAGTCGTAGCTGCCAAATCCTTGAAGTCCAAAGAATGGTTACAAATACAATCTCTTGAGCAATCACGCATAGCAAGAAAATTAATAAGCATCTTGATTGATTTATGGATAGCTTGCAGAGAGAAAAAGTTTGTAATGGGATATAAAACATAGATCATGTACTATGAATTGCTGAAGGACTGCCAGGTCTTCTGCACTGACCACCTGCAAAGCTTAGTCATCAACATCATATTGCAACAACTCGTGGAGAAGGATTTAAATTCTAAAATAAAAGGTTGGATTAGAAAATGTCGCTGAACTATTCTGTTTTCTCATATGTTCATTTAGGCGATGTCCAGAGTCAGATGTTGGAAAAAGTTAATTATGTTTTTATATTTGAAGCCTCTCCTCCTTTGAGTCTTACTTGGTTACTTGTGATCTCATGTTATTCACTTGAGACAGGGCTCTCTCCTGAGAGGGCTCTCTCTCTAGCTTTCTTGATCTGTGAGTCAAGGCACCAAAGAGGAAACCTGAGTTCCTTTTCCTTTTTTGTAGAGAAACAAAAGCAGCTTAGATGTTCCCCAGCCCTTAGCATACAAATATGTTAAACAGCAACTCATCAACTTTCCATCTAAACCTAATGAATTTTACATTCTTACAATGTAAGTAGTAAGTGCCTGTTTCACATCACATTCATCTTGCACTAAAATTCAGTATTTCCACAGAATCCAGTCTATTTCCTGGCCCTACTTACTTAGCACCACTGGATGCATATTGCTGCATGGGCTTGTGTTTTCACAGTAAGCTTATCATTCTAAGACTTGATTTTCTCTGCTGTGAGTAATGCTCCACTCCCACAAGCTCTGCTATTAGGCTCAGGAATTTGTAAGGTCTGAAGGCAGACCATACCAGTGAAAAGCTCAGCAAAAACAGGCACACAAATAAAGCTGCACTAGTACAATATACTAATGTAACTAAACATCAGGGACAATATCTTCTAAGAGATTCTTCTTTGCAGGAAGTAGCTTAACACATCAAAGATTCTTCTCACACATATCAGCTCTCTGCTGTTGTTTCCAAGCAGACAATCTCAGGTATTGCTGCTGCTTCAGGCTTATTAATGTTTACCAATATTTTGCCTAACTTTCTACTGTAAAACATTCCGGTGTGATTTGGCCCTCATGTCAGACTGACATCAGAACCACACCTCTTATTTGCTTCAGAAGATGAGAAAATAGTTTAAAGCATTGCTTAATTAGAAGCAGTGGAAAGGAAAGGGTTTTACTCATGGTCTTTATTTACTGTGAAGGTGAATGAGGTGATGATTGAGTCATGGTAGTGAGTGATTTCTGACAGAGTTGTTCATAACTGGTAGCTAGGTGAAAAGTAGCATCATTTTGGTTTATACTATCAGTGTCTGAAATGAGGTCAGGCACATATCTTGGCCTTTTTACCTTAACATCCCTCCTGGACTAAGACAAATAGCAACAGAAGATGCAAACGCAAATTCCTACATGAAACTTGCAGACAGACACGGAGCTAGCTATCAGAGTCTTCACCCAGACTTCTCGCCCCATGATTGCAGTGGAAATGGTTACAATATTAATGCCATAAAAATCTCTGAATTCTCTTAAGTGGATTGGACTAATACAGCCTCCACTGAAGCTAAAGATGTGAATCATTAAGCTGTGTCTCCAGGATGTCACTCACTTGTACACTATGCCCAGTTATTAAAAATTTAACTGTGACTAACAGACATTTGGACTTCTCTGCTTTGCCAAGTTGTCACAAATACAAACTAGTTTAAGCTGTAAAAATGATTCTATAGAATTGACTTTAGGCATTTAAAAAATATTTAAAAGAACTTTTAAGGACTTTTTAACAATCCCCACTTACTTAGAAAGAGCATTTTTCTTTCCTTTCTTCTGTAGTCCAAGTAAATGAACCAGAATGCATTTTAAAAATTAGTCACAATTTCTAGTCAGAGTTCTCAAAATCTATATTTCTCAGGTGGCCTATTCAGGTATATGCTTATTCAAAACCAAAGTTGATACGATATTTTTGGTTGATTTCTATGGACAGAAATATTTTGGGTTTATATCATATGAATGAGCAATTGTATTATGAAACCTGGTCCCTTCCATTTTACATTCCTCAGTGGATCCATGTATGCTCAGAAAATAACTGAATACTCTAAGTCTTGTTTCATCCATGGGTGAAAATTTTTACAAAAGCAACTTAATCCTGTAACTTTATCACCCAATGATTCCTATTTGCCAGCAAAAAAAAAAAAAATGTTTCCATATTCAGTTATTTCTTATACACTACACAAGAACCATACGGGTTTCCTTTGGTCAGTCACCTTAGTAAGTCATTAAGTGTTGAATAGGTTTGCTTTACTGATGAAACTTTGCCCCAAAACACTGTGTACAGAGCATATGTTTTGAATTGTCTGTATATGCATAGTAATAGAATGTTCCTTCATTCCTAATAAAAACACATACTAGTACATTTTAGGACACTTTCTTCTTAGCCAGCCTGAGATTTGATTTATGTTTAACTAAATGTCCTTTTCTATAGGATTTCCAAATCAGTTCTGAAGAGACAAACATCTCTGCATTCTTCTGATAGTGTACATTCAGAAATGTGTGAATTATTTAGGAATGTGCGGATCAAGAAGATTATGTGTGCTTTCCATGCCTAAATAATCTAAACCAGAAAATTCAACGTGAAATGTTCCTCCCTATTACCCTCCAGCCCTGAGGCAATGTAATGGTTTTCTGAATCCTGGACACTCCAGGAGAAGTTCAGTTGTTCTCATTCATCACGGTGCTGACAGGACTTTCTCCAAATCCTAGGACTGGGTATAGATCTTTAGTTCCTGGCTCTCACTGGCTGCTCCCTGCAGCCAGCAGAAAGTGGTGGTCAGCAAAACCACCAAGGTTTTAGGCAGGGACTGGCTCAGGCCCTGCAAAGAGACTGAGCTTAAATGGAAAAACTGAATTAAAAAAACAAGGGCTGTAAACGGTCATCTCTAAATCCTAAGAGAGATATTAGAGCTTAGTCCCTAACAAAGCACACTGACTTGCTGTGCCATTAAGCTGATCTGCTAACAAGTTCCTTAGCTTCTGTGTACCCTTAATTAGCCTGTGCACTAGACTACATTTTGAGTAAAGGGGTAGTTTTTCATTAATGCAGTGGATTGGTACACAGTAAACACATTTCCCAATTCTGTCACAGGCACCTTCTGATACAAATTTCATGTTATTCAGTTTATTTCCCTCCTTATTCCCCAAATAAAGGACAATATTATCAAGATGCTGCAAAGCCCAGTTCTCTGTTTTTACAACATACAGATATTATGGAGATGAATCACAGTAAGGAAACAGACAGTGCAAATATCATTACCATGAAAAAAAATATCCTGTGAATGTGAATTTTGTTCATCTAACAATCTAACAGTAAATCAGCAATCTGTAATGTTTTCAGCAGTTGGCTATTTGGTAGTAAAACATCAGGCCTACAATATGGGCAGATGTCTCTACAGTTATTTTTTCATGCAGCTGAGATCAGGATTTGGCCTGTACATCCTTGCCCTGATGACTTCTAAAAAAATCTAGGCATAGATTGCAGAGGATAAATGGTATGCTGAAATACTAGCTCATCTATGATTTTTTTTTTTTTTTTAAGAATTAAAAGAGCATTTCCCACACTGTCTCCATTTTCTATTTCAGACTCCCAATTCAGTCCACAAGAATTGGTGGTGAATAAAATAATATGCCACATGAACTGAAGGCAGAGTTTAACTAATGTTAGTTATGACCTATTTACAATGCTGGCTGCAAAAGTCAACCCTCCCCTACTATTCTGTAAGCTGAAGTGAACAGTTTTAGTTAAACTATGGAAAAGTTTTACTTTTCAAAGCACTGGTCCAAACAGAGGTATGCAAGGGATGTTGTGGGTAACCGCACACTGTGCCCTTTCATGAGTGCTTATAATAACAGTACTTTTTGTTCTTGCCATCACTTTTGGCAGAAGATTTGCCTTTTTGAGGTTGAAAATAGCTAAAACAGCAGTATTTGAGTGATATGAGTGTGTGCTCTGGGTTTTGCATTGTATCTCAGGGTGAGAACCTATGTTGCCTTTGAAGATCTCGTGTTATTCACACAACATGGAGGGCCTGCTATGAACACCAAACTTTCATAAATCTAAGTGAGTTTGATCTACCATCTTGCAAAGGTGTTGCAGCAACTTTGATTAAATCATCCCTTTCCATTAATGCTCTTCTTTTTGTAACATGGATGAGCAAGCCAGGCTGTGGTCTTAGCTTCCTGTGTTCTTGCTCCCTCCTAACTGTTTTGTAAGATGGTATTTTCAACCTTCAAGGGGCTCCCACAGCCTTAGTCTAGTTGTTTTTCCAGAGTGTTGAAAGTACTAGGGCATAGGGAGCCACAACATCCCTGAAATCAGCTGGAAAGGTAAAATAACTGGGGTCAGGAGGCAGGCAGCTTTTAATTCTGATTCACGGATATGTTTGTGGAGAGTCTGTGCATATTAGATATTTTCACCATCCTTCAGTAGCTTTGGGAGGCATCAGAGCTGAATTATACAGTTTCTGAAGCTGCCACTTAGGGTGATAGGCTTTCTGATAAACTTACATAGAAAAGACTCTTTTCCTACCTGAGAGTGACCAAGAGGAGACAATAGCAGGGAACGTCATTAGTGTAGACTAAGCTAGAGAGAAATAGGGCCTTTCCAGAGGATTCTGTTTGTAGAATACAAACTCACACTCAATTATTCTTAGAATGCTCTTTGAAGCATGCATTAAGTCTAACTTGGGCGTTGAAAGCTGTGGAAGTTTTTTCAGTCTCACTGTGATGGCATCAGAATGATCAAATCCAGCATCCAGATCAAAAATCCTGATTCCTTAGTCTGGGTGAATTGGATGCAGGAGGCAAAAGAAGGCAGCTGGCAATTCAGAATAATACTGAAAGATTATATGAGAGTATGTTCAGCCAGTATGCATTTGGCCTGGAGAAAATAAAACAAGTTAATTCCATTAAACTCACGAAGGGACTTCTGAAGCTGTTGACAATTGTTTTCAAACACTTATAAATAAAGAAAGTGTAAATCCGGTGGTTGGGTGATGAGAAAAATATTTTAATGAGTGCCTAGGCGTCAGTGTAGAGTCTCTAATGAGTAGCACATCAAGGCTGCAACTGAATTTTTGCAAAACTAATATTTTTAGTTATTATGCAAATATAATGCTTCAAATAGCTGCATGTTTTTTTCTAAGTAGCTAAATCTGGATTAAGTTTGTGTGAGTGGCCAGAGCAAAAGGTCTGTGCTTTGGCTGGACAGCCTAAAACTTCAGTGATCTTCACTAAGTTGTGTATAGAATAAAAGCTTACTACTGTTCTTCCCACTGAAGCCCAGCCAGGAATAACAGAGGTAGGCATAGTGCTGATGTCATTGTCTGAAGCTGTTAAATCCACATTTATCAAACTAGACATGCCATGGAGGCTAAATAACAGGTTGCAAGTATTGAGGGCTCTAAATCTAAAAAGATTCATATTGTTTTGATAGCTTTAAATAAAAATCCACTTAAACTGGCAGGGAACTTAGAGAAAATCCTCTATTCTGACTGCACTTGGATCTATGTTAGTGTTTTCCAGCAGCAGAAAAAAGTGTGTGAATTCATGTCCTGTGAATGTATGGAGATGGTATTTCTAGCCATGCCTGTGGTAGCAACAGGGGTAGTAAATTTGTTTGAAAACAAGTATTTGTTCTAAGCATGAGACATAGAGAGCATTTGATGTCAACCTGGGGGGTTTTATATGCTTCTTCAAATGCATTGCTTGAAAGATTGTTGGTACAAGTGAGCGGTTCTTAGTGTACCAAAAGAAAACCAATGTACACAGATGAACATCAGTGCATGGGTGGAAAGAAGGCAGCTGGCCAATTTTTATTTGGAAGTTTTATACAATGAAGAAATAGTTTACAGATTATGCATAACATTGTTTCCATCATTGCACAGATTTTTATTTTCATTTTCTAAGAATCTGCCTTTTGTTAACTCTCTCTATAGAAGTGTTTTGTCCTTTCCACTGAAAACAACACAACAAAAATGTAGGTTTTTCTTCTCTTTCCATTCATTTTGTCATTAACCATTCCTTTATGGTTTCTAAATGATGTAAAAAAATCATTTATGATTTAGAAACCTTTATGGTTTCTAAAATGATGTAAAATCCTTATACTACTATACCGACTATGACTTTACATATTGCAAACTGCTTGCATAGTTCCGTTGGATTGTTCTGTGTGGCATGTTCAGTCACCTGCAATAGTTATAAATTCTGAAGTAAAGTCAAGCAAATTATTGTACAGATTACTCCTGGGAAAGGTAAGTAGCTGCAATGTTTAATTTATCTTGGACTAAGTGCATGTATGTATCACTTCTCCTTAAGAATTATTTGCTTGCAGCTCATGTAACAAACTGAAAATTTTCACCTTAATGGTACTGGGATAAGTATGCAACATTTGTAGCTTTATTTAAATGGGGCTCTAAAATGTCATCTTATGCTAGGGAATTATCTCTTTTCTCTTGCCTAGGACATGTGTGCAGATTTCATTGCTGAAATTTCAATGTAACTAGAAATTTTAATGACACATGGTTTAGAATAATAAAAATTAACTCCTACATTAAGAGTTATTGACCCTTAACACACTCATCCATACATTGTCCTCTTAATTCTGAATAGAAAATATCACTATCTGTAACAGCATCCCATAACTCTAATATAAAGCATAGGCAAAGCTCCAAGAACATTTTGTTGTGGAATTGGAAGGCAGTCTCATCTTTCTATAAAAGTAACAGGTGAGACAGTTTGTGTCTGGTTCTTTCAGAAAGCACAAGCATTCTGTGTCCAGCAGTTATAGTCCATTAATGACATATATTTTTTATTTCCCTTCTTTTGTCACTTTTCTTTCTGAGAAGTACCTTTGAGTCACATTGCAATTTTTGATTCACGTAAAAGGAAGACCAGCTAGAATGTGGACTAAGAGTTATACATATATTTCAGTTACATTACTTTACCCTATTTGACATTAACATTTTTCTTCAGAGCATTTTTATTTCAGTTGTTATTTAAGCTTATAATACATCCTCATAATCTTTTTCCTTAAAATTGATACAACTAATGAGGACTGAAGCTTAAGCAAGATAAAGAATTTCTCTAAAATGGCAACATTATCCTATGAAGAAACTTTAAATCTTGTTTAAATGATCCTAAAAAGCACATTTTTTAAGGCCACTTTTACGGAGCAAGTGATGCATAATGGACTGCCACACTAATCATTCTGTGTGAGATCATTTTTATAAGTATCATTATAATCTTCTGAGATAACCAATCTTGTGGATCAGACATGTTCTGGCTACTGTGATGGAAATATTCAGCCACCCTCTGTAACACCTTAGAACTGCCAGAATAAAAAGCAAGTGTGAAATGTTGTTCTTTAAACTTAACTGGGTGGCAGACTCACATGGGACCCTTTCAGAATTCTAATACACAATTTACAGAAAGAATAAAATAATTTTTCAGCTTCTAACATCACAGATTGATATTACTGCTTTATGTCTTAAAAATAATTTTATATTTAGTGTCAATTGGTAGGAAAGAGACTAATATTTCTGGGGGATTTTTCCCCCAAAATAGCTCTTCAGGAGATAAGGAATGTCTCTGAAGAGCTCTCAATTTCTTTTGGTGTCCTAAATAGTGAAAATATTTTTAAAAATTCAGTGTACTAAAGCACCTTCCATAATACCATCATTCTGTGGCTTCTAAGCAGCATCAGATATTGGGAGAGATTGATTTATTAGAACATTACAAGGAAATGCAAGAGAGGGCAGTGGCTCCACTGTGCAACCCAAAAATCAACCTCACTGGTTCTTCCAGTCTTAGCCCAAGTCAATCAGTAGGCCAAGTACGTGGTTTTCTTTCAGAAGCGTAGCATAAGTGTTTCCAGAGAAATTCAAGCAAGCGTGAAGTTTCCAAGCCAAGTTCTATTGCTGCTCTCCAAATCTGCAATTCTGAGAAAGTATTCTACTTAAGTGGAAAAACAAAGAGGTTCCCCCCATTGTAGCCCCTTCTTACACACACAGAGACATATAACAAGTTTTTTTAAGCTAACATGGGACCCTAATGCTAGCACTTGTCCTCTCTGTCTGAAGGAGTCTCTCAAGAATACTTTTGACCATTATTTTGTAAAAAATCATTAATCCCAGGCTGTTTATTTTGGCTGAGTTTGAGACTGATTCAATCAATTTTGTGCTATTTTGTAGTGGTTTCATTATCCAAACTTGTATGCATCTTCTGGACTCAGGAAATGTTGGCTTGATTGCAGGGTTCTTAGTTTCAAAAGTATTAAAACATCTTACCCTTTCACCAGGGTTTTATTTCTCTCATTACACCATAGAAAAAGAAGCAAGAGCTCCTCATTCTGCTGCCAAATTTTACTCTCTTAATAATAACAAGAAGTAAAAGAAACAAACAATACAAAATGGATCATTTTTATTCTATCTAGCATACGTACATGTGTTTGAAAAAGAATGACAAGACAACACTGACTTTCTTCTACAAAATCTGTCAAAGTGCCAAAAGTTACTTCCTATTTCAAGGCCTTTGTAAAGAAGGGGTGATTATAGATGATGATAAACATAATAGAAATAATAAAGATTAAAAATATGAGTACCTAAAATAGTTTGGTCTGTTATTTTGTTGCAATATCATTTTTGCAAATAGAGGGGCATTTTCGACAGGACAAGAAAATAGTCACAGTCTTACCATGACTAATGAAAAATGTGCTTAAAATTAGTTTCTGTGAAGCTGAAAATTAAATCAGATAAGAATAATACATACCTGTGTCATTAAGAGATTTAGAAAAATCTGTGGCATGTTGCAAGCAATGGCAACTACTATTTACTGGCATAAAATGCTACAGCTTTTTAGTATAGATTTGGGGATTTTTTGATTCCTCACAGTCTATACCATTCACATTGATCATCTGATCCATCTACCTACCTTTGGAAATTTCATTCCCACACAGGATTATTTAATCTTCTATTGTCATGTGAAGTACTTCACAGAACCATAGAAGCACAGAATATGAGCTGGGAGGGACCCACAATGGATGGACCCATCCAGTCCATCTGCTGGCGCTGCACAGACCCATCCTCAAGAGTCACACCATGTGCCGAGAGCACTGTGCAAATGCTTCTTGAAATCTCTCAGGCCTGGTGCTGTGACCTGGGGAGCCTGTTCCAGGACCCAACCACCCTCTGGGTGAGTAATGTTTTTCTAATATCCAACCTAAACCTTCCCTGACAAAACTCCCTCTCTGGGTCCTGTCTCTGGTCACCACAGAGCAGAGATCAGTGCCTGCCCCTCCTCTTCCTCTCATGAGGAAGTTGTAGCTGAAATAAGGTTTCTCCTCAGTCCCCTCTTCCCCAGGCTGAACAGACGCAGTGCCCTCAGCCTCTCCTCACAGCTTCCCCTCAAGGCCCTTCACCATCTTTTTTGCCCTCCTTGGTCACTCTTTAATATTTTAATGTCTTTCTTGCATTGTGGCGCCCAGAACTGTCCCCAGCACTCGAGGTGAGGCTGCCCCAGAGCAGAGCAGAGCAGGACAATCCCCTCCCTTGCCCGGCTGGTGATGCTGTGCCTGATGCCCCCAGGACAGGGCTGGCTCTCCTGGCTGCCAGGTCTGGCTCATGTTCATTATGCCATGAACCAGGTCTGTTTCCATGGCACTGCTTTCCAACATCTCATTCCCCAGTCTGTCCCTACATCCAGGGCACTTTGCATTGTTGAACTTCATTAGAGTGTGGATGCCCAGCCCTCTAATTTATTGAGGTCTCCCTGCAGGGCCTTCTAGGTCCTGTCCCACATTTATGAAGATGTTGAAGAGCAAGGGTCTGAGGAGCCCTGTGGAATGATCCTACTAGTGACAGCTCACCTGTCTGATGTCACCACATTCACTGTAACCCTTTGTGCCTGACCTATGAGCCAGTTGTTCAGTCATCCCATAATGTGTTTATCCAGCTGTGTGCTGAACATACTGTCCAGAAGAATCCTGTGAGACACAGTTGAAGTCTTTACTGAAATCCAAAAAGATTACATCAACTGGCTTCCCTTGATCAGCTAGGTGGTTTATCTGGTCATAAATCAGTTTTGACAAGCATGGCTTTCCTCTCACGAAGCCATGCTCTCTGTCACCAGTGGCTGCGTTGTCTTTCAGGTGTTTTTCACTGCCTCCCAGAATAATCTTCTCTATAATTTACTGGGCACTAAAGCAAGACTGAAATGCCTTTAGTCTGCTTCCTATTGCCCTCCTTGAAAATTCATACAATGTTTGAAAGCTTTCAGTCAGCTAGGACTTCTCCAGATTCCCAAGACTGCTTAAAAATCACTGAGAGATGTTTTAAAAGGAGATTAAACAGATGACTCTTGATATTCAGATGTCACTTTGAGTTCTTGACTTGAATTTGACTGAGTGGGTACAAAGTGCTATTTCTAACTAAGTGAACATGAGTTAATTTGTTAAGAAAATGCTCATTTTATGTCCTGGTTCCAGCAGGAGCAGTAGAAAATTTATTTTTCATTAAATTTTAAAATTTGAAGAGAATAAAAACTTGGAGAGTTTTCAGAAAATATAGAGTTGAGGTGTGTGAGCATTGCTAGCAAATATTTATCTCAATATTTTTGAAAGAATCAGTTCATAATTCAATGGGAAAATTATTTTAATAGATTGTCTTTATACATCTCTGAATACGGTCCAATCTATATGTAAGTGTCCAATTCATTCAAAGTTCCTGTTCAAATAGATATGTTACCACATAGCCATGCTTTCCACAAGAATGGCTGTCCATCATGCTTGACACCATCTTCAACAGCAATAGATACATACCAATTACATATTAACTTGTAGCCATTTATGGCTATCTATAATTAATAATTTATTAAATAATTAAATTGCCCCTTTTGGGTTTAGGTGACTTCCAGCTTACCTTTTAGAGTTTTATGCTGTGTATGAATCAGTACAGTTGCATTTTTGAAGCAATATAAATTTTTGACATGCAAATTGTTTTGAGGAAATAAATGCCATAATTTTGATACTTGCTGTTGACCATTGTGCACCTTTTCAGATGATAATCTGATTTGATGGCTTTTAGTTCCCATATTACAAAAACCATACTGTTTTCTGGTCATGCTTTCTGTGTTTTCTGAGATTTGAAGGATTTATCATATTCTTGCCCCTGTTGTCTCTTTGTGTGGCTGAAGGGACCTTGTGATCAATAAGGTTTATTGATCAGTCATTCCATGGCAGCTTTCCAGGTCTTTGTCACCCTTGAATCTTTCCTCTGAATTCTTTTCAATTCTGTTTTACCATTGCTGAGATACAAAGATGACAGAGCCCTGCAGTGAAGATGGGGCTGCACTGTGGGCTTGGTCACAAAGTGAAACTGGCTCTTTTTTCACTCTCTGCCCTCCCCTTTAACTCCTACTACTTGGACTCTTTCCACAGCTGCTACTGAATTATTCATAGAAATATGAATGACAAGTCTGTGAGAATTTTTCCTGCATAGTAATACCTAATTCAGACCATGTTGTGAATTATCCATAAGTGTGTGTGTGTGTGTGTGTGTGTGTGTGTGTGTGTGTGTGTGTAGGTAGCTAGTTTAGGTATTTAGGATACATTTGGCTATTTTTCCTCTCTACATGCATCCATTATCACTGATTTTCCTAAAGCTTTGTACCCTATTATCATACACATATATTAATTTGCTCAAATGTTTACTAAATGGAGATTTTAAAGGAATATTTTTACTTAAAATAACTTGCATTGAATTGGTTGCTTTCATACTTTTCCTAGCATTAATTAACTTATATCATGCAGGATAAGAATAAGTTAATTATTTTTTTTTCAGAGTGATTTTGTCTTGAGGAATAAAAAAATGAAGAATTTGACTTAACCTAACATACTTAATAATCAACTTTTACTAGGAAAATTTTTAATGATTTGCAACTGCTTTTTTGGATTAGGAAATCAAGAAAAACTCTGTACCATTTAAAAAATTCCTTCAAAGTCTTTAATGTTTAGTAAAATCAGTGTTATCTTTCTGCACTGCTTTTTCTTTCTGCTGTAAGCCATTACAAGATAGGCTTATATGTTAATTAGTACAGGAGCCTCTTTATCATAAAAGGCAGAATGAAAATGTAAAGAATATTCTTTAATATTGTAGTCTCAGATTCATTACTTAAGTTCCAAAGTTCATTTATGATTCAGTATAGTTTATATCTACCTGAATAACTGCCCTCAAAAAGACAATTTTTGACAGTGAGAATAATATTTTTATTTGTTCCATGAAGTGATGAGCATATGCATTGATTAATATATATTCAGACATATATAAAACTTTCAGGCAATGAAGTTAATGTTCATTTTTTTCTTTGGTTACATTGTGGGTTATTTTTAGTTGTTTCCATTTCAATTACTTACTTCTAGAAACTGTAATCAAATTACTTAAATATTACCACACTGATCAGATGTTTGACCAAAGCAGCACAAGGAGTGATGCATGCAATTACATCTAGCTATTTTGATGGGAATATTGATTCCTGGGCTGTGTGCTCAAAATTAAGAACAAATGGAATGCAAGGCTACAGTTTCACACATTACTAATGCCACAAAACAATTCAAACAATTAAAAATATCTAGAGAACTTCTATACTAATAAAATGGTTTAGGAGCATCACAGAGTTCATAGAAAAAAAGTTAATTCACAATGGATATCAAAAGAAATTACTGTGACAAAGTGTTTATCACACAGTAGCGTAAATTTACAGCTTCAGCTGCAGAGTACAACATACTACAGGTTGCCCAGAGAGGTGTTGGCTGTCCAATCCCTAGAAAAATTCAAGGACAGTTTAAACAGGGCTCTGAGCATCCTGATCTAGTTGAAAATTTCCCTGCCCATTGCAGGGGGATTAGACTAGAAGGCCTTTAAATGTCCCTTCCATCTCAGTCCTCTCTATGATTCTGTGATTATTCATATGCTAAAAGATAGAAAATATTCACTGAAATGGACCAACATGGGAGTCCACAGTCTGTGGCCAGCTGGTGGAACGGGGAGCCCTTCATCCTGAGCCAGGGCAGAGTGCAGGCTGCAGTAGTTAAGGAGCCAGACTCATGTTTTCTTCTGCTACTCTTTCCGATATAAGGCCACAAAACAGGTGTCCAAGTCAACCCTGTCATGAACTGGAGAGATAGTTTCTTGTAGGAGGACAAGTTTGGGATCATTTCTGTGCTGTTGTGTCATGTGTTTAGGTTAGGAAATTTGCATGTTTCTCTGGATCAGCTAAGGTCTTCGGCAGGAGCGCTAAAACAGCTGAAACAAGAACAATTTATGCAGTCTAAGCTGCTACCCAGAGACGCAAGTGGAATTATTCCAAGGTGCTGCTCTCCAGTAAAGTGTGAGTGTTTTTTAGGTAGTTTGGAAAGCTGGAGTCTAGCTGGAGGTCTGGCAACTTTTATTAATCTCAGCAGTTTTGTAAATCTCGTTACTGGAACCACGACCTTTATGAAAGTGGTGCCTTTCAACCATTCCTAGCTTGGTATTTAACATTCACTTAAATGTTATCTATTTAATCTCAAACATTTTACCTTGCCATAATCTTTCAGACAGGCTTCATTTGAAGTGTAGCTAGGAAATTACTTTGTAGGTAGGATGTGGAAAAAAATGGTTCAGAGCAGCTGTAATGTTTCCTTTTAAAATTAACATTTTAAAAGTAACTTGGATCTGTTTTTCAAAGAAAACAATGACTATTTTCTCTTGGTCATGTTCCAGAAGATTGTATTTGATGCCCAAAGTGCCCTTTCTAAATGGTAGAGAAAGCACAAAATTTAGTTTGGAATGGAAACCCTAGGGATATCATCCTCAAATGGGATGGTGCTACTGTTGCTGCTGATTGTAACTCTAGTGCACATTTTGCTATAATATAAAATGAGGAGAATGAATACAGATGCAGAGAAAAGATTTAAAGAGCATTTAGAGATAATCTCCAGAGAAAAAAAAAATGTTACAGCTTAGGTGAAGGAGTTAAAATGAAATAAACAAACAAAAAAACCCTAAAGAAATCAACAAGAAGTCTTACAATTTTTTAATGGCAAAAATGGAGTTGATGCAATAAAAGGAAGTGAAAAAACAGTCTGGCATGAGTCACAGTTGAAGGAAATACTGCAATTGCAAGTACTAATTGGATTATTATATTTCATAAGTTATAATATAATTTTTTGACATAAAGTGAAAAAACAGCATGTACTGAAAACAAAAGCTTTCGCTTCAGCATTCTTCAGTATAGAATATTTTATATTAGTACATATTATATTGGCAGAGAATATATCTTCAGTATACAGAATATTTTATATTGGCACATACTAAAATCTAGGGGTTTGTCAATCAGATGAGAGATTTGGCAACCTACGTAGCAAAAATGAATCAGCAGAAGAAACTTCTTTGGAATGTAAGAGTTACAACACATATTATGCATCTTAATTCAAGAATGCTGGAAATAATATTTGCCATGGAATAATACAAAAACCCAAAGAACAACAAAATATCTCCAGGCCATTTCCTTTTTTATGTTCTCCTTGTTTTAAATGGTGGTTTAAGACAAGTTCCCACCTTGGATAGCTCCAAGACTCCATGACAGCAGACTCAGTAGCTGGAAGAGGACCATTGCCATCACTTAGTCTGACCATATGAGTAACACAAGCTGTGGGTATTTCCTGATTTATTTATTCAGCCCTACTACTTGGTGCCCTTCTGTGGAGGGGGGAAAGAAAAGGTGCAATATTACTTAATTGAACTAGTTAGGCATGTTGAAATACGATGGGAACTTAATCTCTTAATCTCAGAGATTTCTTTGATGCTGCACCCTCCTACTTAAGGCTATAGTCAGTGAGGATTATCTGAAGAAATTATTTGTTAAAAATTATTTTAACATTCTGTAGACTACATGAAGTACAGACTATGTACATGTCCAACAGAGCTTTAAGGCAGACCCTCCAGGCTTTATTTTCATAATGACCAAGGCATCCAGGTGACCTTAAAGCCCTACAACTCTCCAAATCAACTTGAAACAGAGAAACCTCATCTCCTCTGGGCAAGCAATAAGATTAGAAAACAAGTCTCCCCTCTGTGGGATGTACTCCAACATCCAGGACCAGCCCTTCACCCCAGACTTTCAGCACCTTCCTGAGCTGTGTCAGTATTCATGTTGTATGTCAATGTTCACCTGAGCCACAGGGTGATTTTTTCCAAGCGCCTCCAAAGCCTGGTTGTTGGGCTGCATCCTGTCCTGACACACATTGCCACCTCCCTCTCTGCTGAGCCCATCACTTCACTCTGCATGCAAACACCGGGCTGATCCCCAGCAAGGTGTAGATGTTTCTCCCCTCCTGCCACATGTTTCTACCTGACCCAGAACAGGGCAGATGGGATAAGGCCAGCTTCTACCTTGCTCAACAACATGTCTTTAGTACACCAGAACATATGGTGTGCATACAGCCAGCTGAGCACAGATCAAACCTTTACACCATCTGTCACAATGTGTGAGCACACGGAAACTCTGACATGAGCTAGAACATCTCTTTTACTAAGAATACTGGACTGCTCGTGGGATTGGCTTTGACAATAATGATTCAGTCCAAAACTACTTTTCCCCCACTTCTGAAAAAGTGTGGCAGTATCTGGAGCCAATATTTGGGTTCAGACTGTACCTGGGGGTGGGATGGTTAGAGAGAACAAGTCTCTCATTGTTCAGTATAGCACCTGGCAGATCTGTCAATAAGCAATGAATACAAAAAAATATTTGCTGCTGCAAAGAATTATTCAATTACTGATTAACTCTTATTCAATCTAAATTTGGACCAGGTGCCTGTAGTTGACAGTTCCACAACATGGGCCAAGCTATTTCCAAGGCTATGCCTTCATTAGAAAGTAAGAAATCAAGTACAAAAGTTTTAAAACAGGGCTTTTAATTGGTTTCAAATCTGACATTTGCCAGTCATTTTGCATGAATAGAACTTTGAGAAAAATGTAATTGAGTAGAGAAAAAATTATATGGTAAGACTATGTGAAAGCAAATTCACTGTCCTTAAATCCTTTCCACTTCCATAAAATTTTATTTTCTCTAGTAGGGCTGAAACCTGGTCCATAGATATGTGATGAAATCTGCTCCAGTTCCAATGGTTTGAGAGGTAACTTTGTGCTAGTTGACTGCAAGGACATTTCAGGACTGCCTTGTTTGCATATCTTAGGTGTGAGGTGAAATTCATGAAGTTATCTCATCTTCACTGTCATTTAAACTACTGCATTTTCACTTGCGGCTGGTGCCCTCCAACGCCACATTCTGGCAAGAGGATAACTTACTAAGGTGAAATAATTTAATTGCATGTGATGAAACATCTGTACTCCAAGACTATTTTTTGCTACAAAAAAAAGGAGTAACAAGGTGCTGACAGCTGGTGCACTTCAGCTGGTGCACTTCTCTGCCATGTGGGAGAGCTAAGATCCAGTCTTGACATCAGGGCTTACTTAAAATCATGTTTGGAAACTGAAACTGCTCCAAAAGACAGAAACAAGGCAGCTGGTTTATAAAAAACCAATCACTAGAGCAGGCAAGTCTGAACTACAAGATGTCTGACTCTGTTTCTCAGCAGAATGAAGTACAGCATGGATTTCACCTCTCAGATGCCACGAGACTGATTGCCAGTTTGCATGTAGCATCTCACTATTTTCATAAATTGTTAGCAAATGAGAGCACAGAGCACAGGTATTGCCACAAACTTGCAATTTGCAAATGGCTTGTGAGACCTGATGAATCATAATCTGAGTTCAAGATTCAGAACATCATGCGAAAATAAGACATGTTGCACAAGATTGGAGAAAATTCATTTGGAAAGAAAAAATTGCGCAGAAGGCAGAGAGAAGTCTAACAAACATCAAAATATCAGAGTTTATCAAGAGCTCTAATCCAGATTCTCTAAAAAAATTATTCCAGTATTAAATGCTTTAGAAAAATCTAATTATGACATCAGTGAAAGTCAAAGTAAAAAAATGTATGTAGATATTTTAGAGAGAAAATTACATACTACTGCGATGAACTCTCAAGGGGGATCATGGAATAACCCTCCTGGGTTTCTTGAGCTCAAGACTAAATGTAATTTTAAATACACACCCATCAAACACAAGACAACAACAAAAAAAAGAAAAAGAAGAAGAAGAAAAAGCAAGGGATTTTACATGTGAGTTTTTGAGTGAAATGTAAAATCTCTTTGCAAACAAGAGGATGAGCTGGATTTTCCAGTGATCGCTTTTCACCTAATTGTTATGAAACAAAAACAAAACAAAAACAGAATATGAATCAGATCATGTCTTAGTAATGGTCCTTTGAATGGAATGTTCTCTTAATCTGAGTATTTCTGTAATGCTGTCAAATCAGCCAGTCATATTTTCCCGGTACAGTTTGTCCTATATTTACTTTTTACTCTTCTGGAAGTTTTCAATATTAAATTATACTTCCATTTGCATTAATAGAAGAATTTTTTATGAGGAAAGAACTCTGATCGATCGGACACTTTGTCATGCTTGCTGTCTTGTTTTGCAGTTTTATTTACTTCTTTTCATAAAACAGGGTTGTTCCAAGAATTTATGTTATGATCAGCCATTTGAAATGGTTATTACTTCACTGTGCAACTACTTCATTTACATACAATCTGAACTGACTGGCTGTGATATATCTAAGTGTCTGGGTAATATATTGTCTTTCCTGTTTTTTGACAAATGCCTAACCTCTTAAAAGGGTTTTTCCAGGGAAGCAAAAATAAAAAGAAGGTAAAGCTCTGACAATGGCAAACAATGCTGAAAAATATTGCAGAGAAATTGTTATACCCTTTCTGTGCCTCTTTCCTCCGTGGTCTGCAGCTTATGTAACACAGTGTCGGATGGACTGTGGTCTGTAAGGACGATTGAACAGCTTGAGGCATGCCAAAGAAGAGTTCTTATTTCTTTTCTTTTTTTTAAAAAAAGGCATAATAACAACAGAAGCATTTTTTTTAAAAAAAGGGTTTTGGAAAAATTTTCCAAAGACATTCAGGTTTTATGACATCTTGCCACAACCACCCCATGCACTGGTACAGGTTGGGGACAGGCTGGCTGGAAGGCAGCCAGGCAGAAAGGGACATGAGGGTGTTTATTGACAGACAGTTGAACATGAGCCAGCGTGTGCCCAGGTGGCCAAGAAGGCTAGTGGCACCTGGCCTCTGTCAGCAACAATGTGGCCAGCAGCACCAGGGCAAGGATTGTGCACCTGCACTCTCTCAGCACTGGTGAGGCCACACCTTGGTGTCCAGTTCTGGGCCCCTCAATTTAGGAAGGATGTTGAGAGGCTGGAGTGTGTCCAGAGAAGGGTAACAGAGCTGGTGAAGGGTCTGGAGCACAAATGCTTTGAGGAGCTGCTGAGGGAGCTCACGGTGTTCAGTCTGGAGAAAAGGAGACTCAGGGCAGACCTCATCCCTCTCTACAACTTCCTGAGTTGCAGCCAGATGTAGGTCAGCTGCAACTGTAGGCTGCAGCCAGGTGGGGGTCAGACTCTTCCCCCTGGCCACCAGTAACAGGAGAACAGAATACAGTCTTAAACTGTGCCAGGAGAGGTTTAGGTTGGACACTAGGAAGAAGTTCTTCACAGAAAGGGTGACTGGGCCTTGGAATGGGCTATCCAGGATGGTGGTAGAGACAACATCCTGGAAGTGTTTAAGGAAAGACTGGATGTGGCACTCAGTGCCATGGTCTAGTTGACAGCAGTCAGTCTAGTAGTTCAGTCATAGGTCGGATTTGATGATCTCAAAGTTCTTTTTCAACCTAGTTGTGATCTAGAATTTTAGATGAAAAGTCAAGAAATTCCATTTCATTTACACTGTGCTATTGTTGGTAAAAAATAATTGGACTTTTCACAATCAATTTAAACCTTCTCAACAGCATGAACAAAATCTAATTTTGTCAGTTCAAGATGGTGGGGCAAATTTTCATCACATGGGGAAAAGCAAAGAAACTGTCTGACTGGAGTTAGGGGATTTGGGCTCATTGTTCCTTAGAGGCTGGGAAGGAAATCTTCATGGGATGACTTTTCCTAGAAATGTTTTCCCCTTTGTGCTTGGCCCTGATTTATCCCTGGTGCCCTCAAGCAGCAGTTTCAGCAACAGTGGCAGCATCCATCCAGCCCTTCCACAGCTGTTTGTCTCACTCAACTTTCCCCCTGCACCAGGACCTGTGCCTGAGGAATGTAATATGCAGCCCCTCTGGCCACTCATCCTGGCAAAGAGAGAACTAGCCCCCTTATGTCAAACACTGTGGATGTTATGATCTTCCTAAGCCCAGCTGCATAAGCTGAGCAGGAGCTGTGGGCTGTGTCCACTGCCCCTGCTCTGTTGTGGAGACAAAGACAAGTCTTCAGCAGGAGGTACAGTTGTGTCAGTAGAAGTCCCAAAAAAACCCCAAAATGCAGTACAACACAGTTAAACCACCTTCTTTGTCAAAAAGAAGGAAAAAATGTATATCACTCTGTTAAATAGGCCTGTGATAAAGGAGCCACATAGGACGTGAGTTTACAAAATTTTGAGTATTCTACGCTGAATTTGAATTTTACCCCTCATTTAAATGTGAAAAGTCCACATGAAAATGATGCAATACATTTCCTTGTGATTACCTAATCATAGTCAAACCCTAATTGTGCCCTTATCTTCACATGACTCTGTATTTTCATCATGAATGGCTAATTAAGACTTTATACCACAAAAAGTCTTCCTGGTTCTCCATCACCAATGGCCAGTGGAGCACAATGGCAGCCCAATTTATATGGACTGGAAGACTCCTCCCAGGCTGAACTGAGTTCCCAGCTGAACAGGCAACCACCAGCTATGTAGACAAAGGGCATTGTGATAAAGAAGATATCCAACTCTGTATTCAGAAGCTGTCAAAACAAAAAAGGTACTCAGGCCTATAATAGATAAAAGTAATACAGATTAAGGATTTATGGGAAAGTGGGTAAAGACACATTGTTGGGTAAAGACACATTGGGTAAAGACACATGTCTGATAATAAGCTATTATCAGACACATATTATAAAGATATTGTCATATATTTGCCAAATTTCAATGGATTTTTTCAAGATTCACACTTACTTCCTCCTTGTATTGAACTTTTTGCCCTCTGCATTAGCTGTAAGAACACAGTCTTCTATTACAAATGTTAAATTTGTGGTGGTTTTGGCATGTCTGCTTGATGCAGGATTAACAAACTAACAATATGAACTGAATCTGCGTTTACATAGCTGGCAAATGTACCACATAATTCCAAAGGAAATCATAAGTTATAGCTTGCTCAGTTCTTCTGCCACTTAATCATGTTTTTCCTTATTTCTCTGTTTAGATCATTGTTCAGAAAGCTGAGACATTTATATGCATTTGAAAAGGCCTGAAGCTCAGATTCCTGTTATCAAGGAGCAGCATCCACCCTTTCATTTCAGCCTCAGTGAGAAAAGCAGCTGCATGTCTTTAGCTTTGACCAAGTCATCTTCTCTTGACATCTGTTCTAGGAGAGGAAGCTGTAAGATCTTTTTCACAGTTAAGCAAAGCAAGTAGTGCAGATGACATATACAACTGAAATTCTGTTTCAAAGGAAAGTTGAAGATTTGTTTCTGTTTAACTACTTGGACATAAGTTCACAACATGAACCACATGCACAGATCCATTCACCAGGACCTTTCTCAGGGGTGCATCCCACAGAGGCAGAGAGAAAAATGGTGTTTTGGACAGACAGCTGATGAAGTACTGAGTGTTGGCTCCTTTCCCTGCTGTGTCATCCCCGCTGCTGCACAGCTTTTCAACTGCAGCTGAACCACACTAGAGGATCGGTCCTACAGGCTGATGATCAAAAGGATCGAGTTATTTCTATCTTTGTTCTGTTTTAGATTCCATGGACATCTTATTGGTGTGTCCAAGAAAGAGCTACTACAAATGTTTAGTTTCCCTGTTCACGTCTTCCGACTTCTTGTGAAGCTTTTCGTATCCCTGCACAAATTTTCTGTTGAATACACCAATTTCAACAAAACAGTCAGTATCTTATGCAGTGAAAATTGTAATGGAAGCACCAAAAATAATTTTAATTTTATCATGTATGATTTATTCAACTGACAACTCAGTCAGCTATTTCTGGCTTAAATTAATAAAATCACTCATAATTCTTGCAACTTCCAAGATAGTCACAGTATGACATATTAAGGGGCCCAGTCTCAGCACTGCATTTGTATAGGTATTACTTTGTCCTGCTTCAGAATTCATCATTTGAATTTCTGTCTCTTCAGGCTATTCCATTTCTCATGTGGTTTGGCATTCACAGATTTCATTAAAGCTTCTTTTTATCAAATTGTTTGGAGCCTCAAAGTGGAAGTTCCCCTTTCATTAGGATTGGGCAACAAGTAGCACAAACATAATATAGTAGATTTATTTTCCATCTAGCATCCAAAGGAATTGTTTTAGTTTATTCATCATAAGCATAGTGACTCTGGTGTGAAAATCAATGTACTTGCATTAATTTTACGGCAATGATGTTAAGTATGGTGTTATTATTAGCATATTAGTATTAGTTTTAAGAGTTTTAATTCAAGTATCAATATCTGTGTGCATTAAGGTCACACTCTATGCTCTATCTTGTGTCTCTGACACCTTTCTAAAGGATCCAGAATACTTCTGGCCCAGAAGCCCTATATCCATTCCCTATCATATTTCTATTGACCAATGTACATACTATGCACGACCCAAGTTTGGAATATTAATTTCTACATAATGCCACATGGGCATATTCTTATTGAGAATAAAATTTGTTGCCCACTCATACTCTTACTTAAGTATAAATTACCAATAAAATTTTGAAAAGAACATACAATAAAACTATTTGGCACAGTACTTTGGAATAATGTCAAGAAATACCAGAGAATCAAGGGGACAGACTTACAAGGATGGACCATTATGCAGAAGTCATGCCATTTCCTTCTTGTTTATAACAAGAAAATCAAGCTTCTTATTCCTACACCTAAGAAATAGAAAAAAATTTTAAAAAAAAAGGTCTGAAAAGAATGGTGAGTCTATTTTCACTTTTTTGAGCTGTTTCACATCAGCCTTCTCAGATGACAGAAGAATTGCTGTTTTAAAGAAAAGCCATCATTTAAATATAATAATATAGTTTTTGTCAGAGCTAACAAATACATCCTAATTACATTTCTGGTTGCATTTGCAACATGTTATTGGCAGACATGAACTTTAACCTGTGGTTCCTAGTGTCTTTTGGCAAAATCAGCTTGACCTGGAGTTCATTCCCTGGATTTAGCTGATTGACCAAGCACTGTGTGATTTACCTTATTAGGAAAGATGTCTGACAGCGTTGGCCGCATCAGCATTCCAGATGAGAGGGCTCGCCACTGACCAGCTTATGGAAATTACAGTACAGAATTTAAAAATATGAGCATTCCCTTTCCAGGGTAAATATCATTATTTTAATTGCATATTGGAAGAGCAGCTTTACAGGGATTGTAGAAACACCTTTTTCCTCCTATATTTAACTTACATATGTACAGATTTCTTCACACTTACAGTAAAAAACAAAGATATAAGTACAACAGGTTTAAAATTATTTCTGCTGATTCAAATTTTATGAGACCAATCTTTGATTCTTTACTTGGGACATATATGTCTAAAGTCTGATTGTAAAGAGCATGAGCAAAGACTGCTTCTCTCAAAGAAAAAAATCCAGATGTCACAACATTCTACTACACAGAGATTTTGAACAAGAATATATTCACAGTCAATAACCACCTTATGTAAATTCCCAGCACAACAAAGTGAGACAAATTTTGAGTAAGGTATTTCAGTAGTAGAATTTCATCAGAGAAACATAAATATAAATGTCACAAGGTCAAACATTAGCAGATTTTCTAGACAGATGGGAAAAAATCTTTCCTTAAGCACTCACATTTTTTTAATTTCAACTGGGGATGAAGTCCTACTTAAACTATTGGATTCACCCGAGATTCCTTCACAAGGGGAAGCAGAGGGGACCACACTGATCTCTTCTCTGTGGTACCCAGTGACAGGACCTGAGGGAATGGCCTGAAACTGTGTCAGGGAAGGTTTAGGGTGGATATCAGGAAAAGTTTCCTCACCCAGAGAGTGGCTGGGCCCTGGAACAGGCTCCAGAGAGAAGGGGTCGTAGCACCAAACCTGACAGAGTTCAAGAAACATTTGGACAATGCTCTCAGGCACAAGGTGTGACTCTTGGGGATGGTCCTGTGCAGGGCCAGGAGCTGGACTAGGTGAGTCTTGTGGGTCCCTTCCAACTCAGGATATTCTATGATTCCATTATTCTATGGTTTCTGCTGGATTTTGGTAAGATTCTGAAGTTGGTTTTACTATCCTGAAATACTGGAAATCCTGGGTTGCTACTCAGTCATGTTTAATGTAGAAACATGATTTAGAGGCCTATTGCAGATATTGCTTTAGCCGTCTTTCTGGGGAAATCAGAAAATATTACTTTCCTGTGTCACTGAGATAACTTAGTATGAGTTTTTTTGGCTCCTCATAACACCAAGGATAAAACAGGAGAGACAAAGAGACACCTGTCCAGTTGGTGACATGCAGTGGGTTTCAGGGATATTATGCACATTTAGCTTTCAGAAAGGGCTCAACCTCCTTGTGAAATCAAGATGAAGGGAAATTAAGAGGGATACATCCCTAGAACAAGCCAGGATGTCCCATTGTGCCTGTGAGAGGAAAGATGTTTGAAGCCCTGTTGGAATGTGGGAAGGCAGCTATTTATCAAGCAAAAACAGCTTTGTAAAGAAATATGATCCCAAACGTGAAGGTTACTGCTGTAAATTCCCAGCCAAGTTCAGTTAATAAATGTGTGACCTAAATTAACCACATCCCTCCATCTTATTTTCTTCTTTCAGGTCCAGGACAATGGGGCCTATGTTGTGGGCACAGCACAAATTTCACTCTGTTTTTCATACAGTACTTTAATAACACAAACCTTTTGCTCTAAAGGACAATTCATGCCCTGAATATTTTGGAAGGCAAAATATTGTCAAATTTAATAACCAGAATTTAGAAGTGGTCTAGCTGTTTCTACTCAATAAAAAATGGAGTATGGAACAATAAGGTTTTTTGCACTCATAGATAATAAAGCAGAATTTTAAGGCCATGAGCCTCAAGTTTGGGAAAGGACCTGTTTCTTTTCTATGATGCCCCTCAGCCAAGTAATGATTGAGTTGCTGCAGTATTGCATTTCAAGCATGAATCTTACAGGGCTTTTGAGAAAAGCTAGGAAAGGAACAGCAGAGGAGATAAACCTTATGATCACCAAACGGCCTGACCTGCTCTTTTGGGGGATGACAGCCTTAGGAATGCACTGCTGTTGATCTGCTGTGCCAGGTGACACTGAGGGAGTGCAGTTCCTCCTCATTATCTTATGAACCACATGAGGTGTTTTCTGTCTTCTGCCCCCAGGTTTTCTGTTCAGCTGCCATCCTGCAGCTGAGGATTGCCTTGAGTCTTCCTGCAAGTCTCCAGCAGACCCAGCATTCCATCATCATTTGCCTCATCAGTGTCCAGGCTATCAGGGTCCCAGTGTGGGCAATCCAATATCTCCCAAGGTGGAACTTTAGCTCAAAATGCTGAATGTGTAGAAGCTCAGGTGTCCACACAGGCTGTGACTTGTGTGACAGAGGCCTGTAGTCATCAGCAACACCAGTAGATTTCTGCTCAGCTGCTCTGAGCCACAGGGCTGGCCACAGCATCATTCCTGCATTCCCACCAACACAAGGAGTTATAATGACCCCTCTTCTCCAGGATTTCAACAACTCTCACCTCCTTTTTAAAGAATGATAAAATATATATGCTTATTTATTTATTACATTTTAGGCTTACAGAACCAAGCCCTTCCCTGCCCCACCTGATTTTTTTTCATTCATCCTCTCTCTCTTTTTTTTTTTTTTTTTTAATTTGGCAGGGAAGCTCAGATAATGTTGAACTCAAAGGATGAAAACCACAAGAATGTAAGAAAATCATGACAATCTTTGCTTAAATCATAACTGAATGGTGCCAAAAAAAAATTTGCTCCTGGTATTTATTCCCAATTGTCAAAATCTTTACAAATAACAGTCCATCTGAAACACATGGAATTAGTCACTGGCAGAAAGCAAAGCAAGCGTCCTGCAAGCTGTTTGAAGCACATGACATTGACACTGGAGACTATGCGCTTGCATTGCCTCAAAAATTATTTATATTCATTGCTTCTTCAAAGAAATAAGGTGCTGAAAACAATTAGCTGACCTGCTATGCAAACAATATGAGTGACTCATTTAAACTAACATTGAGATTGGCTGTACTGGCTGGAGTTTTTTTGTCAGTACTCCACAAGAGGTGAAACTGAAGTGAAATTGATTGAAGTTAAATATTGATCACTCTGCTTTACACCACCATTTGTCCTGGAATGTCACAGTCATATAGGACATTAAATAACTGCTTGTTTGGGTTTTTTTTTTTCCTCTCTGAATAAGAAACTGAGGTAGTTCTGAAACAAAATATTGTAGTTAAGGACTGTGACAATTTTTAACATTTGAGAAGGAACTCACATCTATGGTTTATTGCAAAACATTCCCAGACAATTCAAATAATAATGCCAAGTGAGTGAAATTTCCAAGCCAGCCCCCATGTAGGTGTGTTTGTCTCTGTTTTCTGAGTAGACATTTCTGATTAGTGCAGAGAGAGCAAGGCCCACCTTTATTTTGTATTTTGTGCAGGGCTGGGCTGCCAGGCTGTGGCATGACTTGTGTCCCTGTTGAACGTGGTGGCAGGGACATGTCTCAGGAATGTGGCTTAACATAGGGAGCCTGTCAGTCCAAACACCTTGAGTTTTAATTCTGGAACTGAATAGCTCAATATTCAGCAAAACACTTCAAAATATTTATATTTGAGCACATATATGGGTCTCATAGCCTTGAACTAACTTCTTTGTGTAGGTGCAGTAAAGTATTCCCCTAAAAGCTTGCTCCAAAAATATGGATTTAGAAACATTAGCTGTATAGGCTTTGTAATAACAGTCCCTGAATCCTATCTGATTGCCTCCAGAGCTTTAATATTTTGCGTGCCAGCCTTTAGTGTTTGAGTAATCCCAGCACGTGGTTTGTATAAATGACCCAGAGAGACTTTACTGCATGGCATAGCAACTGTTTTTTTCCACACAAGGCAAACAGCTGAAAAGGATGACCCCCCACTTACTTTTGCATGAATTTTGATATGAGCCTGGATCTCCAAGACAATAGAGAACACCCAATATAATGAAAAAAATGCTTTCTGCATTTCCTTTTACCTTTTCTGTACTGTTCTGAAAAGTATATTCTTTCAATAAATAAGCTATAATCTTCCAGTGTGAAAATACTACCACGGCAATTAAGTAGATTTATAAGTGTCAGGTATTCTCAAACAGCATTCTCAGGACCATAAGAAAAAATTGATTTCTCCCTTCAACCGTCTGGTTTTGCTCAATTAAGATTTGAAATATATAGTCACTAAATTGCTTGGGGATTTTTTTACTGTGTGTTTATCTTGCAAACATTCTTGAATCAATGCTGCAAAACATTCTAAAGAAGAAAGAGAGTAGAAGACTGAAATAGAGTAGAAGTACTGATCCCAAATCCCTTCTCAACAGCACAAATGCAATATGGCAAAAGACAAAACACAATATTATTAATTATGACTACATCAGGAAAAAATAAATCAGCTATGTTTTTTTGTTTCAGCAAATCCTTTCTTGCTGGTGATCAGATGTTATATATTTTGAGTGCTTAAGTTAAAATAATGTTTGTTGTAAACTCATTTCAGCTTTCAGGTTTCTTGACTCAAAATCAATTCAGTTGCATGTGATTGATTTCTAGATTAGTATGACTAATCAGTCATATACTACTGCTTTTTGAGATAATAGGTAAGAATAATTTTTAAAAAAGGAAATTGTAAAAATTATTTCTGAGAAAAAAATCTCAAGCAACTTATAATTATGTGTAAAAAAATCATATGAATAATTCATAATTATGTGAACACTCATGATAAAATTATGGACTATTGCAAATATGAAACAATACTTTCATGTATAGTCACACAAATAGCCCTTGTTCATCATCAGTGCTATTTAAATATCTTGATCTCCTGGGTAGCTCTATCGCAGTACATCAATATTTCTTGAATGTCTAAAAATGCCATCAAGTGATATTCAACATGAAAAAATCAGTAAGAAAAAAAATTAAAAATCTATACAAGCTAGCATTCATGCTTCTTTATTTTGCTGCCACTTAAATTTGCAGTGACAATGTTTTGTTCATAACATTTTCTATTATGTATAATCTAGGGCTATTTGTGTATTCCCAGCAAAACACTCTGCAACGTGCAAGCAGTACATGGTCTGGGAATGCTTGGTAAAAACCAAGTATTTCATTCATGCTTTGCACAAAGCAGAAACCAAAAACAGGAGTCAGGTGTACTTGCAAGGAGATACTGCAGACCTTCTAAGTCTCAATTTTTGTTCCATTTTGAGCTAAACACTGCCCAAAATATCAGCCACATTAGCAAAATTTAGGCAAAATTACTATGACACCACCTAGAAAATTTCTATTTTTTCTCTTCAGAGGAGGGGTTCTATTGGTTTTTAATTCTTCCAGAAATAAATATGCAGCTAGGGTAGCACAGGAAGATGGAATGCCAATGGCAGAGAAAGAAAAGTCAGAAACCCGGAATACTGGGACACTCGCTACCCTCATTCTCAAGAATGCCAGACCATAAAAGTAGTTGGTGACTTCCCCCTGCTGGCAGTGGAGAGACCCATCTGCCTCCCAGCGCTGATAACAGCTGTCCAAAATGTTATTGACAGCCAGAGGGGATACATCTGGGCTCCTGGTACACATCCTCCTTTGCGAACAGATAAAGCACAGCCCAGGCTGAACCTAAGCAGACCACAAGTGACTGCAGCGCTCTAGCAGTGGCAAGTTGCTGCTCTCATCAACCCTCCCAGGGAAAAAAAACAGGGTTCACACAGGGACAAGGAAAGCCTGAGGGTAAATATGGCCATGTCAGCAATGTCAGCAGCAGGCTTTTCCTTTCCTTCATCACATGATGGTGTTCTGTAGCTACTGAGGGAGGATGGGCTCCCTTGGAAAAAAAGACAACAGTATTGTTGCACAGTTGTGAAAGCAATGAATAATGTTTTAAATTAGGATTAAGGAGATAGGGAAAAAAAACCCTCCATGTAAGGAAAAACAGGAGAGAAGCTTAGAAGGTAGTGGGATAATGTTTTGTACAAAAGGATCAAAAGAAAACTGACAGTACATCAGCTGCAAATCAGAAATGTCTTTATTCCAGTGTAAGAGACAGAAGGACTAAATTTCAGAAGTAGAAAGTCCTAATGTATAATTCAAACAAGGATTTAACTGACACAGAAAGTTGAATGGTTTGGGGTTTTATGTCAGGAATACTAATGTGAAATAAACCTAATTTTTCTAAACATGCTTGTTGCTTGCTAACAGTTGAAGAAGTAATGGTCTTCAGCAGGAAAAAGAAAGCTAAAATTGTCAAAAAACCTGGGCATGCTGTGGGCTCTTCAGCATCAGGAATGCTTAAGAACATTTCCAACCTAACAGGACTAGCAAAGACAAAACTAACTCTGTCAGAGGCAGTAAGTAGATGAGGTGAATTGCCAGCCATCAGTTATGTGATTTTCTGATCTCCATGATCTCCCAGTGTGTTATTAGACTATTCATTGAAGCATCAGAAGTACCCAGAAAATAAAAATTACACTTGGTGGAAAAAAAAAAATCCAAGTCTGTTATTTTTTTTCTTTTCCTGTCTGAAGGAAGCCGAATTTACAAGATGGAAGGAGTCACATTTTTCATGACCTGTTTACACCAGGGTTGGGGCCCTGCCTAAAGCTCTACACAGCTCATGACACAGGTCTGCGTTGTCTTCTTTGGGGCAAGGGGGTGTTTGGTGTTTTTTCTTTTCACAATTATATCATTCTACTGTATTAAATGATCAAAGAACCTGTACGTAGTCCCTCATTCTCCCATGCCGTGTCTTTTTTCAGATCGATCTTTTGACCAGCTGTTCTGTCTGGAGGCAAGTATTGCAGCTGCAGCTGGTTTTGCCATCTAAAAAGATGCAGCATAGCAAAAGTGCTGGTTTCTCTCAGTTTGTGTTTTCTGAGATGTAAAGTTTCATTTGAGAATTTCTGCTCAGCTCCAGAAATGGCATAAAATGCTCTTTCAAGTCTGTTTCTATGACTTGTAACTACAGTGTAATACTATAATGTATAGACTAAAGAGTAACACTATGCTGTCATCATTTGCTCAACAGTGGAAAGATTTCTTTGCAGCTCAGATTAGTTCAGTGGTTAGGAGTGCCAAACTTTGCCCCAAAATCTTCAAAAGAAAATAGAGTTTCTAAAGACACTGAGTAATTGACTTTAACGGTTTGCCTTCTGCAGAAGACATTAACTGCTACGGAAATGTGATAATCAGCCACTGAAGCCTGCATATAAGGATTACCAAATTGTATGCTTGTAACATAAGTGAAAATAAATGTTTCATGTGTCTGTGAGCTGCTATAAAAGGCACACAAGATCAATCAGTCTTCTTAATTCATCTATTTTTAATAATTGGTTTCATACTGTGTTATTTAAGCTAGCAGATCTTTTGATTTTTGAAACCATAAATGAATCTCTGCTTTTTTTAATCATGCTTAAATTCTTTCTCTACTCAGTATGAAAAAAAAAGTTATTTGAATCTATATTCTCTCACACTAGTTTAGAAACATGTCCTCAAGATGATGATGACATATACTCCTATGTTGCTATTTCTCTGGCCCCAGAGCACTATTGAAACACTGAAAGCCGTGGAAATAGACTTAATCAGGGTAGAGAAGGGGTGTTGTTCATGCTGAAGACCTAGATAGTGGTTGCATTTTGATTATTTCACTGGCACTGAAATTCAGCTCCATATGAAAGAGGGTGCAGCGAGTTTGCGGACTGAAACAAAAAAGGAACATCTTGTATAGCCATAAGAAAACCATTCTTCTGTACAAACAAATGTATCAGCAAACATAGCGACAATTCAGGGTTTAGCTTGTAGAAAAACTGCTTATTGAATCTGAATTTTTTTAAAAAAATACATTTTGTTATTGGACATTTTGTTATTTGTTATGTGTTAAAAGGACTCAGTGATTAACAATTTAATATGTCTCCTTACAGAGGGTATGATAAAGATAGCCAGTTAAGAACCTCTTAGGATTGCCCTTCTATATGGTCATATAAGTGTGATAATAGTTACTTTATCATATCTTATATATAATATCATATTCTTATAATATATATGATCATATAATATCATATTCTTGAACCTCAAAACCAAGAAGAAATAAGCTTCATACTATTAAAAATAACATATAAATATTCTAGCAAATAAATACTGATAATTAGTTAGCATAGTCAGCATCCCAACAGCTTAGTGAAGATGAATGCTAAATATTTGAGATGTCTTCTTTTGAAAACAATTTGTTCTATAATTAGAGTCTCAGAAATATTTATCTCCAAGTTGGCTTCCATGGTACACCTTGGCTTCTAATGTTTTTATTCAAAATGTGAAAGCTAACTCTCTCTGGCCCTATTTCCGTGCCTCCCGTCAGGTAATAAAAACGGAGATTACTTTCTAATATTAAAAATAAAAAGTCTCCATTCTTATGTCTATGCTACTATGTCATCAGCCTGCTCTTTCCTTATTTTCTGCAACTTGAAAAGCTTAGTTTCCTGGTTTAGAATATTGTTATGGCATTGTGTTATGTTAAGAAGGCAACTGCTCCATGAAAAATATTTACCTCAAATATTAATAATTTGTAAACTCCACTTCCAATGTACTGCTGATTCCAATGTGATCAGTGGAAGCACTTACTGCTGATAGCTCCTTGGTAAGACATATGTTACAAAATAACATGTGCATTGGCAGCCATTTGATTGCTGTCATGACTATCTTGGGCTGAACAGAAAAATACATGCAAAAGTTTAAGTCATGCCCACAGTAAGAAAGGGAGTGTGTATACATACATGCTTCCACAAATTCCATGGCATTATGAATACTGTGTACCCACAGTCAAGATTTGAATCTGGCTTGTGTACAATATGGATGTGACACCTAAGACTAAAGTTTCATGTTAAACTGTCTTGGTTTTACTTCACCATTCAAAACTAAAATCTTAGGACTGTCTTCCAGGGCCAGCATCTTTGTTGTGTACAGTATGCTGGGATACAGTAGAGAAGGAGTGGATGCAGAAGCTCAATATGTGGAGCCACATCCTATGCAGGCTTTTTCCCCACAGCATCCAGTCCCACATATCACGTGCATGCACAGGGATTTCAGCCAGAGAACGGACTGACCACTTCCCTCAGAGGATTTAAGAGAGTGTTCAATCCACTGAAAATGTTGGCAACTGTCCCACAGACTCAGATTGTCCAAGATTGGGGCTCTAGTGAAGAATGATACTAAAGTTAAGGTATTTCACCTATTTTACTACAAAGTTTTAATTGTTGAATGAGGCATTCATATAAACACCCACCCAGCCAGCTAGTGAACTATTAGCCCGCTTACCTGAAGCCCATGAAGCTAAATTGATCTAAACGAAAAGTTCTCATTAATTTAACCCAGCAGGAGGTATGAATCACCTGTATTTAAATTAAACATATTTATATGTGACAAGTAGAAGCAATGTGTTTAACTTATTTTAAAAGTTCTTTCTGTCTTTCTTTGGGAGATCTGTATTTTGCACAATATTCTTCCATCATAAATTTTAATCCAAACATCTGATATGTTAAATGCCTCCTGCTCCAGCTTCAGTTGTGGTCTTCACATATTTTCAAAACATGTCAAACTGAGATTCTTTCTAATGTAGACAAATGTCCACTTGGGACTGTGATGAGATCATTGAGTCAATTTCTGCTTGTGACCTAAGCAGAAAAACACATTAACCACTTATTTTTATTGCTGGAAGTTCCTATAAGCAACTTTCATGTGGTCTCAGTGAGAAGGTAGCAGATGATCAGAACAGGGGTTGGAATACAGTGTGGTATGGACAAGCTTCTCACACTGTCCTCACTGTGCCATGTGGAAACATCCATCAAGTCAGTGTGGGTGTCTGTCATACCTTGGAGAACATGGAGCAGTACCAGAGTATGACTTAAGAACTTTCATGATGGAGTGGGTCCAGAGGGGTCCATGAAGATGCTCCAAGAGCTGGAGCAATTCTGCTATGGAGGCAGACTGAAAGGGCTGGAGTTATACAGACTGGAAAAGAGGAAGCTCCACAGAGAATGTAGAGACCTTTCCTGTGCCTAAGTAACCAGCATCTGGAGCAACAGACAAGGGGGAACGACACTGACAGAGGGAAGGGTTAGATTGGACATTAGGGAAGAAATTCTTCCCTGTTAGGGTGGTCAGGCACAGAAACAGATTGCCCAGAAAAGCTGGGCTGCCTTATTCCTGGAAGTGTTCAAGGTCAGGTTGGACAGGGCTTGGAACAACATTTAGTGGAAGGTGTCCCTGCCCATGGCAGGGGGTTGGAACTAAATGGTCTCTAAGGTTCCTTCAAACCCAATCCAGTCTGTATTGAAATTTAGATCAAGTTAGGATCACAGCAAACCAATATAAGTGATTTTCCACATCCTCTCAGCTGAAAACCTATCTTTCTGGAATAAAGCAGAAAAATGTCTGAGAGCATCAGTGTGTACTGAGTTGTCATGGATTTCATGGTGGTACATGTCATACAACTGTTTTGCATGGTTGTTCCTGCACTCCTATGGGGGAATGAATGTCCCCTCTGTCTGAAATGTAACGAGAACAGTCAGACACATTCAAGACAAAATGTCATCAGTCACCAGAAACCAAACATTGCTCATTCGGGAAACAAATTAAATTTAGCCACACTGGGTCCTCCTCCTAAATCTCCTAATTCTGCACACGTCTACCCACCTATGAATTCATGATCACCATGACCCAAGCAAGAGCCTCCAAACCTGCCTTACTCCCATAGTCTGAGCAGGACTCACATCTAAAATCACTATTTCTCTGCTGTTTGTCTCTCCCAATCCGTATCTGATAGTCTTCATATCTTAAGAAATCCTGGTGAAAAATATCATCGGCTTGAGCTTTCAGTCAAAGACCTAGGAAATTAAATCATCTGGATGCTCAGTGAGGCAGGGAGTTCAACAGATGGACTTAAGAGTTCATTTGGTTTCATTTGGTCTACAGAGAGCAAAAAGAAATGAAAAACATAAAGTAACAATTCACAAGTGGCAAATTACCACTAACCTTAAAAAGGATATTTGGTAGCTCTTTAAAGCCAAGTCCCTCGCTGAAAACTCCATGACTGAGCAGCTGTTCAATCCTGTCTTTCCCCATTCCAGATCACTTACTGGCTGTCCCAATGAAGTGAAGAGGCCAAGTTTTGGAGGACATTAGCAGCCTGTCCCATTTGAGGTGTCAGGGAAGGGAGAGCCTCACTATATGGCTGATAAACTATGTTCTGTTCCTACTCAGAATTGCTGCAGGTGGTTGGTCCCCTTCACTAATCCCACCAGTCATCTCTGTCTGGGTTTTCTGGTATTCCTGCAAATCATCTTTGCTTCTTATCATCCTCACTGGGCCATAGCCTTTTACAGCCGTTTAAATTAGCCAGATTCAACACAATGCTTTGACATCCACTCTGTTGGCTGGACTCTTGCTCTGCTGCTGCCCTGGCTTGCTGAGCCATTCCTTACACAGAAGCCTCTGGCAGTATTTCAGCTCCCAAGAAAGTAGGTATGAATAGGCACAATCCATTCAGCATCCAT
The DNA here is from genome assembly GCF_017590055.1 of Onychostruthus taczanowskii. Classification (NCBI taxonomy): domain Eukaryota; kingdom Metazoa; phylum Chordata; class Aves; order Passeriformes; family Passeridae; genus Onychostruthus; species Onychostruthus taczanowskii. Next base: position 1,531,854 of record NW_024500683.1, read on the forward strand.
GCTGCTGTTGATCTGTTCAGTATGGAGTATTTTCTCTTTTTTTTTTCAAAAAAATTATTCTCAGAATTCTTTGTGAAGTTTTCCTTCAGACCAGGCTGAAGTTGTATATCATACTGCAAACCTTCACCGCAGGCTCTCTACAAATCATTTGCTTATGTTTTCATAACCTGATTATTAATGTCATCATATCACTCCCTCAGCTTCAAACAGAAGTGTTTTTAAAGGAGGTGCCATATGTCATTGCCAAGCTGTGTGAAATTTGGTCTTGTTTCTGCCTGTGTATCCCCCAATTTAGCCACCTTCTGCACTTTCTGTTTTTCACCATTTCTCTCAGCACCTGTGGGAAGATAATTTTCAAGTCTCAGGAGAGAAACAGCCCTTTTTGCCCAAGCTTCAGCCCACCAGCCCACATGGTTGCACAATATAATATGAGCAAATGCACTACTGTTGTTACAATTAGTCTAGACTTTCATCAGTGCACTAACAAAACTCATAAAAAGGTATAGAAGTTGTGGATGCTGTGCTCAGTATGAATCACCAGTGTAATACAGAGCCCTAGCACAAAAAATGAAGGCTCATTTTGTAACACACCAGTGTTGGAGTAGGAAAAAACTGATCTAAATTCTACTACTGCTGTAGGCCACACAGGAGAGTTCACTGGCCCAAGGATAGTGAATACAATGGATTGCAGAATTAGTTCTTAATGTCTGCTGTAGGCAATCTGTAGATCTTCTCTCCCTGTGAAGTAAAATAGTCAGGGAACTTCAGTGGTTACAGGCTCAGTCCATAAACCCCACCCTTTAGATTGTCCTCTCAGTGAAATTTGTTTGGTAATTTTATTATTTTTAAGTTGCAAAAGTGCAGACCATGCAGGAGAGGAAAAAAGTCCATGCCCTCTTCCTCAATTATTCTTCTACCTTATATTTGCAGACATTTGTTCTGTAATACCTTATATAGTTAAATAAACACTGAATGAGTTCCCAAACATGGTGCATGGAGATCTTCAAATCCAAATCTACAGATAGAAACCCAGTGATTTATGGTTTGATAGTGTAACAGATTAATCTGAAAATAGTTTCTGCTAAAATAAAATTTGCATTAACAAAAATAAATGTCTTCTGAAATAAATGAAGAAAAAGAATTGGTGTTGAAGGGAAAGCAACAAACAACAAAAGGACATGAAAACCTGGGAAAATAAAAGTAATTAAACTAAAAAATCAGGTTCAAGATTCCAAAATTGCAGTCTGGATTATTTCTATCATTGTTCTTGTATTTCAGTTTCAAGAAATATTTCATTGGTTAGGCAATTTCTGCATTTCCCCTCATTAATTTGATATTTAGAAACTTCATGAGAACATCTTTCTTTTTGCTCTTTCCTGATTAGCTGAGGTCTCATCTTTGCACCATCTGTGCTAGCTATACTTTGGTGGTCAAATATCAGCACCAAACTGAAAGCCCCAGGGCAATACTCACTGTTTCAAACTGTATCTCCATCACTTTTAATTATGTAGTTAGTTCAGTATGAGAAACAGAAACTTGCCTGGATTTGAAGACAGGGGAAAGTAACTGCTTTGAGCAGGTAAACAACAAGGTTGTATATCTTGACAGAGATCCTCTGTATTTGCATCTCTCTGAAAAGGTAGAAATACCCAAACCCTATAAACTTGTTCTAACCTTTCTACTGTCACTATAATGAACTCCCATGACCTATTTACACTCCTATTAAAAAAGGGGGGGAGGCTCCCATTAAAAAAAAAGAGGAAATGACTGCAAAATACAGAGTAGAACCTCAAGGCAGGAGTATGAGTGTCTCTTATCAACATTTTTTGGTACCTTTTTTGTGTTGACTCCTCAATAATCATCTCTGACAGAAGAATCAATTTGTTGCTGTAGTATTTGAAAATGTTTGATGGAAAACTTTGGTTTTGTCTTTTTCAGTCAATTGACTCATTTCTACCAGGATCAAAAGACTTTTCACCAAAGCTGCATATGCTGCAAAGTTAGAAGGCAGGTAGGCCCTTTCCATACGGTGTGGCCCAAAACATGTATGTCCAAAATTACACTTTTACTGTAGAATTGTATAATACAAAAATGAAGTTTTGAGCCTCAAGAGAAGTTTAGTGTAGCACAGTAATTATTTTTTATAGAAATTGTTGTTATATTTTGGAGAAATAAATAATATGTTCTGAGGGAGATATTTAAATAAGATAATATTTTTATTCTTAATTTTATCCTCTCCCATAACTTTTACATTGGTTTTACAAGGAAAAGTGTTTATTTTATCCTCAAATTAAAATAAGTCACATATACACTGCCTTCCTTTGTAGTAATTTGCAAAAAAAAAAAATATTGCATTCCACAGAGAGTTTAAATTACATTATGAAAGTGTCATGGCCAAATTTCTAGTGGCTTGGATGTTGCTACTGCTGTACCCTGTGGGGAAAATAAATACATTCAGGGCTCAGGACCGCCGCAAAGATTTACTGTTCTCCTAAAATGTATGTTTTGCTGCTTTCGCAGAAAAAAAAATTAAAAATTAAAATCATACTCATATTAATGCTTGTTGCTATATGTAATGTGCAATATGCAAAAAATCCTTCTTGCATAGCACAGACACATTTTCATGCAAAACACAAGGTTTAAATATAAGAATATATTCAGGAATCAAACACTAAATTATGCATGTCTGATAGATTTGTTTGCAGGGGCACAGAAACCCAAAAATGGGGTTGTGGCTTACAGCAGCAGAAGATGTTTTGCTGAAATGGTGAAGAAAAGGTAAGAACAAATAAAGTAGCAGAAGCTGGGCTGCCATTCAGTGGATTCTGTAACTATATGTGCCATTTAGTTGTGTGCCTCAAAATATCGTAGAAAGACTTTGTGGGGCAGCAAGAGGAGCAAGAATCTTTCAGATTGTTGCACTTTCAGAGCTTCCTCCGTCTGGCTGGTCTTTCACAATCTTTACTCAGAGGGTCTAATTCAGAATGTCGCTTCACCGTCCCCAGCATGAGTTGGCACCCTCACTTTATGGAGCTCATCCTAGGAGCCAGGCATCCTTAGGACATCGAGGAAGGCACGTCTGTGCAGTGGGAGCTGCAGTGAAGCGTCCAGGTGCTCACCTCCTCATCCAAACAATGAACACTCCAGAGCTGCAGTCAGCTCCCTTCAGTGGCCTTCAACATTTTCCAAATCCATTGTTTTTAATGCTGCACCCATCAAGCCTAGAAAAACCACTGCAAGACAGAATATTTGTGATGAGAGAGAACATCAGAAGAAAGACTTCTGCCCTCACAAAAAGCCAACAGAGTATAAAAGAAACTGAAGGACAGGTAAAGAAACAGAGAGCAGTCAACATGAAACAAAATGCCCCTTAATAATTTGCAAGGAAAAAAGAGACTTTTGTCAGCAAAAAATATAGCTAATAGGTTTCCACAGGGATAGAGGTCCAGGCATCATTCCAGCTGTCCTCAACAGCAAAAAGAAATGTCCAATAACAAAGAATGAAAAAAAAATCTTTTGAGTGTTAGGGTTTCAGCTATTTCTTACATGGAATAAGGTACAGGGGAAAATACTCAGACAAAAGTCTATTAGGCACTCAGTGAATGGGAGGAAATTGAAGATCAATTTTTAGTCACCACCTTTTAGAACAAGAAAGCCTTGCACGTAAAACCTAGGCTCCATTTAACCTACTGAAAGATGTTTCCTGCAAAATTTGAAAAACTAATTTTGAGAGAAATTCTTTGAGAGGCTGTGTTTCAAAGCCTGTGCTTACCTACGTCAGTTAGCATGAAAGATTGCTGCCTTAAAGTACGAATTCTGTTTATTTCCCTCTGCAGCCATCAGTTGATGACATGGAGACACCTATAAGAGCATAGGAAGGGGATCGGGCTTGTGATGGGCTGACTCCAGAAAATTTCACTCTATAATTTATTTTGGATAGGTTCTAAAATTCTGTTGTTAAATTATGCAAATATTTTCTCAATTAAGTAACCTCTTGGAAGTTGCTTGCTCTCTCCCTGTGATGCTTCATCAACATCTCCCTCCCTACAGTCATTCATGCCTGCTGACTCTCTGTAATGCAGCAGCATGTTGCAATGCCTCCTCCTGAATTGGTCATTTTTCCACATACTGCCCACATTTGGATGGCTCCCAAAAGCTCTGGGAGCCCTGAGAGCCTGCTGAAGTTAAGCCCTTCCTTCTTTCACTGTTCTTCATGTAAAATACCAAGAATTTTGTGTACACTAGAATGTATATTACTCTGCTTAGATATTGTTTATTACTGGCAGCTACAGCATCATAAGCACTGGCAATTTAATCCTGACTTTCTTGGTCTCTATGATCCATGAAGACTCTTGAGTGCAGCGGTTACAAACGAGTCTTTATGTCATGATGTGGTCATTGTGCTTCTAAGCCTATGATTTCAAAGAGTACCTGAAAATTATGTTCATGTGCTGTCTGAATAGGTCAGCTTTTTTTTTTTTTTTTTTTTTTTTAATATATATTATCCAAAATGGCTTTAATTTTACAAACCTCATAGTTTCAGGGTTATGTGTCCTAACATTTTTTAATCTCCACAACTAAACATACCACAGTCACATTTGTATGAGGAGTAGGTTAACAGCAGCAGCAAAATTTGCACTTAATGCCTCAAGAATGTTGCATTGGTGCAGATTGTCTACAGATGAAAATGCAGACTACAGCAATAAGATAAGCAGAGGGCTATTGTGGAATCATGAGACTGCATGACCTACTGGAAAGGCAGGGGAATGAAAGAGTTAACAAAACAGACTTTGCTGGAATAAAGAAAAGCAAGAAGCAGAATGGATCTGCTTCCACAAAGACTTACCTGATGTTTAAGACCAATGAAGAGCTAAAGTATGTTGAAGGTTTTATGTAAAGACAGATGATATCTACAGATTAATACAGAAAACAATAAAGATTTTAGATTCATTTTTGCTCTTGTCCTTCATTTATAGCTCACGTTATCCCACCAAAATAATCATCAGGTTCCAGTCGATGTGATTTTACAGAAACATCACAGCATGCATTAATGGTTAGGGAAAATGGAGATCAATAGGAATGGAAAGGAAAGGAAAACTTATAAAACTCAGCATGTTTCACTGATTCCAAACTCCTTACAGAAGGATCCTTAAGTGAAAGCAGCCCAGTGCTTTGTTTCTCTTGTGGGTTTTTTCAATTTTTTTCTTTTCTTAAAACAATGATTCAACATTAAAAACTTTTGAAATAAAGTTTCATTAAATGCTCCTTAACACAGTATGCAAATGAACCTGATTTTCCCTCGGTACATATTGCAGCACTCTCAAAGGATCATGTTTTGCTTTTGTCAATCATCAAAGAACAGAGAAGTAGGTTATAATATTTTCTTGCTAACTTCCATACAAATCTTATATGTCAAGGCAAAATAGCTCTATTAACTGTTTTCTTTTCGCAAATGAGAAAAGATATTGTCTCATCAAGTTTACAAAACATGCATTCTGTTCCAATAAGTTTACATATACATCAATTGTAAATCTTAGCCTTTGCCAAATGTAGTAAAATCAAGATACACCTAAAGAAAACATAGAGAGTGGATAAACTAGGAAATATAAGTATAATTTTATAACACCTACTGCTTAGCACTGCTGGTCAAAGTTTTACTTTTTTTCATTTATCATCTGAACTACTGTGCTATTTAAAGAAGATTCACTTCAACTTTGTACTCCACATGGTAGACATTTATGTCAATATAAGAGAATAATTTAGTTTCAAGACAATTATTTCCAGGATCTGAAATTATTTTTTCCTATACACTTTAGGACAAAAAATAAAGCATATAGAGCAAAACATTGTAGTGAATAACAGTTTGTTTCTTACTAAAACAATTTGGACCTAATTCCACTGAATTTTTGTTTTCACTGATAACTTTCCCCAAATGAATGTTTTCCCAGCCTATCATCCCCAGTGCTGACATGTCTCACATCTGTGAGCAGGCTTTTTTGACCCATCTTCACTTCACCTCACATATTAAATGCATTTTTTCCCAAAAATTAATCTGTGGCTTTCAAAGTAGTCTGGCTGCTTTCATACTTACAGATTCCTTTCTTTTATTATTTTGAACCACACTTGCTACACCATGAAAGGACAAATAAATGCATCTGCGTGTACTGATCATCTTAACGCATGTTCTTCCTCCCCTAAACACCCCACAGCTCTGTGCTACCCCGAGCGCTCTTGCCCCACGCAGGGTGATGCGTGCCACCCCAAAGTGCCTGTTCTGTCCCTAAGGTGCTCTGCTGCCAACCCATGGCAGCTAACCCATGTCCCACTTGGACACTGGGGCTGAGATTATTCTGAAACAACACTGGGGGGTCTGTCCAGGCAGGGTGTCCTCTGAGTTCTGATTTTGGTGTTTCCTCCAGCTCTGCCTGCTGGCTCCTGTCACAAGTCTGGAGCAGCACACCAAGGTAATATTTGGGCTCCTGTTCCTGCCACAGCATTTCTGTGCTCTTTGGTGGTTGTGCAGAAAGCTTTTATCACATAATAGATCTACTAGTCTTTGCTTATATATATACACTCATAATCCTTAAAAAGCTCTCCAACTTGGACGTTGACTTTTGGATGCCTCCCTGTTTGCAAAAGAACAAAATGAACTTTTGATATCTGGTGTTAAAAAGTGAAGATAAATTGAACAGGAAATTGGAGTGCGAGTGATGTGAACCTGTTTTAATATAAATTTTGATTGTTCACATGATTCCAATTTTAAGTAACCCAAACATTTCAGCATTTCTTAAATACTGACTATGTTAATTACACTGACAAATCCACCAAAAGCCCTTTACCTTCTCCATTCCTCAGTGTTTGCTCTAATTGTGTTTATGAAATTTAGCATTCCTTTTCCATCTTTATTTTGACCTGTAAAAAAACCCAAATTATTTTCCTCCACTTGGTCTGTATTTTGTATTTGTTAAATTATCTAAGAATCCATTCTAAAAATACTCAGTTTCTAAGCTGAACATGTTTTCTTAGTGTGTGAGGTCAGAATTATTAATTTTTATATATAAATAAATTTGCTTTTGTTATCCTTACATCACACATTTTTATACTCAAAACAATTCAGTTTCTCCTGCTTTTATGATGGTTACTTTCTTACTGGTAATGTCTGCAGTCAGATGTACATAATCAACTTCATTTTTTTGCTAAGGTCATGACTGACAATGTTAAATTAAAATCCATTTATAACCTTCCTCCAGAATAGTATATCTTATCATCAAATCCAATATTGTCTCCCAGTTTCTTTTCCATATTAAATCAAATTGTTATTTGGTTGTGTGAATGCATTGTATCTTTTTTATATTAACTTTTAAACTAACAAGAGCATATCTGCTCTATGTTAGGTCTTAGAGGTTGAAGTATGTACAAGTTTGGGCTTGCTTGTAAAACATTTTAAAATATATTTGGTCTGTATAGTTGTTTCAGGGTTAACAGAGATTTGTTGTTTCCTCAGGAGAGAGATCTCAGTGTGCAAATATAGAATGAGAAATCTAACTGAAAGTGACCAAATTAGTTCAAAGAACTTTGATCAAAAAAGGATTTGTTTGAAGGGGCAGCATGAGACACAAAATAGTAGTGCCATGGAAAGTGAAAGAATAAGCAGAAATATAAAAGGTTTGCATGGGTGACTACTAGAGTAAAACAGAAATTTCACAAAGAATACATAAAAAGGGTGCCTGCAAACCACATACAAAGAATTCTTCCAGGCCTTTCTCCCTCTGTAGATCCCTCTGACAGCTGGTTCTGTGAATGTCAGGTTTCCCAGTCCTTGAATATCCCTATCTACCATGTTTACATGGGTTATGTTTATGAACACAAATAGAAAACTTGGGAAACAACCCATACTTGTTGTCTGAAAAATAGACTAGGCACAAAGCTGCCAGAGATGTTTTCTTATTCCGTAGAATTATTTATCCCTGTCTGTACTGCAACTCAGTCATGTGTGACTTGTAAAAAATTGAGATTCTGACACACATTGGGGAACAGTTTATAAATGTGTTTTTACTGACTGCATTCATGCGAATACCTGAGAACATGGTTATTTATGACGTTTGCTCTAGGGCACTAAATAAAAATTTGAAAATAGTTGTAAGAAAAAAGTTCCACATCCTATGATATGTAATGCTTTTTCATTTAGAACATTGGACAATGGAAAATGAAAGCTGATTATGCAATTGTTATTAGCTGCCAAACACACCATTACGGGTAACTGGCTTTCCAAACTATTTTTATAATTAATATGGGGTTGAGAAATGTCTGATCTAAAATGGACATGGTGCATTTAACCCAAGTAGCCAATTACTCATACTATGTATCTTGGCTGAAGGAATATGAACTTAGGTTACTTAGAGTAGGCTGTGTTTCTGATTTTACTAAAGATATCCTAATTGAGAAAAGCATGAGAGTAAAGTTATAATCTCAGGATTTAAAACATAAATTAAGATCTTTATATATTTGCAAAATTCAATATTGTTTCAAGGTAATATTAAAAGTATCCCATTATTAAAATTTATACTTGCCCCTAAATTAAAGTAGCACCCAAACTTAATTAGAGACTCATCTTTATCCAACTTTCACTAGCATAAAATAATTTTCAGGTAGTATCACTTAGCCCAAAAATTATTGCTTTCTTTACTTAATGGTTTTTTCAGAAATAAACACATTGAGAGGGAGAAATCATTCTTCACCATGCACATACTTAGAAATTTATACAGTACAATGGCCTATATAATGAGATTATACATGAACATATAAAGTGATATATTTTTCACAGGTGATATATTTTTCTTGGCGAAAAGGACCAAGAAGAAAACAATGGAAACCAGTATCTGGTGGAGCAGTGGAACTGAGTGAAGTGCAAAATACCAGCAATACTATGAGTGATGTCAAGTATAGTAAACATCCAAAATGTAACCATGAATTTTCAAAGTCAGAATGAACATGAAAAAGTAAACAGGAGGCTTCTATAAAGATGACTTACATTTCCAAGAGTTCTTTTTTTAGGAATGCTTTCTTATGAGTGAGTTTTTGATTATTTGGTTTGACTGCTTTATTTCATTTCATAAAGAAAGAAAAAGAGAAAGAGAAAGAAAAGAAAGGGGAAAAAGAAAACAAAGGGGGAAAAAAAGAAAACAAAGGGGGACAAAAAGAAAAGGAAGGAAGGAAGGAAGGAAGGGAAAAAAAACACAAATTTTGCAATTTTAGGAAAAAAACCACTAATTTTTCCATTCTATTTTCTCACTTTCTAGGGGCATACTATAACAGTAGTATATAATAATATTAACAGCAAGAACAATAATAGTAATAGTAATAGTAATAGTAATAGTAATAGTAATAGTAATAGTAATAGTAATAGTAATAGTAATAGTAATAGTAATAGTAATAATAGGTAGCAATTATCTGCTACATGGCTTCTTAGTCTTATTTGCACAACCTTGGTGTGCCTTTACTGTGTAAAACACATTAGAAATGCTGTATTTGACTGTATTAATCCCACTGCTGATGTGAAGTAATACAGAAGGTCTGCCATAAAAATAAATCTCTCAGGGTGTCCATGGCTCTCATCAAACCCATTTCCTCTGATTGCGGGGCAAACCCACAGTCTCCATGCCAGTTCTGGATGCATGCCCTTGCACACCCTACTGCCAGGAGGCACGGTCCTCATTCTTCCTTCTGGCTGAACTCACCATCACTCCTATGGTTGGGAGGCCTTGCTTCCAGGGGACCAAGCTGACCACATTCTGAGCAATGTATAGCTAAACACTCCTGAAAGGGCAAGATTACTTAGTACCTCAAAAGCCAGAAGTAAAATGAATAGAAACATTGCTGTAAAATGAATAGAAACATTTTCTTGATCTTCTGTAGCCTTTGCATCTACAGCCCATCATGTTACACCCAGGCAAATACACTGGATTTCAGGGAGCTGCTTATATCATATGTACCATGCCTGGATTTGGCTTATGCTCTCTTCCACAAGTTACAGAGAGAGGACAAAGAGTGCCAAAATCAATATTTATTTTTGGCACTAGTAGAGAAGTATGAATGAAAAAATTAATTTCAATATTGAAGGAGAAAGCAATTTCTGCTTAATAAGCATTAAAAATAAATAAATATCATCTTTTATAAATGGATTTTCCTTTAAAATTAAGTTTAATCTTTTTCTCAGCCTAGTACTATAGGAACCATTCTTGAAGTGATACAGAATGGGTGCCAGTTCTTACAGCAAACATGAACATTTTCTCTGTTTCAAAATTCATATGCAGTTTTGGCAAGATGAATCATAATGTTCTCTTTAAGGATATTTGGATAAAGATTAATCTACCATAGCCACTATGGAAAGAAAAAATATTAGGTGAAGATTTGGAAATCCAAATGTATAACATGGAGCACCTGCAAAACCTATCTCTCTATAAATTGTATTAACAGAAATTCTTCATCTCAATGTCCCTTTTCTGTAGAAACCATACTTGATACAATCATTTGTCTTCTAGATGGCCTTGGTAAGAACACAATTATTAGCAGCAATGGAATAAAGAATATAAAAATTACTGAGTGTGCATTTGGATGACCATATTGGCTTTCTATAAGGCCTAATACACTTGAATTTTCTGTCTGTAGGAAAAGATGTGTTGACCAAGTTGCTGTAGAGTCTGAGTCTACCCCTTATTTTTAAGTGAATTTTAACTAGAAAGAGTTCTTTTAAAAAACACATTTACTAGTAGAGTTCATGGAAGAAGTTCCAAGCTTTTTTCCAGCAAAGCTCTCCTTCTTAAGCCACTGGTTGTTTTGGCCAAGGTCATAACAGAGCAGCCCTACTGGGAGTATTTTAAAGAGTAGCATAAGCTCCCTAGCGTGCACTAAGGAAGTATCAACTTGCTTGTAGCCCTTGAGACACCAAAAATTCTCAGGGCTGAAGAGGTGGGTAGACCCTTCCTCCCTGCCTGTAAGAATTCTTAACTGGGCCCAAGAACACTGTGCTGGTGCTGAGCTGAGTTCATTTTGGGAGATTTCATCATTTCACAAGAAAGATGATGCAATTGCAAAATTGTTTGTAGCCTTGAGAGAAACTGCTTCTGAAAATAAACTGAAGGCAGAATTGAACAACTTAAAACTGGATTTTCCTGCATCCACACTTTTGTTTAGGGGTTTTGTCTTTTCCTTCATGATAAAATTAATTTATTAATATTGTCTTTTTACCATACTGCCAATTTTTAGTAAGAATTAGTGTAATATTTCAAAGAAATAAGAGCTGTGTAAAGAGCTTCTCTTTTCAGTGTTTCTGTACTGCTTCAGAGTAGTTTTTTCTGACTCCTGTGAGCATTGAATAGGCTGTTTAGCCATTTAAAACCATTAAAATAAATTTAACTGTACCAATAAACAGTTTAAGGTGCTCAGATTAGATGAGAACTATGCCTGTACCTAATTTTTGCACAGTCCCCACCCTTTACGACTGATCTGTAATATTGACTATGCACTATGGGAGCGAAGAAGGTCTTACAACTGACACAAGTAAAATTGAAAGCTTTTCGAAAACACTAGTTTAATGTACATATATATATTTCTGAATATTTATAGTCTATATTGCAGTCTCTAACATGAAATGGTAGTAAGCTTTGATCTTTATTCTACAACATAACAAAACCTATACTTACAGTAATTCGGAGGCCAGATGCAGATAAAAATATAGGTTCTGATGCTATCCCAGGCTTCAACGCTATTCGTCCTGGTTTTAGCTAGGGTGAGTTAATTTCTTCTCAGTAGCTGTTACACTGCTGACTTTTGAGAAGAAGAATCAGCATATGAAAGGTAAAATGTCATCAAATATTTTGCTGAAGCAGACTCCCTAGAATTAGGATTTCCCATAGGTCACATTTACTTATATCAATTTCTTATTTTTCATGGAGCTTAAATCTGCAGTTTTTTTTCATTTCCAAAATGATACAGGAGGAAACCCTGATGGAAAAAATCAAATATAAGTATAAAGTTTGTCAAGTGAAAATATCAGGAAAATAATTAAATATCTCAAAGAAAATTAACTAGAATAATGTTCAGTCTTTATTTACACAACTTTATTAGTAATATTTCTATATTGCAAATGCTAAAAACTGCTGCTGAACTTGGCCTTTTCAAAAACAAGCATAATGATCAGGTTCTTTCCTGGATACTGACAAGGGAACAAGCAATGTGAGAGCGAAGATTCAGCACCAGCTTTTTTCACTTTTGATTGTAAAGGTTGCTAAAAAAATGTTCTGCTGGGAATATCACACAGGCATTTCTGTTTTGCTGCATGCTGGAGGAATGCAGTGTGCTCCTTTTTTGCCTTGCCCAAAACACCTTCTGCAATAGTGGTGAAGGATAACTGGCATAAGGATGACTTTCCTCTAGCTTGGGATTCCTTTACACTTGGAAAATTCTCTGTCTCTTCCCTCCTTTACAGCTGGCTAAAGATTTTTTAACAATATTGAAATGAAAGGATAAGGGTAGAGCAGCTGACCTGGGAAATCAACACCTCATCTTTCTTGCTTAATGATGCAAAATTGAACTGGCTTCACATCACTGAGAATTTACAGACAGAGGATCCCAAGTTCCTTTTCATGTCCCTCATCTTAGTTAATGACATGAAACTTGGTTAAGGAAAATTAATATGGTCAAATTACAGCAGTCCTAAATATAACCATTATTATTAAAATGGAACAAAATAAATCATAAATATATTTCAAATGAATCAGTTAATTTCTATTATAGCATCCTAAGGACTGGTACTAAACCCAAGGCTGTAGAGCATTTCATAAAGCAAATTATATACAACATTTCCAGAATTACAGGTAATTATCACATTAGATTATTGCTGATAAACTTTGGCAAGAACATTATGACTGGTGGAAAAGAAAATAGAGCAGGTGACACATCAGGCAAAGATGACAATTTAAAAATAGTGCTAGGAAACAGTCAGAAAGAGTTTGGAAAGAAAAAATGGTAAGGCAGACACATAAATAGCAAGTCGTTCTCAGAAAATGCTAATAAAGAAGCAAAGAAAGAAAAATATTGCAGAGGTACAGGAAGTTACGAGGAAATAAACTGTGATTATATAAAAAAATGTAATAATAGACATAGGAGGATTTGTGACACAAAGTTTTTAAGGACTAAGAACAATTGAAATAATTACAGAAACTAATTGCCAAAGCTAGCCCAAAATTAAGTGATGTTTATCTGTCCTAAGAATTAGATTGCCCAAGCTACTAGAAACATGGCAGCGAATAAGAGGCCACATGTGTCTCAGGCTGCAGGAGGCTGAGGAAAGGAAAGTGAGCAGGTCTGTGCTTATCTGCAGTCCTTGCCATCTGAGAGAGGACATATGGAGTGCTCTGGTTCCACACAGGTATGGGAAAGGAGAATATTTCTGATGGAAAGCTCTGAATGTTGAGGTTGTGGGTTTATTCCTACCACAGCTTCTGTCATCATGAAGCACATAATACACCTTTATGCAATAAAATATGTTTACAGTAGGACTAGCACTAGGACTACCGAAGAAGAAAAAAAGGTGAAAACATGGAGAAACACTGGAGATAGAAAAAAAAAAAAAGAAAAAAAAAATTACTTCCAAAACAGTGTTTTTGTAATTCATTATGACCCTTTTGATTACTTCACTGGCACACCCTTTGGTCCTTCTTCCTAATTGCATGAGCCATCAGATTGATACTAGTATTCAGGCCAAAAAAAAAGCACTAGTTATCTTTAGAAGAAAGTAATTTCAGGACTCCCAGCACTCTTTCTCCTACCTGTTTCATGGCTTGTGCACTGCTGTTTCAGCCACCCATTGTGGCCATCACCAGTGTGTCAATTCCCTCCTTGCTGTGCTGCAAGCCCATGTGTCTCCAGTCCGATTCGTTAGGACTTGGAAATACACTTCTAAACTCATTACCTCAGACTATTACTCTGGCAAAAAGGCTGTTTTACTAAAGAATAACAGAAAGATTAGCAAAAAATTCTTCTACCTACACCATGCTGTTTACATTTCAGCTCTGTTTTATTAATTGCCAGGAGTCTGGGACCATTTTCCTTACTCCCAGTTGCTTTCTACTGACTTCTCCAAATTTTAGAAACAATTTCATCACATCAATTAACACAGGAAAAGAAATCTTGTGCACTTGATTGCTGTCACATTTGTGGATGCTCAGCTATGTAAAGAACCCTGGCAACAAACCTCTGGTATAAACGTACTTGTCTTTGTTGTTTCCACAGCATTTTCACTAAGTAATTTCACTCAGAAAACAAGTGTCTATTTAAACAAATGCTGCAGCTGTGGGATGTTTCAGACTTGTGGAAAATCCTCCAGCTAACATGTTCCTGGATTCATTTTCACATCAGTGGTGTCAGAGCAGACTCTTTTCCATGCTCGTAACCATTCCTCCACAGCCAAAACACAACACTGTTTGTTCTAGGCTTTTGTCACTGACCTTCTCCCCCATGCACTCTGGGCAAAATGGGATGTGTATGTTTATCAATGCTTAGCTGCATCTGTGGAAATGCATTTCCCAAACAGCTTCCAAAGACCTTTCCCACAAATGCTATATACCTGTTCCACCTTTTTTTTTTTTGGCCATGCTCTCTTGTTCCTGAATTCACACAGATTTCTTAATTGTCCAAAAGGCTCTACATACATACAGGTCAACAGATTAAAAGTCCTGGAACAGAACTTTCTAGGTTTTGCAGCTCAGTATCTGACCTTCTGACCTGTTATTTACTGTGATGATCCTGAATGTTTATGGACTATTATTTTTTTTTCTTTTACAATTAGGTTAAAAAGAGGAGAAAGATACAAGTGCTTGTGTGCTTGTATGAGGCTCTTTTTACTCTTCCAGAAATTACTGTACAGTGACAGAGCCACAGATAATTGCTATCAATTGCACAGATAAGCACGGGGAAGCTTCTTTGTCAGCACAGTTGGAATTTTGTCTTTTCTGAATCCTAGAGAGGCTTTGATACAGTAAGTTTGTATAAACCTGGGGTTATACATGAACATATTCCTATTAATAAAGCTTTTTAGTGACACAAAAAAGTTATCATTTTTAAGATGGTTCTTAGTAGGAATACATTTTGTATTTCTTATATTGGACTTTTTACCTTTAGTGAAGTAAATTCCTAATTAATATGACTGCATGAAAAGTGAAACTCCCTCCAAACAGTTGCTATGTGGACTAAACTAAAATCTTTATCTCAGTCTTTAGGAATTCTTAGCAACCCAGAAGCTTGCCACCACTTATTTTCTAAACTTTCTTTTGTAAATAATAGATGTGCCCTCAGAAGGAAAATATTTGTATGTTGTACAGCATAAGCCTAGCATCTGCTAGCTGTTTTCTTCTTTGGCTCATTCTTCTTGCTCTCCTTTGTTTGCAAAATACATGAATCCTGAAATCAATTTTTTTTCAGTATTTCAGGCAGTAATTATGGATATGACAGAATTTTTGGATCTCTAGTTTCTTAAGGTGCCATAGGGAACTCTAAACAAATTCTAATTAGAGAATATTTGTACTTTTTCTTCACATAGATTTTGAAAAAAATAAAAACAAACATAATCAAACATTGTATAATCAAAGAGATTTTCAAGATGTCCTTGTCTGTTGCGCACAAAAGGGGAAAGGGTGAAGTTTGCCTTTTGTGAAGAAAGCTCACAGAGGACCTACAACTAAAATTATGTTAGATTGAAACTCTTTCCTCTTAAAAATATGGTAGGAGTAGGTAGTCTGTGAGGAAAAGCAAGACTTTGATCTGCCAACCATCCTGCAGTTAGACAGGCTGAGAGAGCTGGAGTTGTTCAGCATGGAGAAGCTTTCAGGGAGACCTTATTTTGGCCTTCCAGTGCCTGAGGGAGTTTATAACAAGGAGGAAGAAAGATGTTTTAATATGGGCAGATAGTGGCAGGACAAGGGGCAGTGGATTTAAACTGCAAAAGAACAGTTTTAGATTAGACATTAGGAAGAAATTTTCTACTCAGAGGGTGACGAGGCACTGGAACAAGTTGCACAAAGAGGTTCTGGATGCCCTATCCATGTAAAAGCCTGGCTGGATGGGACACTGAGCAAACCGGTCTAGTGAATGTCTTCTTTGCCCGTGGCAGGGGAATTTGATCTAGATGATCTTTACACTCCCTTCCAACCCAAACTGTTCTATGATTCTAATCTAGGTGTATCAAGGATGATGCCAAAGGAAAGTGGGTGAAGGGAACATGGAGAATGCTTAAAGGATAGGGCCATCTCTCTCTCTCCACTTCAGGTGGTGCTATAGCTAGAGCCTATCTCGTGTTTGCGCTCAAATACAGGCACATGAAAAATAAGTAGGAGGAATTTAGGGTCCATGCACTGCCAGATGTCTATGACATCACTGGAAATGATGAGATAGGGTGACACTGCAGAGTCTGTGGGAGTAGTGTCAGGCACAGGGTCACAGTTAGGGAACGCTT
The DNA here is from genome assembly GCF_017590055.1 of Onychostruthus taczanowskii. Lineage (NCBI taxonomy): Eukaryota > Metazoa > Chordata > Aves > Passeriformes > Passeridae > Onychostruthus > Onychostruthus taczanowskii. The sequence goes on from NW_024500683.1 coordinate 1,548,364, forward strand.
AAGCCATCTGGACATGAAGAAGTCTACAGGATTAGGGAAGATGCAGCCCTGTGTGTTCCTGCATATATCATCAGAGAGCCACTGTAAGTAATTTTTGAAAGATGACAGCAAACAGAGACATCCTATCAACCATAAAGAATGCAACAAGGGTGAAAATCAAGATACCCAGCCTAACACCAGGAAGGCTGTGGACAAGTCCTCTGGGACAACAGTTTCAAACACGTATTTTCCAAACAGTGATTTGGAAGATGAATATGAATTTACCTAGGATAAATCAAGCTTGACTAACTAGTTATTTATGAGGAGATTACTCATGTTTTAATAGACGGTTTCACCATGTTTTAACTAGCACAGAGGCAAGGGAGTAAGACTCTCTTAGATGATAACCCATATTCTGCTAGACAGATGTTTATAACAGGGGTTTCTGTAACAATGAAAACCTACTGAATTGAGTCCCAAATCAAAATACTAAATAAACATCCCAAGACTGTGACGCAATAGAAGATAGATCTTGCTCCAGAACTTTATTTGAATCTTCTCTAAATTTGGCTCCCAGTCAGCAGCCTGTTCAGATGTGAAAGTTGGAAATACTGATGTCCATAGTTTAAATATCAATTATCTCCTGTATTCTGGCTCATACAAGTATTTCTGAAAGTACATGTTTCTTCATTTCTTAAGAAGTGCAGAACCTCAGACATCCATCAAATACCTGTCAAAGCTCTCAAAGCCAGACTTTAGCCTGTCTTGAGTTTGACAACCACACTGAGTTTTACAGAAAAAATAAGCAAATTTTGTTCAAGAACTTCAAGGTGCTTAAAAAAATTTATAACTGCAGGGAAAGGATGCACAGTTCAAAATCACAAACAGTTCACTCAGACTATTAAATAATCCAGAAACAGCTCTTAAGTATCTGTAATTACCTTACTATCAATGATGCCTGAAAATATAATAATGCTGTTTTAAGGACCCCTAGGTTATGTCTTCCTGAATTAGCCCATGAATACAAAGTCTTATTCATTTCACTAATATTTTTTGCTGTATTTCCACCAGAACAGTGCTCTCTTAGGATATTATAGAAACTTTTTATTAAACATTCTACAGTTTTTCAGCAGGAGTTAAATATATTAATTCACACATTATCAAGCATAGATGTATTACTGGCAAAAGCAGAACCGCAGAGAAAAGGCATCTTCCAGACTCATTCATACATAATGAAAGACTTCAAAAATGTTTCTTTTCAAAAATTACTCACTCTCTTATTTTCTCTAATTTTTGCATCACTACATTTTCATGAAGGAATGCACAGACAGTTCTTGGTGGTTTTGTTTTAGTTTGATTTTCACACTCTCTTAATAAAGAACGAGACAAAATTCTCTGAAGTATGTCTTTTATGTGTCTGCTAAGCCATCTTCTCTAAAGATCAATTAAGTTCTCTTACATTTTCTTCCTCAAAGAATTTGTACACAGCCTTTCTTTTTCATTTCTGTCCCAATCTGTTACATTTACATATTAGGAAAATGTAAATTTATAGGTAATTCATTGTCATTTTGGATTGTTTTGTAAGTTACAACAATTTATTTAAATTTTCCCTTAGGAAACTAACATATTTAAACTTACATTCTAAACATACACCCTTAAGATTGGAAAACTATATAGCAGATTTCTAATTAACTGAAAAACATCAAATTGAATTAAGCAGAAACTATTGCTTACAAATATTGTACAAAGGCCCATTCTTAAACATTTAGCTTCTGAATATACCTATATTTTTACATGTATTTTTCCATTTGATAAAGTATGCCTAACATTTATCTTTCCAAACAAATAAACAATTAATATTCAGTCTGTGGGGTCTAAGGAGATGTACACCTTCCTTTCATCTTCATTTTTAAACTTATCAAGTTTATTGCTTCCAGACTGAAATTATTTCAGTGTTGAAACTATTGAACTATTGTAAAGCAAGCATATTAACTATACAGCCTACAAAGTCAGTGTCCAAAAGTGTTTTTGGACACTTTCTCTTCAGCAGAGCCTTTGTGAAATGTAAAATGTACAGAATGAAATGTAAAATGAACAGAACTTGTTCTCTGGGCCCAGTGTTCTCTGGGTTAAAAAGCATCCCTTGTTACTGCCAAAGGGGGGACATTTCAAGTGTTACTTGCAGTATAAAAGAAATGGTTTTAACACATGCAAACCATAAAGCTGATTTGCAGTTAAAAAGTTAATATACTGCATTTGGCAATGCATCCTGGCTGCTTGTAATGTAGCCATAAATTTAGAGGATTTTTATGATGTAATGCTATCTACTTATTGACAGTTTATCTTGTTAAAAGTATTATTGAGAAGAAGGAAGCTGACATTGCTGTTAATACGATACTTTTTTTCCCCCCTTTTTGATGTGCCACTGTTTCTGGAATCCATTGCTGATGTCCTTAACCAGGTTTTTTTCCATATGAGTGTCTCACCCTTGATTCATTAATATATTCAGTGCTGACTGGCAGATGGATAACTGATCATGATTGTGAACCCCTGGCCAAATGTACTAATCCATAACATCAAAATTCCACTGGACTCATTTTTTTTTCTAGAGGTAATTTCTTGAAATCATCCCAACAAAGGGCAAGAATCCAGGAGAGGTGTTGTCAGTGTTGACAGTGTCCATGACACTTTGGTTTGAGGCTAAACCTGACTTGGAACTCAGAATAGGGGGAGAATACTTTGTTGTACTACACACAGAGGAGACACTGTTGTTCCCTAGAAAAGCATGCTTTAACTTTGAGCCTCCTTCAACAGAAAAATAATAAGGCTTCAGCTGGGACCATATCACAATAACAGAAATTGGAAAGATTTTTTTCTTTTTAAATATACTACTTATTACTAGGTGAAGTTTCCAGAAAAAGTTAACATAATGAAACTAGATCCAATTCATTTTTTCTTTTCCTTGTTGAAGCCAAGCACTTGCTACAGTTATTTTCTATGAAGCCTACAAGGTAAACTTACTTTATGAGAAAAAAATGCAATTTAAAGACTTTTATTTTTGTTCTACAAGACCACATGCTTTTATGCGCTGAAAATAAAACTACTACAGTCAGACTGGTATGATCCAGAGGGAAGTTGTTGATAGTGAACCAAGTAGTAAAGTATTCTCAAAGGTTAGGTCCTGTGTGAGGAACGCCATGCCAGGAGGTCTTAGATTGTTTTTTCTGTGCTTAGATAGAGGCACAGGAGCTCTCTCAGTTAATATCTTCCCCAGCCATTGGCAAAAGCAGGTGTGTTCACTACCAGTCCTGCAAACTTTGTCTCCACCCTCCTGCTCGGCTCTAAATTGGCCCCACTTGCTAGATTAACTTCATGTATTTTAGGAGCAACTCTTTAAACAACCTGGACATGTCTTCAGGGTGGGAATTTTTTTTCTAAATACCATCAAATAAAAGCAAAGATTTGTTGTTGAAATCTTCTCCAAGAAGAATTCTGTTTTTCCTGAGTGCCTGTTCACATATTTAGCAAGCAAATAGCGAAGACAAGCCAAAGCAACCAACGAGGTGCTGAAGGATTTGTCTGAATAATGGTGAAATGACTATCAGTGTTCTCTCCTTGTCTTATTCCCCATCATTGTACAAGTTGTTAACAACAGTAAATATAAAAAGGGGAGACAATGTGTTCGGGTTTAATTTGTTTATCACAAGCAAAGAAAAAGAGCTAGCAACACAAAAAATAATGGGAACAGCAAGAAATACTTATGTACAGGAGTGAATTTTTACTCTGCTTCCAAGACAAATGTGCCATACATTTTATTGGGGTAATCCTCCCCATCTAATATGATGCTTTCTTCTGTACCTGTACATGTGGTTGTTTTTCACTGGCTACTGTAGAAATGTAAACCTACTGATGTTTTTTGATGGGCTGTGTTTTTTTCCAAAGTCACAGGAATAGTTCCTGTGAATTTTGATTCTCTATCCAGCATTCTTTAATATGTTTCACCCAATTTAAGGGTCTAATTTCTGTGGGTTTTAATTTCATGCATTACCTCAATAGACTCAAACTGTATCTACCAATGAATGTCTATTTCATGACGTGTCATTTCTTGGACCAAACAAAAGAACACATTCTGTTATGTATCTTATGTTGTATCCTTCTATAAATGAAGGGGATTTTTTAATGTGATTCACTAAATTGTATGAAGCCACTAGAACAGGAAAAAAAACTTTAGAAAACCCCTCCTCCTTTTTTCTTCTTTCCAGATTTGATTCTCTGGAATCACAAACAGCAAATCTGATTTCACAAACAGCAATGCTTTTTCACTGTGCTGCTGAGATAGATGTACTCATGAAGAAGTATGGTATAAATATCTGTCAGAGGAGTGTATGATATGTGTCTCTAAACGTAAATGATTCCATGCAAATTATGTACAAAGAATAAAGCAGCATTTTAAACATAAAAACATAAGAGTAAAAAAAAATCTCTATTTTTCCTGTTTCTGGATCCTTACCCTATTTTTTTTAAAGAAAAAAAAGATTATGTGCTGAACTTGAGCTTCCTTGTCTAAATAAGAGTAAAAATGACAAGTCAATGAATGTATTTTGCAGATGGGAAGACACAGCTGGAGCAAGATACATTTCTACTCTTCAGGGACAAGTTATTGAGGCAGTCTTGATTGAGCACTGGCAGTCTCAGAAGAAACTGAAGAGCAGTACGTTCCCCCTTGAGCTGCAGGCTGTATTTCATACACTCTCCTGGGCAAAAAAGAGCTGCAATTTCAATGGGGGAAGAGTTATGAAGGCTGACAAAGTAAGGGAAGGTAAAAAGTTCCAAACTACTTTTTAGCTTCTAGATACAATTCTTTCCATTCAGTAAATTATAAGTTTCCTTTCCTGTAGAGAAATGTATTTAGAATAGTAATGGGAAGGGAAGGGAAGGGAAGGGAAGGGAAGGGAATCAAACTAGGTAACTTAAAAGAATCCATATTTCTGTAAAGTGAAGATACATTTTGTATAGCTCCTCTTAAATGTGATTATTTCTGTTTTGAGTAAAGTTTTGAGTTAAAAAAAATACTGTATGGAACAGAAGAAATCTAAACTAAGCTGAGCTTACAGAAAAAAATATTGTGTATTCTGATGCATTAAAAGGTTTTTTTGATAGTCTTATAAGATATTCCTTAGTACAGAGGAAAAATAGCCATAAGAAAATTGCATTGATGGAAAGATGGATAATGAGCACTTTATGTCATTACCTTTTTTGTAAATTCTAGTCTTTTTCTGTTTATTTTTTATTTTTGTTTTCCTTGTCTTCTTTCATTCATTCATTCTTTCATTCATTCAAAAAAAAAAACGAATCAACTTTTATATTCCCTTAGGTCATAGAGATGGTCTTCAGAACCGAACAATGTGTAAATGACCATTTTTTCCAAGGTTGTCACCACACAGAATCTCCCCTTGTCTCACTGTTAATGAAAATTTCTGACCCAAAGGGCTACTAGTTCTACAAAAAACGAGCTGAGGTGGACAAAAGGAATAGAAGTAAACAAGGTATTAAGTGAATATGAAGGGGTCCTGTCCAAACAGAAGCCTGAAGCAAAATCACACTTCCTCCTGCTCTCTCATTTTCTGTTCAGGTTGCTTGTATTCTGGACCCAGGGGTAGCAATATGCTGATTTCTCTGCCTGGGAAGTAGCTATCACATATGAATCCCATATTGTTGCCCATTTTTTTCTATGGATTACCATCTGACATGATAAGTATATTTACCAATCATGGAGCATCTACTACTAATGCACTCCGTAGTTGTCTACATTTTAAGCAGTCATTTACTAAGACTGTGTGTGAATAGGAATGCCATTCAACTATCAGCTTCTTAAGTACAGTTATTAAAAAGAAGAATTATGTTGGATTAAGTGCTTTTTTTATAGTTCATCTACTTTTCTCCATAATTATGGCTACAGTTTTTAGGCTAAAATGTCAGCACCTGGGACTTGTAAATGGAAAATAACGGAGCTTTGAGGACAGGAGTACCATGCAAACAGAGAAGGTCAGGTTGCTTTCTTGATTAATGGGTCATTTGTTCCAAGTACTGATGTCACAGCTATACTTCAGAGTTTGCTATGCTGTAAATAAATATTCCAGCTGCAAAATTCATTACTTTCTAATAACCCAGCAGATTTGCATACTCAAAGGCATTGAAAGCAAATAATCTACAAATTTTACATAAAATTGTATATGTATACAACATGTATGGAAGCCACGTGTATCATTTTATCTAAGCAAAAGACAAATAGCCTGGCGAAAAAGGAACAGGACTAAAAATTAACAGAAAGCTGATTTACATTTGCTTCTTCACCTGAGAGCTTAAAAGCAGATTAGGAAAAAAAAAAAAAAAAAAAAAAAAAAAAACCAGAAAAAAATGAGAAAAAGAACTATACAGCCTAACTAGTTCCATACTCCATCCTTCAGCCATCAGACATGAGTTGGCCACATCTACATGGTCAAACTCTTTGATTCCAAAACACATTACAGTGCCCAATCTGCCTTTTTTGGGAACAGCCTCAGACTGGGCCAGCTCCCAAAGCTGGGAACTGGTGGTGAGAGAGGTGCCTGCCATGCCAGGGTCCTGCCCCCCAGGTACAGGGAGCTAAGCCTGAGAGAACAGGCTTGTCCCTTGCTTCTGTCTGGCTCAAGACAGTGGCAGCCACAGTCAGCTCGGAGCAGGAGGTTGGGGTCCAGGTCCTGTGTTAGCCAAAGTCCTGCCCTCCATATCAGCAGACGTATTCGTAGTTTCACATTAAAGAGAGTCTCTTATTCCTTTTTGGTTGTCTTACTCCCTGCCTGAGACACTGGCACCAGCCATAGAGACTGTATTGTGAGGGCTCAACTCCCTATGCAGATGAAGATACTGACAAACACATAGAGGTTTTTAGGCAGATCTGAGCCCAGCTGCATGGAACAATTTATTGGGCTGTGGCATATTTCAGTTTTCAAGCTAGTGGGAGAGGAAAAGGTAATTTGGATAAGATTTAAAATATGCCAGTTAAAACCAAATGGTATTGCATAAAGGACAAAGATAAACAGAGGAAACTGCAGAGTAGTTAAATAAAATAGTCTGTTCATAGAGAGATGGAGGTTTCTGTCAGTAATGTGCACAGTTGGCATGGAAACAAACAGTGAACAGTGGAGAATGAGATTTTTCAAAGTGAAGCACTGTGTAGATAATAATCATGTGGCCTGAGGCTTAAACTATACCTTAGCCTCGTTGTTTAAGCAGTAAAGAGGACAGTGTCACAAAGAGACCAACTTCCGTTTTCAAGTTGAAATGTCATATTCAATGTCTGTTATCAGTTGGTAAGAAAAGACACAACCACCTAATTAGAACTATGGAAATCAACAAAAGCCCAGAGCAATAATTCTGAAAGATGTTCTGTACTGAAAATGGTAGCACAGGATGAGGAACTTATTTTTGCTGGTGGTATAGCATGACCAAAGGGGATTTAAAATTAGTGCAAAGACAAGAATACAAATTGTTTCCAAATGACAGTTTTTATGTGTTGGTAAACTATGTGTTAAATAAGATAGTTGAGGGGCAACTGAAGCAATATTTTGTCAGGAAAATCCTGTAGGAGTGTCTGGTATTTATTTTTAAAATAATGGTATGTAGGAATCCCAGCTATCCTCAGACATATACATGAAATCCTACATACCTGCAAAGACATTTCTGTCTTCTGCAGCCTGAAAGAAAAACAGAGTTTTAAGGCACATGGAGAATAACAGTAAGATATTTGAGAGAACGAAAGCACAACTGACATTCCCAAACAGCTATTTTCCAAAAGTGAAATTTAATGACTTTGAAATAAGCAAAATTTTAGGCTGAAACTTTAATAGGAACTCAACAGAGATTAGGAAAATATTTTAAAGGGTAAATAAAGAGGAGAGGGACTTCTCTTTTGACAGTCCACTGAAGCCCAGCATTTTATCCAAACACACATCATGCAGAAGCAGAGCAGTCTTTTAGATATGAAAGGAACTTCTAATTGTCCAGCTGATGACAGAATATGGGTTATAGGTTCAGAATCTCAGTTAGTTCAATCCACAATGTCCTGCAGTAAGAGTACCCTGATCTGCTGCTCTACAAGGTCACTTTGACATATGGCAAGTCATTTCCACATGGAGCCATCGCAGACTGGTATCTCTGAAGTTCCAGTCAGGTCATTGCTGTCAAGCAGGGTGTATTACCTTGGATTTGGGCTGAGCTGGTATTCTTACATGATGCCTGGCTGCTGTTCTGAACCAACTGATATCTGCCTAGAACTCACCACAAATGCATACCTGTGGTTTCATCTGTGACCTTAACTTTTCTGTGGTATTTTCTTATGAGAAAGAATTGAAGCCTCTCATATTACTTTGCAGATATGAGCTTTTCTGCAAATATTTTTATTTTCTTTTAATTATCTCCCTATCCGGGTGATAAAGTCCACACAAACTCAATTCTGAACCACAATACAGAAGCCTGTTGAGCAAACAAAGCCGAGTGTCAGGAGCGCAGCATATTTATCACATTTAATCTCAGTATTAAATAAAGAATTTTATTTATGAAAGTTTTCCTTAATTTTTTATCAGGTCTTTCCAAATACAAACTACTGTTTGGTTGCTTTAGAAATATGTTAAAAATAAACTAATGAATGTTTTTTACATGAAATTACAAACAGTGAAGAAGATAAAATCCATTTGGGCTTTTTTATAAATATAATTTTCTCCTTAAAGAGTTAATGCAAACCTACTATTTGCTTCCCTTTTCATTGGTAACATTTAACATAAACTGAAAGAAAGAAAATGTGTTTTGGAAGTAAAGCCACATGTCCTTGGCAAACTATGTGCACAGTAAAGAAAAAGCAAGTGAGGCTGTCTCAGCGGCAAGAGACTGGCTCAGAAGCTAAGAGTTTCCACCAGCTGCTGGATCAAAATCACCCCTATCCCACAAAGTCAAGTGACTTCCTGTCTTCCCTTGCCTCTGCCTCATTTTCCTCCTTCTCACCCCCTGCAATCTAACAACCAGAAGATCCTCTTGATGTTTCACATAGAAGAACAGTTGGGGAATGGAAAATAACATAAAAGAGGAGTAACAAGCATTTCTTAGGTCAAGCTGAGCTAAGGGGAATTCCTTTAAATAGAATTTAAATAGCTTCAGTGCAAAAAGTTGTGTACTTTGAAAATATAATAGAAGCAGAAAAGTTAGATATGTTTCTCTTGTTACACAGCACTGCCTGTGATGAACTCCATTAGGCAAAACTACAGCTCCTTTCTACAGAAAGAGCAAGTCTGAGTCTTTTCACCCTTTATAATGCCATAGGCATTTTTCCAGTAGAATGGCTATCAGAGACTGCAGGAGAAGGAGGCTCCATGGAGGTTTGAAGAGCATTAATACAATGCCAGCACAACAGTATATGTGCAAAGCACAAAGAAAATTTCATAGTAGTCTACAGGCCACCACAAGCACAGTTCCTCCTGGCACCTATTAAGAGGACAGAGACACACAGAGCAGTCTAGTGTCACAGATTTCTATTCATTGCATATTTGAATTTATTGCAAAACTTCAGCTTGTGTAAGGACTCCAGAACTGTTTCTTAGGGAAACTTACATAATGCAAGACAGTAGAAATACCTCCATCATGTCAGGATTTAACATCATCCTCATCTCCTCTCTGCTTTGCTTCCTCTCATATCATAGGAAGAAGTCTTGGACAAAACAGGAGAGTGCTGGGGAAAGACTGGGCTCTGAACATGCTTTTGAGCAGGCTTTTACCAATGTATTACTTCCTGTCTTTGCCTGGCATTTGGTTATGATATGCTCCTGCTGATAGATGCCGCTTTATCTTGAGTCACTCTTCTTCCTGCCAACAGCATCCAAAATCATCCAGGTCCCCAGTAATTTTATTTCAGCTTCAGCAGGGTCAAACAAAAAGCAAACCATGAAGTTATGTGTGTCATGACAAATTGCTTGCATAACTCAGAAACTCATAAAACTTGGGCACAGCTGTATCTCATTTCCCAAGGCCAGCTGAGACACCGTGTCTTCCCAACCTGTTCAGCCTTACTGCACACATCAGCAAGGACCCTAAGAAACAAAGTCCTCTGAAAAGCATTACACAGTATTAGCAATATTCAGAATGACATGTACAAAAAGCACAGTGCTTAATATTGAAAAAAACTCTGATATTCCTGAATCAAGTGAGATGGTATCACTTACAGTGCTTTAGAATGAGGGAGAATATGTTCATATGAGGAACTAGTAAGGGCTACAATGTACAGCATTAACATTTATCAGAATAAATTGAATCATAAACTTGATCTCTGTCTCTAATCAAGTGCTGAGATTTTGTTAGCTCAATGCATATGGTTTCTCATAAAATCTCTTGCTTAGCCTAAAGTAGAGCTGACTCAACATTTATTGAAGCACAAAGGAATTTTAAATGTGGAAAAACTGAGAAATTCTGTTGGGAATACTGGTTTGCTGAGAACTATAAATGTTATATAAGTCTTCAACAGAATCTGTTCATAATAGTTATTTGGAATAATATGGTAGTAACTGAAACATACTGTCTGAGAAGCTAAGGACAATGTAAGGCTTCAGTAAATCCAAGAATGTGTTGCCCCACTGAGCCCTCTATAAAATCTAGTTTTACATTTTTTTTCAGTAAAATTTCATAGTGCATTAATTCCAAAGAAATAAAAAGAGCATACTCAGCTCTAGCCATTTGCCTTAGTGCTTGACACATTCTGCTAATAATTTTAAATTTATTAAAGTCTCTGTTGTTTTTGTGACCCAATTGCAACAATAAACATTAATTACCAACTGTCAGTATGTGTATTTTAAAAAGCTTAATTCATTAGAAGCAGTATGAAGAGTGCATGCAGTAGAAAGCAATCTGCAGTGATTATGGAATTCGACCCTGGATGGTCACTGCTGTCTATGGCCCTGGCTCCCCCCCTTACACACTTTCTTGTGGGAAATAGTTATGCCACACTGCTAATATCAATACTACTGTCCCACTCCCATCTTTTCCACCTGGGTTTTTCCAACTAGTCCACAGGTCTGACTTGTTTCTTTGGTTTTTTTGTCAAAACAAGCAGCTGCATCAAAGCCAGCAGGATGCCTTTTAGAGAAATATTGGTTTTGACAACATTTACAGTGGGAAATTTCAAGAGTCCAGGATAGATTCTTGGATTGTTTCCAGTGGCAAAAGACATGAACTCAAATGCTGACCTTTCTGATCAGAAAACAGATGTTTCACCACAATTTCCTTTCTGATAATATTTGAAAGGTTTTGGTTTTTTTTCTAAGAAGAAAAACAAGATTTAAGACCCTAACAGTTATTAAGAAAAGAATTTTTATTTCTGTCCAGCTCTTCATCTGAAAAGGTATTCTTGAAATGTGAACTTTCTGTTTGGGATGGAATGCTATCACAGCCAGCATTCTTTCTGGGTGGGTTTCTGTTCATCTATGGGTCAGAAGTGTTGATAGATAATAAATAAGGGCAAATTGTTATTTAAGGGTATTTAAGTCTCAAATATATTTCTAGATCTTTTCATAACATTTCAACCTTTTACCCTTATGTCATCTTTAGTGATAAAGGGGCAAAATTGAAGTAATTATTTGTATTTTTATGAGTAATGATTTATGGGATCAGTTTCCCCTTTTAATATAATGGCTCTACCCTGACATTTTTTGGTTTTGCCCCTCCTCATAACAGGAAGTACAAAGAATGTTGCAGGAGACCCTGTAAGGAGAGTAGCCTGAAATGAAATAATGTTTTAAAAATGAAAGGTGAAAGAAAATATTGAACAATGATCACAAATTAGAAATTTTGGGATTATCTAAAGATTTCTGTTACTCTTCCCTATTAAAACAAACAAAATCCCCCAAAAATAAGTGTGGGAAGTACAGCTTGTATCTAGTACTACTCCATAACATGTCAGGACACTCTAAACACACAAGCTGGAGAGATAGTTTATGCTACATGTTGATATAATAGGACACTGTGATGACATATATAGACTCTGTACTAATAATGACTTTGACAGTAGATACAAATAAAGACTAGCTGTATTTCACATCTATTTTCTGGAAACAGGTTTCAAGCAATCATTTATGAAAAATTTAGATTTTAGCAGAAGTACTTAATAATATTTTTAGCCTATTTCTTCACTCTTCTGACACTGAAAATATGTATTTAGTTACGTCTTCTCTGCACACATAAAAATAGTTAAAACCAGTCTTCTTGTTCTACCACTTGAATATATAATCCTGCCCTAAGCGGTATACTGGGTAAAAGACTTCTGATCTCAGCCTGAGCTGAAATAATGCTCCACAGTAAACACTACCACAGCCCGTTACCTGGCCTTGATACTTTATGGCACAGTATGGCAATGCACATTCTATAAAACTCTTCAATTCATAAATGAGGTGGCTGCTACTGTAATTCTGTATTGGGCATGTACTTGAAAACTATCATAGGAGCTGGGGAGATCCAAGTCAGTAATGGGCTGAACCCAGGAAGACCAATGGCAGCTGATATATGGACCAACCCAGGCTCCAGAATAAACAATGCTGTTGTCCTGAACAACGCAAATACATTTCTTTACTGGAAAAGGGTTAAATTAATTTACAATTACTTTTTTGACAAAGCAACCCACCTAGATGAAGAGAAGACAGTTGATGTAATCTTTTTTCAGATTTCACTAAAGCTTTCAATACTTTCTCCAGTATCCTTCCAAATAAAATGTCCAGCATTAGGCTGAATAAACAAATCATGGGATGGATGAGCAGCTGGCTCATGTGTTGGGCACAAGGGGTTACAGTGAATGGGTAATATCAGACTGGTGACCTGTACTGGGGGCTTTCACAGGGCTTCACCCTGATCCTGTGCTACTCAACGTCTTCAAAAAGGTCTTGGAGGCAGGACTGTAAGGGACACTAACCAAGGTCACAGATTATACTAAACAGGGAGGAGTTCTGACTCCCTCCAGAGAAGTGAGGCCCTGCAGAGAGACCAAACAAATCAGAAGGCTGGGCAATCACCAACCACATGAAGTTCAATAAGGGAAAGTGCCAGATTCTGCACCTGGGATGGGCAACCCTGGATGTAGAGACAGACTGGGGAATGGGATATTGGAAAGCAGTGCCATGGACCTGAGATATCTGGCGGATGTAAAGTTGAACATGAGCCAGCAGTGCCATGGCAGCCAGGAGAGCCAACCCTGTCCTGGGCTTATCAGGCACAGCATCACCAGCCAGGCAAGGGAGGGGGTTGTCCTGCTCTGCTCTGCACTGAGGCAGCCTCTCCTCGAGTGCTGGGGGCAGTTCTGGATGCCACAATGTAAGAAAGACATTAAACTATTAGAGAGTGTCCAAGGAGGGCAACAAGGATGGTGAAGGGCCTTGAGGGGAAGCTGTGAGGAGAGGCTGAGGGCACTGGGTCTGTTCAGCCTGGAGGAGACTGAGGGGAGACCTCACTGCAGTTACAGCTTCCTTGTGAGGGGAAGAGGACGGGCAGGCACTGATCTCTGCTCTGTGGTGACCAGAGACAGGACCTGAGGGAATGACCTGAAGTTGTGTCAGGGGAGGTTTGGGTTGGATATCAGGAAAAGATTCTTTCCCCAGAGGGTGATTGAGAGCTGGATCAGGCTCCCCAAGGAAGCTGTCACAGCACTAGCCTGACAGAGTTCAAGAAGCCATTTGGACAATGCTCTTGAGCATGTGGTGGGACTCTTGGGGATAGTCTTGTGCAAGGCCAGGAGCTGGTCTTTGATGATCTTTGTGGGTCCCTTCCAACTCAGGATATTCTGGGATTCTGTGATATTCATTCATTCATTTTCATTGAGACAGTCAGACTCTTTAAAGTAAGGAAGTTAAAGCTTTTTCAGTTTTGATTACACATAGATGTTTTTAGTGCAGTTTATAGTAAAACATTTACTTTAGTTAGATTCATGGAGAACTCTGTATTTTGTATTTGGTGGGGCTTCCCTCAGGACTTCAGAAGAGTCTGTCCCAAAGCCCCAGCCAGGAGCAGGGCAGCCAGGCCCACAGGGGTAGCCCCAGCCCTGGGCATCGGGAAGTTCCCTGGGGATGAGGATGAGCCAAGGCTTGATCAGCCTGCAGGTGGGGGTCAGGATCCATGAGGTGAACCAGGGTCAGAAACTGTCTGGGGATGGCAGGAAAAGGAGCAGAGTGTGTGACTGCTGGGGCTGTCCCGGTGTAAATGCTGGCACTGCTGTTCACCTGAAGGGTGAGAGCAGCATGGTCTACTCCTAAATCAAGGCAACCAAAGGCAAACAGTTCACATTTAGTACCTTGGTAACTAAAGTATGGTCTTCTGGAGACTACTTGTTAATTATTTGAAGTAAGTAAATTGAATAATTCTATGTGATAGAAAAAACTGAATCAATTGAACCCAAGACATCAATGCTGAATTTAAAAAATACAAAATTATTTTCTACATCACAGGACTAAATCTACATTAAATCATGTCTTAAAGGAACTATAATGTTTTGGTGTACACCTGGCAATATTGTTACAGAAATTTGGATAACTTTCAGCATTCCACTTTATCCCAATTTTTTTTTTTAGTGAAGTGTTTGTGATTCCTAGGTATCCTAAGTTTAGTGCAATAAGTCATGTTTTCAACGTTCTCATCTTTCTATTAAACTTTGCCAAGTTTTGGAAGGATTAGCTACATAAAATGAAAAAAAAATCACTTAGTAGCTCTTTTTAAGCTACGAAATTATGTGATCTGACCTAATGCCTTGTAGTTGCAGACTATAACCTTTCATAAAACATGCTACCTACAAATAATCTTTCACAGATTTCCACTACCCATCATTAGTAGGATTTTCTAGTCAGAGCTAGTGAACAATATCTATTGTTCTATCTAGTATAGCTATTACATGCTCTCCTCTATCCATTTATAGGCTACAAACTACTCAGAGGATATGTTCCTATGCTACTAAAATGTCCTTTTGTACTCCTTTTTCCCAAAGTCTTCACCTGCCATTCCCAGTAGAAGACTCAGATGGTACCTCTAGCTCAATGGCCAGTTTGTGCTAATGAGCTTTCAGACTGCATGGGCTCTGTCAGGCAAAAACACAGGGCTTACCTTGAGCTCTTGTCCCACAGGTTTGTAAAGAATTTTACTCATTTTAAAGAACAAACCTGGAGTTACAATCAATGCAGCAGGAAATAAATGAGTAGAAAAGGTGTTGACTGGGGCAGGGACTTCTAATTAAACCAGAGATCACAGATTTCTGACACAAGTGGAGAAATAATACATAAAAAACTGTCTCATCTTTACATAAATATTCATTAAAAAATATTCACTTAAATGAGCACAGCAAGGCAGCAGTGGTCCTATATAAATCACCTATCCATATGATCCCATTCCAGGGCATCTTCTCATGGTACTTGCCATGAACACATGAACTTGCCTCCCTCCACAAAGCATTATGCAAATCCAGTATTACATCTTTCAGGGATTCATGAAGTACAAATAACCAGCAGCCGTTTTCAAGCTCTTTTTTTTTCTATTTATCTGATGGCCAAGCCCCTTTTCAAGGGACATGGCAAGAAACATCAATATATGGAAGTACTTTTCATGACTTAATGAAGAATTAGTAGCTCTTTGTACGGTATTCTATAGGCAGGGACATGGAACAAGAAAAAGTGCCAAATATTTTAAAATACATTCAAAATGTCCAAAGCACATAACTTTTTCCTTCCTGTCTACTTTTTGTTGGATTTTTGATTTTTCACTCTTTGAAGTTGCAAGTAAGTGAAAGGTTCTACTCATTACATAAGATTATGAGCATGACTTAATCTTTCTTGCTTTTAGAAATACCTACTCCTCATGCTAATGCCAAGGTAAAAATTTTGCATATCCCTTTCAAGAGCTAATAGGATGTAATTTTGGGATTAACACAGCCAATAAAAAGGCAGAGGCAAGGGTGGAATTTGGACAAAGTAAATAATGTGTTAAGTAGCTGATCTGCATTATTTGTCTATTTTAAAAGATTTCTATGAGAAACCAAAGATGTGTCACAACCTGTGGTGTAATGGAGTAGTTGTACAATTAATATTTTTCCTTCTGCACATTTTTCAAGGTCTTACAAAGCCAAGTGGAAAAGTTTCCACAATGGACATCACATTGTTTGGGAAGGGAGGAGTCAGCTAACACCCTAATTCAATTGAATTCCTAAGCAAGAATGTAAAACAGATGAGAAATGAATGTTCCAAACAGCTTCTTGTATATCATAGGAAGTCAACTAATCAAACTAAAAAGAAGTTTTTTGTTCCTTCTCATAATATGAATTATTAATCAAAGTTACTTTATGATCCATTTCCCTAAATCATACTGTAAAGGGAAGCACAGCTCCCAGGGTACACTGAAACTTCATGTGTGCTCAAGAGTAATGAGACAACCATTAGACAAATGAAAGAGACAGATTTTCAGCGGTAGGGCATTTGGTGTGGGTGAATTTATCTCTGAAACACAATGATTCCTTCTCTAGGCCGACTAAGTCATACCTAGGCAAAACCCTAAGTGAGAGACAGGTGAAGTGTTGCAAGTATGTTCTAACACATCATGTTTACAAGCCTGCTTCTGTTTTTTTCTGAAACATTTTCCCCAGTCCTGTAATAGAAAACTATTACTTTGCTTGTTAACTCTCCATTAATTTCGTCTACTAAAAGCAAAACTGCCAAGTTTTACAAGGAGAGGGTACTCTGTTTCTTCAGAAATAGCATGTTTAAAGAAGTTATTGTATATACACAAGTCCTCTAAGTGTCTGAGATATGAAACAAATTGTCACTATATGGAAGGTCATGTGTCTTTCCCACCAATATTCCAGGCTCATTTGAGCACTGGTAGCTGACGGGCTTCAGGGAAAAATTATTCCCATATGGGCAAACACTATTGCTTTGCTGGCAAGCAAGAATTAGCCATGAGACACGTTAGCATAATCCCTTGTTGTCACAGAAAGCCTCCAAGTTATTTAAACACCAGTAACACATACTAGTCTTTTGGGAATGCACTTCTGAGGTTCTTCAGGCAGAGACAGTTCTGTGTCTGACAGAAAGATCCACAGAAGGCACTAACAGATGTTTCGAAAACAACCACAGTGTTTGCCTGAATTATTCTTTTACCTAAAAATAAACCCAGATCCTAACACAAACTTTAAACAAATTTCAGCCTTATAAGAGGTCTAAAACTTGCAGGATGCAAGGGCACATATGGGGAAAACATGATGTGCTTGGGAGGATAGCATTTCAGTAATGTATGTTTCCACCAACTGCAAGCAGAAAGGTTGAACACATATTTATACAGCAGTAGTAAAAAGTTGAATGATTTAGCAGCAAATGAAAATTAAATACAAGAGGCAGGCCAAGAAAATATGAGGAACAGTAGTTAGAAATTCTACACTGAATGCCACAGAAAGGAAAATGTTAATGAAAGAGGAAATGCCTAGGCTCTAGTCAAGCATTTCTGGCTCTAAAGTGAACATTTCAGTGGAATAGGCTTTTGTGAACTTGGGGCATTTCTGATGCTTCATTTAAGTTAAATCATTTGTTAAATACATTCTATTGGCTGAGAATTTCTTGAAGTCCTAAGTAGACAGAAGTATATGTGGGTGTTTGAGTCTACAAAAACATTAAATAGGAAATACCATTTTTTAAAGTTTAGTTACGGAAGTGAGTTCTAGTAAAAGGGTAGCATAGGAAATCTGCTAGATTGAAAGATTAGCTTTCTTTATTGTTTTTAATTTTCTTTATTGTTTTTAGTTTTCTCTTCTGTCATCTGAGGATTCTTTCTGTGCGATTGACCATATATTTCACATTGTCTGATATTTTAATAAATAAATCCATCTGGATGAAATGAGATTGTCTTCAGATGTTGAAACCCAATTTTTTTTCAGTTTAGCTACTAATACAGAATTTCAATGTCCTTGCAAAAACTGGCTTTTTTGTAAAGGAAAAACCATGCTGCTTTGCATTTGTGCAGAACTGTTGCTGTTCTTTCATTTGTTTGTAATCATTTCCTATTCACATTGTCACGGGGTCATATCTCTAGGTACAATTTGAAGTTCGTTGAAATATAATTCTGACCTAAAACATGCAATATAAGTAGTGAGGCCTACTTTAAGTTATAAAGCTTTGCACTCTACAAGCATCTTCTGGATTATTAATTAACTAAATGGTCTGTTTAATGCTCTTGTTTCTCTGTGCAATTACATCTGCAAATTATTTTAGGAATGGATGGATTGTTTGAGTGCATGTCTATGTGTGTCTCTCATTTTCTTTTTTTTTTTTTTCTTTTTTTTTTTTTTGAGAATGAATTTTAATTTAATTTAAGGTTAAGTTACCCTAAATTCAGAATTTGGAGTAGCATTTTTGGTATTTCTACTGCCTTTACAAATCCTTCTCTTTAGATTTCTACTTTTCTTATCACTGATGAGATTCATCTAGCTTAGATACTTTTTGGCTGAGACAGATTATTTTAGTTGTTACTCACCTTATTATTATTTTCCTTCAGAAGAGTAATATTAGAGTTATTTGCTATTCTTTTTATTTCCTAAGATTTTTTATTTGGGGCTTAAAACCTAGTAACTAATAGCTCATATAATATACATCTCACCTGTCAAAGTCTGTCTTTAAAAGTTTAGATATGATATGATGGTATGATATGATATGATATAATATGATATGACATAATGGAATATACATGCTTGTTTATTCAGCATTCACCCTCACCTGAAGGTTATTGCACTGTGGTTTTGGAATTACCTTTAATTAATTTAATTTCTGCTGCCATTTAAAATGTTATTATCAATCAAAAACTATTATGACATTTATATTTCTCAGAAACTGCTTCTCATCAGTGGAGCTGTTTAAATATTTTTCCATAGGAAGATGCTTGCCTATTAAAAATATAGTGCTAGGAAAGTAGCATCTCACTTATGAAAAACAGAAAAAAACTTCTTGGTAAAAATATTGTTCTTCCACCCTTCTTGAATGATATATTTCTCATATAAGTTTAATGTTTGTATAAGTTTATATTTATATAAGTTTAATGCTGTGTAAAATAAATATTTAGGTGTTTAGGTTTATTTGGAATTTTTTAAATTAGATCTTCTGGTTAATTGTGGAATTTCTTACTGGATAGAAATTATGAATTCTGAGCAGTTGCTTTTATGAGCTGTCTTCACAGCAGACATCAGGTGAGCAGACACCTTTGGAGAGACTGCAGGTGTGTACTCCAGTTTAACTATAGGAAAGGAAGTGTCCAAGAGCAGAGATCCATCTGGCAGACTGTAAGTAGTGGATTTAACAGTACTCAGATAATTGGCTACATTCATTTCTAGTTTGTACAAGTCCAAAGAGTGTATGGAATCCATTTATTTTCTCTTTAAAAATTTCTTACATTTCATTTCCTGATCTAGTACCATTCTCATTCAGCAGAGCAGAGATTTTTGAGTTTTCACTTTGGCAAATGACTCTCAGAAAAATAAAAATCTTGCCCCTGACTTCACAGCCATCATCAGTCTTTTCATATGTGTGTAACTGTGTCATGGTTTGACCCGGAAGTCAGGTTTTGGGAAGTTATGGTCAAAAGGAGGAGGCCTATGGTGCAAGAGGGAGGCTCCTTTCTCCTGATGGACTGGGGGGTGCTTGTGTGAAAGGAGGGTATTGGACTCAGTATTAATATGTTAGAGGGGATTTGAATGTTAGAGGACTGGGAGGAGAAGGAGGAGTGTTTTGAAAGTGTTCTATTGGGGATTGTTGTGTGTGTAGTTTTTTTCCCTTCCCTTTTGTGTCTGTGTAGATTATTAATAAAGTGTTGTCTTTTCCCTCCACTCCCAAGATAGAGCCTGCTTTGTTCTGTTCCCGGGTCACATCTCACAGCAACCATTTTGGGGGGATACACCTTTCATGGGGGCACTGGCACTGTGCCAGAGTCAATCCATGACAAACTGCTAAGAATTCAAGACAAAGAATATGAAACATCAACAATTCTCTTTGGTTCTGTTAATACTGGAAAGGAGGCAGATGAGCCAAAACTGAAGCACATCTAAGACAAGGACAAAACTTTATTACAGGATTGGTTGAATTTGGAATTTATCTTCTGCAATGAAGTAAAAAAAAAAACCAACTTCAAAAACAAATACTGTTTAGAATAAGAGTGCAAGCCACATATTTTTCAGACATCCCAGGAAACAAAAAGACATTATAAAACAAGACATTATTAAATATTAAACATAAATATTTATATTTTGGATTTAAGTGTAAATAGAAATGTAATGCTAATTTCACTTCAAGAAACTATACTAGCAATATTTCTCACCTTTGAAAGACACTCAGTGTTCATTCAGATGGACTTATTAATCAATCTTTGATATACATGTTGTCATCTCCACTCAAAGAAAGGAGTTTCCTATACTATAATCCAGCATAATTCCTATACCTTATTCCAGAGATTTTGCTTTCTATCCCAAATTAACTGAAAAGACCGCTGGAACTCTACCACGTCACAGAATCTGAAGTTGAAAATGTTACATATTGTTCATGGGAACACAAATTTTCAAACATTCCATTATAATTGCAAAAATCTTTTTTTTTTTTTTTTTTTGAGGACTCAAATTTAGGTATCTACAAACAACATGATCTCTGAACATAAGGATACATGTATAAGAGTATAGTTAATATAAGTGAGGCTTCATTGCTGTTCTCTTGTATAAATTTCTCAAGTTTTCTATATTCTCAATACAATCTTTCTGAAATAACAGAATGAAAAATTAACAATCTTGCAGAATAATCCTTATAAAAATTATAACATTCAATATAGATAGTATTTTCAAACATCCCACAATTAATATTTGCTTAGCTTGATTTGAATTTTTCCAATTTAAAGATTATTTAAAATGTTTTTATTTTTAGAAAGATAACATCCATTTCAGACATTTTTTTTCTTAGTTGCTCATGTTTATCCCACTAGGCTGAATCTGGGACATACCAATCATTCTGTGGCAAAACACTAATACCATCATAAATCTGGGTTACGGCCTCGCGACTGAAAGAAACAAAAGGAGAAAAGGGGTTGTGAAAGCACTCACAAGATCAAAGAAATGGAGTGGCGAAATAAACTTCCCTGTTACACCATATATACTACACTAATCTCTCCAAAGACTACATGTGGCTCCTGACATTTCGAAAGTCTGCATTTGCAGTTCAGTTGATAAACATCTGCTGTTTTCAAATCAAAACAACTCGTCCCAATGCATTTTATCAGAGAGCAGAGCAAGAGATTGGCTTTAGTAATATGATCACTCTTATCACGGAGACACTCTTGGATCCAAGCTTTGCTTTGTTTTTAATGCTTGAAACCATTCCAAAAATGCATTTACATCCTTTGTTACTAATTTGGAGACCTTGTTTAACTTGCAATAAAATAAAGCAAAGTCCTCCTTTTCCTGCACGGGTCACTTTGATTCATCTTGAGTGCAATTCATGGATCATGGACTAGTTTGTACTGGGAGTTGTAGCTGCTGACAGCCTTAGCACTTATGCCACTGTCTGTATTTTCTTCTGTTGAAAGGATTTGTTCCCCTTCTACATTAAATTTTTAAGTTCTTGTTTTTATTTTAGCTATTTCTTAAAGCAATTATCACAACTTTGTACATGATGTCTATTTTCGCTGACAGATTTCCAGTGAGTAATGGGAAGAGGCAACCAGGTTTTTTCTCATGGAAAAAGGACATATGGGCTGTGTCTATGCTAATAAGCTAAGGATAAGGCATGGGTGCATGTATGAAATTGTCCATTTTATGTGGTACTTAGCACGTATGGACTTTTTTTCTACTGTATCCCCTATTACTGCAAATAATGTGTGAGTACAGCTCGGAGGTTAATGTGGGACAGGGCTGCTGCCTTACCTTTTGGGGCAACAGGAGTGGGAAGACCTAACTGTGACTGTAGCTGGTGCTGTGCAATTTGCACTGGAAGCCAGAAAGACCTTTACTCATAAACATAGCCCTGGATGAAGGGGCACTGCATGAAAGGGACCAGTCAAGAACACTCCAGACAGTCAACAAGAGTTATACAGAATAGGAAGTCATGTAACAAAAAGATATGTAGAAGACAAGCTAAGAAAGTTGGGACTGTTCACCTGGGGAACAGAAGGTTGTGTGAAGACCTCACAGCACCCTTCCAGTATATGAAGGGGGCCTGCAGAGAAGATGGAGAGAGGCTCTGTCAGGAACTGAAGTAATGACAGAACAAAGAGTAAAGGGTAAAACTTGAAAGAGGAAATTTAGTTTAGATTATAGGAACAAATTCTTTACTGTGAAGGTGGTGAGTCACTGGAACAAGTTGTCCAGAGAAATTGTGGGCATCCCAAACTGGGCAGTGTTCAAAGAAAGGCTTGATAAATCCTTGAGCAACCTGGTCTAGAGGGAGGTGTCTCTGCCTATGGCAAGGGTGGTTGGGACTAGATGATCTTTAAGGTCCATTCTAACCTCTTAACATTTTATGATTCTATGATATTCCTTTAACATTTATTTATTATTTTTTTTAAATTAACTCTCCAGTGCTAGACATGTCTCTGGGTATCTATCCCTGTGCATGGGAACCAGAGGGAATAAAAATTACACAGGAAGGGAAGAAGGAAATAAAACTATCCCTGCAGTGTGGTGAGGAAAGCATCATTTTTTCTAGAACAATAAGAATTTGTGTTTCAAGAACTGAAGAATTCATGAGGAAATCTGAGGGATGTGTAGAACAGAAGGAGGCAAGTCTTGCACAAATTTACCTATCTTTACCAATTGTACAGATAAATATCAAATTGTAGAGATACTTTCTTTTGAACAGAACTCACTTCAAAGAGACATGGTAAGCTCACCTCCCAAAAGGATCACACAAGTAAATTAATATATGTGCAGGATACAAAGGAAGCTGCTTTTGTTTGGCAAAACCTACCTTTATTTACATCATATGAATACAAAAGTACCAGTACCAGACAACTACCTTTTAGTAACTTATCTCTGCAGGTGAGAGAGAGGAAAAAATGCATGGACTTTCATGTGTCATGAGACAGGAGAGTCACCAGAGCACTATTCAGATTTTATGCCTAAATTTAAATGAAACCATACCTAACTAGAACAAAGAAAATAATCCCTTGGTAACAATAGATACCAATTTTCCAAGGTCCTCTGTTATATCATAAGCAGTATGGCTCTTCATGATTTATGCCATCCACCCTAACCCTAATATTTCTAGCCCATACCTATTACTTTCAGCTATTAGGACCACCCCATCTGAGCAGCAACTTCAGTCCTTACGTTATTAAGTCTAAACTTAGTTTTACCCTGGCTGTTATTCACTGAAAAGAAGAGAACAAAACATTGCGATCCCAAATAAAAAGTCACTTTCTGATCCCTAATTTCCTGAATCCTTTAGTAACAAAATGAGATATGCAGCATTTAAATTTTCAAATTACTCAGGCCTCAAACTGAGTCAAATCTAAGCCAGACAGTGAATATTCACCTCAAGCTACCCTTCCCTGAATCTAACTTAACTGTTGTTGCCCAGGAATGAAAAGCAACAAGAAAAGAAGACCAAAAAAAAATATTGTAAAAATACACAATACACAAGCATTACAATCCCTTTGCATAATGCTGACGAGTGTGCACCTTCAAGAAATAAAAGCAACTCTTCTCTTTCCAACTCTCAAACCATGAATCCAACCCTAACTCTAAACGTAGCAATGGTCAGGGATTGCAGCTCGCCAGCAAACAGGATAGAAAAAAAGCAACAGTTGTTCTTAGCTCCCCTTAAATCTTGAGACATGTAGCCTTCTTCAATCTGTACATTCCCAAACTCTAGCCCAAACATAAGTGCTGAACTTAACCAAGGTCATGGAACAAATTATAAGAAAAAAGAGCACAAAGTATTGTCCTAAAACAACTCTTTTTCCTTTTTCTGAGGGCAAGGCACTAGATGTTGAAATGGGTTCTTCAGTTATTGCATTCCCCCAAATAACCTTAACCTCAAAAATAATGCTAGCCAAGGGAACCACCCATCCAGTGAAGGGAGCACAAACTGTTGACCACAATCGACTCCAGACTTCTCTTCAGTCTTCTCTCTGAAGGCTGCTCAGTCTCAGAGAAAAACTAGATTTATTTTTTTGACTTGTAATCACAAACATAAGAGTCATTATAATAGGAACTATACACACATTAAAAAAAAAAAGGTTGACAACAGCTCTTTTCCAAACTTTTGCAGGCAGAAAAGAATTAACTTGTTTTGTCAAGCTTTTATATTACCAATATTTAATTCAAATCTAATCCCAACTCTGATTGTAGAGGACAGGAATGTTTCTTCCAGTAAGAAACATAAATTCCTGATCACAGTCAATACCAGCCCAAGGTTAGGATGAGGTGTATTTTTTGGAAATAAATGATAATAACTTACATTGGAGAGATAGGCATATTTGACTTAAACTTATGAATTAGTTTAGGATTTGTAATGGAATTGCCGGATGGTCCTCTAGCCAGACATTCCTTAAATATTAAAATATTTTGAAGTACACCTTAAACTACAAATGTATTTTACAGAATCAGTGGGGGGCACCATGACTCCTGTAGTAAGATGGCTCTGAACACTACTTGGAGCACTAAGCTTATACAAAAAGGGCTAAGAAATAATTGACCTGACCATGAAATAAGCTATGCAGCAGCAGAGGAACCTGGACTCTGCTAGAGTAACAAGATCTACTGAAGTGTCACATAACCATGGGTTTGTTAATTTGTAGTTTACTTAGATATTTTTAATAGCTACTGACCTAGCACACTGTGCCATTTGCTGAGTGTCACGATACTTTTTCATCCTCACTGCAAGGAACTAATTTCCAGAGAGAGCTGGGCTCAGTGGTGGCCATTCCTTGTCAGGCAGAGGGCAGAGCTAGGATTAGCACTAGGATGATTTTTGGAAAATGATAACTGAAAATGTCAGGCATATGCAGCGTATGCCAAGCCTCCTGCCAAATCTCAGTGAGGGGCATGAAGGAAAAGGATTAGTGGAATCCATGCTCACAGCCAAGGACAACAGTCCACCCTTGAGTAGTAATTCCCACTGGCTAGAAATGTAGTCTGACACTTCTGTCCAGTCTGACAGTTTCTGGTGATTATATAAGGACATATCACAGACCCTGCTAATGTGTTGGTAACTTCTGCCCCTGGTGATGGATTCTAATCTCTTTTGCAGCAACGTGATATTCTAGTAAATTCAGCATGGATGTTGAGAGGCAGGTGTTGGTAGGGGTCCTTATGGAAAACATACTGCAATATCACAGGTGCATGCAAATGAGTAAAGTGAGATGATGATATTAAAGGAACCGTGTGAGAAAATGGGAGTGGATGAAACATTTGTCACAGACAAACTAAGACCTTGTGTATGGGGTCATTTGGTGACCTCAGATGAGAACTCAGTCATAGCTAATTGTAAATGTTGCCTGTGATTATGGAGGTCTGCACTTTTTTTCTTGAGGAAGTTTAAGGAGTAGTCTTTAGCCTAACCTGCATTTATATAAATATATCAGTGAGAAGTCATATAATTAACAAAAAGACTTAAAAGAAAAAATTAACAAAACTGTTGAATAAACCCTCAATAACTAGAATTATGTGTTAATGATGACTTATGTACAATAATATCTTGAAAATACCACATAAGAGTATTAGCACAACATTTCACCAGAGTAAATAACTGTTCATTTGAGGGAAAATCTGATGGAATATGGCCTGAAATTAAAGTGTGAATTGATCTCAGTGGGAAATAATGTAATGAAAAACACAGGACCATATATTCCTGGGGATCTGTAAAAATACCATCATTAAAAGCTCATCATTCACTTTTCTTCTTTAGTCAGCAAAATAGCAGTCAGCAGTTTCCAAAACCAAGTTCTTGTCCCATAAGACTCAGTTTGGTAACAGGAGAATGAGCTCCCAGCATTGATGGACATGTTTTCCACTAGACTGAACTGGAACTAGCCTGAAGTAAAACTTCCTGAAAACTGGAATCCACAAACCCACACTCAACGTCTGTATTAATGGGTAATACAAATGTTGCCAGTAAATGTTATGTCTCTCCAGAAAGATGCAGGCACTTAAATAACAAGTGCAAACTGTAACAGGAAGTAGCCACAGTAGTCGAAGTTTAAGCTTATTTAAGAAGGACAGACATAATAAAACATCATTCACAGTGTCCCCCTTCTGGAATATCAAAGGACTACATATGAAATTCATAAAGACTTCAAATAATTCTAACTCATTTATCCCAATACAGGGTATGAACTAAATCTAATATTTTTCTAGAAGTTTATTACCCATTCAAATTAAAATTTCCACTTCTATAAAAGAAATAGTATATCAAATCTGTCAAAAACATGCCTTTAATTTTGTTTAAATGGGATATATTTATTTACTTCTCCTTTAAAATTCATGTGTTAAATTAATATTCTTTTTCCACTTCCATGCATTTTGCATTCCCAACGGCATAAGAAATTACTCTGGAGCTGATTGAGCCCTAGATGTTTTTTATCATCCATCCACATCAATTTAACATCTGCTTTCAATATTATAGGAATTTTTTTTTAATTTGTGGCTTTAGTTAATTTATAAATGTGGCATATCATAGATTACTCTCTTCTCATGTAATACTGAAATTAATTTTCTTCCATAGCAAAAATATCATCAACACTTCTATAAAATGCAATGATAAAACGGTTTGATCTAAAAAAAATCCATTAAAAAAAACCCAGCTTAATACAGTAAATTCTTTATCGTTTAGTTAAGCTCTTTAAATGTTAGACTTTGTATCCCGCAAAAAGTTCTGATTACCTAGTAAACATACAACAGTTTCTATTTTGTCTTTATAAAACAAACTTTTTTTAAAATAACAACCCAAAATATGTACTTGTCCAAGGACTTGTCCTCATGCAAGCTTTGTTTAGCTATTACACATAAAATAACAACTCATGCCTATTATATTGTACTTACTATTTGTTTATGTTATGGAAATTACTCCAGTTTATTCTTCTAGACATGTGATTCATTTGTTTAACTCCTTCAGTGTGCATACAAAAAGGAAGTAGAAGATTTCTTGCTCCACTTGATGGATGACTATAATTGTATGTGAGCATGAGCTGACATTTACTCATGTTAAGGAGCATTAACTGCATTGTCACACTGTTCTACCATTAGGAATACAAACCAAAACAGACTAATCAAAACCGTGCATAGAATTAAATGACTTTAAAACTCATAATTACATATTGCAAAGAAAATATCCTCAGACCTTTAACCTAAAAAAAACCCTTCTTCTTCATTGTCAAAAGCTGACAAAACCAGTTTTATCTGTGAATTGACTCCCTACATTTAAAGAGTTTGAGGTTTAGTTTTTCAAAATTAAAATAAATAATAATATTCATAACTTACCATGTATTAATCTGCTTTAAAAAAATAAGAAAATCTTAAGAAAATAATACTATCTAAATATACTTTGTCTGAATCCTCAGCTGGTGTTAGGGAGTCTTCATGAGGTTAAATATACACACCTACAAGGTATTATCACAGCTGAGGATACAGACACAAAATTTTACCCTCTTTATCCTCTGTTTATTAAGGGTTTAATCATCATATAAGTTACAACAGCACACTGACCATGTGAGAACAACACAGTCTTCACTTCTAGCCCTTTTACAATACCAGAGAAATCTGAAAGGATCTTCCTGACAGGCAAAAGTCTGACGCAGGGGGTGAAATCTTGGCTCAATAAAAGTCAGTGGCAAACTCCTATTGAATTTACTGGACCTACAGTTTTCTTCAGAGTTGTAAAAGAGCCTATGAACAAGGTATGTGTTCCTAAATATAATTTATGAACAGTAACAGTACAGTTAGGCACCTTTTTTCTGCGTAGCTTTGTGGCAAAGCAAAGAATATTATTTCTTAGAATGTCTGGGACAATCTGCTGCTGTCAATTTCCTGACATAAATGCATTCTGATACAAAGCCTTCAGTGGTAGCTGTAGGATTTAGTAGGGAACCTCCAAGAGAATTGTGCTTTCCAGCAGGTTGGGTTTTTTTTGTTTTTTTTGGTTTCTTTTTTTGCTTTACTATTCCTAGTGTGAGCATAAAAGCAAATTTGATTGATAGAGTGCATATATTTACAATGGATTATTTTTTTGACTATGTGATATAGCAGCTTTCTTTACGATCTGCAGGTTTATGAGGAAAAACCACAGAGCAACTATGAGAGTTACTACAACACTACTGAGACCAAGAAATTATTTTTTCCTCATTTTTGGTTTTTCCTTGGCCAATGTTGATGACAATGGCTAAGCTCTTTCTGGACAGAAAGTGTTCTGAAGGAAATGGACAGTACAGTTGAACAAAGGAGGGGGGGAAGAAAGGTGAAAGAAAGCTTTGCCATCTGACACAGTTGTGTAACATGCATTCAGGTCGTAAACTTACCTTGGAAAAAAGCAGATACAGAAAAAAAAACAGCTTCAAAGGCATCCACACTGGGAAGTCTGCCTTCTTATTGATTAGTCTGCACAATTTTTACTTTACTTTTTAAAAGAAGATCCAACTACAAAGTTAGTTAATAGCTGAAACAGGCAACACTTCCATTAGCTTTCTCTGCCTCTCCCAGTGGTTTGGGGATTTATGTGCTATTTCCTACACATAGATCAGTAAACTTTATGAAATAGTGAACAAAAAGGTGAAGCTATTATAAAAGCAGAATTTTGATACTCCTAGAAAGTCACTGGAGATCTAGTCTAAGCCTCTCCAAAGCCAATTAAAATACTGGTCCATGATAAGGATGTGGTGGAGGATAGTACTGAAAATACAATGTTTTTATATAAATTTATGTTACCAGCATTCTGATTTTGCTTTGACTAGAAATGATGGAAAAATTTAGAAGACTTTCACTGGTGTGTATTAAAGCAAATCAATTAATTGATTAATAAATAACTCTTTTAGGTCCTAAAGAAAATGCATGAACTATTAATAAATAAAGATAAGTGGCTTTTGTATGGAAAATATCTTCATCTCTTTATATTGGTAATGTGGAATAACTAGAATAATATAAAATTAACAGCAATGAGAGCAGAATGAATTTCATTAGTTTTCTGGTATCAACTTCATGAACACAACTACCTTCTTTCCAAAACAGCCACAGAGTACATGTTAGAATACAATGCTTAATGATGTGGGGATAATCTATTTTATTAAGTCCTTTTCAACATGAAGCAATCATCACCTTTTTGACTAATCATCTATTTCACATTCTAATAAACATGGAAATAATCTGCAATGATACTTAAAGTTGCATATAGAGTTTGCTTCTCCATTCCTGTGGCTGGGTTAACACCACACCCGTGGAAAATGTTATTATGTTCTAATGATTCCAGAGTTCGGTTTTACTCTGATGGGACCATGAAGGCCACGTTAAAGTGACCAACTGTGATTTACAGCTAGTTTGTCTTCTGCCCGGAAAACATACAATTGAGCTATATAAAACAGTAGCTGTTTTCCTCATTCATCTGTTTTGAATCACACTAATCCTAGGTTTGGATGAATGATAACATGAAGTTAATGTTTATGGTGTTCCTAAGTATTTAGTAAGTATTACACAACTGTATTGCCACAATCATGGAATTAATCATAGAATATTAAACATTGGAAAGGACCTTAAAGATCATCTCATCTCAATCTGTTCTGCCATGAGCAAGGACACTAAGGAGCATGGTCAGGATGCACTTCAACTGAATATGGACATGCTCCTGGTCCATGTCCTGGACATGGTCCAGGGCAATCAGCTTTAGGTGTCTCTGCTTCAGCAGGGTGAGTGAACAAGATGACCTCCAGATATCCCCTCAAACTACAATAATTATGTAATTCTTCTCATGCCTATGTAAAGAGATTGTCAGTAACAAGACTTGCAAAAACTGTAGCTTAGTTTGCTACATTCATGAAAATGAATATATTATTCATGTTATGCTCTATGTATCATAGGTATAGAATATACCTACTTTTCTGTGTTGCTTGATCTCCCTATACCTTTTTAATGGTTTGGAGATGTTGGCAGGAGTTGGTTGGGATTTCTTTTTCCTCCTTATAAGTCAGGAATCAAGTTTGTTTGTTTTATCCATGGGTTATGTTTCTTTGGTCTGTTCTCAGAGAAACACAGAGCTCATTAAGTCGGCAGAACTGTTAAGGTCATGGAAATGGTAGAGTTCCAGCAAGTATGGAATATGACATTGCAGAGTGAATGATCAGAAACACAACTCAGAACTCAGGGAGGAGCTTTGCCCTGCAAGATCTCCTCCGCTACTACTGGCTTGATAGTTGACAATAGTCACAAGACAGAGTTATGTGAGCTGGATCCAGCAGCCAATGCCTCTATAAAGAGTTTGTTAATTCAGGATCAATTGTATGTCTCTGTATACAACTATGGTTGTAAATTATCTTTTTCTAGGTACAATATGAGTTTAGAAAATAAGTAGTTAAAGTAGTTAACACTAGTGCTGACAGTGGGGCCAGCCAAATCCCTTGTGCATGAGAAAAAAAGAGGAGCTGGTCACAAAAGGTTTTTTGTGCTTGGCCTTCTGAACATTGCTCACATGTGAAAAGCTTTGTCTTCCAGTACAACATTTCTCTCTTGTTTCAGTATAATGATCCACATAGCAATCCCTACCACAGGTGCTCCATACTGCTTTAAAAGTACTCATCTTTTACAGGAGATCACTGAGCTTGCCCTCTCAGTAACTTGATCTTTAGAAAAGTGTACAACAGCAAACAAAGAAGCAGAAGGGATCACAGGCATGTGGAGCTCATTGAATTGAGAGACGAAATTGCATATAGACCCAAATAAATCTATAATCAAAAATGCTACAAAAACAATGGTGTTTCAATAGCTCCGCCACTGCTCTATATTAAATGTTTTTTTCATTAAATATGTAATTACTTACATGGTTCATTATGTAGTAGACTTAGGCATGCAAAACTATGTTTTATGTTTTCCTGTAAAACTTAGAACCAAGTATTCTTTTGGCCTAAGTTTCATGGTGTAAAATTCAATTGGACTTGAGTGAATAGTTTTTGAGTGAGAAATATGAAATGCCTATTGCAGTTGTTACATCTAGTAATTATACAATGCTTTATTTAAAGGTATTTCTAAAAAACACTTATAAATGTGTTTCTAAAGTTTTCTTTAAACATTGATAGTACATCACAAATTTTTGTACAAGAAGCTATTCAATTACCCAGATAGAAGAGTCTGTGTCTTGTGATTTTGCACACAATTGACAGTGGACCATAAAAATCTTCTTTTCTTGAAAGGTTTTCATTCCTTTGCACATTCCCAGTAATGTGTATTGGTTATTATTACTTATAACTTCATATTTTCTTTCTCTGTGAGTCAAGACTACAACCCAAACTAGAAGTTACAGAGAAAAGGAGCACTTCTCTGTCTGGGGAAAAAACCCAAGACTGACATTTCAGTTGAGACCAGTTGTAAAGTAAAATGGGAGACTAGAAAGAGGAAAAGTTGAAATGCCAAACAGGTACCAGGGTCCTGGGTAACTAAGAGTGAATAGTAGCCAGAATTCTTAAAGTGCTTGATAAATATAACCCTGTGGTTATGAAACAGGAATTATATGCCCAAATATCTTTCTGAATCTCAGCCTCACTGTAGAAAAAAATTTCTGATATGCTATTCACAAGTGAAAAAATGCATCTAATATTTTTGCATATTGCAAATCACAATAGATTTACTTATTGTAGCATCCTTGAGAAAATGTAAAACAAATTTTCTTTTTTCTTATGGATTATTCAGATGGAACTAGACTAAAAGGACTAAACACACTTATTGTTTAAATCCATGTATTGTACTTTGTGGTACTTGTGTGAAGAAAAACCAGGCATTAGAACAGCTGAAATAAGTACATTTGTTAAAAATCTTTTTCATCCAGTATAACAAGACTGCAACATACAGTCTGTGATATAAACAGATGTCAAATCCAGGAAGGGTAGTGACATGACCATACATATACTGGCAAATGTTTAGAAATACACTTTCAAAAACACAGTGATAAATTAGAGAAAGCTGAAGGATCTAAATTTTAATATCTGAAAAAGGCAGGTTCTAATTAAAAACAAAAGAATGCTTTTCCTTTTGAAAATTTGTCTGACATTAAATTAATTCATCACTGACTTTAATTCACACAGTGTAAAGTTAAGGCAAGCTGTTTCTAGTGCTCCCAAATGATGAAATATTGCTGCAGTCAAGGAAAGGTTCAGTGTTCAAGAGGGTGTTGATTTAATAGCAGGGTTTTTTTTGTTGTTGTTGTTTTTGTTTTTCTGGGAGGATTAAGTGTTGGGAAGGCATGGGTTTTTTTCACAAATATCTATAAGAATTCTGTCAAAGAAAATCATTAAAGGCACAGATGAGTAGTGTTTTAGCCAGTTTCTTCTTGGAGCACAAACACCCTGGTCATCATTAATCTATTGCTTCCTGTTTCTTAAACAGGTGGAGTTATCCAGCATTGTGATCCTACAGCCCCTTAATAGCATAAGCTCTAGCAGACACCTTCCTTTTCATTTCAGTCATCATAATAGGTGGCCAAAGGTGCCTAAGTTCAGCTTTTTTAATGTAGCTGTTGAGGAAGTTGTCCAGTTTTCTTAACACCTTAGCAATGCATAGACACAACTATGGTTTCCAGTAAAATGTTAATTTGGTTTTGGATTGTAGACTCTAAAACCATATGCTCCTTGTTATAGCAAATATCTATTATATATCTAGCTATTATCTGTCCTTTATAAATAACATGAAGATATGCAACATTCCTTGATTGCACCCTTTTTTGTTTCCCTGTCCTGATTCCCAGCTGCTCAACATATTTTAATTACCTGTTTACAGTGACTTTATGCAGCTAATTGTGCAATGTGTACGATATACCCAGACCAGCATAATCAAGCCAGCAAGAACACTGTTTATATGGCCAAAAATTTGCAAGAGTCTAAGACATCTCCCTAGAGTTATCCAGGTTCTTACATTGTTAGGGACAAGACAGGAATTCCCTATGGAATTGACCAAAAGGCTTGGTGTGTTGATTGCACACTGATTTCTGAAGGCGCTCCAGAGGAACAGTGATGAGAGTTACATAATACACAAACAGACTTGTTTGTAACCTGATTTTTTTATTATAGATACAATGATTTAACCTCTGTGAAGCTGCTTTTGCATTTTCTGTCCTCTTCATGACATATCACTCAGTCTCAGGAGTCAGAGATAGTTTGCTGCAGACTTAGCAGCAGTTTTCTACCGGTTTTGGCTTGAATCATTAATGCTGCATAGGCAGAATTTCTATTAAGGACAAGACTGAACTACAGCATTGGGGTTTTTTCTTTATTTGGGGGACGTGTTGTGATTTTTGGTTTTTTGTTTTGGAGTTGTGGTTTTTGGTTTTTTTTGTTTGGAAATTGCCTGTTTTGGTTTTCAATTTTGTTTGTTTGAGTTTTTTAATGCTGTCCAGACTGAACTACTTGGCAAGTTTACACAATCAGAAATGTGTTTTTAAAGAGTTTCATTGCATGCACACTTGACACAAATGCACACTACATATTACAATAAGCAAAGCAGATATTTTTAAAAAGTTATTAAACCATGTCCAGTATTTTAGTAAAAGAAAATAACACCTTAATGAAATTCCTTCTTGATAGGTACTGAATGATAGATATTAAAGGAATAGGAATTTTTTTCTGAAATTAAAGGGAAAAATAGAATAAATAAATATTCTGAAGTGTTAAAGCAATGTGTCATCTCACAGAAGCTACATCAATATTGCAATATTAATTCATCTGGTTCTGATTTAATGAGAAAACATTACATATTTTCTTCTATCTAGTATAAGCTATGAATATATTTTGAATCAACTTGATAAATTATCAGGATTATAGTGACTAACATAATACCCTTCATGATAAACATATTTTACAACCAAACCTGAGGCTACAGTTGATCATGGCTGTGCACAATGGCTGCAGCTTTTCCAGTACATGTGCCTTTACAGTCCTAATGCATCCCAGATTTAGTTCTTTGTATTGGCTCTTGACATTCAAGTACGCAACCAGCTCTGAACTCAAATGTCAAAATACAAAGAAAAGTGTATGGAGCCCCCTTGCAATAATCTGGCACTGAAAATATAGGAAGAACTTTCAGAAATCAATATTTTCCTTTCTCCCCATTTATATTGCACTGGAAAGTAGAGTTTTGCCCTATGCACTGAGCGATCCCTTCCTCATCAGTTTGAAACTTGATAAATATGAGGTAAAAGAAGATGGCTGCCAATAATTAAGCTGAAAAATACTATATACAATGATTAAGCGTTATCTTCTGCAGAGAGATTTTGATTTTATAGTGCAAAATATATGTAAAACAAATTTCTTAGTGGTAATTTTTCAGCTATCTTTCTAGGTAAACAGCATCTGCAGTCCCATGTTCTACTAGTTCATACTCACTAATTTTGCCTGTTACCTGTCCTAAGAAGGAATAGTAATATAATAATAGTATCTCACCTATATGTTTACTACTAATGTTGAGTGCTAAGGCCAATGTAGGCCTATAATTTTTTCCGAGAAAATGTCATGTAAACACCACAAGTTTACAGCATTATCAATTAAAGATTAAATGTTTAGGTATACAGACATGTATCAACACATTTATGTATACTTCTTTACAAAAAAATAATTTTTTTTGGTGTATTTATATATTATACATATATAATGTCTAAATAGTATCTAGCTTCAACTTTTAACCAACACCAGTTAAATAGCGAGTGCTAAATTTTAAAAGAGCTGATAACCTTTTTTCTGTAAGTGAGAGTTAATTTAACTCTATTTTCCTTTTTCTCTTAGATTTATGAATCATGTATTATATTTTGCAAGAGATTCCTGCTGAACTTTTCAACCTTGTCCTGGATAAACTAAATAAGTTGAATTCTTCTAGTCAGTCACTTTTTCACCCAGGCTTTCAAAAACCTTAAGGTCTTTTCTAAATCCTTTCAATTCTAACAGATTTTTTCACAAAAGCATTTCAGTTGATTTCTTGATTATTTCCAGAGATGCACAAACCTCATATTGCTTCCCAATATCTGAATTTACCTCCAGATTTTGTGGTCACTCTTATTCATAAGCTGAAATGTTTATTCCTGTACAATATCAGTATTGAATATGTTGGACATATTTCTTCTGTCATATGCTGATGAGTAGGTTTGAAATCATATCACCATCCTTGCTTAGGGCAAAAGCTGAACTCTGGCACCCTCTGTAAGGTCCCATAGGCCTCAGTGGAAAATAAACAATGATGACCTTGTGTGTTCAAGCCCTTAAAATCTTAACAATCTGAATCAGTCTTGAATAATTTCATAAACAAAGCAATAAAATGATGGGTATAGTAATTTCCCCACCTCTGCTGGCCCTTTCCATGGCATTAATGACAGAAGAATGAAATCCAGTCCCAAATGAAGATGAGAGAGGCATCAGAGAAGATGTTTGACTATGAAAGCAAAATTCATGGTTTCCATAGCTGTGCAAGATAACAATCATCTTCTGCCTTTGGCTTTTAAATAAACGCTCAAGCATACAAATCCACAGGTCAGTGGAAATGACTACCATAAACAAATCTGGACAAACATCCTGCTATTTGGAAGCCTATGCAAATAGGCATTTTCATCATCTGAGCTCCACTAATCCACGCAAAACTATGCACATTTTAAAATACGCGTAAACACTGTCTCTTCTTTGATGATCCAATCAAAACAAAATTAATATTTTTGAGAAAAGTCAAATGTACATATCAGTCCTGTCTTTCCTTTTCTTTCTTTTTTTTTTTTTTTTTTTTTTTTTTTTTAATCATCATCATCATCTGAGCTCCACTAATCCATGCAAAACAATGCACATTTTAAAATACGCGTAAACACTGTCTCTTCTTTGATGATCCAATCAAAACAAAATTAATATTTTTGAGAAAAGTCAAATGTACATATCAGTCCTGTCTTTCCTTTTCTTTCTTTTTTTTTTTTTTTTGTTTTTTTTTTTAAATGAGGTAGAGGCATGAGGGGTGGCAGGGCAGAGTTATTTCTCAAAAATGTCCCCAGATTTTAAAGAGAGTAGAGTACAGTCATCTAGCAGCAAAACATTCTTCTGCAAGGTTGATTGACAACCCAGGCAAGTCTTCAAGGCTGTGTGACAGAGTCCAGCTGTTGTGTGAGGTTGCTTCTTCCCTGCATGGAGCTGCAGCAGCAGTAGTCTCTGATCCCCTGCCACATCACAGCTTTAAGTGGCTGCTTTCCACACCAATGGCACTGACACTTCACTGGCTGCACATCTATCCCGAGTCTTTGCACTTACAGTACCTGGCACCAGTCCCTACTTCTCCTTCCCTGAATTTTTTCCAGCAGTGCTTTTCCTGGTCATATTAGAGCTCTCCAGCAGATCCCCACTTTAAATAATTTTTTTTTCACTTCCCAGATTTTTTTTACTTGTACATTTACTGCCTCCTGCCTTATCGTTGGACTAACTACAGACAAGACACTTTCTTTGAAGCAAAATCCTATAGAAGTCATAGATGGAATTAACAAAATTAAAGACTCAAGTGGAAAAATGACAAATGGTATTTAATAAAGCATGATCTTTAATACACCTTTAGGCAGTTATAGGAAGGATAAAATTACAATGGGCAGTTCCAAGACAAAAAGAATTTTTTTTCTAACAAACTGTCTATAACTTTCCTCTAAGTATTGTCATAGAAACTCATAATGCTCATCATAGCAAAGTAGCATAGCTTCAGTAAAATCAAAGTTATTATACCTGTGGGGCTTGGGCTTCAAGGGCTTTATGAAGACAGAGGAAGCCAAATGGCTCAGTATGGTTTTGCATAACAGAAAGTCTGGTTAATTTCCAGATACTGGAAATTATTGACAACTCAGTTTTTTGGTGCTTTTAGAGCTATTTTCATACAGATACTGTATTACAGTTCTCATTTGAAATAATTTAAATGTGTGCATATTTTTAGTCCACTGGCACAGGATTTTAAAGCTCACAGCTGCTTGCCTTAAACAAGGAAGGGAGTGCCTCCTGAAGCCACCTGTGCTGTGTGACAGCCCATGCCCACTGTCAGAGAAAAGCTCTCCCAAACTGAAGTCACACTTCAAAAAATTTTTGAACATCACCCTTTCATTCTGGTTTTAGGCAACAGTCAGAAGTGTTTACATTTTTTCCAATAATCAAATGGTGAAAGCCACAGTTCAGATATTAATATTCCCTCTGCTATACTGTGGAGTCAGAAAGAAGAGGGGTAAGCACAGAAAAACACTATAAACCTTTGCCAGCAGATAGAGAGTATCCTACAGCTCCTCACTGTTGCGAGGAGTAAACCACATGCACCAGCCAGATGATTCAAGGTACATGGGAACGCTGTCACCTGGCTTAGCATCCATCATACTGTGAAAGCAAGAGATCTCAATTGCTTAAAAACTTCATAAAAAAGAGCATCCAAAAGTCATCAAGAACCTTTCCAAGGGTTTGCAGAGTTTTTGGACAGAGTGTGGGTAAGCACACTTAAGGTAAGCAGGAATAAAAGCCTTCTTCCTCCTTTCAGCTATGTATCCTCTCTGCCTTCCTGCATGTTGTTTGCCTGCTGCATTCTTCTGACTTTTTTGCAGTGTTAAGAGATTTTTTTAATTGCCTTCATGTGCCCCTTATCTCTGCTTTTCATATGCAGACAAATCTGCTTCTACTGCTTTTTAGCACAGAACTCCCCCAGTATATTGTCAGTCTCACTTCCTTACAGTTCAGATGAGTAGCTTCTCTGTCAATGCGCATAATCATTTAAGAATATTAAGAAAACTATCAGTGATCCTTTAAATGTTCAAAATAGCAATGCTTTTAAACTTGTTTTTTGACTGTGGGATAACCCCCATTATCCAGTGGGGTGCACTGGCACAGGAATTGTGAAAAGATGCAAGCCCAATTTTATAATATAATGTAAGGAAATAACATAACTGAGACATTCTACCTCAGCTCTTGTTTCTTGCAGTTCTGTTGCACGTATTGACTGGACATAGACACTTTTGGTTACGCAACAGAAGCTGTCAGGATAAGAACTGTTGGTTTGAGCCTTTAGGATTATGTAAACATATTAAGTCCTCCCATAATCGTGGCTAGAGGACAATGTGAATAAATGTCTGTAAATAGCTCTCCTTCCACATTGATCCACCAACATGGGAAGTATAAATGTTCCCACAGGAAACTATAATTAGCACTGTGTCAGTAAAAATTCCTCCTCTGCACTGCCATGGTTTTAGTGCCTATCTAGGAATAGTAAGACTCTAAACTCAAGATTTAAAAAACCACAACTTTATATAACCCTCATGTCAAATTAAACAGTCAACTGAGATTACAGCACATCTTTAAAATGTGACCAACCCTGTAATTGTTGCAAGTTTAATTTTTGTCCCTGAAGACACATTTAATGTTTTATAGACTGATAATGATACTTACTGCCATCTCTAAAAGTAAGGTGCTTTGTAAATACCCCACTCCCAGAAAATATGCTTTTAAAAGTGTACAAAACTGCTTTCCTATCAGGAATAAGATTGCAGATGGCTGAGAGAAGCATTTCTACTGACTGTGTGCCCAGTATAGTCTTTGGATGTAGTGGTAGAAACTGTTTGAAAATCTTTTTTTAATTAGGGCAGAGCATGCACTGAAGGGTCGTGAGTTCACAATGTCAACTAACCACAGGCCAGGCTGAGTCCAATTGTTCTAGTGAGCTGCTGTGTGAGACATGAGGACATCCAAGATGTGCCCCTCCAATCAGGCATTTCACCAGTCAAGAGTCTTCATCAGTCATCACTTTTAGCATTGCAGTGCCAAGGGCAGCAGCTAAAACTCATGTACCACTGTGCAAGGAGCTTTGCAAAGATGTCAAATATCTCTCCTTTTTCTCTTCTTGTTTTCCCCAAGTAGCTCCAAATTGCTTGTTCCTATACTGGAATGATTGTCTTCTGAGCACATTTCTCTCTAGACTTTTGAATGAGACTATGCAGAATTTAATGAAGAAACATATTTTATTAGGAGAAGGGATAGACCTAAAAAAATGTGTCCTAGTTAAATGTATCAATTTATAAATGCTTATGTATGCCTTTTTTTCTCTCTTTGCTTATAATAAACAGGAAGAGTCTCAACTCCTTCCAGTTATTGCTGTGTTATTACAGAATGATAAGTTAGGTGTTAAGTTGCAAAGTACTGAAATCCAACAGAAAGGTCTATGGAGTGTAAGAGAAATATTTGTAAAAATGAAGAGCTAAATTCTGAATATTGAATCCTATATTTAGAATGTGATCTTTTTATTACTTTACCTTACTGTGAAATGAAACGACATTTAAAATGACAAAACATCATTTTCTAAAGTTAGGTACCAAAAATTGATTGGTTTTCAAATATGCTACATACCTAGAATTTTTATAACAGTAAGAAAAAGTAAATAATGATATAAATTAAATATAATATAAATATGTTGAACCCTACTCAAGATGTCTGCCCACTCAGAACAATATGGGATATTGTTTTTAAACAAAATAAAATAAAATAAAGCAAAAGGATTTTATTTTCATGTGTTGGTGTGATTGTTTAAGGGAATATTATAAGTAGTAGCCAATGACATTTGCATCCTTTTCTGATTTAATCAAGTCTGCTTGTCATTAAAATGCCTGACCACTCTGAATTATTGAGCAATGCACAATACACAAAAAAGTGTATTACACTGTGTTTGAGCAGATTTGGCATCTTTTAGTAATATCTTAGAAACATGTGGAACTGTTAAAGTTTGTTTCCCCCAGTATATTTTAATATTTTGCCTGAGTTTTATTTACTTATTTCTTCAAATAAAGAAATTCCTTTCTAATAAAGTAGAAATTTGTTTTTATTAAAAAGTAAGGTAAGACATATCTGAATGGTTATTATTTTTTCCTATTCATTCAGCATTCAGTCTTAAGCCCACACTGTTGGAGCAGCAAATTGTCCCTCCAAGGCAGTTATGACTGTCTAGGTTACCTTTGCTTTCTGTCCCAAATTTCCATCTGGATCTGGGTGTTCTTGGTTCTGGTTCTCCATGGGAGGAATTCCCACCCTGAGGCAGATGCACCAGACTCAGTCATTGAAGTGAAATACCATTTTTCAAAGAATAAGGAGCCTATTCCTCCCACCACCATTCATTTTTCAATACAGTTTCATACTTTCAGGTATGTTTTTCTCAAAATCGGGGTGCTTAGCTTATGAAGCACTGCTTCATTCATTCATTCATTCATTCATTCATTCATTCATTTTTATTAGAGTCTCTCTCTGAAGGCTTTGATCATTCCCCTGGGCACATTTGTGGCTTAGCTCAATCTATTTATTTATCTCAAAATAGGAAACATTTATGAAAATACAGAGATGTTACTTTTGCACTAAAACTCCACAATGGCATTTGTGTACAGAATTCCATAGCTGCATTACTTAGTGGTTCCACCTAAATGTTGCATTTTCTTTTGCAAGCTTGTTCACATCATTGTTCTGTTCAGGAAAAAGGCAGAGACAGGCACAATCAGGAACACGTTCAGCAGAGTAGGAGGATGTACAAAACAGAAATACGTGGAAGAGGCTTTCACTCCACCAAGTGTCAATTAATCCCTCCCTCCAACCCTGCTCTCATGTGGATCTTCCCAGCACATATTTCTTTCATCCCCATAATTGGCTCCTCCCTGGAATGCTCTTCTTCCCCCACACATTCTTAATTCAAGCACAACTTGAATCCTAAAGCAGAAAGAAATGACACTCCTGTCCATTTCTTTAATAAGCAGCTGCCAAAATTCTTTACAAACTGCTATGTGTTAGCATGTAAGTATTTACATGGTCATCAGTTTTATACGATACTTTTCATCTCCAGCTTGTGATTTTTATACTTTAGGATTCAGCCTCATCCATCACGATATTGTTGACAAAGAGTGCTGACATTTTTTTCTGTGAAAAGAGTACAAAGTGTACAGAACACAGTCGTTATCATTTAACTTGACCTAAATGCTGTATAGGTTTTCTGAAAAGAAACACTCATTTCTAGGTATGAGGGATGGAAAGCTTTTAACTAAATAGCAGCCATCTGCTGAAGTGATGCTCCTTGTTTTTTTCTTCATGTGGCAAATTTCTTCTTCATTTTTTTTAACTTTCATCATTTGTTATAGTGTGCTAAATAATTTAGAGAAATAAGAGACAGAATAAATTTAAAGTCCTGATTCTTATATTTTGCTATCAGTGTTACAGAATTCAAATCAGGCACTTATTTACTATATTTTTTTTTCTCTGACAAGAAATTCTCTACAT
The DNA here is from genome assembly GCF_017590055.1 of Onychostruthus taczanowskii. Classification (NCBI taxonomy): domain Eukaryota; kingdom Metazoa; phylum Chordata; class Aves; order Passeriformes; family Passeridae; genus Onychostruthus; species Onychostruthus taczanowskii. Next base: position 1,589,869 of record NW_024500683.1, read on the forward strand.
CAGGTTAAATTTTGTAAGTATTAGCTTCTTAAAGCCCATGCAACTTTTTCTTGTCTTTTCTGTTTAGCTATGGCTTGATTTCTAAGGCTGGGTTTGTGGTCTATAAGATTGCATACGTGGTATGCAGAAAACATTTCATGTTGTTTCCTTGGCAGGCCATGCCTGACAGCAACATTGCACTCGACATCAGGACTTGGAAAAGATTCCAAAATCCTACAAAGCATAAAGTTTGGAATTCCAGAAAGAGATTCATAGTGCTTTATGTACTTTCTTGAACTCAGGAACATCTCCGAGTTGAAAAACCAGCAATTTTGGCTGTCATTGGTGAAAATATCTAGGAAAGAGTTTTACAGTATTTTCTGCTTAGACTTGAGCATCCAGGCTTTTAAATCTGAGCAATGTCAAGTTTACTAGGAGAAATCTGTGCAAACAATACTGCTCTGTGTTGTGTTCTGGACCCAAAGTTGAGGCATATGCAAACCAGGATAGTGTAAGATTTTGGCAGTGCTAGTCAAGCAAGAGATGCATATGGCTACCATGCAGTGAGCATGTGTCTTTCAGTAAATGTCTAATTCTGTAATGTTTGGTAAAAATTATTACCATCTGCTGAAGGAGAAATCTTCTCAAACTGACAGGCCAGCTACAATCCAAACCAGATTTTGTTCTAACAAGTTTGTGCATTACAGTTGTGCCCAGCAGCAAAAGCTGCAGCCACAGAAAACCACAGGTTACTTCTTGGAAAGCTCTGTAGAATAGTTGCTGTTGCAGCCAAAGGACTTGCTGTACTAACACCAGGAATTGCAGGGCCCCTGGGAAGCCACAGGGCTGGTTTGTGGTTCTCAAAACAACTGGAACTAGTTCTTGCCATTTCATCCATACCACCTGTGAAGAACTTGCACTGGAGGCCCCCAACCTGCCCCTGTGTCCAGGAGTGAGGGAGCATTTCTTTTGGTCCTGGGGTTAGGGTTAGGGTTAGGCTCTATCTTTCTTTCACTGTAAACTCCTAGAAACTGTAGCAGCACGAAGAACAGCCTTTACTAGCTCTAGATATTTGGTTACTAGAGACTTTACGACTGAGTATCTCCGAAGAACATCGAAAGAATGAGTAGATATATTGCACTACAGAGCTAGGGGATCAATCAGTTCTTTGGCAATCATTAGGAAGTTCCTCAACAACACAAACAGAACTTTCAACTCAGGTTATAACTTACAGCACATAATATACAGGCTAATGTAGGCTTTGGAACTTATCTTGTATCTAACTGTCACTCACTGTCCAATTTATTCCTCTCTGAACAGGGGTTGGGTGTCTCAAAGTGAGAAAGCTGAGCCTTAAACAGCCATGGGGAAATCAGAGAGGAATTGCATTTCAACACTAATCACCTAAGAAGACACACCATCAAAAACTGGGAAATGAGCCAATAATGATCTGAGAAGATCATGGAACAAGTGCATAGCCCTTCTAGTGGCTCATCATGGAACGGACAGATCAGTTCCCCTGTAAAGTGTCCAAAGTCTTGCCAGTAAGGACAGATGCTGTGATTGCTTACGAGCTGTGATATGGATCTTCCTCCGCATGAACTGTCTTATTCCAGCCCACTTAGAACAAGGGACTGTGCTGCACAAAGACCTGATGCACACCAAAAGAAAAACTGCATGTTCTCTCATCAAAATATATTCAATTTGTGACATATTAGGATATATCCAAGTAGAATAATGACTGCTGAAGTACTAAGTGGTAGCACAACATCAGTAAGGAGAGAATTTATTAAAAAGGGATCAAAGCAATAGTATACCTTAAAAACAGCTGAGAATTCCTTGACTTTCAGTATTGACTATTGGTTTTAGCACTACCACCAATTTTTTTTTGTTTGTTTTTTTGAGTTTCACTCTTTTGATTATACATTCCTACTGTACATTTATTTCCATATCAAACCCAAATCACAGCTTGGCATAGTTCACAGTCCTCAGTTCAAAGAAAATGCAGAAATCAAATACTGTAGACAAGCATAAAGTAAAATACTAATAGATTAAAAGCATAATTTTATTTAGATAAATTTTTGTATGTGCGTTTCTTATTTAGCGAATACATAAATACCTTGCTTTGTAAAATTTCTTTCCATCTAAAGTGTTGTCTTAGCACCAATTATTTTGGAAGAGGTATGTCAAGATTTAAAAAAACATACTTGACATTATGGATTTGAACACAAATAATTTGTGAAAAAGATTTGCATTTAGATGATGTTCAGATATTTCATTTAGCAGTTTTTGATGGATGTATATGTACTTTGAAAATTTATGCCAGCTTTCAACTGCTTGTGATTACAGAGGAGGAAGTAATTAACCCTGAGTGTTCTCCCTGTAATCAATAGGGAATTGTGGGCATTCAAAACCTCATTTGCCACATCCCAGAACAAGTGGCTAAAATCTAGACCTCATTTGCCTCTTCTTTTGTCTCTCACTGCAGTCGTATGGAGGATGCAGCCTAAGCAAGCCCAAGGGCTGGAGGAGAGGTTCAGCTCCCTTATTAAGCATGCTTTCACATCTGCTCCATGACTGGCAAAGCTACCTTTGACAAAAAAAAACTTAAATGCCTTTTTAATCAACCACTTCATTAGAACCTCTACTGCCATTACATCTACAGCCTGAGTAATGGTGCTCTGAGAAAAAAAATATTACAATTCATACCAGTATGTTTCAGTTTTGAAAGAAACCTGATAATGACTGGAGGCAAGCCTCAGATTCAGAGCATTACTTTCTGATTTGGGTACATAACCCTGATCAGAAGTGTGAAATAAGTGTAGTACTGATTGTAGCCAGCTTTAGCCTTGGCTTCTGTGGAAAATTTTAAATTATTAGCAGTATATTGGCATTTTTCATTATGAGATTAATTTTATACATAAATGGAACTTATCTAGCATCAAAATAATTTGTCTGAGATATGACAAGTGTGGGAAATACACTGCAGACATTGCACTTATCTTAAACTACAGTAAAAGGCAACTTATATAATGATTTTTGCCCCTTCTGTAAAACACTCACTAGAACTTCCTATTTGTTGAAGTAACAATGTTCCTAAATGAAAAGAATGCCCTAAAATAACTTTCTTTTGGCTTTACATCACAGCAAATATGACACTGATTAATTCAGAGATTATGTATATAATAATAACATCAAAGCACATTTCTTCACCTTCATTCTTTTAAGGCTCATGATCTTTTTTTCCAGATTTATTTAGCCTAAAATCAATTCTACAACAGTGACATTCAAACTTGGCTGTAGAATTAATAGTGGCCAATTGCATGCAGATTCTCATTCATTTGAGCACTCACCAAAGCATTGCATAGGACAAAACTCAATAGAAGGGTGCTGAAATTAATTTTGGATCTGATTTTGAACTGTACCTCCTCGGGGATGCTGGCTTCCCACAAGCCTTCAGTAATAGCTTTTTCTGCTTTTCAAGTGATGTTCAGCTGCTTTCTCAATTAGGCCAACAAATCACAGGTACCCAAAACTTTCTGTGGCAGGTCATTCCTATTTGGGATAAATGCAAAGACACCAAATTACTTCAGGGATGATAATATATTTTAGTAGAGTTTTTGACATGGTTCAAGTTGGGTTTTGTTCCAGTAAGTTGGTCACAGACATTTCGGGAAACTTTCTACAACTTGCGTAGATTTGGTCTGCAGAAAATAACTTAAAGCTGCCAGTTTAAATGCCTTATAAATTAATGATGTGGGTTTTTTCACATCAAAAAGAAGCAAATAAGAAAAATAAGCAAATATCAAAAAGAGCAGGCTTTCTTAGCACAACTTTGATGAAATCATCAGACCAGAAAGGTGAGAGAGATTAGTGACTATTGCTGAGAGCAAATGGTGGCTCCTGCACCAAAAGTACTAATAGCACAGAAGAGGCTTCAAGCATTAAGAGGCCTCATTTGCATTGCCTTTTAGTAACTGTAACTTCCAGCCTGTCATGAATTAATTTTATCTCAGAAAGTAATGTTAAAGAGTATGGAAGTTATACCTTTATTTTGTTTTACTGATACATCATGAATACTGTCACTAAATGTTTATTTGCAATACTTAGAAACACGGAACCTTAGAAGAACATTTCAGTTGAATGATTATAATGCTTTGAAAAGTGACATCTTTTCTTTCTACTACTCTCACCTCTTTTATCCGGTCATAGAAGTACAATTAGTGCCATACTAATTTCCAGAGAGGTCTAAGTCAAACAATTATAAATGAAAAATTGAAAAAGGTAAACTTTTTACTGTTATTTATGATCCAAGAGCTAGAAATATTAAATGTCAATGCTTTTTTGACATTAGATAAATGTTTTGACCAGGGAATTTAGGAAGAAATATACTGCACTACTGAGACATACCAATAATACTTTCTATAAATAACTGCTTCATAACTCTTCAGTATTCAACAAAAGATAAAATACATTAGTACAAATAATTTTATCCCACCTGACCTTGCAACCCATATCTAAATCAATGTGAGTCCTAATCTTTCTGATTTACAGTCACAGATCCTTCCTGTGTTTTCTGACATAAATCTGAGAGCTATAAAAAATTGTGGACCTATTCTACCTCTTTCTGTGGGAGTAGGAATTCAGAGTTTCTCTTCAGACTGTTGAAACAAGGTATAAATCCAAGATAAAATTATTTAAGGCTTCAGAGTGAACAGATTTATTGTTTTAAAATATGAACATTCTGTTCCATAAAATATTAGTAATAATTCTCAGATTCTTGTACATGACAAATACAACTTGGCCAAGGCTGATGTGCAAAAACAGGTTGCATATATTTAACTTTTAATTTAATGCAAGATTTTAAATTACCATGCCAGGAAAAAATTAAATTTTATTCTGAACAGAAGAGCATGAAGAAATTACAGGGCAAAAAAGCCTTTGACTCTGTCCTTTCAAATTCAGAAGCACCCTGAACTGGATCATTGAGTCCATTTGCAGCTATAGATGGAAATGGCAGAGATTTCACACTGGAGCTTGAAAAAAAAACAGTGTAAATATCAGCCAAACCATGTCTTCACCAATCCTCTTAATTAAGCCGTTTGACATGCCCAGAGGACAGCCCATACTTTTTCCTTCCAAGTAAACATCACACTTTATAGCTGTTTAAACAAAAGGGTCCAGAGTGCTTTCCCAAGCACCACATCTTGTTCTGCCTGCCTGCAACTGCACCCAAACTCCCTGTTGAGCATTTCATCCACTCTGCCATGACAAAAGAACGAGGCTTGGGCTGTAAGAAGCTGCATAGGGAGCTTAGTCCAGGAGTGAAAATGGATATCAAAGTATGAATGTCATTTATTTGGTTCCTCATTACACTTCTTGAGAATCATTTTTATCAGTCTCCAAGTCAGACACAAACTGAAGATTGTTCTTTGAAAGACCAGTCCCAAGTGACAACAGTACCAGCAGTCACTGATCTACTCCAAGGATAATTCTGGATAATTATGAACAACCACGACATGTAAAGTTCCCAGAAGGAAAAGACATATAGTCTGTGCTATAGATTGTAGACCTAAAGGTAGAAATCTTTTGACCTTGAAAAAGACATTTCCCTTTTTTATCCTTATATGTTTGCTTTCGGGTCATCCTTATGCATTTGCTGCACATGTTTACTGTGGCCATCAGCCAAGCTCAGTTTTTATGAAGACTGCTTTTTTTTTCCTCCAGTCTCTACTCTGTGTTCATAACATAGGCCTTATCCAGATAAGCATGAATAGAAAAACTTAGAACATCTGATCTCTTTATGTACAGCTAATAACTGTACTAAGTAGCTACCCCTTGTTAAAACAAAAGGAACAACAACTGAAACACTTTGCTTTCCAGAAAATGTTAAAATGTCCTTTTTAGAGACAAATACAAGTGTCATAAAGTCAGAAGTAAAGAAAGTCTTGTCATGTCCTCTTAGTCCATCTGTAATTATGGATTTGTTTTCTACATTTAGTAACTGTTTTGTTGTTTTAAGTGTACAAGACTCTTCCCATATGGTTTTCATACACCAATTACATTTTATTCTTGAAATAATTTTTCTTCAAATGGCCTAAATTTTTCTTTCCTATTATTGCTCATAGCCACACAAAATTGAAGAAAACATTTAAAAACTTTAAAACCTTTCAGTTACGTGTCTGTTTCAACTGTCTGTGTTTTAACAAAGTTATGCTTCATCTAGCTATTTTTAAATTTTCTCATAAATACAATATTATTTTTGTGGCCTTTCCCAGAGCTGCATCCATTTTTTTAATGTGTTTCCAGTAGTGAGATGCTGGGAGTTGCAGAGCAGACCAGATGTTACTTAGGTGCTACATGAAGTTTTATTTCCTGCACTACAACATGATTTTTAAATTTTTTTATTATGTTTTAAACTAGAATGTTGCTGACTTTGTCTGCTGCCACATTCCAGTGACTGCAAATAAAAAAAGCATTCCATTGCTGCCACATTACCCCTACAAGTCAGCCATTCACATTGCCATTTTGTTTTGGCATCTCTCTGTTGCATGTCACTGGCTATCCATGTTCCAAGTATTGAATTAGTTTCACCAAATGTCTTGCTTGTCTGCTTTCAAGTGGAAAGAACTCTCTTCCACTCATACTGTTAAGCTTTTTGTCATAATATATCCAATTCTTTTGACTTTCTATTCACATATAGCTGACTAACACATTTAAATAGAGCCAAGGGGAATTCCATGCAACCATGAAGTACCTAATCTTAAAGAAATACAAACATGTTACTGCATTTCTTTTCTCTGCTCAGCAAGTTTTAGGCCCTTTTTTAAATTATTATTGATCTTGAAGAGAATCTAAAATACTTGTAAAGTATTTTTTTTCCAATTTGCCTATTTCTTTACCATTGTTGTCTTATTATTTTTATGTACAAATTTTTACATTTTTTTAATTGAGTACTTGTTTACACATTTATAAACGGATACCATTAAAACATAGCCTATTTATAAAAAAACATAAAAACAATTGAAATAACTGAATATTTCATTTTTGTGGAATTTCAACAGTATATAAATCAGATTGTATTTGATGCCACCTTCAAATGTTTTCCCACCATGGTTATTTTATTCCATATCTACTTTTCAAAGTGAGCACACCTGACAATCATAAAATTGCATTTTAGTAGATCAAGTGTAGAAAATGTGTGAACCAAGAAAATATGTTTCCTCTTGGATTCCATATTTTTCATTCTAGAGGAATTCTCTCTGCATGCTTTCCATGCAGAGGGAGAAAAAGACAACAACATCTGCTTCTGCTCTGTTTTAGATAAATATCACATAGAACAAGATTTTAGAGTATTGGAGATCAAATCTTCTGAAATTGTTAAAGTACTCTGAAGGAAAAGATCTCATCCAGGCTTGGTAACTATTATTCCCTTCCTCCATCTGGAAGGGTGTCCATCCTCCAGACAAACTAGACATCTATCTGTCCATTCCAAACCTGTTACTTATATCAAAATAATTAAATTAAAGCAATATAACAGCTATTTTTTCTGTCAGAAAACAAATGTTGCACAGATAAAACATATTTACCTCTGAAAGAATTCAAGGTCTGCCAACAATATTTAGGAAAGGTATTTGTGGGTATCAGATTTTGAAAGTTCTAAAATGAGAACTGAAAGGAAGAGACGTGCAAGTCTCAGAACTTTGAGTACCGCCTCCAGAAATTATTAGCTTTTTTGGTTTCCTTGATGTTTGTTCCAGCTTGAGTGGTCCACTGCTTTCAGAAGACACTCTGTTTCATGCCCTTTACTCCACTGGCTTTCCTCCAATAACTTCTTACACATTTACACTTGCTCGTAATTCTTTTTCTTCCAAGAACACTACTATCATTTATTGGAACAGTTCTGGTTTGTGCACTACGTGGTGCACAGCAGTCATTTCAGGAAGGCAGAGTTACTTTGAATGTTTAAAAACGCCAAAGTCTTACATACTCTTTGAGAGTTTTGAAAGCTTAAGTGTAGAATTCTCCTAAGATTAGCTGTTTGTTTGTTTGTTTTAAAACTCATGAATCCATGCATGAGGCTGATACTGATTATATTTAAACTTCTTGAGTTCTCCCTTCACATTGTAATTCTGCTCCAAATCAATAGAGAAGTGTGTATTATTTTAAGTGCAGGTTTTGACATCTCATGAGACAGCTCAGTCTCATGCACAAAAGCATTTAGATTATGCAAGTTGTCAGGTTTCACTAATTTCTAGTCAAAATTTCCTTACTCCTGCTTTACATAATCTTATCTCTCAGGTCTTTAATTCTGAAATCAGGACAAACATTTTCAGGTAAATTTCTACTTCTTTTCTTCCTTGAATCACAGACTGGTTTATGTTGTCTCTGTTGGAATTCTATTTACAAAACTTAGAAAATATGAGCCAAGTCTTATGTTCATAACAAAATATTCTTACATCTGAACTTCATCTATATTCATATTTTATTGGAAACCACTCAAATTACAATTTGTAATAGAAATTTACTTAGTTATTAATCATTCTATGTTTCTTGAAATTTGCCTAAATGTTTCATGTTCTGCTGTCATGAAATCTGATTACTTCATTCAGTTATTTCAAGACTGACAAGTCATAAAACCAGAAACCTCAGAAAATTTAACTTTCGTATTCATATTTTATAGAACTGTGCATCCGTGTTGCACTGTTTTCAACAGAGAATTGAATACTCTTGAGTAGTTCTTAATCGGGTTCAAATTCACAGAGCGGATGGAGCAGGACCAGTTTATACATCTTGAGGATTTGTCTATATGTTTAATTAATTAATTGTGCCTAATTTATGTATTCATGCACCCCTTATATTTCTTGTTAGTTATGGATAAAGAGTTGCACTTAGTAACACAAACATAAGAACAGCTGCATTGGCTCACACTAAAGGCTTAGCTAGCCACGTATCCAGTCTGGCAATGACAATGGCCAGTAGAAGCCAAGCCCTTGCTGCATCATTATCAGTGCATTCATGGGGCAGAAACATCTCACCACACCAAAGTAGGATATTCTAAGCTTCCACGAAGACTGGAGACCTGCTGGATTGTGACTGGAATTGTGTGACTGGAATTCTGGAAAGCTCATGCTGGTTTCCCATGAGGAATGAGGATGCTGCAGACCCCAGTGTTTGATGGAAGAGGTCAGGATTGCCTCCGGTTCTGCACTCCTCTACCACCTTGCAGAACTGGAGCTCTGGCTCTGTTCTCACCCTTGACCTCTGGCCTCATGGAGTTCATTGTGTTTCTACCACTCAGGCCTCTCCTGCACATAAGTCCAGCCTCTCTTGAGGCACGTTTCACCTCTACCACTTTGTAGAACCTGGTGAGAATTTCTGCTTTTCCGTCTTTCAAAATCACCAGGGAAGAAAGTTTCTGACCTATAAGTTTTGGGTTCAATTTATAGTATACAACAGTTTTGCGAAAACTTGAACAGAAAACAAATTAATCAGGTTTCTTATTTAAACTATTGCCTACTCTAAAACTCAAAAGGTGTTATATTTCCAAAGTTATTTTCTATGTCTCCAAAATACAAATTATCTCTTTGTCACTTTAATTTTTTGGATTTAGGGAATAATGACAAGAAGCATCTTTCTAAGCATTCTAGAGGCTTAGGTAAAACATACTTAGAAACAGCATGTACTAATAATAATGAAAACATAATAATGAAGAGTAATGTACAACACAAATATTGCATCATCCCCGGTTTTATCTTCAGCTTGAAACAATATTAATGTACTGATAAGCATATTGTATGTCCTGAAATTCATCTTATTTGAACATTTCTTACGTAAGCAACGTATACTATAAAGTAATATAAATACATATCTTCCAATGTATAGTTTAAAGCAATATAAATTCATTATTTCCTGTAACAAGTAATATGTTTATGTGGTCTACCTACTTTTCTTTGAGAATTGTTTCATCACGAGGTTTTACACAAGAAAGTTGTGAGGTTCATTGGTTTGGCATGAGAATATTATCTTCTAACATACACCATTTTATCTTTTCTTGACTACAGCGGCAATAGTTCGGCTTCTCAGTCTGTTTTGTATTTTGTAGCAATTTAGCATAAAGTACACTTTTTCATTATTCTTTAAAGTGGATTTCCAAAGTTTCAAGATGAAGGTGTACAGAATAATAGGATAAAAATAAAGTGTACCTTTATCAACTTGTACTACTAGCTATACAAATAGAAGTTACCAGCACTAGGCACTTGCTAGCTCTTCAGATTCCTAGTCTCATGAAAGAATTATAAATTAATACATTTTAAAGTAGCTGAGCAAGATCTACACTATTCATCACTGATTCTTACTTTAGTCAGTGAGTGTTCAAACGATTTGTATGTTCTAGTTGATCCTATTTCCTCATATATCTGTGGAGGTTTTGCATCTCACTTCAGAAAAGCTCTTTGTCTCACAGACACTTTATACTCTTGACTCAGCTTGATTGCACCACATGACATAAAGAAAAAAACTGAGATTTTCATATTTCTTTGTAAGTTAAAATAAAGCATTAACTAGATGGACATTTTATATTTCAGGGAACCATAGCATCATTTCATTGTCCTTTGATCTATCACTCGGTCTGTGAATGTATTTACACATGGTATTTATGTATTGATAGGCAATAATATCTGCTTTATTGATAATACTTGCTGCAGCTCTATCATTAAAGAGTCCATATAAAGAAAAACCCTTGAAAGTACACACAAGACCTAAAACTAAAGCAAGGGTAATGAATGCAAAATTAATTCACCATGTAACAAACACAATTTTACATAAAGAATGAACATACAATTACCTTCCTATTGATATGCTAATATGTTTGTCTTCAGATGCTTAATTGGAAATTATCAAGGAAACCACAAATCAAGTAGTTTTAACTGCATATTTACAATAATATATTCTATTCATTCATCTGGTAATTTTAGCTTACACTTTTTTCAGCAATCTATGCTACATTAAAAATTGTTTGTCTTGCCTTGGGTTTTTGCAATGCTGTTTATTTAGGCCAGATAACACTGAATGCAGGCTAAATTTTGGCAGGTCAGACTATGAGACAGAGCTGTTTTCTCTAGTATTTATCTGTCTTTCAATTCTAACGTGTGATTGTAGTAGTTTGAAAAGAAATTTAAGGAACTATGAGGAGGCAAAATCAGAGTTCCAAGTGATCAGTCTATCACAAAAAATTGTATTTACTGTTCTCTGAAGCCTGGCAATATGAGAAACAATGACAGAGTTCACAGTCTTTGCTTCAAAAAAGTAAGTTTGTGTTTAAGTTCGTATTTTGAACCCTTTCAACACTTAAAAGTATCTTTAACTACTTGATGAACAGCTCTTATGAGCAAAGGTTCTTCCCTTTCTGTATTGGTGCTTACACTAGCATTTGGACTTTCTGTTTGGTGTTGTGGTTTGTGTCTAGCATGAAAGAAATATAGCAAGAGTATGCATGCTTCACATGCTAAAAACAAGCTATTACTAGGCAATAGTCAAAATTAACTCAAAGACAGACAAGATTGAAAATATGGGGAAAAAACCTGAAATGCACTTCAAAGCAGAGCAGATGTTTGTTTTGTTAGCTCTTGGTAGCCTTGCTATCAATATATGTCCTGTATTAAGTGCCATTAAAATGATGCTACTGTTTGATCTAGGTTAGCACCCTCATGACCTCCATGACTCAAAAGTGTCATTTTTCAGTTTGTGCTCCCAGTGTGGAAGGACAGAGTCCATTTTTTGCCGTGGCCATGAGGGGGCAGAGTGTGGAGCCACGTGGGCATCTCTAGGTTACTGTACTATACCACCTTATGTCACCACTCTTAGGACAAAATAAGGGATTCTCACTTCCAAGAAAGAGCAGGTCAGTAAGAAAAAAGTGATGTACAGAGGGTCTGCCACCATTTTGTCATTATCTTAAGGGTCATGTGGTGTCAGACTGGTTAGTCAGTGAGCATTCTCACACGCAAACCATCTTTTTGTACACTTCTTTTATTAATATTGTTGCCATTACTGTTTGCTTCCTTATCTCATTGCTGTTTCCTGTAAATTGTTCTTAACTCAGGATCTCTGCTTTTTTACTCTCTCGTCAGAGGTGGCTGGGGGAGAGGAGCAGCTGGCGTTTCATTTTAGTGGGAGCACTAAATTAAGGAATACCATTCCCAAACCACAGTGGCCTTTTCAGTCAGCACTCAAACTCACAAAGCATATGTCTGTCAAAGGGTAACCTTGGGTGGCTCAAGCTTTACTACTTCACCCAAAACACAGGATTTACTATACCACTTCTTCATGTAATATTTTCCTGTCCAATTTATCTTCTCAGCAACAAGTAAACTAAAAAAGGTCATCTATAAAAAGGTGATTAACTTTAAAAAGATCATCTTTAAAAGAGCATCTTCAAAGAAAATACATAAATTTTTCAGGAAGAATGTATTGCTTCCAATGAGACTTGCTTAGGACCTCACTGGCACCCATGGGAACTGTAATAGATTCCTTTGTATTGCCAAGGTTATTCAGAATAACGGAGAACAGCCGGTAGGACTTTGCTTCTTATATTATTTTGTGTTTGCTACTTCTTGTAAAGATAGCAAACACAATATAATGTTCCCCATAATATGCATGTATGCATATATATTCATATTACAGGCACTGAAGGGAAGAGAATACATTTCATATTAAAATTTTTTCAGGCAGTCAGTTTCCACTTAGCTCTCAAGTAATACTTGACATTTGAATTTACACTGGCCTTGGATCCAACATTTGCATTCTGCCTTACTTCACATCTCTATACAAATTTTAAGTAGAGAAACAGGCTACTAATTAATATTACAGTCAAGAAACAAATTTGCAAAAGCACTACAAGAACAAATGCAAGAATATAGTGGAACCTATTACACTGAGTTCTTCAGGAGCTTTTAAATCCCTTTTTATATAAAACCCTATTTTTTATGTTCTTCTTCCTTCCTTCCCCTATTCAATCCCCTTAATTTGTTGAGAATTTTTCTAACTGGACATTTACCTTCTATTTTTAAAATATACCTTTTTTATTACTTAGAGGAGAATAGTGATCTGCTCTTTTATTTTGCACTAGTGCCAAACCTCTTCACAGAATAGTAAGTACAATAATACATAACTAACCCATTTTTTATTTGTCTAATCATTGTGAAAACACTTTGTGAGAATGCTAACACTACAAAAAATACAATTCCAGGAATTTCTGAATTTTGGTTGTAAAGCCTTTTAACTGAGTTACAAAAACAATAAATGTAATACATGTTACAAACACTACATAAATTTTTGCAACTGCCTGAGCTCTGGATGCTATAGTAATATATCTGTTCAATGGAAAGGAGAAAAAAGTAGGGATCAAACAAGACATGCCTTCTTTGATAGCCTGTATTCCTTGTGAGAAGAGCTTCAGAGAAAAAGTCCTGCCAGATCTCATTATCCTGTCACAACTTTTACATTTGTTTGTTTTAAGTTCTAGACAGCTGTTCAGCATTTAAATTGAATGATTAAGCTCAGCTTTCACTAAAAGAAAATACATTAAAAATTTTAAGAGGCAGCAAAGTGAACAATAAAGGGTTATTAAGGAAGACATAAATAAAAAATACTGTAAGTTTTACAGTATTTTAATTCAGTGCCATCTAGAAATTGCTTTAATATGCATATCACATCTTGTTGTCTCTCAGTGTATATTTCTGTCCAACTATCTGCCCCTCCCTTTCTAGTAATTTTGGAAACTATTAGCCGGTTTTATGTAGATGAAAAAAATAAGTTGAAGTTTCCAACAGATAATCCCATAAGTGTCATGAAAATCAGCTTGGTTTAGAGAAAATTTCCTGATGTATGTGGAAAATAAAACAAATCTTCCTATTTATACATTGAATTTTTTGCAACTTCCTGTTGGACAAACAGCATGTGCTTGCTGGCCAGACAGATCAACAGGCACACAGCTCCAAATCAGGAATAGTGCTTACCTTGGGCTCTAACAGGAAAAATAGGATTACTGAAATGTGTGGGATTGCAAAGAGGGGAATAAATCTTCAGAAAATCTGATATAATTGATTTTACTGCTCAGAAAAAAAGTTTTGTTAAATCTCATCTCACTCAAAAAGTGATGACAGATGGGTATGGCAGTTTAATTACTTTGTTTTCAGGTCACCACATACTGTACATTCTGCTAAAGAGTCTGGGAGAATGATGACCACATGCTGCTTCCTGGCTGCTACCCTCTGGATCAGTAGAAGTTCTCAGGAGGCAGAGGAGATTCAGTCTCTTTCAACAGAAAAGGGAACATTTGCAACCAGATGTGTCCAACTGCAAGAGCAGACCCATGGATAGGCATGCATAGGGCAACCAAGGAATCACGAGGCACCACAGGTCCTCCAGAAGGCTTTCCTGGAGACCTCAGAGGGTCAGTGTATGTTTTCTGCAACTCAGAAATCACCAAAGGTTGCTGGAGTGAAAGTAAAAAAAAAAAAAAAAAAAAAATCCTAAATTGCCAGGATGCAAATGAGGAAAGCAATAAGTGTTTTCAACACTCATTTTTAGCCAATTTCACCAGCAATCTTGACTTTTCTCTCTGGAAAGAATTGCCATGTTCCACCTTACTATTCTTACTATTTTTGGATTTTATTGAAACACACCTCTAGGGATTGAAAATGTTCACTGTCTTTTGGCATGCTTGGCATCAGAGAGCTGCTCCATTTCAGGGACAGAGCAGCTCCAGCTGAAGGCACTGGCTCGACTGGGGATCCCATCACACAAAGCCCTTTCATGCCTCGAGATCATGACTCACCATTTTTAAAGGATAAGGCTGGCAAGGCTCTGGCTATACGTTAGCTTTCATACTATGGCATGTACACCCAAGAAACCAACTTCTCTGTGGGCTGCAAAAGCCAGAGCCGTGTGGGCATCTAGCAGTCCTCACAATTGCTTCCCTCTACAGAGACAGGTTCCAAAAGAATTATGCCTTGTAAATATTTTGGAGTTTGAGCATATTTCAGTACTCCACACAATTTATCCACACAGACTTCAGAAGAAGATGTAATCTGCTTCTGTTCACACCCTATATCAATGTGTCCAGCACCCTTTTGAAGATACAGGGAAGTATTAGCACTGCTTTAAACCTAGAGTAAAATTTCCTGTCTCCCAAAGGCAGGGTTTTTACTTGGAAAGGTATTTTTAGGGCACAGTGCTAGGATGACCACAGAAATAATTTTCCAATGTGTTCAAATATGGGAAGTGTGAGTTTCTTGTGAAAAACTATGCTGAAAATAAAATTTTACAATCAAACCTTCAGTTTAAGAAGGAAAACTTGTGACAAAGCTGTAAAAGCATTAATCTGATTAAAATAAAAAAAAAAAAAAAAAGAAAGATGGAGCCAAAATTAGAATATTTCAATTCAATATATCTTGGAAGTTACTCTTCTTCTATCCTATATTCCATTTCTTGTCTGAAGCTTCTAAGGTGCAGCTGTTTCATTATACCAAGAGAAGAGACAGTGATGCATGTCAAGATAGGCACTTCACAGGGAAATTGCGCCTACAGGAAACCTCAGAGAATCTCCCAGAAAGAATCAAGAAGTGGCTTTTAAAAACCAGCTTTGCCATTGCCTTATATTTTTCAGCTCTAGATCTTCTCTTGTGCTTAAGGCACTTTTGCTTTAAACAGAACTTGGACAGACTGTGGAAAGTCCAGGGAACAGACTGTTGAAATCATCAATGACCAGCAACTTAGAAGGTCGAAAAAGAGACTGAATTAACTGAGATTGCTTAATGTAATAAAGAAAAACAATCTCTAATCATGTAAGACAGTGGAAAGGAAGGTAATGTTCTGTCCCACACAATGGACCAGACTGGAAACAGCATTACATCAAGAAATGCTGAAATGCTCATCCAGCAGGCAGGGTGGGCTGGCAGGGGAAGAGGCTGAGCAAGGGAAAACAAACCATCAAACCCAAGCAGAGCCTGAGGAGGGAGATGATGCACAACCAGGATTCAGAAGTGCTGCAAGAAGACAGCAGCCCCAGTGACCCACAGAGGGTGGGAATGGTTTGATGCAATTAAAGAAACTGGTTTCAGTTGCTGGACTGAAATTAAGCCTCCAAGAACTCAGTTGGGAGGGTAATATTAGGAGGGAGGTTTTTATTTTAATTTCCCTCTAATTTCTGTCCTCTCTCATAATGTTTTTTTCCCCATTTTAGAGAAGTTCTATTTCATAAGTTGGGGATTTTTCTAGCAATACTCATGGAAATATCATCCATAAAGGGAGTTTCATCCTGAAGTTTTGACCACCTAAGTGTTCTAAGAGGTTTGTACACTTAATTTCATATGTTTAAAAGATGAAAAGCATTATTTTAGAATGTTCTAAAGCAGACCCTCCATATCAACAAAATCCCAAAACTACAAATTTTTAACTCATGTATGACTCTTATACAATCTCCCTCACACTTTCCTTTCTGTTGCAATAATAGCTAATAGTATCTAAGCTATTCAAAAATTAAATTATGCTCAGAAGACATAGTTTGCTTCTTAAAAAAAGAATTGTTGAATTGTTCAGAAGTCAAATTTAAATTTTGCATTTTGTAGATTCAGTGTCTGTGGTTTGAAAAAGCTTATAAAAATTGATTTGGGATACTCGGCTTTATTTTTGTTCTGTGTAACAGTTGTCCTGATTATTTTGCTAAGTGATTATTTATTTTTGATACAATTCACTTTGAATTAGTGGTGCTACCAGTTTGTGCATAGCAGTATCCTTTTGTGATTTTGACATGTGGAAAAGCAATTAAGAAGTGCTATACTAAATTAATTTCATCAGTTGTCGAGTTACACATATGGGATATCGTTTTTAATTTTTATTTGCTGCTTACTTCATGTAATTTACTGTTGCCACGTTATTCCTAATATGGTCTACATGAAAAATTAGAAAGAATTTTGCCATTTTCAAAGAGCAGACAGAGTAGTGAATCAGTATAAAGAAGCACTGTGCACTCTCCTGATTCCTATCCTACTCAGCGGAGGGCACATGTGGCTGGTGTGGCCCCAGTGCTGGGCCCTCCCGGAGCCCTGCGCTGACTCGAGGTGGTTCTTGAGACATGGACCTCTTTAGCCTAAGGGAAAGGATGGCAAAACCCTTACCTCCTGCCAGGGTGGCAGGACAAGGAGATGGTGGAAGGCAACAGGAGGTCAGTGTAGCCTGAGGTTTGCTCCAGGCTTTGGTAAAGTGCTGTAGCAAAGCATTCTTCCCCAAGACCAAGACCAAAGCAGAAATTGTAAGTTCAATTCTACCCAGGGTTTCTCCCTAAGCAGCACAAATGCCCCTTCACCAGAGGGATTTTGACATAATTTCAGTGCAGCAATCAAATACAACTTACTGTGACTAAAGACTGAGGCACCAGGCCCTGCCAAAAGCATTTTTAAATAACATTCCTTCAAACTGCACCGTCTGTTCATTCTTCTAAAGAACACTTAAGACTCCGTACTTTTAAACAAATGGATTGTCCAGGGCAATTCTGCAAAAGTAATTCAGGCTGGGCTGAAAATATGTACCACAGACACGGCACAAGCAATCCAACCTGAGAGACTGAGCTACAAATTATCCTCCCTGACAATGTGAAGTCTTTCTCTTTTTTTTTTTTTTTCCCCCCTTTTTTCACTGTCTGGCCCAATTAGTTGGGACTTTTTGCTGGAAGCTGGCAGTACTGTACTGCTTTGCATTCCATAACTTCTGTTGTGTTCAAACCACAAGTGTGAATTTGCCAGGGGCTGGTTCCTCAGGGGTGTCAGGACAGAACGGGTTTTTCTATATCCCTTTGTTGCTCTGATGTATGTTGCTCTGACATGTCTTTGCTTTTAACATAGGAACATCATTTTTAAAAGTTATCTCCCTTCAATTTTTGTGAAAAATTCTGTTTAAAACATTTGTAAATACTTTTAATATGGACATTTAATTATTTCTTGCTTTCACGGCACCACAACATTGACTCAAGAGGGAAAAAAGTTTTGTGAAGTGGGCTAATTTTCTTTTAAAAAAATGTGTTGAGTATATAAGAACCTAATTTTTCAAAAACTACAGATGCCTTTTCATAGCTTTGTAAGCAAAAAAAAATATGTCAATATTACCATTTGATTTGGGGATAGAACAAGACAAAAAGTGTCTGGTTTTCTGTGTTCTGTATCACATTACAGAAAATGTACTGTTAACGTTGAAGTATTTTTTTCCTATTCTCAAATATCATTTATTAGTTTCTTTTCAAAATATTTAAATTTAATTGTGTTTCCTCACCGTGTGTTTGCTCCCAGAGTCACATAATTTCATCTGAGGGATATTATATCACAGAAACCTGGCTATTATTAAAAGTATTCCGTTACCAGTTCTATTTGTAAATGTCTTTTAAAAATATAGGTTGAATCACAGGGCCACATTGTCATTTATTTTTATACAAGAGATGGTTCCTAAACATGTTTTGTTATCAATTTTAGTAATTCCCTTTTCCTGACTTTTCATTCCTATTAACTTTTAGGAATATAAAACAGACCCAGCAATATTATCCACAGTTTATTTGAATAAAAAACTGGCTTAGCTTCTCTTTTTTTTTCTTTTTTTCCCAAGCAATGCTTTGCCATCTTCTCAATTTGTCATCAGTCCAC
Source organism: Onychostruthus taczanowskii (assembly GCF_017590055.1). Lineage (NCBI taxonomy): Eukaryota > Metazoa > Chordata > Aves > Passeriformes > Passeridae > Onychostruthus > Onychostruthus taczanowskii. The sequence continues at coordinate 1,608,540 of NW_024500683.1, forward strand.
AAATTAGCAGCATCCTAAATCCCCTGTCAGATCATCTGGGCAAACATTACCTTCTTTGTGTGTGATAAATTAAATGTGATGACATACCTGACAGTCTCCATTTAAGAGGGAAGAAGAAAACACATAGCAGATTAACTGAGGTTGTCAGCAGCAGTGAAATCCAATCATAAAAGGGAACAAAGACAACAATGATCAAAGAATGGGCCCCCAACACCACCTAGCTTGATTCCTTTTGGGAAAGAAAAATCTGTTTATGTTTTCTCCTCATTTTAAACTGATTTGTGATATCAATATTTAACTAACGGGATTTTATCACCATTTTTAAGATTAATACATGCAACTATAGAATGACAATTCTTTCCCAGTTTTGATTTTACTCAAAATAATCTTAAAAATTAGATTATCATTAAACTATAGAATGACAATTCTTTCCCAGTTTTGATTTTACTCAAAACACAGCAATTGTATCCAATTTAACTATCTCATTTTTCTTTCAAAATTGTAATCTTGAGAGTCCCAGTCTGATCTAGTACTCTGTACAAAAACACTGGGGAAGACTCTACAGGCACTACCAGATGCTACTACTGGCATGTCAGACAGGTCTGCACCTATGATATTTTAGTTACACACAGAGTCACCAGAAGAATTCAGAGACATTCATTTGATGGAAGAGGATTTGCAAAATATGTAGTCTCTTCTGTAGCATATATATATCAACATTTATTTATTTCTAATGAGAAAACATTTTTTACCAAGCTAAATATCCCTGAATATATCTATTTCTGGTTTTATAAGCATGTCCTCACAAGTGGCACATTTCATTGAGTAACCAAAAAATCCTAAAAACCATATTCAAATGAAACAATCACAGTGATTAAATGTATTCTTAATCTGTACTTCAGAGATATTACACCTGAGCTCAAAAAAATTGTCTGTACCATCAAAGCATATATGTTCCTATTCTTCAAAAGAATTTACTGCATGAGGAAGGAAGTAATGTGGAAGAGCAGAAAATCTGTCACAAGTGGAGAGGGGGTAAGAGGAGAATCCAAGCCTGTGTCTGCAGCTCCTGAACAGGAACACGTTCAGGTCCCATTATTCATCATCTCAGAGATATTTGGTAACAAATCTCTGCACACAAGACAAAGTCCCCCAGTACACAAGTACACGCATCCTCAGTAACTCCTGGAGTGACAGGGGTGTAAAGGAGACCTGTGACAGTGTGGTAAAGTGCCAAAACATGGTCCTTGGTAAAACCAGGTACTCCAGTGCATTTGATGCCCAGAATGACTGGGTTGCTGAATCAGTTTGTTCATGCAGTTACATCATTGTTTGTTGATGTCAGTTTGAACATGACATTGTGAACTTCAGAGCAAATGCTGAAATACTAAGAAGCCATAAGCCCTGGTGAATACTGCAGCAGAATACTGGTTTCTGTTCCTCTACTTTTTGTCTGGTGTTGCTAAGTCCTAAATGGTTCTTTTTGTAAGCCAAAGATCTCTTTAGGACAGAACTCAAACAAAGCAATATGGAAGCACTATTTTTCAACTGCTTTCACAGATGAGGCTGTACAGTTTCTTCCAGGGATCACCTCTGCTCTAGCTTTATCCTCTAATAGGCCTACAGGAGAGCTCAGGAGCTCCCCCTCATCACCAGCATTGGAGGCTCCCTCTTCTCTCTGATCCCTCTGGTGATCAGCAGTGACTGCAAAATGCTCTTACTCCCCCTAAGGACCACCTAGGTTGAACATCCAAATGCTACAGATGAGCAGCTGTATCGTTACTACATCTGAATGCACAAGGCTCAGGGAAAACATTTTCTGGCATTTTTGCTGTGATCATGGTTGTCATATAAGTATTCCGGCCTGTCTATAAAATAAGTGCCTCAATGTCCACAGAACTCTAGAGCAGAATTTATTCGGCTGCTTTTCAAAAACATATTTTTATGGAAAGTAGCTTACAAATATGACATCAGTAATTGGCTGAAAGACTTTATCTGCCATCTCTTAATACTGAAATAAGCAGGCTTTCCTGAATTCAGGGATAAAATTTAGCTATATTTAAACAGATCCTTCACACAAATCAGAAGGGAAAGCTGCTGATAAAGCACAGCTTATGAAAGTTGCATTTATATACTTCTTTTCCTACCTTTATAAAATCCTGTCATTTTTTCACAAAGATCTCATTTGTAAAGATTCATACAAACTAACCTGGTAAAAGACAGTGCCTCCATCAGCCCACATTTCTCTCTATTACCTTTTTAGTATGAGCTTGAACATGACTAGTTTTACTGTTTCTTGATCCTCAGCTACACAATGTTAATTACCATCTTTGTCATCATCATCTTAATCATCATCATAATCACATAATTACAACTGGGAATGCCTGTGCCTCGCTATTATGACACACTCTTTGCTTCCTAAAATGTATAACACAAAGCAACACATTCACTTCTGTGGCTGAAGGCAATTTTTTTTTTTCTTTTCTACATAGCTATATTTGTCCAAGACAGTTACTTACAAGACGTTCCAAGTCTGTTCAGATGTTTATGTCTAAACCTTAAAGATGCCAGTGCTGATTTATCTGCCAGTAAAGGTGGTCTGAGTTTGCATGGATAACACTGCCCCATGCTGGTTCATAGGGGAAAGTCCTGGCTGACTCTCTCTTTTACCAAAATTTTAAAAAAAGGCAGATGTCCTGTAATTTAAACCTCTTCATTTGTTTCATATTGTTTCTTTAGGATGCTAATTTTTTTTCTTCAACAACTTTTCACAAATGTCGTGCAAAAATACTGCACTTTGATGGTCCTGAAAACAAAACACAGAGGAGAAAATGTGACTTTCTAAAATGCACTGGAAGAGAAAGCTCATTAATACTCACTGAAAACAGACAGCACCCAGGACATCATCTCACAAGCTTCATGAGAACAGAATTTCCACAGACATTGATACAAGCTCTGTAATGTGGACAGGCTGGAAAATTATAAAAGAGACTATAATGGCATTTCAGCCCCACTCCCAGTAGTTCAGCTCTATGTTTATTACTCTATATACATTTATAAGCAGATAAATATATATATACCTATAGACAGAGTGCTATATACATTTATAGACCTCTAGCTGTGGTATAAAATTGCAGTTTCTGGACTTTTTTTTCTTCACAAGTTTTGGTGGTTTTTTACCTTTTCCAGGGGCAGAACAGCAGTGAGCTGAATTCGTCTGAGAACTCTTGCTGCAGTCTCTGCATGACCATGGACACAGTTAATCTCTCTGTATCTAACATGATACAGTTAAAGTGCCTAAAAGAGTCAGCTGTTTGCAGTTTTTCCCCTCTAAGGATTGAATACAACTATATTGTCAACATATAACTACTATTTTGAAATAGGCCATTTAAGGGACTACAGACAAGTTAAAAATTGTATATGTTGGTGTTCATTAGGAAAAAACTGGTCCACAAGGAAACTGGGGCTGGCATTGCAGACACAAAACCTTCACCTTGTAAACCACAGTATAGGACAAGTGCCAGCTAAACATAGTGAGCAGCAAGATAATTGCCATTAAGGAGATCATCCACTGAAACCTGCAAATGAAGTGATCATTGTTGGGGTAAAAAAATTAAGTTTGGGTCTCTGGCGCACAGGTGGGACAAGGAAGCAAATAGAGGGAAATGTTAAAACCTGAAGAAGAATCCACAGAGAAAGAGAGGCTGAGGGGGTCATCTCTTTGTTCTAGATAGCTTCCTGAGAAGGGGAAGCAGAGAGGGAGATGCTAAGCTCTTCTACCTGGAATCCAGTGATAAGATGTGTGAGAATGTTTCAAAGATGTACCAGGGGAGGTTCCAACTTGGCATTAGGAAGCATTACTTTACCTGAGGAGTGGTCACACATTGAAACAGCTTCCGAAGAGGCAGCCAGTGCCCTATGCCTGTCAGTGTTTAATAGGTGTTTGGAAAATGCCCATAATTGGGGTAGGACTTGATGATCTTGAAGGTCTACTCCAACCTTAAAAATTCTATCATTCTAAGATTCTATAAAAATGTGTTTTAAATTTGTCTGAGCTCTGAATTGCTCAGGCAGTTGGACTAGATTATCCCAGTGGGTACCTTACAACTGGAATGTTCTGTTCTACTCTATTCTAGTCAAATCTGACAATCTTTAACACCAGAGATACAGTCAGTGATAGAAGAAAACCAAGAGTTTCTTATAACAAAGCTGAAACAAGAGACATGTGGATGGAGTACCACTATTCCAGAGTAGCCTGACTTCTCTATTAGGAACCTGGATGAAATAAAAATATTTAAAGATGTAGTTGCTCCCACAGTGATAGCATGAAGTGAAGAATTGTGCGTGTGTGTGTGTGTTTCTCTGTCTGTCTTGTCTGTTTGTGTTGCATAGGTCAACTCAAAAAGGTCTTGCAAGAGAAAAGAATGTAAGAACATCCGTGCTGGTTTGTTCATGACTCCTCTCCAGCAGTGGACATGACAAGATGATGGAAAGGAGTCTAGGAAACTGAATTAATCTCCACTGACCATGAGACACTTTCCCAACTTCTTCCCTGTATTAATGTGTATAAATATCTATAGCATCAATTCCTATGTTGAGGCTACTTTATTGTATTCCTTTGGGTTGTTGTACCATATAAATAAATATAGATGTATACAATGAAATATATATTGCTATTTTAAAGCAATTACTTCTGATAATACCTGTATCCTTCAACCTAAATTTGGTAAATTTAGCACTGACTGTGGGTTAAAAAGAAGGGAAAAACATCCAACTGTGACCCAATACAGCTAATACTTGTATTAATACAATTCCCGTGCTCTGGACATTTAAATAAAAACAAAATCTAAACCCAAAACCTGAGTTAGTAGAGGAAAAACAAGAAAGAAACTCCTAATCAAACTGGAAATATTTAGCCACTCAAACAATTGTGGCTGTCCATGAAGTGGAAACAGATGAACTATCATAGAAGTATTCTGTATTTTGCCAGCGCACCACTGCAAAACAATAAAGCAAGTTTGCAAAGATCAAAGGGAGAGTTAAGGAAATCAAAACTGTATATGAAGAAAGTAAACATGGGTTTGGAGTCACCACCTTCATTTTAGGCAGCCTTTGCTCAATAATTTTATCCCTTATCTTTCTCAAGTTCTGTGGTTTTCAGTAGTTGTCTCTTCCAATGCAATACGAATCAATTCTCAATATGGCTCCCATTCAGAGCAGAAATATGACATGGCCAGCACTCAATGATGTGATCACAGCATGACCCTAGACCCCTAACTGCTTTGGAATGTTTAAGTGCTAAACACCTCACATTCAATGACATTAAATACATGTAAAGTTATCACCTTTAAGAAAAGCTCTTAATGACCAGGCATCCTACTTGTAACTGCATGAAAAACTTTCTAATTTGCTAACCTAATTTTGGGGTGGCTTTCTAGGGGCCTCTTTCTTGGGGTGCAGGAGGGTTGAGAAGGGAGAATATTTTTGTCTTGTTGGCTGCAAATTTTAACATTGTGAAATACTATACAGCTATAGGCAGCAAAAGGACTTCATTTCACATCCTCTCCTGGGACCCATGTCTTCAAGATCCTTCAACTCGTAAGAAAATACAAGAAAGCAGCACTGTGACTGCAAAATGGGCTCTTTGTAGACCTCCACTTGTGGCCCTGGCAGCCAGGGTCAGGGTATGAAGAGATCTTGTTGCAATGTTTATTTAGAAAGAATGTTCTCTTCCCTAAGGTAAACATTTCTTATAAGGGTTTTCTCCTCTAATGAAGTGCAGATGTCTACCCTTCCCACCAGGACTGAGTGCTTCTGCTTACTTTTGCCTAAGTATATCTCTCTTCTTTTTCTAGCAAAGAAAAATATTCTTTTCTTCCTTTCATGTAACAGGTATACCAAAATTCTCAAAAAAAATAATCAATAAATGCTGAGTTTACTGTATTAAAAATCATTATGAGGATAATGATTACATCATAACAGGTTTTTTTTTCTGCTTCTTGATTTGATTTAATTCACACAAAACAGCAAAACCTTCAAGTATGCATTCTCCCACATAACATTTTTATTCCATGACACTTTATTTGTAGTTTCCTACCTTGAGATTTTTTTTATTTCATTTCATAGATTAGAGGCAAGTTCAGCAAAGAAATTGATCAAATCTGATGAATAAGAGAAATTTGAATGACATATGGTCTTAAACATTGCTTTTACCTAAGCCAAAAAGAACCTTTTTAATAATTTCTCTTCTTCCATCAAAGATAAAATTTCTATTGGCACTTTTAAGGAGATGTTATATTTCATTATAAACCTTGAATTTTATTTTCCTCATCCATATTATTATTCTGTAAACATGACTTCATCTTTTTTGGATTGACAATGATAACTGCTCTCTGAGAAAAAAAATTCAACGAAATCTATGCTTACCTCATGATCGTTATAACTGCCTCATATTTTCTTAGGTTAAGAGAATGTCATGCAGAAAAACATGAAAACTTTATTGAGGTCAGACTATGTCACATTGCACAAGTACCTTCCCTTTATCCATTTAGACACTTACCCTGTCAAAGGAAAAAATTATATTTAGTCATAAAAGAAAATTACATTTATGTGATATGACCTGTCATTTGCAAACCTACAAAGCTAGCTGTTTGGGTTTTTTTGTTGTTTGGGTTTTTTTCTTTTGTCTTCTGGCTATTTACATTCTGATTGCTTTATCTTTTGTGGAGATAGCTTTATAATTTCTTCAGTCATCGTTTATGAGGCCAAATTCAATTAACTAATGTATAATTCCTTAGTGCTCCTTTTTTTTTCTGCACAGCTAGGACTGTGTTTGATGTTCTCTTGTGCTGTCATCTTTGGTTCTTTATAGCAGCTGATAATCACAAGGAAACATAATCTTGTGAAGAAAGGACTAAGGGGAAGAAAGGAGTAAGGAGGGGAGTAGTAAAGAAGGAAGAAGTTTCATTTGCAAATGAGAATGAAGCAGTCCTATGGAGTGTTTTAGAATATTTTGGAAATTGTGATTCTTTAAAAGATGCAGACAAGTGCAAAATTTCAGGAAAAACAATGCTCAGGCCCTACAGAGGACAGAGACAGGAGTCATAACTCTAAAAAATGAAGAAGGAACTGTAGTGAGTTAGGAGCTCAACATCAGGGCTTGGTTAGATATCCCTGCAAAATGTATTCAAGACAGGTTAGATAACTATGGAAACAGTATGGAAAAACTTTATTTTTGTCTTGCCTAATGGCATAGGCAAGTATTTCACTGCTCTATCCACCTTTCCACCACTGGAAACGGAAAAATCTGTAGGCAATGGCCAGTTAATCATTTCAAGGGCTGACCTAGTGACAATGATGTCAATAGTTTAATATACTTATAGATTCACCTAAAAGACTTGTGGTCAGTTCGAATGCACTTCAGGCATACTTTGCTGGAAAGGAAATATATCATACTAAAGAATTCTTTGTTTCACAGGGAAGGGAATAGCAAGAGTCAAGTGCTAGAAGATAAATACAGGGAAAAGAGTCTCAACTGGGGGAATTTTTAATTCTTTAGTTAGCAGCTAACACTAACTTCTAATGGCTGATTTGTGTATTGGGAAAATCAAAATGCAAACAGCCAAACAAACACATAAACAAACACCAAGGCCTTCTCCAGCAGGCACACCTGGTGTTACACGTCTCTCCATTACAGGCTGTCTTTCCATGCATGTCCAAAGCATCAGCTCCACGTGTCCTCCCAAGAGCATCTTGTCTCCAAACATGTTCTCTCCATGTATAACCTTAAATGTGTCTGAGCCATGGTTCAGCACACCCCTCCCAGGTAACTGCAGTCTGAGGTTATGACACAGCACCTGCGTGGTTTGGTCCTTGCTGTGGCTGCATTTGGGCAGCTCACATCACTTCCCACCCAAAGCATCCTGTAGCCCACTGCCAGGGAAACCCTGATATTTGTACAGTCCAAGCCAAAACCTTACAATTAAAAACTATATTCATATTCTTAGCAGAAAGGATGACTAATCATGAGAAGACATGAAAGATAGGACTATCAGATTTTCTACCTCTTACAAGCTAATGTGAAAACTGAAATGTTGTAAAATATATGTTTTATCAAAGCTCAGGTTACTGTGCTCAGTATGTAGGATAATACAGGTAGAAAAGTGTAGAAGTGAGCTGTTATAATAAGATACTTTGTCTTTAAATCTCCCATGTCTGCAAAGCTGAGGAAATAAAGAAGAGGCTTCAGGAAGCAATGTTTATTGTTCAATCAAGAACATTTACTGTGTGTGTCTTATTTATTCCTGTAAGTGGCAATGGGACCTCTTTTGAATAACTAAAGGCAAATAAAAGAGAAATATAGGTAATAAATGTGAGATTGGCTGATGTAACTATGCCTAACAGTATTTTTTCATTATATCATGATAGTGTAATTAAGTTTGGAAGGGATCCCCAGGTGAATCCCCTCTTCAAAGCAGGGATGTTTTAGCAGATAGACCATGTTGAACAGGACAATGTTTAGTCAAGATCTGAAAGCCTGCATGGATGGAAACCCCACAGCTTCTCTGATCAGTCAAAACACATCCAATTCCTCATGCATTATGTACTGCAGACTCCTAACCATTTCTACCCATTTCTTCCCAGTTTCTAACTGGGAAGCCTGAAAATGAAAACACTCCAGGTTCGTCCTTAGAAGGGCTAAATAGAGGAAAATAATCACAATGCTTTCTTTTTTTTTTTTTTTTTTTTTCAAGGCACTGTTAATTTTAATTTGTCTAGACTGTTTTACTTTTGTAACTAGTACCATGTGCTTAGGGTACATAGGATTCCAAATTTAGATTTTAAATTCTATTTTGGTCTACTTGAAAAATCAACTCAAATAAATAGCACAACATAAAGATAAAAACAAATCTTTCCTTTCAATAGCAAGTTGTCATATTTGAAAGAGCTACAGTTCAGCTCAATTCAGATTTCTTGTAGCAAAGTAGTGTGCCTAACTGAAATATAATTGTAACCAGCTGAAGGAATTGATTAGTTACCCATTAGTTCAAGGAAAGCAATGCCAACCTTCATCATTTCAGATTAAATTAAAAGAACTGGAGTCATCAGCTGTTTCTCAGTCTGGAAAAACACATGTCATTTGTGCACCATCTTTGTAAACAAACTAACTTCTCTTCTTCAGAAGCTTAATATGTGTGCACAGATATATATGAAAAGATCCATCCCTTGGCATTGTATCAGCACCTGCGTTCTTGGCATCAAAGTTCAGTGGAGTCATTAAACCCATTCACCACCTGTATTAACAGAATTAATACCAACCCTAATAGGCTGTCATTCCTGGTAAAAATTGTGATAAAGCATTTTGAAAATGTCTTTTAAAATTATTTATTGGTAGGTGGGCACAGTGAAACATCCAAAATGCTTGATCTGCAAGACCACATTCCCCATGGGGAAAAGAATTTGTTAAGCCCCACTGAAATCGATGGCAATATGTTCTGTAGCATATTTAGGAGCATTTTATCTGCTTTGGTACCTGTACACTGGCATACCATGTACAGATACATGTACTGCTGGGGTGAGGCTGTATAAACAGCAGTGTTAATTGAGACATTTCTTTCTGCCACTCATCAGGCCCCACACCTCCTTTACCCACCACCCCTATTTTGTGCACACACAACTGTTTGTGCTGCTGCAGAACCAAAAGCTATGTTAGAAACAAGCTGGCAGGAAAACTGGGAAAAAGTGCCCAGGAGGACAAGGAATGGATAGTCACTGCTAAGAGGTCATGGAGACATTAAATTCATCCCAAGGGCAAAAAGATAAAATGCAGTAGTGGGTTTGCATAGATGTCTGGATGGTATGGAATGGCCCACCTGTAGCTAAATGAGCCAATATCCCTGAAGCAGGAAGAAACTGAGAAAAAAAAAAAAGTGGAAACACCCCAATTGGACATTGCTGTGATCAATGGATACCCAGGCTCACAGATCAAAAATATAATACTGAAAGAAGGTTGCCTTTAGAAGAACAGAAGCACATGTGAACACAAAGTTGTGACAGAGATCCAGATAATAATTTGCAACTTTTCCCTCATTAAATCCATTAACTCCTCTGCAGCACTTTACCTTATTTCTGTTTTAGCCTCATTTACATCCCTTTCCTATCCACTCCCTTTTTCATTTTCCTCTCTCACTCTTTCCATAATGTGTCTCCTTGAATTCATTTTCTATCCCAAACCACACCAGATTTGCCTGCCATTCTTACAGCACCTCTTCAGATCTTTCTTTTCTGTTTCATTAGCTCCATGGTTCTTGGTGCCCATTTGTTTTCTGAACCAGTCTGAGCGTTCATGTGCTTCTAGCTTGGTATCTGCCAATGTCATTGTTGAATTACATTTTTCCAGTATCTCTCTCTTTGGGTAGTCCTTGCTTTTCTCAAATTATTTAAGCTTTTTCCAGCCACCAATGTGTTTCCCCATTTCACCCCACATCTCTGTCCCCCTTCTGGATCACAGTCTCAGCCTCTTTGACAAATTAATTCAAATATCCCCCACATTCATTTTTTCTCATTTCTTTTTCTAATAAAATAATCAAGCCAGGACAATTTCAATCTCTTTCAGTTAGGTTTTCAAGGATAACAGGAAAAAATTTTGCAGGATCTAATGAAGGAAGTAAGGGACAATCACTTGGCAGCACTGAGAACTTTGCCTGTGGCAGAAACAGATCTGCTAACACAGATGTCAAAAGTCATGTTTCCACTGAATTTCAGAGGAATAGGTCTGTGCCTGTGTGGCAGGCAGACCTGCACATATATCCGTAATGATTATGCTTCAAACAAAAAAAGTTATATACAAGCCAAAACACTTCCTTCTCCTGAAGATTCCATCCTCTCTTAAAAGTACTAAGTACTGTAAGTAACTCTAAAAGAGAGTACTCATGAAAGTACAATTTATGGATTTGTAAAATTGTCTTGTTCTCGGCAACAGACAACGCATGATAGAAATTTATCAAATAATGAGAAACTAGAGTAAGTTCTCATAAAAAGAAAACTAAAAAAACAGTTGAACACAACTGAGATTGGATCTTCATATCACTACCTGGAAATTATTTTTTTTTTTTATGTAGGATCTGCATCTGAGAAAAAGCAATATGGTTTTATTTTTAATTATATAAGTAAATGCTTCCTATAGTCATTGCTTCCTATGGAAAGAAAGACCTTTCACTTACCTCAGACAAGTTCAATTATATGTTATGTTCTACGATGAATAAATATCCCACCACTCTGTGTTTTACTTGGAAACAAGAGTATATGTCAGCATGCACAGGTGGATTTCTTTTTCCTATGAATTTGCTTTCCTGCAAGTAAACTCATTTTTCTTTAAGCAAAGTAAGTAAAAATGGGCAAAAAACTCAGTGGAGTCTCTTGCAGAATACGTCTACCCAGGACAGATGAAAAAGAGCCATTCTGCAACAGGGAATTATTTGGGGAGTTAAAATTAAAACCACTCCAATGATTTTCTCACTAGAATGCTGTTTAAGCTGGACTGCATATGACCACATACTAGAGAAGTTTTAGTTTGTAATCAGCTTCCATTTATGTTGCTGTATTGCACTGCTGGGACTGGTTGCTGCAGTACAGTCATACAGAAAAAAATTAATGACTGACACTGCACCTATCTTCTTTCTTTTTCCAGCCCACACACTACTTGAGCTCAGCAATTTCTGTTAAAGATCTGCCCAATACCACATTTTCCCATGTGCCTGGGAGATATTATGAGTATCAATGAAGAATTATTTCCTTTTCCCTCCAAGAAACTAAAGATCTGAGGAGCCCCAGTTAATCTTTATAGAGTGAAAAATAATCCTATTTGAAAGAATCAAATGTGTGACAGCCTGGTGTCCTAGCAGCAAGCTAGGCCTTTCAATGGCAATTTCAAGAGACAACGATTTAAAAAAAAAAAAAAAAAAAAACTTAGGAGAGTCTCGTTAATGACAAATACATCTCACCTTTAGTTGAAAACTATATGAAAGGTTCTGCAACTCTTACATCTGAGCCCACACTACTTTGTAATGAACAGTGAGAGGAGTTCTTTTCTAATGACTACTAGGCTTTTTCCAAGTATGGATTTTAGCACACTTTGAATTTCAACGTTTCTTTCATTAAAATGCTTATTTCCTTAGGCAGCGATAAGCAGATAATCCCAGTGAGACTAACACACTACAAAACATTCAAGGCCTGTTCTTTAATTATTCAAATAGCATCTAACAGGAATTTGAGCACTAAACTGGCCAGCCAATAAAATATAAAGCACAGTCCATTTATTTACCTTGGCTGCAATCAGCAGTGAATTTTGACAGCTCAAGAGAAGGCCTTGCACCACCCTAGCTGCTAATAACTGTGTCTGAACTTCTATCCAAGTGAAGGTTTCCTTCAACACAGCTTCACAGCTCTACTTCTTCACCAACAAATCTAAAAATTTTTCAAAATTACTGACTGGGTCTTGGGAAAGGCTTTAAACTAGTACCAAGGCAAGTAGGTGACAAGCCTACATACATCCCACCTGGCCAAGGCTGGGAAGAGGGATTATTGCAGCTTGCAGATTGTATAACAACCCACAATGCCAAAGCGTCTTGGAGAAAAATAACTGCCATTATCTGGATCTGAAAAGAATTAATCAAAATAATTTCTGATGCAATTTCAGTGAAGAGAGAGCTTATGTCTATGCTCAATAATATTGGTTGATAAAAGGTTGATTTAACCTTTCAGTATAGATAAAATATTGATAAGAAGAAAATTATAATTAGAGATTCATCTGCATGGATAACTGAGACAAATTTAATTGCATTAAATTAAGCATTATTCGATATTTTACCTGTTCACACTTTAATGCAATAAAATGTGTAGATGTAGATTCCATTATATTAAATCTTTTCTTGCACAGTCTGTGATGAGTCATATAATTCTGCTGTCTCAATTTATTCATCTAGAAAAATACTGTGCTGTTAACCTCCTTTTACATTCTGTTAGTTAACTCTTTTTTTTTTTTTTTTTTTTAATAACAGATCCAAGCAAGGGTACATAGAGTTCTTTATTCCACACAGAAACTTAATTTCCGTGTGCTTTGCTCTTTTTTTTTTTTTTCTCTCTTCTACTGGAACAGATTTAAGTTGTCAGGGAATCTGACACTAGGACAAGTCAACCTTCTGTATGCATAACAGCCAGCTTTATCTATATCCATAATGCCTTTGCACTGTCATTTTTAATGTCAGCATCCTATGGCTGCCAGCATCTTCTTTAAAACAATTTAAACTACATTTTCTCCCAGTACATTTTCTTGTACAGTCTGCTGTTATGTCAACTACTATGGTATAAAAATATGCTTTTCCAACTGATGTAAGCATAGTGTTCTTCACATTCACATTATAAAATGTTTTAATTTGGCAAGTATCTTCCAGAAGAAAGAGTTTCATTCAATATTGTCCCTCTTTCAAACTATATATTATATTTTACCAGCATTAAATACTACAATAATAAATATGCTTCTATGTTGAATGTGAAAATACAGCATAACTGTGTCAGAGAATGAGCCAGGAGACCTATGTCTAGATAATAAAATGCAAGATAATGAATTCTTATCTCTTTTTCTTGAAAAGTGAGACAACTGTTATTACAGTCTCAATTCTCACACTGACATTCAGAAAACTCACAAATCTTCTCCTTCAGTTTTACTTGATCCCAGATTACAAGGACCAGTATTTCTGATTTTGTGAAATACAGACGTACAGCAACAACAGAAAAGCAGGCTATAGTTTTTATGTTTGGTTCTAGCTCTCAGTTTTACCATGACTTTAAAAAGTACAAAACTTTTCCCTAGTTACATAATAATGGCCCTATGCTGAAACAGACATTTCATTAGCTCCATGCCGTACTTGAACCATATATTGTGTACTTAAATCTGACTGAGCTAAATGCAGCAATGGCTTTCCCTGGGACAAGTAACTGAGAAATCATCATCCAGTGCAGCTGGGGGCTTTGTTATTCCTCATTTTGGGAGGTGGGAAGTTTCTTGAAATGATCAGCTGCTTACACTGCTTATACAGTGGATGAAAGCCCAATCAGCCCAATCATTCCAGATTCCTAATAACCTGACCCACCCCAGACCTCACGATTAGTATTAATCTGTCCTCTCCAGGAGCCTACATAGGTATTTTGGAAACTCTTAGAGAATACAGTCCAGTAAATTAACTATCTGCAGGAAAGAGTTCTGTATTTTATTTTACTTGATTTTCTATGTCTAGTTTTTGCTATGCTTTTTCCATGTATTGCCTTTGTTACTGATAGGCTGGAATTTGCTATTTTCACTAAAACTTTTTTCTTAATATTGCGTTTCAGCTTTGATTATTAATCATTTTATATGAAGTTAAATCCTAAAATTCTATAAAATCTCATAATATGGTGCAGCCCATCTTGACATTCAAATAAATATCACAGTTTAAAAAAAATTATGTGAGAACATGTGGCAGTTATCCAGGAAAATAGTATACATTACCTTGGCTGGAAGCTAGGAGTACTTATTCAAAGTGATTGAGCCAGCTAATTCTCTATTTTTCTAATACACTCATTCATAAGGTGTGAAAATAATGTGGCCAATGTTGGGTTTTTGGTGTTTTTTTTTTTTAATGTTCCTTATTTAAAACAATCCTCATACAACATTTCAGGATCCTTTATGTCACACTTCATGCCCCACTACTTCCTACCAGATATCCACAGTTAAGAAACCAAGATTTGTTGTAAATATTTTACTTTTTGCCTTTTAACATGACCAAGTTATACCAATCAGCAGTTACTGATGAAAAGCAAACATGAAGTTATTTAGTCTGTCTCTATCTCCCCTTTCCAAATAATAAGAAAAATCACTAAGTGGTTTATTTCAACATGGCTATTCTGAAGCAGGTCACAGCAGACGCACACTGAGTCCAGTGACCTGTGTTTGATTCACAGCAGCAGCATGCACAGACACTGGGCCAAGTGCTCTGAGAAGGCTAATGAGTGTCACAGGCAATGTGTAGCAATCCAGTTCTCAAGCTCCACAGGGTTATGTTGAAATGAATAGTCACAGGCAACAATTTGAAATGCCAGAAACTGCATGAGCAAACCAAAACATAAATCTGAAATTTAACTAATCATAGAATGAATGACATTACATACCTCTCTCTCTAGGGAAGATAACAAAATGTAGTAACTCTTTTTTATAAAGAGGGTTGATCAACAAGCAAGTCTCTCGCAACATATAAGAAATGCACTGAAAATATTTCTATTATTGGTCTGTGCTTGTTCTGGAAGAGTTTCTTCCTCTCTATTTTATATTGCTTTCAAATATTAACAATTCATGCAAACTCTGAGGATAAAATTGAATCTGATTTACAGGGTTGCAGTCAGTGTCATCTGCGTAGCTGATATTTCATGGATTTTGATGAATGCTGACAGATCAGCCATAACCCAGCTCTAATTCTACTATTCATTCTAAGAATTATGCACTCAGAAACTCTGAGTGCACCTGGTAATAAAAGACTGGAACTCCCAGCCTATCTATCCTGTAGAGCCGGTAGGGTGAGAATGGGAGGAAGAGAGTTGGAAGGGAGATGCACCAAAGGGACAAAGATCTGTGGGCTGAGTCGTTCTCCTGACAAATGGGTTATGTGCAGAATTAGTCGGGACAGCTGTGGCTTAAGGATCTAAGTCAGAAAAGGGAGGCTGTGAGTTGAATGTGCATGATGAAAGGCTGTGTCATAACATTTGGATTGTCAGTGGAATTGTAAGGTGTGCAGGACTGAAGGTGGTCATCCAGACACCACAGCCTGTGCCACGGCAGGGATTGGATTCGCTTCAGTAGCAGAGCTCATAGCTTGCACTGAATCTGCCTTCCTTCCTGCCATCTGATGTCACCTGCCCCCTTTTCCTAAGCATCAGCACAGCTCAGCTCAACCACATGTTTAGATCAAGCATGGTTTGGGCTGAGCATGTGAAGGTACCCGTTTTTATCACTTTATATCCCATCAGTCTATTTCTCATCAATTGTGTCATGTACAATTCTCACAGCTCCCTCCCTACCTTCCTGCCCATCATCCAGTCTGATCCATGATCTACAATCTACTCTACTCTGTAATCATCTTCAGATTTCCACATCCATCTCCCATTGCTACTCTCCATGCTCATACATCACTAAAATCTACTCTCACACACTTATTTCTTTTTGATCCACTGTCCAGATTCGTCTCCCTTACAGGAAGATCTGTAATTTTTCTTGTTTCAGTGGTCAGGGAGTTTTTCGTGTTCTTCTACTGCTTTGGGGAGGTTTGTACATCTTGGTATGTGCTGCAAATTCAACCTACCTGTACAGGAAAAAAAACACTTGCCTGATAAAGATTCATTGGCAGAAGTACAATCTAGCAAGCAAGTCCACTGATACAGAAGTTCTATAACCTGACCTGACACAGAAGATGAGGCAGAGACATTCCATTAACTAGAGAATGAGGACTGATGCTTACAGTAGCTGAGTTCAGAACATCTGCTTCTCTGTCCACTGGTGAATTGCTTAACAGTTGCTTGGAATAACTTGTTCTAAGCAAGGAATGTGCTAGCAAATTATCTTTGTAAATTTTATTGCTAAAGTACCCCTCAAAACACATTTTAATAACACTCTAAAATAGGAAGCACTACTGATTGGATTGTCGGGATTTTCTCTGGCTCAGAATCCCTGGTGGGTTCGCATTTCAAGGTTTATTGCATGAGCAGTTTTCAACATATATTTCTTCACATGTTTTCAGATATAAAAGATGAAAATAGTGTAATTCTCCATTGTGACCAGTCTGAAGGAGTGAATGGCTATGTCAATGCCCAAGAGCAACACCTTGCTGCCTGCTGTGATGCAAGTCACTGAGAATATCTGTGAAACCTTGTACTTCTCAGGAGTCTGGGAGCAGTTCTACTGGACCACAAGAAAACTGAAAGAGAATTGCCCTCAGCACAAGGCTACAATGGCTGTAAAGTTCATATTAAAAGCACAGTTAGTGGGAAAGAAAAAAAAAAGAAAGGAAAAAGCAGTCCACTTAATTTTGTAGTAGAGAAGAAAATGAGTTAGCTGAGTTCCCAGCAGGATGGCCATTCCAAGTTCTATCAGGGCAGAGAATGTGGTAAATCATACAAGAAAAAAAGTTCAGAAACAGTAAAATTATAAGGATAAACCTCTTACTTTGGCTACTCACCCTTAGAAACAAACAGCTTGTAAGACTTTAAGAAAAGCTCTACATTAATCATTGCACATGGCATCAGAGTAAAGGAAAAGTAAAGGAAAAGAGAGGAATAGTACATTTCCCAGATTATTTCTAATATTATATTGATAAGGAAAGACAATATTTTCCATTATTAAAAAAAGAAATTTTAGTCTTGTATTCTCCAAAAGGTTTTGATGAGCACAATTTTCATAAAGCTAGGTAGGTACAAAAATAAGCCATAGATTCAGGATAATTTTTGCTTCACTATATTTTGGTTATCTTCCTTGGAAGATGAATTCAGAAAATCAGTGAATAAATTATATTCACTGGCAATTTTCTAAAATTTTTATCTGCAGAACTGAGGTCATTCAGCAAGGAAAATCAGAATCATACCTTATGGTCAGATGCGTTAAAATGTGTGCTCAGACTTTTTAAAAAAGAAACTGGGAATTATTTAACCTGATAGCTTGTTTCTGAGGAAGAGGATGTCAGCTCACGAGCTCAAGATATCTTCCATATTCATAAGAGGTTGAAACATTAGTTTTTCCATGTAGTGACTTTTCTAAGCAGTAGACTCTCATACAACATATTTTGAGACTTGTGATAAAACTCTGATCACTTGAAATGGCATATAAATAAACTTCTGGCATCCAAACGTTTACTAGGGACTATTTAATTATAACCCAGAACCTTAAAAGAAACCAAAAGAACTGTAAAATAATGAACAAAATAATTATGTATGTATTAGCATGATGTTTTTCTTAACAAACCTATAACATTCAAATCCTTTTAACTGGGAAAAAAAGAAGACTTGGGAATAATATTCATATTTGGAAAAAAAATGTTAAATCAAAAATACTATTAATGAGCCAATAAGAGTAGAAAAGTGCAGAATTTAGCAAACTTGAAATGCCCATGTGAACTATAATAGAAATTCATAGAATCACTTTTCTATTTATTTTAGATAAAAACTATTTGGATTGAAAGAAAAAATCTATCCCCTGGAAACCTGCTTCTCTATGCATATGATTATATATGAATATATGAATTCATATTTGCACTAGTCTTTGTTTACACATCACTTAATACTGACAGCCTGTACTTTAGCAGTAATCATCCTTTCCCACTTCTAAATGGAAACATTTCTGGTTGGAAACAAGCAATCTGATCTTTAACCAGAACATGTCCTTACACATAGGGTTTTACCACTAGAACATCCAATAATTGTGGTACTGCTCAAGGCTCCATAATCTGTAATTAGAAAGTACAATTATTTCTCTTCTGTTTGATTTAGTTCTGGAGCTGTTTTTCCTAATAAGAATTTTCTTTGATATCTGGGCATAGCCCAATACCTGAACTTCTGTCTCAAAAGTCTTCATTACTCACAAGGAATATTTCCATTGACTTTACTGGATTGTCAATCAACACCTACATTCTCTGTTTCAACCAAAGCCTAAGCTGTGACACACATAATAACCAAGTTGTTTTCTTAGTACCTTTATGACTAATTTTCTACCAACTCCTTATTTTCTTTATTACTGCTTTTGCTGTGTTTTCTTGAGCATCAAATTTCTTAATTATTTTGCTTCTTATGCCATCCCTTACGGTGCATTCTTGGTTAGTTTTCTTCAACTGAGTTTTTAATTTGTAGCATTAAATTAATTTATTATTCTGTTGCCCCAACTTCTCTTCTTTGGTCTATTCCTTTCCCTTTTGTGGTACAATAATTACAGTTTCTATTATATTGGTATGATCAATGCATTTAATGCTATATAATTTTTTCCTGGTATGAATTTCGAAAAACTTTTAATAAAGGTTGTGCCAACTTCACCCACTCAACACTTAATTCAAGGCCAAATTTTTTTCATTTACTACTAACATTTACCTCCCTCTGTACTCCAGTTCTTCAGTTTCTATCTGCAGTACTGTATAGAGAAACAGTCTAAAATACATACTTGTCAGTTTGACTATGAAATTTGTTGATCTGAGTCAAAAGACTATCTAACAGGCAGATTAATCCAACTATCAACTAGCTTTAATTGAATTTCTCCTTCACCCTCTGAAAGAAATCTTTCTTGCTTGCACCAATAAACAGTTTAAGTTATTATTAACCACAGATATTTTTACTGAGGCTTGCCTTGAACAATTTTACATCACCTTATTATTTCAGACAATGTTTTCTAAGCTTTTTCCACTTGATAGACAAACAAAAAAAGTGTCCTGAAATATACCCATTACAACAACGATTTCAAGGAAAGAAGGCTGTTGTTTGCAGACTTGGCTTAACCTTTGGCCATGCCTACCTACAGCCATACCAGACACACCAAGCAGGGAACAGGGGCCAGGCTCCACACAGGACAAAAAGAAGGACATCCCAGAGGCAGGGATGGAGAGCAGCTGCAGCATCACTGTGGGAGGTGGAGTTCTGTCCAGGAGGTCATCTGCTCTTCTGTCTGCAGAAATGGAGATGAAGCTGGAGGCTGGCATTGCTGGGGCATCACTGGGACAGGGGCTGGCAGGTCTGGTGCCATGGCCAGGGGCAGCCCCAGCAGAAGCCTTCAGGTGCCCTGACATACTGTTTCTCTGACATCATGCTCCTTTTTGCCCTTGATACTTGTGGTTGCAAGCAGCCAACACTCCAGGTTACGCTTTTTCTGTAAATCCTTAAGAGGGACTCCTGAAATTGGTCCCTAAACAAAAGATTGAATATATCATTATTGCTTATTGAAAGACCAGTAATGCAATTGCTTCAGATTTCGGTGTGACAGTGTCTGGCATTCAGTGTATCTCCCCATGGCAAGGCACTCCTATTGGAAGATAAATTACCTCCCCATGGCAAAGCACTCCTGTTGGAAGATAATTTAAGCTGTTGATGCATTTTCTTATTTCCTGTGACAAAGATTTTGCTCCTGGCTCTGGAAGCAGACAAGCCCTCACAGTCAGCTCTTAACTCCTTACAGAGTTTTGGCAGTGGATTGCGAAGTCTTTGCTGCAGGTTTCTCTCATACAGAGCATTTTTAGGACTTATGTAAATGTTTTATGAGGATTTCAGGACTAGGGAGCTGGCTGGATTAACAGAAAGGGTCAAAGAAAGGCACAAGCCAATTCTACAGCCTGAAGACAGAGCAAAGCTTCAAGAGAGCAGAGCTGGTAGAATTAGGGTCCTTCTGTCCACATAATGGTGGATGTTTCTTACTTCCAACTTGAACTGGGTAGTTTACAAATAAACACAACATTTGTATAAATCAGTGATAATTCTGGGGTGGTGCTTATAAAAGCATTGGTGTTGCTTTGGCAAGAATATAATCTTGCTTGACAGAACTATTTGAAGTAGCAATGTTGGATTTTCTGCTATATATATATTCCAAAGAATATTCACCTGACTTTTAGAACATTAAGGTTCTAAAAACATCCTGTGTCTACTTTGGTGAAAGGGCCATATGTTTGCAAGTTGCTACACTCCAAATGAATCAGACTTTGTGCAGAACTTGTGCCAATGTAAAAATAAAAAGCTCAAATCACATAATTTGGTTTAATTTCCTGACAGGATAAGGTATATTTTGTGTGATGGGTGCTAATAAAAATATTTTCTGTAACACAGCAGATCCAGGAGCTGTGTGGATATATTTTAGAGGGTTTTAGTGTTCCATATCATTTAGTGTTCCATTCTCAAGCAAGCCAATGTCTCAGTTTAAATGAGTGAAATATTTCCTTCCTGTCATTGCTATGACTAACACAGAATTCCTGAAATGCTAGTATGTTGACATCGAAGTTTGCTTTTGAATTAATTTTTATGCTGTGATTTGAATAATATGTGTGGTGTTTTAATATATTGAACCCCCACTTAAAAAAGAAAATCATCATTCTTCAAAATATGTATGGCATCTTGCAAGAGAACTTAAAGTTCCATATTCTCCTAGCTGAAACATTATATAAAAGAGGGGGGAAATAGGATATGTTCTACATATATTAGGCCAAAACTCTGTAATTTTACATTCTTTGGTGTATAATCCAAAGCAGGCTGTCCAAAGTTTGCTTTGTTTTAATAACCTTGATTAAAACCAAAGGAAACAACTGATCAGAGTGTCACAGGAGGTGAAGGTGCTCTTGCAGCACGTCCGACAGGACAGCTCGCTAATGGTGGAAAACAGAAATGCCATGTTCTGCAATTTCTGTTAACAAACTTCACGATATCTGAATTTTGTCTCACCAAAATTGAAACCATTTTCTTTTTTAATAACCCCCATGTACATCATTCTCAAAAGCACAGATAGTAGTCTAGGTTATTACAATGCTGGGGAAAAAAAGCCAAACTGAAGACTGGATGCAAAGCTCAATGGCACAATGAAAGTCTGCATAGCTGTTAGGATAGTTTGGACCAAGGCCTAATAAGCTATTTTCTTTTAATTTCTGTGTCTCTGTAAAGGATTTCCTTTTGGTTTCAAACTATTTTTTAGCTGGACAAGTTTAGAGCATTTATAAGAGCACTGTACAGTGCCCACTTTGAGGCAGAACAGGATAAATGGTGTTTATGTTACTAAGAGATGGCTAAGATTCTAGGAAATTACATTCAGGGAGCTAAGAAAATCTGAGAAGTGTTATTTATACAGAAAAGGGAAAATATTTTAAGACATTAATCTTGCAGATAGTTATTATAAAATAAATTTTATTCTGCTCATTGTAAATATACATTGTGTGATTCCTATCCACATCTTTCCAATTTAATTTGTTAAACCCCCAGTCTATAACAGCTATTTTTACCAAACAAAATGAAAGTGAGAAAAGCCATTTAAGCCCCACATTGAAAATAAAGAGTAACTTTGGATCCATCAATTCACTTTTTTTCTCAGGTAGATTTGGTTGTATCTTCAGCAACAGATAAAGATAGTGTTATGTGTTACTGTTTGGCCAAGACAGAAATCTGAGTCCTTCTTTGTAGCTGAGAGCTGAAAAGTCACAACAGTTCTGGAAAGCCCAGGAGTCTCTTTGGGCATTGGCATTGGTTGTTGTGAGGGTGTGTCCTGCAGGCACAGGTGGAAGTGCTTCAGTAATGTCGTTTGTGTGTGGTTCTTATACAGAAATACTCAATTTCAACACATCATTTAAGGCAAGGGCCACAAAACACAATATAGTCCACTGATCATGGATAATGTGTCTGAAGAGTACTTCCATAATGAAACATAATGAAAATTACAAGACCTGATGGCCTGAATTAGCCTAGAGAATGAGTTCACACAACCCAAAAGTAGCAGAAATTATTTAACATAAAGTTATTAACTCATTTATTCCTTGAGCTGAAAGCAATGTTTTCTAATAGTTCTACTAACTTCTGTACATCTGCATTTTCTTTTTTTTCATATAAGCTGCAGCACTAAAGTAGTATCCTGAATCAATTTTTGAATAATACATAAAGAAAATTCAAAATCTTTTCTGATGAGTCATAGAGACTTGCACTCTATTTGCAATTGGTTTAATGTCCTCTGAGGAGATGATATAATGTTGTGGTTATTGAACTTTAAGTATCAGTAAATGCAGAACAAAACAAACCACTAAAGGAATGATAGTAGCACTGAATTTGGTCCTGGGAGCCTGGTCCTCAAAGCTGAGATCTGAATGTAGACTGTATGATCACACCTACATCACTATCCCAACGTGAGCAGTTATTATAAATAGACCTGATATATAGTGAACAATATTTGCAAAGGAAAATTTCAATGCTTAACTTTCCAGTGGTTAGGAATCACAGAAAACTGAAAGAAATACAAAAACACGACAAAATAATTCTGAAAATGCAGGTTAATTAATGCTTGAGTTTGCTCTAATTAGTGACAGAAAATACTAAAATATTCCAGAGTAGATGACTTGTCAAATTATTTTAAATATTATTTGTTATTTTCTCACATTAATTTGAAGCCTCCATCAGAGGATTCTGAATTAGGGGACTTCTAGATTTTAAAATCATATGCTCTTTTTGGAATGCAGATGCAGTGCACATGCCATTTTTGATGTAAGTTTTTCCAGATAGCATATATTTTACCTTTACTTAAATTATTCAATGTGACAGATTTACTTTCTGATGTTAAAAGAAATTTGAAACAGAAAGGTACTTTATTAGCTGGCAGATTAAGAAAACAACTGATAAAGTGACTTATTTGAATCCAGCTGCAGGTTTCCTCACATGATCCTGAGCCACAAGCTCTTTCTTCAGCAGTGGATACTTTGAAACCAAAAGTCATCTGAGGAAAAGTGGAAAGTGAACATTTGAGAGCTCGGCTATGTGGGACACAAAATTCTGCCATAAATTATCGAAACACGTCACATCAAGACTCTTGATGTTTATTTGTGGTGCACATAGAGCATCCTTACATGATGATTGAGAAGTTTCCTGTTTTTTCAAAGGGCTGATGTTTTATAGGTTTTCCTGTTTCAGGATGCAATTACTCTTTGAACTCAGCTGGAACAATGATCCAGTCTAGCTCATCAGTTGGAACGTGAAGCAGTTGTTTCCTATGAGGACAAAGTGTTTGAAAAGCATGAAGGGCACATTAGGCAATAGACTTCACAGTGATTTGCTAAACATAAAAGGAATGCTGAGGTTTAGGGATTGTGCAGCCATGGCAGTATTTTGGAGAAAGTTCACACTTGTGGCTAGAAACCTGAGCTCAGTATAACTATTGCTTTCAGTGTATCTTCCTACTTAGTGGTATATCTTTGCACATTCTTAAAATATGCTCTATTTTCCATTCTGTAATGAATTTCTCTTTCCACAGAGTAAATGTTGAAAATCACTCAGCCCTTAGCACACCATCCAAAAGCTGACTTTCCCTGAAAGTTGTGCATTTTTTATACACAGTTTCATTCCCACTAAATAGCAATTAAATTCTGACATTGCTAAACATTTTGAATTTTCAATACAGCTTAATTCTAATGAGACACAGACAGGAGATAGATTAAGCCAATTTTTATTTAGGTTTGGACAAAAATTCTTCTGGTATTTATGTATTGCCTCATTGTTTCCATCACCATCACATACTGAGGAGGAAGGAGGGAATCATGCCCGATGGAGATGGGGAAGCTGGCCCATGCCTCACACAGGGGAGGCTGTCTCAGCAGCAAGGCACTTGGTCTCCTTTGGCCTGAAACTGCAGGGGAAGGTTCCTCCCAGACATGGCTACATTTGCCAGGTCTTTAGAGAAAAATTACTGAGAGCTTACAAAATTTCTGAAAGACACAGTGTGCCACTGAACAAAAAAACACAGCTGAAGCAAAAGAAATCAGTCAGATTTGCAGTTCAGTATTTTCTATTTTTTCATCCAACATTTCTCTGCTTCATACCAAAAATAAAATTGAAAAGAACTTCCAAGAAATTAGTTTATGTGCATTTGAAGTCAGGTTAAAATTTGCCTCCTTTCTGGATTTTGGATTAATTTTGGCTGGAAATAGACATACATAAATGATTCAACTCTCCCTTTCCATTTTTTTAATGCTATAAGTGTTCCAGACATAGACATATTAACTGGCACAGCAATCAGATAAAACCACTGAAACTTATTAATGACTGATAATATCTTTTTAAATAACTGTTTAATGTTTGCTCTATCCTTTTGTTTTATCCTTTTGTTTTATCTTCTTGGGTTCTTTTTAGTGAGGCAACTTGACCCTTTTTTTTTTCCTGGACAGTCAGCTTATAAACAAAATTATTAATATATTGCACATAAAAAAGTACACTGGTGACATCACTAGCAAAGATAACATGCATCATCTGACAATTCTTGGCTGCCATTTGTGAACAGATATACAGCCAATGCTTTTAAAACCTTGAAAATACAAGTTTTTATGATTTTGCGTTTAATTATGTTTACCAGTTTGGGTGATTTCTGCCTTCATGCTTGTAAAAACATATTAAGAATGGTGTGATCTGCAATGATTGCAATTAGAAATACTTTACAAATGGCTACTTTATATTTTGTTATATTCCCAAATGACTATAAGTTCTATTCTGTTTTCATTCCACATTTGGAATTTCCATGGACATCAATAGAATTGCTGAGCAAAATTAAAGAGATGAGTCCTAAAGTTTAGGCAAGTAAGTAGGCTTCTTTCAGGTGGAAAAGCATCAAGTGTACTTTATTTTTTCTGGTTTAATTCCTTCCATCCTGCCTCTAACTCTACACTTATACACACACTGCACTATGTGCCCAGCAGGAAATGACAATAATTATAACCAGTGGAGAAAAAAATCAAAAATATTTGATGGAAACTGGGGCTGTGTCCCTGTAGCAACTTATCCTTGAGAAATTAATTCCCCTGTTAAAATCTCAGAGGACTCCTTGGATTCCCAATATTTATAAATTAGGATATTGTTTCAACAGAATGTTGTTTCTAAGAGTGTTTAAATCTCCCTAATCAACATACTATATCAGACATTTCAAAAAAGATGCATATGGTATGAGAAGAGGTTCCATATGGAGTTAGGCACAAGGCTTTTCCTTGGCATTCTTCTTTAAATATCAAATTAATAGTCCATTTCTAATACAGGAATTATCTGGTGTGGGGAAAAAATTGTGTTAACTCTTTTTTCCCCCTATACACTTCAATATTTTTAGTGTAAAACTTCTTAGAAGATTAATTTTTAAAAAAATGTCATTACCTTTTTTGCTTAACTGTCAGAGGGAAACTGCTTGATCTTCAGAAGAGACTCACTTCTATTGTTAGTTTTATCTTTAATGGCCCTAAGAAAAATTAAATTTGTTGGGATTTACAACATGACAAAACAATTTACTCAAAACAGTGTGTTCAAAAGTATGAAATCTGTCATGTCATGAGGAAGTTTGGTGGTGAGTGTCATCATGGACGCACAATATATATTTGCCTTTTTGGCTGCTGTTGTCCTTCAAATGTTTTGTACCACAATTCAGTTGAGCTTTGTTTCCCCAAACGTATTTTTCTGCTGTTCTTTCCATTTTGTGTTGCTTTTCCACTTGATCATTGGTGCAGGTTTCTGTCTTGTAGTTTTCTTTCTTTCTTTCTCTTAATGAGCACCCTCTCACACTCCAAGTACACTTGTTACTCCCTTTTATCTCTGCTCCATCATGCTTACTCACCTTGCTTTTGTCTTTCTTTCTTTCTTGTCTTCTTTGCAGCTGGAAATTGAAATGGCACCACAGCTCTGGACAGGCCAGGAGTTTCCCTGGACACAGACATTGCTGATTTTGTGACCACCTCCTGAAGACACTCCTGATTTTGTGACCACCCACACGGGTGGGTGTGGTTCAGTAACACTTGGGTGTGTTTTTCTACACAGAAGTCAGGCAATACTTAGCTTAATGCAGGGGCACTGTCGACCATGTAGTGTGTATGAGACTGGCAGTCCTAACAAGCACTTTAAAAGCGTTCCAATATCGTGTAGATGTGGTGCTTAGGGACCTGGTTTAGTGGTGTGTTTGGTGATGATTGGACTCGATGGTCTTAAAAGTCTTTTTCAACCTAGATAATTCCATGATTCTTTAAATCAAATAATGTCTGCAACAATGTCTGGAGGTGTTGAAAGTTCATGCTGGTCAGTGGAGTGAAATTTCCTGTGAAGAAAGGTTTGCCTTTTGCTTCTTAAGTTCCATCTTTTTGCCTCACATCCTCACATCTGTCATTGTGACAGAGTCACCAAAACTGACTTAGCAAAATAGCCAATTTACAAAAAATTTCTGTACAGTCCTTTATCTGCAGGTTTCTACAATTTTAGAGAAAGTTTCTACCTCCTTTTAAGAGCATTTTGAACATCTCACAGGGATATGTTTTGTTAAAGTGTGAAAAAAATTACATTAACAAATCTTCTCAAAACAGAGGCTACCCACTTCCAGAGGCCTCTCCAGCCTAAAGGCCAACTCCTGCAGACATTGGGCTTTGTGCTGAGGGCTGTCAGAAAGATAAATACAGGATCTGCCCTTTGTTAAATGGAGGGTGTCCAAGGGAAAAAGTAGAGATGTCAGCCTTAGTAAGGCAGTCCTGTGATTCCTTTTGCCAGTGAACTAATGCATGATTATGTTATTTGTAGTCATACTACTTCACATTATTTATACTTAGGAACACAAACAAAGGAATTCACAATAGAAAAGAGTTAATGTTGTCATCCAGGATTTAGTAGAGTGGAAGCATATCCAAATATCTTTGCTATTTTAGATGCTCAAGGCTATGAAGAAATACCTCTTTTTTTTTCTTTATGATTCAAAAATTCCTCTGCATCAGGTTATAAAAAAAGAACAGTAAAGAAAGAAAAAAAAGACTGAATATTGGGGTCTTAATTTGTTACTGAGTGACAAATAGCTTTTATAGGAAAATAGTGAAAGCATTCTGTGCAAGGAATGTTCTGTAGAACATTATGCCAATGAAAACATCATTTACCTTAGGGTGCATTTGTATTAAAAATCTTCTTTTACAACTGCAGTTATGTATATATTTTCATTCATCAATGCAAATCATCCTTGAGGTACTCACAGCACTTTTTTGCATAGAAGAATATAATACACTTCATATATAACAACACAATACAACAGAACAAAGACCCTGATCAAATAACCATTAACATCCACCAAGTATTAGATGATTCACAGAAGATCTGTCCCAGGTGAAGAAGGAAAGCATAATTATCTGATCCTCTGCATGTGTGACTAAAGTGAACACAATAAATATTTCTTTCTCTTTCTTCTTTTTGTTTATTCTTTGCATTACCAAAACTGTTAAAATATTTTATCTCAAAAATACCATACCTCAAAAATATCATGGTATAACAGGAAAAGTTCCTAGCAGTTCTTTGAAAGTCCCCAGCAATTCTTTGTGATTACTGTGATCATTTCCCTCTTTCTCTTATTTCTTCCCTTCTACTGTACCTATACTTGTATAATTTAAATGTGTGCCCTCAATAGTGCAAAAATTAATTAAACTCCTGAATTGACAGAGTTTGCATAATTGGTATTTGATATACCAATATATACATTAGAGATAGCAATCTTCAAATCTTTTTTCAGGTGCTTTATTTCTACTGACAATGTGATTTTACCACTGACATGTGAGAAAGTGAAACTTACTGCTGAACTCTGTGTTTCTGACCCACATGAAACAGTAAAATATAATAGCTTTGTCAGACAACTGGTTCTTCATCATTGTTAATCATGGCTGGAAAACCTTGTTGACACACTGACTAGAAAGTTATATGGAAAAAAACTATTAAGGTAGAGGAATCAGAGTCATTTTAGTGAGCTGCAAAACCTTATTCAAATGTTGACTGTAGAAGTGCATGCAACTTCAGTGCAGAGCCACAAATTCATTGCAAGATTCTTTTTAATTTCTTGGAATCAGAGTGGTTCAACCATTTCACACTGAGCACAGTATGGAATTTTTAAAAATAAGTTCTTCTGAACCTGAAATACACCTGCATATAGACCTATATATACACCTGACTGTATGTAGGTGTGTGTGTATATATATATATATATGTATTTTGTAATCCCTTCAAATCCTTCAACTGGAGCACAGAAAGCTTAGGTATAGGCAAAATAATATGATGAACAGATTTTTGGTGCTGTAGAGGCACATTCTGCTTTTCTCTTCAGATATATTCCTCCATAATATCAGTAACACTTGCATTTGAGAGCTGGTTTTGATTCCCAGCTGCAGTTCCCTGCTTTGCAAACTCAGCTGATTTTAAGCACCAGGAAACTAAGAAGGTGCTATAAACCTCATGACGCTTCCCTCAATAACTTTTCTCATCAGCACATTCTTTAGCTGTTTTATTGCATTGCTCTCCAACTGAAGTGGTACTGTAGGTCAGCTGTGATACACAGAAGGAACTGCTTTCACTGGATTATGTACAGAAGACTGAAATAAGGAAAATTTTAAAGAGGAGATGTACAGAGTTCCCTAGGACAAGTCATAGTTAGTTATTCAGGGAAATTCCACCAAAATATTAGGAAGTCCTTTGTAGTTTTCTTTTGAGAGGCTACATTCAGGAGGCAGAGTCCTGGAAGTTCTAGCAGTTTGGGTTTTTTACTATTATTCTTACTGACGTGGATCTTGGAGTTGCAATTTGGTATCACCCATACAAACAGTCATAACCTCTACCTTATTAGGAGTCCAAGTTCTAAAAATTATAAGCTTCTTTAGTTCTACTCCAAGGCTAGTTGCTTGCTTCAGAGGGACTAGAATCCTTAGTTTGTCCAATTTTTATTTGCATGAACTTGTCAAATGTTCTGCTTCCACAAGTGAAAATTCTGAAACTTGTTTCTTCTTGTGTTAACATCCAGGCCCCCTTCTCATATTTCCAGCATGAATAGAAAAGTAGAAATAAAACTCTAAAATATTCATATGCTTCCCTAAACAGGAATGGACTTAAATGTCTGTATAAATACTCTCATGACGTAAAACCATAAAATATTCTCTGATTTTATCAACTGTTTCTAGTGCTAGCAAACAAAATTAATTTTTCAGAGAGCTCAGCAAGTATTTTCCATCACTAAATTTAGTCATTATGCCTCTTAACTACCTTTGTTCAAAAGACAGCCACAATTCTGACTATTAGCTGTGTGTGGTCAGTCTACTCTACCACATAGGTCCTCTCAGCTACAGTCCTTTCTTGCTCCCTGACTTCCTGTTCTGCAGGAAGAAACAGGACTGTGTATCTCTTGTATGATTTTTATTTTCTCATGCTTTCCAGAAGGGGAAGTGTTCTGGCAGGATTTGAGTTTTAGGATTAGTGAAGATATTATGTATTTACATTAGAAAAGGCAGATTGGAACAGGAGACTGAACAGGAAGAAGTTCCTGAGGAACTACTGACATTCTTTTGACCCTGCAAGAGCTCTAGGTCTGTTTGAAACACAAAAAAGCTCTGAGAGATGAGCTTTATCCCGTTTGCAATGCACTGTGCAAAAGAGTAGAAGTTGTAATCAAAGAACATTTTGGGCTGGAAGGTACCTTAAAAACCATCTCATTGTAATCCCTGTGCCATGGCTGGACACAATGACACAATTTCCACTAGACCAGGTTTCTCAGAGCCCCATTCAATCTGGCTTTGAACACTTTCAGGGATTGCACAGCCAAGACTTCTCTGAGTAACTTGTTCCTATGCCTCACTGGACTCACAGTAAAGAATTTCTTTTTAATAGCTAAACTAAACCTGCCCTCTTTCAGTTTAAAGCCGTTCCCCCTTGTCCTGTCACTACATGCTCTCACAAGTAGTCTATCTCCATCTTTCCTGCAGTCCCCCTTTAGAAGGACTGGATCAATCTGGAATGATCCATAACTGGATCAATCATGTATTTCATAAAAATATTTTGAGCTTGACCTGAAATACCATGGGTAATCTCTGTGGCTTGGTGGATCCCAGGTAGCCAGCGTGGCTGTGAAGATGTGCTCCATCCTTCTCTATCAGCTGGAGTTTCCTAAGTGCAGTAGGCGTCATGCTCAGGTTTATCACACAGCTACAGTCTAGCCAAGAGGTGATGAAGGTGTCAGTGGTAATAGGGGCCAGAGCATCACCGCAGAATGCAGCACAGTCTCTGGGCCAACTGCAGATGGTGTGAAACATTACTTACAAATAGTGAGATGTGAGATCTTAGCAAAGGGCTCAAGAGAATGAAGCCTTTGATCAGATCTGTTACCTTTGGTCACCAGTTAGTCCAGCTAATAGGAAGAGTTTTACTGTCCTCTTCCACAGATTTCCAAATCCAAGCCCAGTGAGCAATGTGGAAAACATTGACATAATTGTTTAAAATAACCCACTTAATGTTAGAGCCCACTGGCATAAAAATCAAATTCAGAAGTTTCCAAAAGTGCAATTATAATTGTACTTAGTTAACTTGCTTGCGGTTTTGATTTATATCCTTGTTCTGATGCCTTTGTTTTTAAAGAAAATTAATATGTCTGCTCTGGGGAGACTCTGACCACATCTTCTCTGTGGCTCTTCTTTATGTAGTGGAGAATTTCAGGCCCATTCTATTCTACCTGGTTCTGCTCTCAAGCTGTGTTTTCCAGCACATCAAATATGTACATGGCGCTCTGAGTTTATTTAGACTTGCCAGTAGCTCTCATGCACTTGGGGAACAACTGTGGCTGAAATTTTCAATGTTTGAAATGTCTCAAGCACATTTCTTCTGCTTTTCAAGATTCTATTGTAATCTCTTGGCCTGTGATGTTTTGCACCATATTTCCATCACTTCAGGAATGCAAGGGGAGAAAAAGGCTTTGAAAAAACCAGAGATAATGTGGAGTTTTTTTCCAAAGGATAAATTTTAATGAGGTTACTGGAAACGCATAATTCACAAACCAGTATGCCAGTATACAGAAATGTGCATCTCCACAGCTGTTACAGTTTGCTTTATTTTGGCTACTCCTTTGATATGTTCAATATTAATAATGAGCCTGATGAAATACTAGGAAAAACAGCACACATAATCCACATAACTCTATTTGGAGACACATAGATTTTATTATAGCCCACAGAGGGGTTTTTTAAAGAAATGTGAAGTTGGTAGAATTTAAACGTTTCCACCTTGCAGTGGAAACAAAAGGTTGAAGTTTCACCCAAACCTGAATTTCCCAAGGTGCACCAGAGTTAAGAAAACATTTCTGTAATGTTGCTCCTAGCCACTGTTTTTCATCTAAAAAAATAACCATTTGTAATAATAAATGGACCAGGAATTCATCAATGCATTCAGGGTCAAGATGAATCTGATTTCCACAGAGCTCAAACAAAGAATGTAAGCCAGCTGGAAAAGCAAGTTAAGAAAATATTTTTAATGGCAAATTGGGATGATCTAATGCTTCCATTGTTGTACCGTGGAATTACTGGACCTGCTTCCAACCTCTCCTTCTCTCTGAGAATGTCTCTAACACGGTTGGAGACAGAGATGTCCTACACAGTCTGTTTGCATACAGTGGAGATTAACAAGACGAACAAGACTCCTGTGCTGAAGTAAGAGGCCATAGTGAAGAAATGACTACACAGGATATTTATAGTAGTGGATCTCTGCTGCATGGTGAAAGTAATTCTACTTGCCCGAGTCTATATTTAGACACCTTTGAAAGTAGCCATAGCACACGGGTGTATTTCAGCTAAGCCTTTAATGCAGTAGAGTTCAAAAAAAGCCGTTTGAAAGCCAAAGACCACAGTCTGTAACATCCCTCAGCTGATGGCACTAATCATTATTAAATTTTTTTTTTAGTGGTTAGAGCCTTCTGTCTTGCATAGATGTTACTAATTTTCTAAATTATGTTTAGACATATTTACAGTTCTCACACCAGTGACAGACAGTGAAGCCATGTTCTCCTTTTTCTCACTAAACAGTCAAAACAATAAACTCACAACTTTCCTGACTTTCAGGGTTGCAGGATTTTTCACTAATATAGAGCTATTGCATTGAACTTTAACTCAGATGAGCCTTTGCTTTGAGCTATAGAATCACACAATGGTTTGGGTTGGAAGGGACCTTAAAGACGATCTAGTTCTGACCTCCCTGCCATGGGCCTTTCACCAGACCAAGTTACTCAGGGTTCCCTGCAGCCTGCCCTTGAGCAACTGGTGAACACTTGCTCACTGGTGGTTTGAATGCCTCACTGAAAATAGCTGGGGGTTTTTCAACTCACTATAGAAAGACTCTGGGGAACTGTATTTATAATTTCGGCATGAAACATACTTGATAGTCCAGCCCTATGTGTACCTGATCACATTTTTTATTTTAGCTATCTCCTCCATTTTGCAATATTTGCAAGTGTTATGTCTTATGACAGTTTAATTTTACTGGAAGTAGTATTTTCTTTATTTTTATTTAACTCAGCACCATAGGAAAGGAAAAAAAACTCTCCAAAGAGAACTTATTGTGTGACATCATGCAATTTTGAAATTCCAGTAGGAAATGGTAAGTTATTTCCATAGTTACACCATCTATAGTAATGCAAATTTGGACTCTCAGGTTCTGTAGTTTCAACCATTCTTCCTTCTTGCTTCTCCCATGTCAGGTCTAATCCTTCTGGTCTTCGGTCACAAGCTATGTTCATGTAAACAAAACCAGAAAAAAGCTTACCATACCTTGGCTAAAACAGCAGCTAAGTCAACATCTCTTTTACAGCTGAAGGTAGAAGGCTGGTTTCAGTTCTAAGTGCTTGAACTTTTGTTGCCAATAAAGTGGAAAAGCTAGGTTACCTGCCTCAGCTGTTATTTTAAACTTAACTAGCCCCATTACACTCTCTTTGCTAGGATGCAACTGCTATAAAAACAAACACAGCTCCAAAAGAAATATTGTTGAGACAGATATGTTTTAAGTTCACAGCCTTTACAAAAGTCAGTAGTAATATTGCAATCACACAAATGATCTTTCATACTCCTCTGATTTAAGGGTACTCCCAGCCAATATTTTCAACTAAGGCTTTTATTGAAAAAGTAATAGTAGGGTGTGCAAGACCCATATTCAGAACCCCTCTTTTCAGATTCCTAAATATTGCCACTGCTGTGTCTGAGTTCAGAAGAATACCTTGTAAGCTTGTATTCAGCCAGCACTTTTTGCTCAGTCAGAGAAAACACAGAATTTCTAACCTGTCCTCTTTAACACCCCCAGAGGTGTAACACATCTGTATGTACTGATAAGTTGCTGCAGTCTTTAAAAAAACCAGACAGGTATCCACTTGAGGCCCGTACCTTTTAATTTAAAACCTTATTTTCCATACATAAATGTACCTAAACACTCCAAGAACCCTGTCCTCACTGTGCTGAGATCAAAATTTTGTATGCTGGCAAAAAATTAAATTTCAGAATTTAATACTATGAATAAACAAATGGTCCAAGGCAAATGAAAATACATATACATTCTGGAAAATGGCCCCAGTCCAAGGTCCTTAGCATGTCCTGGACAATGGCAGGGAAGAAAGCTGCCATTGGTAGTCATCTTAGACACAGAGAAGGCAGTGAAAGAGCCTGTGCACAGGAATGCAGAGGATCTTTATCTTTCAATGAAGTGTAGCAAAGAAGCTGCAAACTGGGAGATATTAGAATAATACAACATCAATGTAGGTCAGAAAAGAGTGAAACTTGCTAAAGTGATTTAACATTATTGGTTTACTACCGTCACATCCTTGTAGAATCAGGATTAGTTGTTTGGACTACTCTTGTCCCTGGGACAAACACTTTAATTTAAACTTTCTGTTCAGATTTGAGGGAGTGATCTTTTCCTCCTTTTTCAGAAAAGAATGCTATTGTGCTTTTTCTTAATGATTTTCCTATTACAAACAATTACCTTAATCTATGAAGACCACTTCTTTGCAAGCTATCCTCCCAAGAAAAAAAAAATCACTGTTGTATAAGACAGATCATGGGAAAACTCGACTGCAGTTTAAATTATGACAGACCATGTCATATTTAAATAGACCATTAATGTGAAAA
The DNA here is from genome assembly GCF_017590055.1 of Onychostruthus taczanowskii. Lineage (NCBI taxonomy): Eukaryota > Metazoa > Chordata > Aves > Passeriformes > Passeridae > Onychostruthus > Onychostruthus taczanowskii. The sequence continues at coordinate 1,643,234 of NW_024500683.1, forward strand.
AGGTTTAGTAAAAAAAACCCAAAACAAACAACAATGCAAGTATTTAAGTGGCTTGAAACAATTTCTTTCAACATTTTTGGCAAACACATAAGGAAGGAACAGATGTGAGAAAATGCTATTCCAAGGCACTGGCATGGACTCATGGACCATAACACTGCAGAAACTGCACATCTCTCATATTCAGACTTGCAGCACAGAGTGTTGTGTGAAAGGCACCACCTTTCAACCAGTTTTCTTTCCACAGTGAGTTGGGTTTTCAGATAGGTTTTTTTCAACAGTTATTTCACCTAGTAAGAATTTATTTTCCCTGCTAGTATATTTATTAATAGACATCTGAAATACACACAGGCAGTCAAGATGCTGCTCTCAGTTTACTGATGTTGATACTAAGGCACACATAAAGGCTGTTAAATCCTTAGAAAGTTCAAAAATGAACTAGCAGACAATGCTATAGGTACAGACCAGCACTGGAGCAATAAATCACAAGTGAAAGAACAATGGAAGAACACTGTATTCCAACTATTTTGAAACACAATTCAGAATGTGTTTTGCATTTTACACGCACACAAAAATCTACACTTTTAGAAAATGAATATTATACTACAGTTACTAATTTGTCAAAACAATTGTGCTACTTTTACATGATTGCCTATATAATGCTAAAGTTTTGAAAAAATCTTGGTTGTCACATAATTTATCTGCATCTTGCCATTTCTTACTGCTGTAGATGAATAGCAGTTACTTGACCAACACTCCTATGGAAATGACCATAGAAGCACAAATTGATAAAAGAAACATAGACCAAGCGATTTTTTTGCTAAGGCTATACTAGACTTAGAAATTTATCAAGTAGGGAAGATCATGGAGCAGATCATAATAAGTGCCATCATCCAGCATGTGCAGGACAACCAGGGAATCAGGCCCAGCCAGGCCAGGCTCAGGAAAGATGGGTCCTGCATGACCAACCTGATCTTTATGATCAAATGACCTGCATGAGGGAAAGACTCTGGATGTAATCTACCTGAACTTCAGTAAAGCCATTGAGAACATTTCCCATAGGATTGTCCTCTAGAAACTGACTGCTCGTGCCAGTTTCACTCTCAATAACCTAGTTTTCTAGTGTCAGAAAGCCTTGAAATTAAAAGCTGAAGGGGTGGAACATGGCAGTACATGCATCTTAATTATTTTTCCTGTTGATGTGGGATTTATCTCACCTACTGTAGACATCTATAGCAGCAATCCTAGGTTATAAAGTTTATAGTTGCAGGCCCTTTTAAATGCAAATCGTTTCACCCTCAGCCTAACGTGTAAAATTGTCTCTCTTTGTTCATCTTGATCGACAATAAAAAAGCAAATGCAATAGGCTACTACATGTGAAATTCCATTTCAATTGTTCCTCATACTTCCCTTGAGATGTCTTGCCAAATCTAAGCATGGAGTTGACACTAGCAAGCGCTTCTCATTAGCACTAGTCTCTTGCATACCACTAAATGCCATAAACTTAAAATTGACTGTGGATTTATTATGCCTGTACAGACATTGGAAAAAATAATGTTAACAATGGCAACAGTTCATGTCATAAAAATTTCGGAATTGTAGATAAAAGATTAATTTATACTGTTCCTTCCCAAAGAGCAATTTGCTTTCAATGAGATGATACTTCATGACTAAAAACTTATCATTTTTAATACTTCTGTGTTGCTGTAATTGAGAAATCTCTTACTTCAAGCAACTCAGATGCATATCAAAAAAGAATTTATGACAGACAAGATCTCCTGAATGTAAGTTTCAGGCAAAAGTGAGTATTAACCATGGGAATGATCAACTGTTTATTTTTCTTTTAATTTAATTATTTCTTTTGGGCAGGGAAGTCTAAGACATTGTTCTGGGGATGAGTTGTTCCAGATCAAGCTTCAAAGGCAGTTTTGGAAATAACAGTGAAAAATTAAGCTAAGTTGATATTTAACAGGCAAAGTAGACAGTCAGTCTAACTGTTTGCATGTGTGCTCTAGGTAATCATTCGTAAGAGATGCTATTTTATCACTGTAATCTTATTTTATTTAGAATTTATTATAACAAAACCATTACAATAATTAGACCTGAGTCATGAATTAAAGTAAATGTATTCACTGAAAGACATTCAGCCTGCTTTCATTTGCCACTATGTTGCTCATCTGTGTAACAGCACTCATGTTTTTATTCTGCTTTATAAATAAATAAATCCCACATTGATATAAAGGTGATGAGGTAATTTAATAGCCTAATCTGTTTGTATTTAGGGAGGCAAGCAACAGCTCTGTCACTGTCTTTTTCAAGATGTGAGAAGTAAAATCTTTGCACTGAGGTCAGTGAGAGTTGGGCCAGGATCTTATCTCCTTGATTAAATAACTTTTTAATGAATTTCCTGCCCTATGAACAGGCTGATTTATATAGATGGTTTCAATACTAGTTAAAGGACAGGACAAGTGACTGCAGCATGGAAAGCCCAAGATATGTATGACAAGAAAATAAGTTAGTAACTCTTGCATAGTTCTCTTGCATCTGCTCAGCAATTCTCAGGCCTGATGTCTGCAATCTCACTTTCCTGCTATTTTCAGTTTATAAAACAGGTCAAGAGGTATCCAAAGTGGGACAGAGGCCCATGAAGCACATGAAGTTTTTTTGAAAATCACTTTTTCTTTTTCCTGCACTAATCTTTATGCCAGCTCTTGCATATAAAGGTAAGGGCAAAACAGACTATGAAGGTGCAGAGAAACCAAGTGGTTTTGCATTTGAGACTGTAGACAAACCTTAAAATTGTATGCATTTAATTAACTAGAAAAATAAGAATTAAAATTATATAGAACTAGTATTGTCATAATCTAGGCTAAGTATATTTTTTTTTGTCCCAGGATATCTTCATGAGTCTAAACTTTTTCAGTAGTCTCATAAATTTACTGCATGGGTCTTTAGGTCATCTCCTGCTACCATGCCTGGTTGTGAGGTGGCACCAAGACACAAGCTGAATTTTAAAAAAAACATTGAAAAGAAAAGAATGTTCCTAAGGTCCAGCACACAAAGGGCTTGGACTAGATATTTTCAAATGTTCCTTCTAATACAAACTGTTCTATGACTGATTCTGCTTTCTAATCACTATGATCCAAGAGCCCAAGAAAACAAACTAGAATTACTCCAAATTAAATGTCTCTGAAGTGTGCATAGAGTCAGCAGCAGGACTTCAGCATTCCTGATTTCCTTCCACAAATCAACTGATATTCATTGTTCAGTTAGTGTGGCTTATTAGGCATGGCAGGACTAGACTCAGGTGTAGCACAGAAGCACATTCATAAAAGTCTGTGGGACAGCAGCTGAGACAAACATTCATGCCAGGTATAGCTGTTCATTGGCAGATTACACAGGATCTTACTGCACCTAGTTCAGGTTACTTTCAGTTCTCTGAGTTATTATTTTTCCATACACGAGGATCACTACATGTCAAACATATACAACCAGGAATATTTTTTTTAGGGTTTTTATTTATGGAGGTAGATCAATTTTTTTTTTTTAATTGAAGCAAATAGAACTTTCTTCTATTGCTAACCTAGGGTCATGAGATGTCATATCATCATTATTCAGAGTTTATTAATATTCTTTAATGTTTTCGTAATATCATCTGACTTGGTTGTAGCTTCCTGGATAACTTCCTGTATGACTGAATGAGAAACAAACCCTGCAAGTTTCACACTCACAAGACTCAGTTCTGCTAAGTTAAAGCCAAGATCAGCTTTTTTGAAATCTCTCCTGCAGAAGCAAACAAACCAAACTCAAACTCCAAAGTAGAAATGAACGTTTACTTATGTAAATTCATAAATAAACAAGAGGAAATCAGGCAGCAGACGTGAGATCCTTCTTTCCTTGGCGTGTTGGTTTGTTTCTTTCTACTTATGTTTTTCATTCTGGCATAACACTGCCCTTGCCCAAACTGTTGAAGTCACCTCAGTTTAAAACATCAGACTGAAATGCCGAGTGAGAATGAAGACCTAAACCACACTTAATAGCTTGAGAGACATCTTTGTGGAAATACATACATGCTATCCTGCAACCTGTTAATATTCATATCCTTTATCTCCAGCTTTTGTTTCTTCTGTTGAGAAACTGAATTCTGAGAGGCAAAGCTCAGGTTTTGGACCATCAGCAAAGTGCTTGGGACAGTCTTCCACTATCTTGTTTTGTGATTTGCTTTTGTAGAAGCCCTTTAATTGTTCTGATGGAAAGACTATCATTGGTAACCAATCTGACAAATGACTAGCTGAGCAGCCTCTTCAAAAATCATGTTGTTTTTATGGATATTCCATTATTTCAGCTGAAATCAGGCATTGTTCTTCTTTCCAAATATCAACCAGGCTCTGAGTGTACTCCAGGCAGCTGGCTGCATATTAAATCACGTGGCTGGACTGGCAGTTTGAAGCAATCCACAAGGAAAATGTGGGGAGCTAAATGCTGGATAGGAAACTAAACAGCACTGCTATAATCTGGCCTATGCCCCGAAGCAATTTGGCTCACACAGAGGAGACAGTGTGTGAGAGGAACCTGATACCACCGGCAGTCACAGATACAGGACTGACTTCAACTAGTCATGCATTTTCCTAAAATCCAGATGAGCATCAGTGCACCACATGTCATCTTTCAGGTCACACTTGTCCCAGACAAGAGCTGTTTACCAAGAAGGAGTAAAAAGCTGACACAGCAGGGGAGCATGCACATGAATCCCCAGGGCATACAGCATTATTGGTAACCTCTTCATGGAAAATCTGGCTTAGAGATGTTATGAAAACAAAACAAATATTAGCAGCAATTACGGGACTTAGAGAGAGAATTATTCACACCAACAAAGCTATCTCTCAGGGCTCGTATAAGACAGTCATAAACCCTGCTCACTGCAGCCAAATCAACAGAATGACAACTGAAACTGGGAGGACAGCAGGCAAAGGATCGAGCTGGAAAAACCAGGCACAGCAGGAGGCAGAGCTGGAGAACACAGACCAGAAGGTTCCATGTAACATCACAGACTGAGGTGTGACATCTGTGTCGTTCAGCAGCAGGTCTCATGCCCTTGTAATTGTTTGTCCCATGAAGCCACACTTGCAAGCCCCACAGTGGCTGTTAGCAAGTTATGGTGGTGAGTTCAGCTGCTTTCTGCCAGGGAAGGGACTGGATCTGGCACCAGGGCTTTATTTACTGCAGTAAATCCTGGGTGACACATTGGGTAACTTTGCTTGCTAGTTATCACTGTCCGAAAGTGGCATGACTTGACACAAGTGGGTACAATAGTAACAGAATGAACAGGGCTACTGGAAATTTTGAAAGCAAATAATTAGCAGAAGAAATTGAAGTTGGATAAAAGATGCAGAAAAATTATATAAGTTGTGTGATAGCCTTTGGCCTATTGTATAACTTCTACATACTAGTACATTCAATTTAGGATACAACATTTTTTATGGCATTTCTATACTGATCTACCCTACGTCTTCATCTTCAAGAATATGTTAGATGTCAGAAACCTGTTCATACCATCCAGCAGCTGGGAGTTTCTCAGATCTATGTAGAATTGAAGCTGAAGATTCAAAGCTGTAGCATAGTTCAGCTTTGCTATATCATAACTTGAGAGATGTGAAATTTGCCTGCTCTTTCTACTGAAAGCCATTTAGAAATTTTTGTTTAGTCGTGTAATGAAAAGATGCAAATATTTTCCCTTTCAGTCTGTTAACCACAGTAAGTTGGAAAATTGAGACTACTCAGTGTGTATGCTCTGCAAACACACCATTCTGGATCAAACTCAGCACTTGTTATTTTAGGATTGATGGCAGTCATTCCCAAAGCCCCCTCCAGGGTTGCATCTTGTACTAGCTTGGGAAGGAGACAATTCCTGCTGTGAAGGACTTAGCAAATGAATACAAATAAATGAGGTTAAAAGTCCAACTTAGTTTCATGTGTCACAAGTTTTGTTTCTTTTCCTTGTTTTGCCCTGATTGTTTGGAAGACAAAAGAGACGGATTAATCAAAGAAGCTACACATGCACCAGTAAAGAAGAAAAGAAGAAGAAAAGCCTCCTACTGGCCTAGCCAAGACAGTTCCTGAAGTGCCTTCACATGCCAGAACCGTGCCTGAAAGACTTATCTGAGAGAAGGCAAATACTAAATCACACAGCTTTTTCCATACTCCCAAGACATTCAAAGTATCTGATGTCAAACCATGAATTTCAAAACCCTGATATATGTCAGCTGTGCAATATGAAAGATAAAAACTTGGAATTTCAAATCAAGAATGTTTTTCAGTGATGAGACATTAAAACTACTCCTGCTGAGCTGGTGCTTGAGAAGCCATAAATGCTCTACCGACTCAGAAGTGGCATAACCTTTTCTATAACAACAGATCTACATTTTAAGGTTCATTAATCACCTGACCATGCTGCAGTTTCAGGGGTTTTATCTGTCTCTCTAGACCATTATCTTGGGAAGTCAAAAGTAATACTAATTAATTATGCTTAATTACTTCTTCTGTTCAGTCTTAACATTACTTTTGTTTCATTATTGACTTTCCAAAATGTCTTACACTTACAAAGACTGTTACAAAGTTTTAAAAACTAAAAGTAGCAAGCTGGACAGTCTTCTAAGGAAGCAGATTCACCATATCTAAACTTAGTTTTCTTAGATGTCTTCTTCATTTGGTATGATTATTATTACTCTCCTTGGTATCAGCCTGCCAATAGCATTTTGTGCCAGTGGAACCTCTGACATGGAAAGGAGGTGTTTACCATACCCTTAATGTATCCTGCTTTTTTGCTTTCAGAACAGGGAGTAAAAGCTGGTATCCTGTTTTAATGCAAACTGTCAGGCTCACGAGACAAAGCTCTAATGAGAGAAGAATTTTGGAAAAGGCCCATCAGTACTTACAGGTTAAGGAGTAGTATTTGACTTATGGGTTAAGGAGTAGTATTTTAAGTGCCAGTACAATATATGTCCATTTTTTCCAGTGATGGGTTCCTCTGTCTAAATGGCAAATCATCAGCCATCAATCATGATGATATTTACTGGTGAATATATTCTCTTTCCCCAGAATTCAACTTTTAACTGAATTCAGACTTGTATTGCAAGTAGTGCTACTGATTTCCCAATCAGCTGCTACTGAATGTGGGGTTTAATTTTTTTTTTTTTCTATCAGATAAATATAGATATTTATCTGATAGAAAAAAAAATTAAATAAACACATATCCAATAAGCAAGCAAATAATATACTTACCTGAGCTATGGTTTGACAATACAGATCAATATTTGGGTAAGGGTTATGGAGAAAAACTGAAGTACAGTTTTCTCTTGTAGACTTGAGACTCTCAAGGATCTCAAATTACTTAATGTGTAGCCCTACATTTATCAGTCAGCATAGAAGTGATAGAACCTTTCAGTCTTGTGTCATTATTAAGAAAGATTGAGGGAAGACCTTTGTCAACTCTTTTTTCTCCCTTAGCATAGAAGACAGAACAGAACATAGTTACCACTGAAAAAATGCTTCATGTTCCCAAAGCCATTGACAATAAAAAAACCAAAATAGCAATGTGCAGGTAATACTTGGATCTGCTCTGTGGATCTTGTCTATGAACAGAGCAAGAGAAAGACCCAAAAAAATCCCAGACGGGCATATTGAACTCATTTGTGCTTATTGCTCCATCCATGACACCCTTCCATCACTAAGGACTTTGTAGATATTTTACAGTAACTATGCAGTGCTGGTGGTTCTGTGTTAAGTATGACCAGCAACCCCATTTGGGAAAGCCCCCCAAAACATAAACAGAATCTAGAATAGTAATGGACTTTCATGTAAATAATTCTCAAGAAATGTTATATAAAACAGATGTGCCATCTGTGTGACAGAACATACTCTTCATTAGAAAGCAGACATAACTAAATATATCATCTTTAATGACTTAAAAGCCCTGTTCATCACACAAATGAGGCGTGCCTAGTCACTTCTTTTACAGCATCTAAGCATAGTTCTCTGTCTCAAAAGAAGCCCATGTTAGTGAAGCCAGTCATCTGACTGAGTTATATTCATATTCATCTATCCCACTTTCTTTTGAGAGAATATTGGAAAAAGAAGGTTAAGAGAAGTACGAAACAGTAAAAAAATATTACGATCTATTTGTTGTCTTGGAGTAAACTAGGTTAGAATGTATCTGAAAGCATTATTTAGTTATTTTATCTTCAAAAGTGATTTGATTGATTTCTTAAAGCCTTTCATGTCCCTCAGCTATTATGTAAACAGTAAGTGCATTACTGGACTGGAACACCATTTGGTTTCAACTGTTCAGTATGCAGAAATTGGAGGAAATCCAGAGATACTATGTTTCAAGAACATTTAGCACCAAAAGCATTTGGATTTTCTTGTATCATCCCTGTAGACTTTAAATATCACCTCATTGAGTTAAGGGGACTGTGTGATTAAGACATTACATTTTAAGTACACTGGCAGCAGTTTCCACCTAAAGAGAGGGATTATCAAAGTGAATAAAGAGCAAAATATGCAGCCTGATGACACTTCTATTGATTCTTTTCTGTCACTAGGAAAAATCAAAGCATTTGCACATGCTTGTCCAATTAAAGCCAGTGGCAGAAGCCTAGCATGGCCTCAGATCATACTCTATTTAGTCTGTGACTATAGCTTCTTGAGTTTTTAAGTCTAGAGGCATGGGTTAGCTGGGGTTTTGTTTTTTCTAGCTCTCACGATGGGACTTCCAATGCAGCCTGAGGCAGTTAGGCACTCAAGTGACAATGAATGTCCATGAGATTGAAAACTCCTTTCAAAATCCTACCACAACTTTCTTTTCCATCTTCCCATTTGTTTTTAATATTCTGTAATTTTAGTTGCAATTAGCCAGGTCACAGATGCGTCCAATCCCTCTCAAATATTACCAAACAATAGAAAAAGCAATACAAATCTAATGGCTTTGATGCCTGTTAGAAATTTCCCCATCTGTATATCATTTTAAAGCACAGTGTCTGTGGATTTATCATGCCAAGCAGGGTGGCTCAGGAAGTTTTTGCAATGTAGCACCTAAACAACTGGAAAGTCACAGCAGGATTTGCAATATTATCAAAAAAAACTAATCTTTGAAGGTTTGAAGAACTTTATGTCTATAAGATTTTCATACATGTTCTCACAGACAAGAAGATAGAACATGAGGCAGCTTTACTGGTTTTGTAATATTCTCACCCGCAAACCAGTTACCCACAATAAACAATTGTGGGCTACAAGGAATAATGCTGCAGTCTAAAAGATGATAGTGCCAGGGTCTATAATGGTCTGCTCCGTAGCTGACATTTTTGTAAAGGCATTACAACACAAAGTATTCAGGCTTCTTGAGTTCCTGCAACACATACAGCCTTTTTCCAAACAATTTCTGCATAAATCTAATTTTGTGTGTTATACCCATAGAATAAAATAAATAAATAAATATAACAAAACAATATTTTTTTTAGTCTCCTCTTATAAGGCAATACAGGCCAATACAGGAGAGCTATAGGATCCATGCGAGCATTAAACTGCCGCTCTTCTTATAGAAGAATTCCTCTTTAGCAGATTGCTTAGAGCTGCTCTTCTATAAGCTGGATTTTGTTCCACAGTCTCAAATCCTGCATCTAAAGCTGAAGCGTAGAACCAGTATGAGAATACTCCTGTGATCGCTTGCACATCTTTTATTAGGATCATATTTTTCACTACCACCAGAAGAATAAGACACAGAGCCAAGTTCTATTCTCAGTTGCTGGTGTAAATCCAAAGTATCCTCATCAAAACCAGTGAACTTATTCCAGATTTACACTCCTGGGCCTAGAGCAGAGTTCAAGCTGTCTTGTTTTAATATTCTTCAGTTCTGAAGAATGTCTGGCTTTCCAGAACTCAGAAACTGTGAGTCTCTGTACTGCCAGTTTAACAATAAAAAGTCAGATTCTTTTGTGTTCTTTTCCTGAACAGAGAGAGAGTGAAATTACATTGACTTCAGCTCCCACACTCCTGTTGCCAGAAAATAGGAACATGTTAACAACTGTGTTTCTGTCCAAATGCATCCATTACTATTATTTTATCAACTCCCCAAGCAATACAAGTTCTTTTTGTACTCCAAGATTGACTCTCAGAGAGGTTTCAAACTGGTTCCTCTAACTCCTGCTCCTGTATTGTACCAAAATACTGAGTTTGGTATGTCTTAAATCCTGTAGCATAATGACCGTGCTTCCAGTCATGTATGCATCCATAGGCAGCCCCAAAAGTCTGTGGCTTTTACCAGGAGACATTTCTTTTCCTTCTCTTGATCAGAATATCCAGTCAAATTTCTTGACATAGGAAGAGACCTTAGAAATAAATCTTAGGAAGAATGATCATCAAGTACTTCCTACCAGACAAGAGAATTAGGGAATGGAGGGAAGCTAGAATTTTTCCTTTGCCCTATTTTCTTGTACCAAAATGCATGTATAGAAATGAGAACTGGAAAAGCTTGCAGAGATTTAGAAAATCATCTCAGGCATTCAGCCACAAAAAAAAAAAATCTCTGTGTGGGACGTGACAGTACAGGCCAGCCTAGAACAAAACTACCTCATTGTTAACGCAGGTCAGAAAGTTACTGGAATAAAACAGTGAAACACAAATCTGTAACATTCAGCAAAATGATCAGAGCAGACAGCAAAGACACTCTGGTCTGGTGTCTAGAAAAGGATGTGGGATCAGCACAGAAGCTGGATCAATCACAGAAAGGAGTGCTTATGATCTTAAGGGAAACAGCAAGGCAAAGTACTAATCTGTGCAAACCAATGGAAACTCAGGGCAGAGAATCAGAGTTTGCAGAGAAGATTTCGTTTCATATGAAAACAAGAAGTCCTGGGCTTTTTAAATGGGATTGTCTACTGTGGGAAAGAGCAGTGGAGTAATAACACCAGAAACCACTTACCAGCAAATTCTAAGTCACCACAGTCCTTGAATGTTCTTCCTCTATCCAGAGTACCTGGCTGTGAGCTAAGACTGAGGGCTGCAGCCAGAGGTTTTGGTTTTTCAAAGACAGATTTTTATATTACCTGAACAACTGGGAAAATTGTCCATTATAGAGGGGGGTGTCCTGTCAAGGTCATTAAAGTATATTAAAAGCAAACTGATAACTACTGTGCCACTGACAATGCTAAGTCAGCAAAGGGGCTGGGGGTAGTGACGTAGGAGTGCTATTTGGAACCCATCTCCCAAGGAAGTATAAAGGCATTCTTCACAGAGGAAGAAACCATGTGTTTTAGCTGGAAGATGCTACCATTTTCTAGAAGGCAGCCTCAAGTTTAAGTAAGATCTTTGTGGTGGAAAAAGAAGTCAGTGGGACAGAGGCTGTTATTTCAGGCCAGGTAGCAGGAACAGCGAACCACACATGTCAAGAACTGCTGTGGAAGTGAATGAGTGAGGAGAAGGGGGGGACCAGAACTGCATGCCTTTCTGATGGCATGCACATCATTCTCTGGAAAATTCAAATGAGGGAGCAACACCAATCCAAGTAAGTAGCAACTGTATCTCATATTCCAAAATCCCTCAGTAAATTAAGGGCAATTTTTTTGTTATTCTAGAAGGAAAATTATATTCTTAGGTTTAAGGCAGGATTGCACTGAAGCCAACTTGCAGGCTGGGTCTGGCCCATAAGGCAGTGTCTGCTGCCCACCAGGGATGAGGCAGTGTACACCTTTTGACTATGAACTTCCCAGCTGATGCCAGTCAGACTATTTACATCTCCTGACTGCTGGCTGGCCTAGGAGAAACTTCTGCCACATACTGGCCCTGCCAGAGGACTCCTATCTCCTGGTTGGCCACTTTCCTCTGCTTCTTCTCTCTTCTTATCCATCCTGGGCAGCACATCACACACTGTCTCACAGCTAGAGCTGACCTGAGAGAGGGGAAAGAAGGCTCTGGAGTGAATGAAGCTGGAAAGGCAGCAGGAGGTATTTGGATGTGTGTTAGGAAGCTGGTAACATTCCCTGAGCTCATTTAAGCTGTACACTTCTGCAATAAAAATTCATTCAAAAGGAAAAGGTGCAAAACACTCCCTTGTGTCATAAGGATTCTTTCACCTCTGTACCATGGCCAGGTAGGTGTGAGGGAGAGACAGGTGTTGCGGGGTAGTCAGACAACACCACCAGCACAGGAGGTCTTCAGAGCTGCACACAGCTCACAGCTGCTGGGACACTGGGTACCACTAAACAAGGGCAAGCAAAAGAAAATGTTTTAACCAGTTCTTTTTTAGACTTATGAAAGTCTTGAATAATTCCAAAAGACAGAGGTTAAATATCTAAAAGTATCAATGCTGCTAGACAAAGCAGGCCAGACAAAGGTAAACAGGATAATGCAAAAACCCGAAACATGGATCAATATTTGCTTTTCCTCTTTGGAAGAGGAAGCTGATATTTACATTTCCACATCAGCAGCAGAGGAAGCTGAACCAGTCCTTGCAGGAGCAGCAAATGTATTCATTGAGAAGTTCAGAATACGTCTGAAGGAACTTACCAACAATTCAGAAGATCCAGCTGCCTGGTTGTCAAAGCACTCTTGGGTTTGTCTGTTGGTTGGCAGATAGGTTTTTTCTTCATTTTATTTTTTGCATATATACAGAGGTGCATTTTTTAACAAATAAGGGAGGGATAGCATGACAATGCCAGCTGAGGGCAAAAGGCAGGTGCTCTCCAGTGCAGAGATTGCCAAAAGAAGGATGTAGTCCTCATGTCAGAACTTAAGTCAGAGGCTGGCACTGACTTACCTGTTGGATCCTGGAAGCTTCGGTGTATGTCCCAAGCTTCAACTCATTTTATGCTTTTACACTAAGCCCAAGAAACTTCAGCAAGGTCTCCTCCATGGGCATTGCCAAGAGTGGGCAACAGTCCAGCAGAGTTTTCCCAGCACCTGGGAAAACAAAAGGACCAGGTATCCAGCTTCATATACAACCTCATGGGGTCTGGAACAGAGAAGAAGGGGAATAGGGAAGCCTTTAGGTATTGGAAAGTTGTAGGCTTCTATTATGGTCTTCCCAGTTATCACATAGCCCTCCAGAAAGAAAACTTTGGGAACCCCTCATTTAATACGTTTTGTTCTTTCCAGAGGAAAATGTCCACCAGCTCAGGAAGCTTCAAAGAGGGAGCGGTTCCTGCCAGGGGAGATCGAAAAGGAGCCAGTGGTGGGAGGGGAGCTGCCTCTGCTCCTCTGCCTGAAATGGGGACGTTTCCAAGGTTGTGCTCACATCCCTGTGCCAGGGACTCTGCTGGCTGGGGCTAAAGCACCTAGAAGGAGAGGTCACACAGCCTGCTGCCAGATAGCCAAATGCATTTCACATGTTTAAGGCCAGCCATTATTTAATATCTGCTGCCAGGAGCCACCTTGTCTGTGCTGACATCATCTGGTCAGGTTTTTTGCACTTTCTAACAGAAACTATGACACACTCCAGCAAGAACAGACACCTAAAGACAAGAAACAGACAGTATAACTCAGGTCCCCAGATGGGTTTGAATAATTTATTACTTATTCTGCTTTATTTTTACAACTTTTGGAATATTTTTGACCAAAACTTTCATGCATAGATTTCCTTTTCACAGAGCACTGAAAATTTTGAAAACATGTTCAATAATTGCAAGCTGAAAAATCAAATATTTCAGAATATATTTCCATGATAACATAATCTATGCATTCACTTGATCATGGCAGACTTTCCTGTGGTAAGTATCCTATCTAAACATGACCCTCCATCATATTTTTGTGACAATGCCTTTAATATACAGTAAGAAATATATCAAAAGGGTTCTTAATAGATTAAATCAATGCCACTTATTCCCTAGTAAAGAAGTAAAAGAAAATTAATTTCATTTCAGTAATTTAATATGATAATGTTGAGTATTAAATCAAGACAAAGAGCTCAAAAACAGAAGTCAAGTGGGAATGTAACTTACTTCACCTAAAGCTGTATATAATCTTACCAATAACTCAGAGCCAACCCAAACCTGACAAAATAAGGATAACAAAATTATGGCTGAGCTGATGATTTTCATTTTCTGAAGAGAACAAAAAAGGACCACTGCTGCTTAGTACCACTCCACCTACTTTCTCAGAATAAATGTAGATATTTATGTCAATTAGACACCGCAAAGCACCAGTTAGGTTAGTTATTCAGCTAGATCTGAATTTTACGGGATTCTTCCATTGAAGGATTCATCATCAGAGGCAATAGACATGGGAGTTCATGGAAAAGAAAAAGGCATATTTCATGCTGCAGCAGAAGGGACAAAGGTTAGAAGACTAGTTCTTCTTGTTATGTCAAAAACCTCTTCCAAAGCTGGAGATTTCCATGGAACGATTCATGTGAAGTCTAGATTCTGTGGTTCATGCTGGATTCTGGATTCACATCTCAATAAGTTTACTGGGGTGACAATTTTTTCTGTTGTCAGTTAGAGACAGATTACGGGTAAAGGAGAAAAACCAAGAATAACATGGGAAATAGTTGGGAAAAAAAGGCAATGGACAACCCTCAAGACATCAGTGGAAGGAGAAGAGCTAGAGGTGTCTTCAGGGAAGTGACAGACTACTCTGGCCTGCCACAGCAACATCCATTGTGTCTCCCCCATAATTTTTCATGTCCCTTACATCAGGAATGTCTTCCCACATCACTTTTTGGGTCAGCAGCAGAATCCGTCTCCTGAATATCACCAAACAAGTATGTAAAGGAGTGAAGGTGCCAGCAGCAGTACTGCTCTCCAGTGGGAGGGTAAAGGTCCTTTGAAAAGGTGAATTTGTTTAGAGAACAAGAAGTTACTCTTGCCAAAAGACCATACTGACTTCAGTGTAGCTGAACATAGATCTTTATTTCAAAATAGTGACAGAAGTCATTAAGTGTAAATTAATCTAATAAAAATAATCACAATACATTGGTCTTTCTCTAAACAAGAAAACATTATTTAGTATGGTAAAAATAAAAACTTCAGGAGAGAATGGGCTGTTCCCGCCACCTTAAAAATCACTAACCTCAACAAAGCTGAATTTTATTTCATGATGTTTAAAATTTGCCCTAGATCTCAATAACTCAAAACCAGATTTTTCTTTTTAAAACCCAGATCTCTTTTTTTTTCTTAAAATATTTATTATAATTACTTTATACATATGGGTTCGCCTTTTATGCTGGACAAAGACTAGAAAAATTGTCATGGATTTTCAGTTAACTATTCATTTTATAATAATGAAGTAATGATTTTTATGATTTAGTGAAATGGATAATAGAAGTACTATTGCATTCTTCATATGTGATTGGCTGTGTGAGAATTTTTTTCCTGTGTTGTGATGTTTTGCAATGTTAATAAAAACTTTTCAAAGTGGTCATAAAATCATTTTTATTAAAAATACAAAGAATTAATTTGCTAATAGCCACCTGGTTGAATTAGAAATTTTATTGCAAATAACTCTTACCAGACTGGAAAAAAAAGTGAAATAAGGCTCCAAATATGGCAGAAATAGATTTCTGAATTTTAATGGCAAGAGAGCTCATGTGTCTATCAGGGCTGTATGCTCAAAGATGTAAAAACATGGATTTTCATTCATGAGGTCAGTGTCTATATCTGTGTCTTAATGGTTCCGTGAGCAGCCTGTTCTAGCACAATGTAACAGCAATTCTGCTGAAATGAATGGTGTTTCTGCCTGTCCTCCAATGCACATCCACAGTGGTCACTCGATTTTGTGGGTGCTAATGCATACAGCTGTATGGAAAGGCAATCAAACATCTCTCAAACACAAACGTTCCTTTGATATGTGACACTTTGGGCCTCCACTGGTCAGCAAAAAAACACTGGGGAAAAAAATGGAAATGCAACAGAGCACGATAGATTTAGCTGGACACACCAGTCAAAATTAATCTCATTAATTGTCCAGCTCCAAGCCTTTGCTACAAATCCTTCTCTCTGCATTTTAATCATACTATACTTATATTGGTGTGTGTTTTCACACTCACTTCACAGTGGAGATGAAAACTAAGGAAAGCTATAGTGGGATTGCAAAGCACGGCCAGTAAGAGTGGCGATAATCTGTGGAATTCATTGCCTACAGTTCTTAAAGTTTCTAAATCTGTTTCTCATTTCAAGTTTTATTTGAAGTTTAATGTTTTGGATATGTCTTTTTAAATATATATGTGTGTTTGCACTTGCTTCCAGGGTTACCTGTATTTTACTTTTTAAATTAGCACTAAATGCTTACAGACTGTTCTAAAAGTCACTGAAATTAATGGAAAACCTCCCAATGACTTCATTGGTCTTTGGATCACATCTTTAGGGAACTCTTTTCTTACAAGCTGAGATTATCAAACCCTTGTAGAATATAAATCAGTATTGACATCTGTGCAGTCAGAGGGATTTATAATGCTGGAGTAGCCGATTCTACCTCCTGTGAGCCCAGTTTTCCAAGATGTGAATCACTGTAATTGCCTTGTATTTTAGCCATACATTATTTTGCAATGGACCACAAGAGGACTTTGAGAAACAACTATAAAAGACCTGCTAAAATCTGACTGAAGCAGCTTTGTGGATACCTTGCTGATCTGCTCTGTCTGATCACTGCAGCTTAACAGGGCTATATTTTCACTTCTGCAGTTGCATAGAGAATAAACTAAGCACTTTGTCCAGTGTAGATACAATTTATGTTGCTGTGTAGCTTTCATTTATCCAGAAACAGTTCTTTAGAAAGACTCTCACTGTACATGTATAAGTGCAATAGAAAGAAAAAAGCAAAAACAGAGAAAAAGCAAAGGATTTTAATCTTCTATCTATTTAGATTTTTTAAATATACATTAAAATTTCATCTCTTTTAAAATGTGTGTTATTACTCGGACAGTTTGAAGACAGAAACTGGGGACTTCACAGTAAAGCTTAGTTACTTACACAACTTTAAAAACATGAGAGAAGGAGAGAAGGCATGCACTACTTAATTTCAGAAATAAAGGAATTTCAGATGAATTATTACATTAATTTAGCCTTTTCTGCCATTTGTGTGTGGTAACCCCTAAACGAACCACTTAGAATAAATAAGCTGATTTTGTGTATTAATAATTCTTTTCATTTCTTTGTTTATAAAATACAGCAATAATTTTGAATAATAATTTTACAGTGTACCACAAACTCTTTTCTTGCCAAAAGAGTTTTGAGGCTATATTTGTTTATATAAATTTAAAACACTAAAAATTAGATCACTCAGGCAGAAAAATAAATCTGTGTGCTTTATATGTTGTTCTTTAAAATAGTTGTACTTTTGTTTAGCACCAAAAAAAACCCCAAAAAATCTCCTCTTAACACTTCTCAGGTTTTGAGATATGTTGAAATATGGTTATGACAGGGAACTGCTATAATGGCAAAGACATTTTATTTCTGCTTTAGGCTTATTAATTTGGGAAATGTCTCAATTTTATAGACCATATATTAAACCTTTGACAGTTACAAAAGTAATTTTCCTGAAAAAACTAGAAAGAAAAACTGTGGACTGTGCAAGATGATAACCTTTTGAAAGGGTGAACCTTCATTTCTTCAGCAGATTTAATTCACAGCACCATAACAGTTGACAGTTTATCATTGTAGCAGTTCCTTTCATTAGAACTGTCAAAATCAATCATGCTCAAAAATTCTTCAAGTTAACAAACCAGTTTTTTTGGTTTAAAGGCCTGCTCTAAAAACAATTATGGCCAGAGGACTTCCCTTCGATCAGTACCAGAAGCAGCTGCAGTTTTGGTGACATATTTTGCAGACTTCACTTATCTCTGGAGGAAAGTAGACTGAGGGATACAGAAATATTATGATCTTGATTGCAATGCAAGAGGCTCTTTGGGTTTTGCATTTTAAATGTTATTTCCATGGTCAGCAGTAAAAGCAGAGTGACTTGCCCCAAGTGTTCTCGTTTTTTGAATCCCTTAGGTCTACAGCAGGGAATGCAACCACCATGAAGATGAAATTCACAAGAGGGATATGCTGCTTTGTGGGGGTCTAGTTCCACTAACACTCTTAGCTTTTAGATTGTCACAACAATCCCCTGCACTACAGGCTGGGGCAGAGTGCCTGGAAAGTGGCACAGTAAAAAAAGGACTTGGGAGTGTTGGTTGACAGAGGCTGAACATGAACCACCATGTGCCCAGGCAGCCAAGAAGGCCAATGGCATCCTGGCCTGTGTCAGCAATAGTGTGGCCAGCAGGGCCAGGGCAGTGATTGTCCCCCTGTACTTGCATCTGGTAACGGCACAGATTGAGTCCTGTGTCCAGTTCTGGGCTCCTCAATTCGAGAAGGACCTTGAGGTGCTGCAGCGAGTCCAGAGAAAGGCAAAGGAGCTGATGAAGGATCTGGAGCACAAGAGAAGCAGCTGAGGGAGCTGGGATTGTTTAACCTGGAGAAAAGGAGGCTCAGGGGAGAAACCTTATCCCTCTCTACCACTCCCTGACAGGAGGCTGTAACCAGGTGGGGGTTGGTCTCTCCTCCTGGGCAGCCAGTGACAGGACAAGAGGACACAGTCTTAAAGTGCGCCAGGGGAGGTTTAGGTTGAACATTAGACAGAAGTTCTACACAGAAATGGTGATTGGGCATTGGAATGGGCTGCCCAGGGAGGTGGTAGAGTCACCGTCCTGGAGGTGTTTAAGGAAAGACTGGACATGGAACTTAGTGCCATGGTCTAGTTGACAAAGTGTGGTTCGGACTCAGTGATCTCAGAGGTCTTTTCCAATCTAATGAATTCTGTGATTCTGTAATGCTTGATGGTCCAAGCAAGTTACAAGGTTTGAACTCCATGAATGGCTCACAGAGGATGGTGCATCAAGAATTCACTCTGACAGCATGGAATTCTGCCAGCATTGGTAAGAAACCTGGAGCCAGCAATTGTAAAAAGTCGAACTGTGGAAAAAATTACGATCTTTACAATAGGTTAAGTCCGAAGCCCTCATCTAAATAGACACTGAAGGAGCAATGAAGTTGGATGGGAATCTCCAGGATATTCATGCTGAGTCCAGGGAGCAATAGGCATTGGTGTACAAGGCATTTGGGACCAGATCTACTCGGAATGCTGTACAGCACAAGGACCCACCCTGCTGGTATCATGCGGAGGTGAACCGCCTACTAGGTATCTGTCAGAATAATCAAGAAAATTGCATTTAGTCCATATAGTGAAAAAGTTTTTCTATCACTGTCCTGTGCTGTAAATTACAGTATTTCAAGAGAAGCTGCTCAGGATGTCCCTTTTTCCAGCAGCTTCACTTCTAAAAATTGACTGTAGGTACAAAGTTCAAGCAAAGCATAAAAATGAATTTAAGGTATCAACCCAAATATTATAGACCCCCAATTTTTTCTTTTTTTTTGCATAAGGTAAAATGAAACTGGAATGATTCCCTATTTTAAATATTCTGACTGCTAGGTTTCTTAGGCAAATATTTCAGGGTGCTGATTGTTAAGCTGTACAGCCCAGTTCAGCAAAATGCCATAGCACATGCTATAAATTATCCTGTTGGCCCAAAGGATCGAGCCTTTAATTTCTTTCTAGTACCTCAGATATTAATTTAATAGGACACCTTTTTATTTAGTATTTTATTCACCTTCACCTTGTGGGATTTTTTTTAAAGTCAGCTTTTTTTTTTTCCTAGACTATCAGCATATGAATGTAGTGAATAATTACTTTTTAAGAAAATACATTATCGATACCTGGACCTTCTTTGAAAGACAGATTTATATTTCATTTTAAACTTAATTTATACATGCTCCCACATGTCATTAAACTGGGAATTGCTGGACAGACATAAAAAGTTCAGCTTAACAGAAGAAAAGAAGAGGGTTTTTCAAGACAAAGCCCTTAGTAGAATAGAAAAATTTAATTAAATTGCTTAAAGACCATTTTGGTTCATTTTTTGAAACACATCTTTAACAATAAGAAACTTGACAGTTAAAAGGTAAAAGAGTAAAAATCAGGACTTCTCAGGAAGTCGAAGATTCCTGAGGTGCAGGCTTTGACTGTTTAAACAAACAACCCTGTGTAGTTAGAAAGACAGGAGTACCCACAGCCCTTATGTGAGGCAGGAGAGGGACTGAGGAGGCTTCACAGTCTTGTGCTTGGTGCTGTTTCATGTGGGGTTGGGACCATGGGCTAGATTTTCCATTCTTTCAGACTCCAATGAAGCTCAGAAATTAAATCCTGACACTATTTTGTCTAGTTCTGACCCTGATTCTTCTCAGGGATCTTCAGTTCAGTGCCACTTGAAAGGTGCCTGCAATCTCAGTCCGTTCTTGTCAGAACTGCTCATCATGGTGGAAGAGAAGTAAGCCCTTAGGGGAGCAAAACAGGGCACTGTGCATGCCAGTGCAGATGTCAGTGTAGAGGAATGCTGCTAATTTGTGGTCAGGAATTAACAGGCATCCATCACATGGTGGTTGTGTTGGTCTTACCTTTCCCAGAAGCTGCTGCCCAGAGCTAGAGACATCCCAATATCCTTTGAAAAGGGAGGTGTAAGCAGTAAATCAGTAGACTGAAGGTATTTTAAGACAGGTTTCTCAAATTTTTCAGGAGTCTATACCCTTGATTTTGGTTTTTTAATACTTCACCAAAGGTTATATTATTCTAGTGTTTGTCTCAACAGCTCAGTACAATGAAGGAAGCAATTCAAGGATCATGACTAATTGTACTAGTACTTCTTATGTCAGATATTACAGCAGTATAAAAATCACACAAAAGAAAAAGCATGATTTCATGCTATAGCACTATTCAGAATGAACATCACTTAGTGACTGAGAAAGCAAAGGTTAAATCACTCACATTTCATTTCCCTTTGAGCAGAAAATATTTAGCAGATGTTTTCAGTTTCAGTGGGAAGATCAGCAAATTTAGTCTTCAGGGAAAGGTGTGGATGCACATGTATACATGTATGTACCTGTGCCCTGGTCTCAGCTGAGTCTGATTATTTGTATGGAAGAGAAATGCATAAACTGAAAAAAAAGTAATGTTTTAAATAGCTGTACTTCTTTAAATTGCAGATGGATGTATATCCTCTTAAAATAAGTGTGTACTGGGAGTGGTGTGTAAATTAAAAGCAATGACACTGTTATTTCCCACGAGACTGTGGGGAGTCAAAGTCGTCCATTCAGCTTCAGGATTCCCCCATTAATATTTCACATTTGTGTTCTCAGACAGGAAAATGTGAGAAGTTACTCATACAAATTAAAAGTTGCCATGGTTATCAATACCCAAGAAATACTTTAGAAAGCTGAACGAGTCTGTAACTACTAGAAGTTAGTGTGAAACTTTTCTGGTATAATCTTCCACACCTAGAAGTCTATTTTCAGTTTTCCATATATTCTTTTGAAACAACTGATGTGACTCATCATCAGAAACAGGATATTAGTTAGACAGACTATGAGCTGTTTCTCATTTATACTATGTCAGTTCCTTTATTTGATTGGATTTGCAGAGATTAAGGTAACATTTCCTATTTGGCCATCATAAGAGACTATGGCAGTGTGATCTATCCATGTTCTTCTGTTTGTCCTCTTTAGATAGTTCCCACCTCTCTTGCTGGAAAATTAAAATCTGTAAGTGATGGTGAGATATCAAGACAATCATGCTCATACATATGTTGACATAAATAAGATAGACAAAATACTCACTAAATAAAACATATGAGCAAAAAAAAAAGAAAGGCAAATGTTGGCCCACTTCATCTGAATGATTCACCCTAAGTGAGTTTCAGTGATATCATCATTGCCATGAAGCAGTCACAAAAACGATAGCAATAATTAGCCATGAGGTTGATGCATACTGATTTAATGTTCCTTCCATTCTGGGATTCCTCTGGAGTTCAAGGGAAAAGTTTTATGTTGCCTGTTTTAGCTATTTTTTTTGTCATAAATATCATCAGTTCATTATATTAAAAGGAATGCTTAGACAGCAAAGAATGAGGCCCATAAAAGCCACCATGCTAAGAACAGCCTGTTCTAGGCAGACTGTTAAAACAGGGGTGCATCTTGCACTCTGTGTCTCCCGAGGACAAAACTATTGCAACTTTTCAGGACCTACAGTAGAATGTCCTCCCCTGCATAACTCAGAAAGATCTCATAAGTTAATCAAGTCCAAGCTCCTCCTCAAAGCAGAACTGAGGGTTAATTAAATTAAATTAAATTAAAGCAAGCTTACTTAGAGCTTAGATCCTTAAGATCTTGAAAAACTCCAAAGGAGCGACCTGAAAAGAACAGACCTTTAACCATGGTAATGTAAATCCTCTCTTTCTAAAACCAGGGATTGACCCATACTGTTTTTCAAAAGGGGACAACATCCATAAGCTGTAAACCAGCAATTCATGCCCACTGAGATAAGACATAGACAATGCATTAGTCATTTGAAGAATTTTCTACTCAGATTTTAGAGAAACAAATGAAATGGTTCATAAAGTGATAGAATATCCTGAGTTGGAAGACACCCACATGGAGCATCAAAGATGAAGTCCTGGCCCTACACAAAACAACGCCAAGAGTAACACCCTGTGCCTGGGAGCGCTGTCCAAACACTTCTTCAAGTCTCCCAGGCTTGGTGCTGTGGGGAGCCTATTCCAGTGCCCAACCATTGAAACTTTTCCTGATATCCAACCTAAATCTCTTCTGACACAGCTTCAGGCCATTCCCTCAGGTCCCATCTCTGGCCACCACAGAGCAGAGATCAGTGCCTGCCCCTCCTCTTCCCCTCACAAGGAAGCTGTAACTGCAGAGAGGTCTCCCCTCAGTCTCCTCCAGGCTGAGCAGACCCAGTGCCCTCAGCTACTCCTTGTACAGCTTCCTTGCATGGCCCTTCACTGTCTGATGTTGCTAATTTTCTTCTTCATTGTTATACAGCTTTTTACACAATATTTACATGATCTTGCTCCAAACAAGCATTTTTTGTGTAGTATTTTATCATTTTGTTTGCAGTCATTCCACATTGGTAAGAGCTTTCACAAGAACAAAGGTTTGTCTCTATATTTTGTTTAATCTCTTGTGAAAGTACATCTTTTCTCATAAGTTTCTCAAGATTCTTTTTTGCCTGGAATTGAATGAAATTGAACATTTTAAAGTAAAAAAAATCTTAAACTTCTTATTTAAATTTGTTATTGAATACCCTTTGAATGTCAATGCTTACTCAGAATGGGATCTGACTTTGCCCACTACATTAAATGTTTGTGAGTGATAATGAGCCTTTAATGGAAGAGGAATTAAAAAATCAGTCCCTTTGATTTTTCATTCTGTTAAATAAACCATCTACAATGATTGCAAACATTTGTATTTTTCACACATCATAAAAGGTTTCAACTTTTACATAATTTATTGATAAATACACTTCAGAAACAAAGCTATTACTTTCGCTCCTGAAGGTGAAAATTTTCCTCTTTTTTTTACCTTCCCAAACCTTGCTTTGCCAATTCCTTCTCTTATTCTTGTTACTCAGTCTTCATGGCCCATTATCACTAACATAAAATTAAACTGAGAATGTAAGAAGAGATATTACTGAAAGTAAATCACAACACAAAGATCATGACATTTGAAGTAGAACAGAAGATTAAGATATTGATTCAAAGAATCCAGAGTAGCAGAAGCTTTTAAGTGCTGCAAATTGACAGATAAGAATAAATTTATTCCTTTTTAGGTGTAATTTGAAGCTGATAACTGCTAAAGATATAAAAGTAAATTTCTATATTGTGACATTCAGTTCAAATTTCAAATTTTCTTTTTGGAATTTCTCTTATATGATACCATGTTGTGGGCATCTTTTAATTCCAGAGGACACAATATATTATTGATCAAGTTGCTTAGTAAGTGGAGGTTTGAGTTACATACTGCACTCAGCCTCTTTTTTAACACATTCACCTCAGGTTAGTCCATGCCATTTCTGGGGTTCACAAGTCTCAGTTGAAATCTGCCAGAGCTCATGGGGAGTGTCCAACACATCAGAACACAAGACAAAGCCAGTTATCAGAAAATTACCTTAACTTATATCATGTAGATGTCTCTCCCTCAGGAGGTCAAGCAAAATTATCAGATCAGAGCAGTATTTTCTCCCTCCTGTTATACTCTGGAAGAATACTGTTTAAGTGACATAGCTTAGCACCCATGTCTCAAACACTATAAACAGAGGCTTTCTCAAAATCTGGTGCTATATATTTCAATGACTGTGGAAAGTTGCTGTTATCTCTTCATAAGCCATTTTTTCTATATACTTGACAGATTTCCTGAAAGATCCCACTCATAGGAGGATAGACTAGATAAAAGCCTATAACAAAAGGTTAGGTGTCCTTAAAGAACATCTTTCAAAAACACTGTCTTACCAATGGGCATTGTGAACGTGGAAGTCACAGACACAGTATCAAGGCCCAGCCCTTAAATAGGTGATAACACTATTAAAAAATTATTTTCTTAGGAATAAATTGAAAGAAAACACACCTGTTCTGTAATGAATAATAAGTAGAGTAAAAAACACCAGTGGTTTAATTAGAGTGTTGCAGCTGGCACTGCTGACAGCTGTATTCCAAGTGCATTCCTCCATAGAGAGGAAACAGACTTGTCTCTAATGAAAAGCATGCCATTTTCAGCCTAAAGAATTGGTGAGGAAAGGGAAGATATGGAAGCTTTAAATCCAGAGAGGCTCCATAGACTTTCCATCATGATCGATGGGCAAATGCAGACTGAGAGTTGCTGAATACATCAGTCAGAGCAAACCATTCTCCCCACAGCCTAATAGAAAAGAGGCAGGTTTTGAGAGTACAGCTTCAAAGTCTCTGAGTGTCTCCAGCTCTTCAGCCAAACACCTTCCGCACTCCATGGGTTCTCAGAGACACACATTTCTCCCAGTCTCAGCAGGAAATTATACCCAAGCAAAAAAAATCTCATAGCAGCAGCAAAGCATCAAAAGACTGATTCAATATTCAGTGTATGAACACAGGCTCATGTTTCCACCGTTACCTTAAAAGTGGAGATTCTACACAACTGAAGCACATTTACATACCTGTAAAAACAATTTTGCTTCAATTGGACCAGTAAGCTGTGAACCATAATTGAACTTCCAGTTTGTGGAGCTGATGCTCTTCCTCTTTCAATGTAAAAACCCAAAAAGGTGGTTTTGGAAAATAACCAAATCAAGCAACTCATTTCCTCTTGTAAACAAGAAGAAAACCTGTCAGAACTCACCTAAGCAGTGAGTTCAGTCTAACAACCACTCTTTCATTTGTTCATTACTTAAATTTGTTAGTCTTGGGTTACCACAAGTGTTATATTATAGGTGCCCTATACACACAGAAGTTTTCAAGACACTTCTTTTCAAAATAACCATTGAAACATCACATACTTGTAAACAGAAGGGATTAAATTTAAGATTCTGGGTTTTTTTCTAATACAATCCAAAAATCTACAGGCTGTGCCTGGTAAACAAACTAGAAATACTGATCTCTCCTATGCTCCTATGAATCTATGGGACTTTTTTCTCTGCAACTCCATTCCTACACATATGAAAGTGTCTCTTCCATCTTCCATGCCAGTGATCATATCTCATTACCTTCCTAATACCTGGTCTTCTGGAGAAGTTAAGCCATGGAACATTATGGCCTGAAAAACATTACTGCCAGCAAAAAGACACAGAACAGCAGCCAACAGTGTGGAAATAATGTAATGGAAGAAACAACTGCATAGTCCAAGAAAAACATTTGTCCAACATTTATGTCTATGATAATTAATTAATGAGGCATTTGTGAATGGGCAGCCAGTTTTTAAGCCTTCGAGACATGCAGGCATTTGAATGATGATAGAAAGTACAGGGGTGAAGGTGAGAAAAGTACCTAAAGTAAATACCTACCTGTTTATTTTTGGCTATTTATATGACAACAAATTAAAACTATTTTTTTCCCCTCTAGCAGTGTTGTATACATATTGTATGTACATGTGTGTGTTAATAGCATCCTTGCACAGATTGGACCTACAGTTTTGTTATTGACTCCACTGGCATATGCATTTGTCCTTTAAAATATTTATCTGAATGTTAGAAATATGTGATATCTATTATAAATAATCATATTTTCACTTGAAAATACAAACATCTGGGAGAGATGTTATTTTTCCTCATTATTGCCTTTATAAGAATCACGTTTCACACATTTCTTTCACCCTTGTATCATTTTCTTCCTCACAGAGGTCCTGGATGTCCAACAGCTCTTTTATCCTCCTCTTCCCTCACTTCTCCTTTCTATATCTGCTCATATATAGCTCCTTTAGCGATATTGCTCTCTCTGGCAAGTTTTTGGCTCTCATGTTTCCATTTCTCTCTGACATTTTCTATCCATCTGGATCACCAGACATCCTGGGTCTCCTATTTCCCCACTTTGCTTGAGGTGATGATCCCATCTATTCAATTCCTTCATTCTTCCCAGACCTCTCCTACCATCTCCTACCACCCTCAAATCCTTTTTTGCCAACCATGTTGACATTGCAACTGTGCCAACTCATCCCAGAGATATGATATTCCCAGGAAGTATTCTCAGATGTCTGAGAATAGATACCTGAAAGGGTCTCTGCACAGGCAAGGGCCTCTATTCAATGTACATTTCTCAAAGTGTTCTTCTCTGGAGAGCTCTCAGGGAATCACCACCAAGCTTAATGAAATCAGACATTCCTTCCCAGGAAATAAAGGCAAAAGCCACAGGCACTGATGATTCCCTAGACACCGTGGCAGCAAGGCACATTGCATATTCATCTTGAGATTTCCTGCCCTTATGTGCTACATGTATTGAACACGTAGAACCTCCTCACAGGCGAAAGGCAAAGAAACATGTATTATACAACATTTTTGGGGTGTGGTACATTATTCCACTGTTTTTGAAGTCTGGGATGGCTTCTGTGATGTAGCTGGAGAGCGTATCTTGATCACCTAGTGAGTACCATTAAAGGAAATTTGAAGGGCCATCTGATGGTCATGGTTAAAGGAGGCTCAGAAGGGCTGACCAGCGCTCCAAAACAAAAGCACAAGCAAGCACCATGGCCATCCCTGCCATTGTGTAATTGTTGCATCTGCTGGGAAGTGCAAACAGGAATGTGCCAAAGATCTCAGCCTTGAGAAAGGGTATCGATGCCTTAAGTTTTAGCTTTCATAGTTTTTAGATTCTGTACTGCATCAGTATGTAACTCTGAACTTCATGTAAAGTGCTAGCAAGTTCACAGCGTAGTTAGACAAAACAATCCTTTTCCAGCTTTAAAACCAAGGACATCTTTGCAGCTTTAGGCTCAAGAAGTGTAAACAACAACAAATTGAGCAGAGCAAAGCGGGAGGATGGGACTTCATAACCTGAGGCTGTAATTGGACAACTAACCCAAATATGTAAATGGACCAAAACTTATAAAAGTGTAAAAACTTGTGACCCAGCGCCCATCTTGGGCAGAGCCCTAGCTGGGCTCTTGTGCTGCCCAAGGTGTATCCTTTGAAGGCCTTCTAATAAATGCCTACTTTATTCCTTTAACTCTGTCTAGCCTCTCTTCCAGGTAGGCTCTTTAGGCATCAGTATGGTGAAACAATTAAATCGTTAAAACGATTTCCTTGTTGAATGGCAAAACCAAGAGAAAATGTGATTAAGTCAGAAAGGGGAGAAGTTATGACCTCAGGAAATGGTCCAACATCCTGTAGAAAGTAGTCTGGATAATTTCACTGGTCTGACCTATCACCCGCTGAAAAGGTCTGGATTCCAGGAAGGCCATATTAGTCCTGATTCCCATTCTGCACATGACCTGTATGTACAGTTGGAGCAAAGATGAGATGAGGACATTGCAGTCCCTTGTTTGCCGCAGTTCATGTCTTCTTCCACAGATTTGCACTGAAAAAAATGGGCTCTGCATGACAATGTTAAGTTTCACCATCTCATCTTTATCAGGCTCTATAGAATATAGACAGTGTTGTAAACCCCATTTTGCATTTCCAGTTGGTTTCCAGACTCCATATTTTTGCTCCATTTTCTGGTATAACTCTTTATTTTGTGGTCCTACCCAGCCTTCATTCTTACTCCTAAGAAATGCCCTTTTGGCCTCCTTTCCCAAACTGATATTCTCCTCACATCTTTAGCTCCTCAATTGCTCCTGAGCTTTACTCTAAGCATCTCAATAGTCTTTCAGATATTGTTTAGTTAATCTTTAGCTACTGTTAGCCTACTGCCAGCATCTCTGAAAGTCCTTTAGGGTTTACCTTGTCCGATAATATCAAAAAAGTCATTTGGGATAATAAATTTGTCTCTTTTTTTTCTGGTTTCCAGAGACAGTTAGTTGGAGGGTTGGCATCTAGTCATTAGGTCAAATGTTGAGAGTATTCAGGATGAAAAAGTCATTCTTATGACACTTAAAAATCTCAGAAGGGAACTGTTAGGTAAGAGGTAAGCAGACTGTTTCTCTTAACAAAGCAGACAGGAAGTCTTATTCAGGCCTGGACCCTTTGTTACATCTAGATCCTACTTTAAACCTTTGTCATAATATGGGAAGCAATTATATGCTATCTGATTCAGAAAGATTAGCAAATTATACTGTTTTATAATAATCCTGAAACTGAAATTTTCTTTTTAAGTCGTGTATTGGATTGACAAGAAAAACATTGCTTCTCTGTAATGGAATGAATTGGTTTTATATAGTAGAAAATAACAGAGATGAGAAAATAGTCATTTTCAGATGATCCTTACTTAAATTTCACCATAAACTTGGATAGACATATTTTAATATCCTGACACTATAAAGCTATCTTGTACTTATGTTGGCCTTTTTTTGTCATTGTGAAAATAAGTCATAAAAACATATCCATAGTCTTGAAATTATATTAAGATTGTAATAAATCATAGACACCTCTATACTGGAGATGGAAAAAATGATGAGGTCATCTCATTGAAGTCCCTGCCAATGAAGGAATATTTTCTGCAGTGTAGTGTCCACTGATTTATAGCCAGATTGGACAAATGGCTTAAGTGATGGTTTCCCTTCTGAGAGCTACTAAGAGAACAGTAATATGAAATATATTATGGAAACTAACCAGTGTACATTTTCCAGAAGCACTTTCATATCAGAAATATCTAGTCAATCATATTTATAATATATTGAGGAAATATATTGCCTAATGTATTGAAAGTAAAACAAAAGGACACTTACAAGGATGAATAAAAAAGTGACCACAATTTTGATTGAAACTGACGTCAGTCTTTTCCACTCAGGGGAACAGGGCTGTAAATCAGTTC